>NC_044565.1:76465260-77665260 GCF_007565055.1 Rhinopithecus roxellana | reverse complement strand
ACATCAGGAAATACACTGCAGCTGGAACATGGTGAGAGCAATAAAAACAGAGCAGTGACGAGGCCTAGGTCAGCACATGCCAGAGAAGCCCCTACAAACAACTATAGATTTTTAGTCTGTTTTTCTATTTGGGGCTCTTTTTGCCTGGCTTTTTCTAATGCATTCACAGAGGCTACCTTGACTAAGTTGAAATCATTCAATGTAAGACTGTTGTAAGTTTTAAGAGTGACTTGTCAATGCTGTCATTATATTTAATGACTCCACATTTCCCTGGAATGGCATACGCCTCAGGTTCCTTGTGTTTCTGACTTGTTTCTGGGTCATAATGGCAGTTGGTACAATAGTGAACCTAGTATCAGAATATTTTATTCTTTTATTAAAAATTTTCTTATAATAATAGACTTGCTATTTTATTATACATATGTGTATTACATAATTTGTCTATCATTAAAAGATGTTATATATTTGTAAGTATGCTATTACAATCATATACATAATATTATATTTGTATTATATTTACATATGATCATCTTCTTTCTCACCTAACAACTGTAAGAAGCATGTATAATGAGGGCCAATTGCTACATCACCTATTTCCTTCCCTCAATTTGGGCAATAGAAAAATAAAATAAACAAAACAACAACATCAATATTTACCGTTAAAAAACAAATATCTATTTTTAAAAAATTAATATGTTTCTTTGGAACTAATCTACCCAAAGAGCCTAAGAAAGATTGATTTAAATTAAGTAATCATAGTTGCCCTTTTGAAATTATGTCAGCTTATTAAGCATTATATAGACAAGGCAACAATTGGAAACAAATTAAATACCCCAAAACAGATAACTGATAAACTATATGATGGTAAGTTCATAGGTACAGAATCCTTAAAAGTCATAGTTAAAGAGAATATTCAATGGCATAGAGGAATACTTCTACGTTACATTATATTTTAAAAATCCAGAAAGTGAAATCTCTATACAATACAGTTTTTCTCCCCTGCCCTACATGTGCACACCCCCCTCCTTTTGTGTATGCATAAACATATATGCTTATACAGATTTCACATTCTTAGAAAAAAAACTAGAATGATATCACTCAGAGAGTGACAGTGCTTATCATTTGACTGTGGGATGATAGATCATTTTAAATTTTGAAACTGTCTTTTTTTTTCTATTTTTCCCCCACTGGATGTGCATGATTTTATAATGCATTATAAGATCTGTAGTGCATTTTTCCCCAGTGGATGTGTTATTATTTTCTCATTTTATAATGAGAAAAAAATGTTATTTTTTAGTAAAAAAGAAAAAAAGAATCAAGTTATCCTAGTATTTAAATACTTTTCTAGGTGAAAAATTCAGATGAGATTTATATCCTAAAGAATCATCCAATCTACCAGAGAACTGAAATAATTCAAAGTGTGATGAGCTTTTATAATACATAAAAACAGTATGGGGTAGAACTACAGCAGAGTATTTAATCTAGTTGTGAAAGAAAGCCCTCCCTGTGGAATAGATATTTGCATTGAGGCCCAAAAGATAAATGTGAGTAGAATTATTTTGTGTGGAGAGAAAAAGTTAGTATGAATGCTCTGGGAGCATATTTTCACCTGCAGAATAACATGGGTAAAGGCCCATAGTGGGAGAAAGGATGACACATGCAAAGAACTGAACTAGAAGCAAGGGAGAAAGGAAGGGTTTTCTAATGTGGGAATGGACATGTTGGTGGGAGTTCAGATGTGGTGGCTCACACCTGTAATCCTAGCACTTTGGGAAGCAGAGGCATTTGGATTACTTGAGGTCAGGAGTTCGAGACCAGCCATGGTGAAACCCTGTCTCTACAAAAATTAGCTGGGCATGGTGGCATGTGCTTGTAATCCCAGCTACCTGAGAGGCTGAGGCAGGAGGATCACTTCAATCTGGGAGGTGGAGGTTGCAGTGAACCAAGATCGTGCCACTGCACTCCAGACTTGGTGACACAGTGAGACTCTATCTCAAAAATAAATAAATAAATAAATAAATAAATAAATAAATAAATAAATAAGACATGTTGGCAGGTGCCAGATCCTGTAGGAGCTGTACGCTTATTAATTGTGTTAGACTTACACACCAAGGGCTAAAAAAAAAAAAAAGCATGAAATAACCAAGTCTTCAATTCTAATTGACCACATTGACTATGAGTAGATAACAAAACAAAGAGGACAAGAGTTAAATCTGAGAAACCAGTTAAAAGATTATTTCAGACCCAGGAAGAAAAACTAATGAATTAAGGAAATAGTAACAAGGGATAGATAAAAGGAAAAATCAAGAGAAACTTAATAGTTTACCTTGAAAGGCTTATGACAGATCTGGATGGTATGAGGAAGAAAGAGGAGTCAACAGAGGTTTGCAGGATATTGTTATGAGCATTGAGAAGTAAACACAGTCTTTGTAACAACGATCTCAGTATAAAAGGAAGAAAAATTGTATTAAGCTACTATCATAAGTAGGCGGTTGAGTTTCATGTAATTTCCAGAACCACAACACAAATGAGCTCCAAATTGTAATCCAGGGCAAATTACAATATTGAAGCCAGCCCGATTGTCTGGTAGAACTGATGTTTATGGTTTCTTTTGAACAAATATAGACCCTTCCAAGTCCTAAAACATAAGAAAGTTACATTTTTTTAAATATTAGTTCTATTCTCAGGAAACCAATCATCAGGCCCCTCAGACAGTATCAAGGAGTTGAAATTTACCAGATCACCACATCTAGATAACGAGACACCAGACCCCTCTCTCATCAAGATTGCCTAACTGACCATCTACTACCTGAAAACCAGCTCCTCTTTCTTACTCCTCTGTAATTTACGTTCACCTACATGTAGTTGCCTTCTTTCCTCACTGGATAAACCCCCAATTTTGGTTGGTCAAGGAGATGAATTTGACACAGATCTCCCATCTCCTCAGCTGCAGAACCTGATTAGAACTTTCTTCCCCAGCAATACTTCGTCTCAGTGATTGGCTTTCTGTGTGGTAAGCAGCAGGACTTAGATGGAACCCCTGGTGTTTTGGTAACAATATTCAAGCAACTCGGATCAATTTAGTCAAACCTAAATACTGTTTGAATGTTGTAACATTCACCCATTATCTAATGAGTTTCAATACAATTAAGTTTGGTGAAACACCCTTTCGGTTTCCATGATTATCTCAGTACCACAGCTCCTTACAGGGTCAGCTAAGGCCCTTGCTGTGATTGCATGCATTTCAGCTTCTCCCTCTGCCCAATCTTGCCCCCTTCACTCTCTCCACAGGTGTTAATTCTGAAAGCTCTCCCTAATACATTTACTTCAGGCTAATCTCCATTTCAAAGTCTGCTTCCTGGGGAAACCAAAGTGTAGCATCATTTCAGCAAGGCCTCATTTGCTGTCCTTTCCATCTCTGATATGGGCAATATTTCTTAAGCATATATCTGTGATTTTGCAGCTTATATTCCAGTATTTAAAAACACTGGGTTTTAGAAATTTAGTTGCATATGCTGATCTTTCTTCAGAAGTTAATGGTGGCCCTATAAAATTGGTATTAAGGATGAACACACTTTTGAACAGTTAATTCTTTATAGTTTTGGCATTTAACTATTAAATCTTGTTAATGGTCTTTGGGCAATTTTGATAATACTCGAATCTTATTGATGAAGTAAAATATGGTTTAGAAACAGGAATAACTATATGCCAGTCTTCAGACATGCTTTCCGTTATGGTGGTAATTATGTCAAAAGTCATCTTGTCTAGCGCTGCTGCTATGTGTAAATTAACACCTAGTTTTAGAAATTAAGTGTCTCTTGAGATTAGAAAATCTCAAAACAAGGACTGCTGAAGGTAATGCAGTAGTGGAAGAGAGGCTAATTATAGAGGCTTAAAAAATCCTGTTTGCAAACCAATGTGGCATCTGCTTTAGCTTCGACTTCTCATTCCCTAAAAGGCAACCATGGACCTCCTGCTGTGTCTTTATATTTGATGTCAGGAAAACTGCTGGAAACTGGCAAGAGAAAAGCTATGTTCATCTCTAAAAAGAAGAGATATCCATGTCTTACAGGGATGTGAGAGGGTGAAGCATTATTTGAGGGAAACAACACTAGAAAAATATAATGTTATATTTTGCATCTTTGTGCTTAAGATGCAAATGCTTTGTGAAGGAAAAATAAACTGGGAGATGTTAAAAATGGATAGATTAGATAATGTGAAAAATAGCTTTATGAGTTAAACTTTTAGGTTTAATTCATAAAATGAGATATATTGGAGATGTAGTATTGGCTCCTAACTTAAGGGTTCTACCATTCTGTAGTCCTGTGTTGAGCAAAAGATAGATTTTGTTTTACTTGTTCTGCAGAATATTGACTGCATTGACATGAACAGATGGGCACTAGATGATTACCATTTGATGAGTGCTGCTAAGTGTCTGCAGTTGGGCTTTCAGGGTTGACTTTAACATGGCCTGAAGGGCAAAACGTGATCGTAGATTCATCTGTGCTCATTGTACTTATTTGTATGGGAGGGGGCTCCTGTATCAGACAGATAGCAACTTGAAAAAGTGAATAAGCACGATTCCTTAAGAATAAATTGCTTTCAGTGAGTCTCTGGAAGCTTTAGTTTTTACCATAAAGTATTTTAATAGTTGTTCTGTAAACATAGCAGGCTACATCCTTTCTACCAACTTCCTCAAAATGGAGACATGAAAACAAAAACAAAATCAAACAATGTATAAAACCTCAAAGTGTATATTTTGTAAAAAGACAACAAAAACATGAAATATAGTGAAACCAAGCAAAATATGAAAGAAACACCCAGAACATCATCTAAGCAAGTATATGTTTCAAATGTGCAGGGCATGAACTAGCATATGACATTGAATGGAAGCAAAATGTGCATAGCTCATTGAAAAAAAAATTGTTTTCTTCCTAGGACAGTTGAAATTGAGAAACAGCCCTGCCTATCCAAGATTAATTTTTATACTGAGCCATAAAGCTGACAAAAACTGCTGGTGTGTATGAATTCATTTTCAGATCTAAAACAGAAACCTGAGACATTTCACGATTTCAAGCTTAATGCTAAGTAGATTTGAAAAACAAAGCTTTTATATGATCTAAAATTCTCATTTTATTGCTATATAATGTCTGCAGTTATTTTAATAGTTCTTAGTTGTTTTTTTATTTTTCTTTCAGAGTTTTAATTATTATTAAGTTATTGGGCTAAATCCCTGTAAAACATGTTATTATGTGTAAGGGATAAAGACACTGAGTCTCAGTCATACTGAATATTTTCCTCCAGGAATGAGAGCAAGTCCCCTGCAAACTGAAAAATGAATTTATAGCCTTTAACATCATCACTTGCTGCGTTTATCTCCTTTTTATCTACATGAAGAAAGCTTGATGTCATTATCATATAATCTGTGATTTTGAGAAAGTTTGTTTCTCACTTATCCTTTCATATATTTGTTTCTTTCTTATTCTCAGTACATAGTATTATTTATCAATTTAGATTCCTTAGTAGACCCAGATCAGGGAATATATATATTTTCTACAGATATATATATATCTGTATAGCTGTAGATAGATAGAGATATATAGATATATGTATCAGTATATATATAGATATATGTGTGTGTGTATATGTAGATACAGATTTATATGTTTATATACATATGTATCTATCTATATATCTATAGAAAAAGGTAACCAAAGACAGGCAATTCACATATTTTGGGAACTCTGGTGTTTTAAGGGCTCCAAAAGAACAAAGTAATTTTGGAGCTGATTATCATCTTTATCCTAAATATCTGTGATTGAAATTTCATTTTATTTTTGGTAGGTACAAACAAACAAAAGCAGCTGATGTCTTTGTCAGTCAGAGTATTACATGCTTTACATGTATATGTACTTATTCGTTCATTTATTTAGTTAACATTTATTGAAAGCATTTTGTCATGAATGGTTTCTCACTCTATGAGAGAGAAAGACCATAAGGAAAAATTATATAACAGATACCAAGGCCGAGCACAGTGGCTCATGCCTTTAAAAACCAATACTAGTGCCTGTAATCCCAGAACTTTGGGAGGCTGAGGGAGGATCACCTGAGGTTAGGAGTTTAAGACCAGCCTGGCCAATATGGTAAAACCCCATCTCTACTAAATATACAAAAATTAGCCAGGTGTGGTGTCATGTGACTGCAGTCCCAGCTACTCAGGAGGCTGAGGAGGAGAATTACTTGAACCTAGGAGGTGGAGGTTGCAGTTAGCTGAGATTGTGCCACTGCCCTCTAGCCTGGGCAACAGAGCGAGACTCTGTCTCAAAAAAAGAAAAAGAAAAGACTGTATTAATACATAATATCCTTTAGGGTATCAGGGAGCATGTTAACTAGAACTCTGACTTTAAGAAAGAGAACATCAAAATGGCTGACTAGAAGCATTCAGCGCTCACCTCCTCAAAAAAAGGACCAAAACAGCAAATACATAACTGCACATCAAATAACAGAACACTAGAATTCAGCAAGGAAAGAAAAAAACCCTCTGAGGCATGTAAACTCGAAACAGCAGCATAGAGAAGGAAATGAAGCAACTAGCCTGGATCACCTTGCCTTTAGAGGGAATCTCCATTTCAGGGCAAGGTAAGTGGGAGATCCCCAGCAGTTCACATTCCCAGCACAGACACCTGCAATTATAGCTACAGAAAAGCCTCTGAGGCCTCACAGGCCCTAGATTTGTAAAGAGAGCTGCCTGGAGTCCATGTGACTGTACTCTTCTAGAGTGGGAATTCTTGTTAGGTACCCCCACACCCTACGGCCCAGGCTGCAGCATGGTGACATGTTGAGAGCAAGACTATCCCCAGAGTACATTCTGTTCTGTGACCAAAAGCCCGTGAACCTCCACATTCCTGAGACCCTGCTGATACTCCCCCACATCCACCCAAAATGCTGCAGTATCATGACATCAGCTAGACCCAGGGGTGAAGCCAAATCTCTGTGGCTTAGTTACATCTATATATGCAACTAATCACAGACCACCCAGATATATAAAGCACAAATTATTAGAGCTGAAGAGAGAGATATATCCCAATACAATAATAGTTGGGGAATTTAATGCCACTTTCAGCATTAGATACTCTCAGCATTAGATCATAAAGACAGAAATTCAACAAAGAACCAATGGACTTAAACTACAATAGATAGATCAAATAGACTTAGACCAAATGGACATACCAGATATATACAGAACATTTCATTCAACAGCTTCAGAATATACATTTTTCTCATGAACACATGAAACATTCTCAGGATCAACCATTATTTCATTACTTATTTTCATTATTTCGTCACAAAACAAGTCACAATAAATTTTAAAAAATCAAAATCATATCAAATATCTTCTGAGATGACAAAGAAAACTAAAACTAGAAATCAATAACAAAAGGAACTTTGGAAATTGTACAAATACATGGAAATTAAATAACTTGCTTTTGGATTACTAATGTGTCAAAGAAGAAATTAAGAAGATACATTTTTTGAAAAACATTTTTTGAAATACGTTTTTGAAATGTTTGAAATACATTTTTGAAATAAATAAATTTATTTAAAATAATTTATTTTAATTTAATTTCTTTATTTAAAATAATTTATTTAAAACAATTTATTTTAATTTAAAATAAAATAAAACAAGACACATCAAAACTTATCATATACTAGAATAGCTGTACTAACAGGAAAGTTATCACAATAAATACCTACATCAAAAAAGCAGGAAGATTTTAAGTAAACAACATAATGATGTACCTCAAGGAACTACAAAGCAAGAACAAATGAAACCCAAAATTAGTAGAAGTAATGAAATAAGGAAGATCAGAGCAGAAGAAAGAAATAATAAAACCATTTCTCTAAACAAAATACAGACTAAAATGCAAAAGATCAATGAAAAGTTAGATTTTTGAAAATTGAAACAAAACTGACAAACTGTTAACTAGCCTAAGAAAAAAGTTGAGACCCAAATAAATAAAATGAGAAATGAAAGAGGAAGCATTACAACTGATACCAAAGAAATTAGACTGTAAAAAAAAGATACATCAAAAAATTATGAAGCCTACAATAAATGGACAAATTTCTAGACCCATATAACCTACCAAGATTGAACCAGGAAGGAAGAGAAAATCTGAACAGACCAATAATGAGTATCAAAATTCTGTCATTAATAAAAAGTCTCTCACCAAGAAAAATACAGGACCAGATGGCTCTAATGTTGAATTCTAACAAACTGTTAAAGATAATTCAACACAAATTCTTCTCAAACTATCCCCAAAAAATGATGAGGATATAATTCTTCCTAACTCATTCTGTGAGGCCAGCATCAATCTAATAACAAAACCAGACAAACAAAATCAACCAAAAGAAAACTCCAGGCCAATATTCCTGATGAATTGATAGATGCCAGAAACCTCAGAAAAATACTAGCAAAGTGGAATCAACAGCACATCAAAAAGATAATACACTGGGATCAAGTGGAATTTATCCTAGGGTTGCAAGAGTGATTCAACATACACAAATCAATAAATGTGATACATCACATCAAAGAATGAAGAACGAAAACAATATAATTATCTCAATTGATGTAGAAAAAGCTTTTGATAAAAACGCTCAACAAATTAGGTATAAGAGCAACATACTTCAACACAATAAAAGCCATATGTGACAAAGCCAAAGCTAGCATCATACAGAAAAGCTTCCAGCATTTCCTCCGAAGAACTAGAACAAGGCAAGGATGCCCACTTTCAACATAGTACTGGAACGTCCTAGGCAGGGCAATTATGCAGGATAAATCAATAAAGGGCATTTAAATTGGAAAGAGTAAGTCGAATTGTCCCTGTTTGCAGATGACATGATGTTTTATATAGAAAATCGTAAAACTCTACCAAAAAAGCATTTAGAACTAATTGACAAAGTTAGCAAAGTTGCAGGATTCAAAATCAGCGTACATAAATCAGTAGCATTTGTATACCCAATAACAATCTAGCCAAAAAAGAAATCAAGAAAGCAATCCCTTATAAAAGTAAAATATCTATAAATAAATTGAACCAAGGAAGTAAAAGTTCTCTACAATGAAAACTAAAAAACATGGATAAAAGAAATTGGAGAGGAAAAAAGAAATGACTATGGACTGGAAGAATTAATATTGTTAAAGTAGGCATATTGCCCAAAGCCATATACAGATTCAGTGCAATTCTTACCAAATACCAATGACATTCTTCATAGAGATAGAAACATCTATCCTAAAATTCATATGGAACCACCAAAGACCCTGAATAGCTAAATAAATACTGAGCTGAAAGAACAAAGCTGGATACATGACACTACCTGACTTCACCATATACCACAAAACTATAGTAACCAAAACAGCATGACACTGGTCAAAAACAGACACATGGACCAATGGAACAGAATGGAGTACCCAGAGGTAAATCCACATATTTATAGCCAACTGAATTTCAACATGCATTGGGGACAGGACACCCTCTTCAATAAATTGTGCTAAGAAAGCTGGATATTCATATGCAGAAGAATGAAAGTAGATCCCTATGTCTCAACATTTACAAATATCAATTTAAAATCGATTAAGCACTTAAATGTAACACAGAAGCTATAAAACTACTAGAAGAAAAAGTAGGGGAATGCTTCAGGACATTGGAATGCACATATATTTTATGGGCAAGACTTCAAATGCACAGGCAATAAAAAAGTGGACAAATAGGACTATATCAAACTAAAAATATTCTCCACATCAAGGAAATCAATGAATAGAATGAAGTCAAAACCTGTAGAATGGGAGAAAGTGTGGCATGCTTTTCATCCGAGAGAAATATCTAGAATACACGGATAACTCAAAAAACTCAACAGCAAAACAACAACAACAACAAATAATCTGATTAAAAAGTGGGCAAATGTTTTGAATATATATATATGTGTATATATATATATATATATATATATATATATATATATATATTAAAAGAAGACATACAAATGGCCAAAAAGTACATGAGGAAATGCTCAATATCACTAATCATCAGAAAAATGCAGATCAAAACCACATTTATCTAATTTCGCACCAGTTAGAATAACTATTGTCAAAAAGGTAAAAAATAACAAATGCTAGTGAGGATGCAGAGAAAAGGAAATCCTTATACCTTGTTGGTATAAATGTAAATTAGTACAGTCATTATAGGAAGCTGTATGAAGGCTTCTCCAAAAACTAAAAATAGGACTACTGTATGATGCAGCCATCCCACTACTGGGTGTTTATTGAAAGGAAAGGGAATCAGTAGGTCAAAGAGATATCTATACTCCCATTTTTATTGCAATACTATTCACAATAGCCAAGATATGGAATCAACTTAAATGCCTATCAATGAATAAATGTATAAAGAAAGTGTGGTACATATACACAATGGAATACTATTTGGTCCTAAATAAATGAAACCCTGTCATTCATAGTGACATGGATGAGCCTGAAGGACATCATGTTGATTGAAATGTCAGACACAGAAAGATACATACTGCATGTTTTCACTCATGTGGAAGCTTAAAAACTTCGAAGTCATAGAAGTAGGGAGTAGAATAGTGGTTATGAGGCTTGGAAGGATGGAGGGAAGGGAATATAGGAACAAGATGGTTAACAGATACAATTACAACTAGACAGTAAGAAAAAGTTCTAGTGTTCTATAGCACTGTATGGTGAATACAGTTAAAATAATTTAATGCATACTTTCAAAAAGATAAAAGGGGACTTTGAATGTTCTCAACACAAATAAATGATTTCATTTTATTTTATTTTTTGTAGAGACAGGGTTTCTTTGTTGCCCAGGTTGGCCTTGAACTCCTGGCTTCTAGTGAACTTCCCGCCTCAACCTCCCAAAGTTCTGGGATTACAGATGTGAGCCACCACACCCAGCCCTTGATAGCTGTTTGAGGTAATTAATATGCTAATTATCGTAATTTGATCATTACACATTGTATATATGTATCAAAACATCATTCTGTTTCCCATATATGTACAATTACACTTGAACTTTGAACAATACAGGTTTGAACCGCATGGATCCACTTATATCCAACATTTTTTCAATAACCATGTTAGAAAATTTTTTGGAGATTTGCAGCAATTTGAAAAACTCATAGGTGAACTGCATAGCCTTGAAATATCATAAAATCTTAAGAATAACTGAGGTATCTCATAAATGCATAAAATATATGTAGGTACTAGTTTACATTATCATTTGCTACCACAAAATACACACGTCTATTATACAAAGTTTATATTTATTGAAACTCATGCACATAAACACTTATGGACTGTATGTGATGCCATTTGCAGTAGAGAGAAATGTAAACAAACATAAAGTTGCAGTATTAAATCATAACTGCAAAAAATTAACTGTAGTACTACTGTAATACTATAACAATGTCATAGCCACCTCCTGTTGCGGTTATGGTGAACTCAAGTGTTCCAAGTGCAAGTATCTGCTTAGAACACGGTGAGATGCTAATCATCTCGGGATGAACAGTTCATCTCTCCAGTAAATTGCGTATTATAGTAAAAATGGTCCTCTTTCAGTTCTCACCTAGTTTTCACTGTGTTTAGTGCAATACCATACACCTTGAATGACACCAAGGGACCCATACAAAGTGCCACTAGAGATGCTGAAAGTGCTCCCAAGAAGCAGAAAAAAAGTCATGACATTACAAGAAAAAGTCGAACTGCTTGATATGTACTGTAGATTGAGGGGTGCAGCTGCACTTACCATTTCATACAGGTAATTCACCTTTTAAACAGACTATGTAAACTTATGGTGTCAATACATATAGCACAGCACTGTAAATGTATTTTTTCTTATGATTTTTTAATACTTTCTTTTCTCTACTGTAAGAACACAGAAAATAACACGTACATAATATGTATTAATCAACTGTTTATGTTATAGGAAGGCTTTAAGTCAACAGTAGCCTATTAGTAATTCAGTTTTGGGGGAGTCAAAAGCTATACAAACCTTTTCCATGGCACAAGGAGTCAACACCCCTAACCCCAGTGGCGTTCAAGGGTCAACTGTATTATGTGTCGACTGAAAATAAGGGAGAGGAAAAAAATAAAAGCAGAAAGAGAAGAAATAAAGCCAGGTGAAGGAATTGAAAAAGAACTACGTTCCCAAATATTGTCAATATCATATGTTTCCTGTTTCCATAAACAAGCTTCAAATATTTTAATAACAAGTAAATCTGATCATAGTCAAATCACTCCAGTGAAATAAAGAAAACTAGTAAAATGAGCTAGTAAAACTCGGGCATTAAAAAACTGAGAAAAATGAATTAAAGGTCTAGAAAGTAATCTCACTTATGAGATAGATATAAAAGTACATAGTAAGGTATTCATCACTGGAGTCCAGAAATATATTATAATATCAATACATAATTACCAGAGAGTCTTCATGATCCAAATGCATAATGATTCAACACAAAACACCTCAATGAAACCCATAATATAATAGAAAAAAATTAAAAAGATCATTTTATTATTAACAATTTTAGTAACTTTTATTTATAAACCTAAGAGATAAATCATATTACTCCCATTTTTAGATGAGAACACTGTAGCACAGAGAGTTTAACTTATTTGTTGTGAAGTTATATATAATTTTTGATTTGTGATAATGTTAACGTATTTAAAACAATGAGCCCTTATCTTTTTAGCGATTCTTATTGAAATATTAGCACATATAAAATAACACAGTTTTTAGAATTTACTTCAAAATAAAATGGGTGCTTTAAACCTGGGCAAGGACATAGATGAAGCAAAAGTAGCCATGAGCTGATAATTATTGAATCCAAGTAATGGGAAAAAAAAAAAAAAAGTTCATTGTACTATTCTTTTTACTTTTGGTATCTTTGCAATTTTCCCTAACAAAATAAATAAATAAATAAATAAATAAATAAATAAATACACTCATCTTAGGAATAAACTTTAGGGGATCCATATAAGGATAATACAAAATTCTAATAATAGGCATTAACAAGTTGCATAAATCAAGAAACAAATAATTGCTTGAAAAGGAATGTAAATGAAGAGATTAGTTCAAAATTAATTTTAAAATTTAACAATTATAACCTTAGCACATTTTTTAAAATCTCCATTGAAGGATATTTACAGTATATCAGGAGTCAAGAAAATCCAAAAAGAAAAACCATAATGAAATATTTGCATTAATACTTTTACTCTATTATAGACCTGAATTAATTATGACACAAAGACACTGAAAATAATAAATGGGAAGAGATAGTTGGAATAGCAGGACCAGAAAAATGACCAAGAAATAAAGATAATTTGTTCTGATAGACACGGCATTTAAAATCAGCATGAAAGAATGATTTGTGCAGTGAATAAACTTAGAAAAATTGAATAATCACTGCAGTAAAAATTAAATGAAACTCCCACTCAGTCATATCTTTGAAATAAACTTTAAATAAAATACATATAAATGTTAATAGATAAAAACATAAATATACTAGAAAAATATTTGTAAATATATATGGAATTGTGTGTTGAAGGAGATTTTATAAACATGGAAACAAAGCCAGAAGACATAGAGTTATAGTAAATAGTTTTCACATATAAACACTTACAACTTTTTTTTAAAAAATGAAAACTCTCATTTAAAAAATCAAAAGACAATTTGGAAACCAATTTTTATACAAACATAAGAGATAAGCTATTAATTTCCTACAGGATTTTTAGGTGGTGAAATGAAATTGTAGAAAGCAGAAGTGCTTTTAAAAATACAAATGAAGAAGTTTTACTCCCAGATGAATATCTAAATACTGAAGGACTCTACTGCAGAAAAAAAAAACAAGTAAAACCTTAATAAAGCATACTTTTAATGTTGTGTTGACTGGGCTTGCAGAAGTGAGGGAACTTTCAAATACACACTACCCCATTTCCTGTATCAAGAACCCTCTAAAAATGTGTATTAGTTGCTTCTCATGCTGTTATGAAGAAATACTCAAGACTGGGTAATTTATAAAGTAAAGAAGTTTAATGGACTCACAGTTCTGCATGGCTGGGGAGGCCTCAAGAAGCATTGTGGGGTCTGGAGGACAGTGGCCCTCTTCTCACAACTCCATTGTGTAGTTCCTTAGTGGTGACTCTGTGTGGGCTCTGACTCCACACTTTGCTTCTGCACTGCCCTAGCAGCGGTTCTCCGTGAGGGGTTCACCCCTGCAGCAAAAGTCTGCCTGGACATCCAGGCACTTCCATACATGCTCTGAAATCTAGTTGGAGGTTCCCAAACCTCAATTCTTGACTTCTGTCCACCCACAGGCCCAACATCACATGTAGGCCACCAAGGCTTGGGGCTTGCACCCTCTGAAGCAATGGCCTGAGCTGTATACTAGCCCCTTTTAGCCACAGCTCGAGCTAAAGCAGCCAAGATGAAGGACACCATGTATGGAGGCTGCACAGAGCAGGGGTGCTTTAAGCCAGGCCCATGAGACAATTTTTTCCATCTAGGCCTCCAGCACTATGATGGGAGGGGTTTCCACAAAGGTCTCTGACATGCCCTGGAGACATTTTCCCCAATGTCTTGGTGATTAATATTCTGCTCCTCATGATTTGTGCAAATTTCAGCAGCATGACTTGAATTTCTGTCTACAAAAATGGGTTTTTCTTTTCTATTGCATTGTCAGGCTGCAAATGTTTCAAACATTTATGCTCTGCTTCCTCTTGAAGGTTTTACTGCTTAGAAATTTCTTCTGCCAGATACCCTAAATCATCTCTCTCAGGTTCAGAGTTCCACAGATCTCTAGGGCAGAGGGAAAAAAAAGCCACCAGTCTCTTTGCCTAGCAAGAGTGACCTTTATTCAAGTTCCCAGCAAGTTTCTTATCTCCATCTGGATGAGCTTGGCTTGGACTTCATTGCCCATATCACTATCAGCATTTTAGTCAAAGCCATTCAACAAGTCTCTAGGAAGTTCCAATGCTTCCCATATATTCATGTTTTCTGAGCCCTTTAAGACTCTAGGAAGTTTCAAGATTTCCCATATTTTCCTGTCTTCTTCTGAACCTTCAAATTGTTCCAACCTTTGCCTGTTACCCAGTTCCAAATTTGCTTTCACATTTTCAGATGTCTTTATAGCAGCATCCCACTCTCTGTGATACCAATTTACAGTATTAATCTGTTCTCACACTGCTATGAAGAAGTATACAAGACTGGGTAATTTATAAAGAAAAGAGGTTTAATTAGCTCACAGTTCTGCATGGCTGGGGAGGCCTCAGGAAACTTACAGTCATAGCAGAAGACACTTCTTCCCAGGGTGGCAGGATAGAGAATGAGTGTCAGCAGGGGAAATGCCAGATGCTTATAACACCATCAGATTTTGTGAGACTCACTCATCATCACGAGGATGGCATAGGGGAAACCAACTCCATTATCCAATTAATTCCACCTGGTACTGCCCTTGACACATGGGGATTATTACAATTCAAGGTGAGATTTGGGTGGGAGAAAAGAAAAACCATATCAAAGTGTAAAAACAAAAAGGTCTGAAATTGATGCTAGATACATTGAACCGAAACACAAAGGCCAAGCAGTGTAGCTTTGTAGGAAAAATACTGATAGCAGCCTCCAAAATCCTAAAATGAAGTTGTGCCAGCAGGAAGGAGAGGGAGGTATTGAACATCAGGCTACTGCATTAGCTGAAACTTTCAAAGGGAATAAAAGACAAAAAAGAGTTCTTAAAAGCAGCCATAGAAAGGAAGGCAGATAATCAACACCTGCAAAATAATCAAAATGTGATTAATAGAAGCCTTCCTCATAGCAACAATGAAAATAAGAGGCAAGAAAAAATATTTTCCAAGTGCTGAGGAAAAATAACTGTCAAATAATGCAGTTTCAGGTAAGAATGTAGGGTGATACATGTAAATCCAAATATATCTGTAGAAAGAATACATCTACATGAACACAATTACCATTGATTATCAGATTAGAGTCTGATGCAGAGGAATATGTTATATGTCATATAGAAGAGACACGTTTAAACCTGAAACATGAAAAGTTTGAATGTACAGAAGGTCAGAAATGTTATACTAGATAAATACACATAAAATAAAGCTGGAAATGCAATATCGGTATCAGAAAATGTGGGCTTTCAAAGACAAAACACATTATTGGCAATAGAATGAGTCATTACTGAATGACCCTTATAATTATCTTTTAAGAATAGCCTTATAGTTTTTATAATAATAGTCCTATGATTATCATTGTAAGAAAGATAATAACTAAAAATAGCTGATGTCAATATAGCAAACACTATATGCTACATATTTTCCTAAAATCTTCGATACATATCTCATTTTATTCTCACCACAATTCTATGAGATATCTACTATCATTATCCTCATTTCACCAGTGAAGAAATTAAGGCACTGAAATGCTAGCTTATAGTCATACAACTAGTTAGTGAAGAGACAAAGAGTCAAACCAGGAAGATAAACACCAGTCTCTATGTTCTCAATTCTAATCCATAAATCTATTAAAATATTATATTCACTGAAAAAAATGTAGCGACTAGGCCAAGCAAGGTGGCTCACACCTGTAATCCCAACACTTTGGGAGGCTGAGGTGGGTGGATTACTTAAGACCAGGAGTTCAAGACCATCCTGGCCAACATGGTATAACCCCATCTCTACTAAAAATACAAAAATTAGCTGAGCATGGTGGTGTGTCCCTGTATCCTAGCTACTCGGGAGGCTGAGGTAGGAGAATAGCTTGAACAAGAGAGGCAGAGGTTGCAGTGAGCCAAGAACACACCAGTGCGCTCCAGCCTGAGTGACAGAGTGAGATTCTGTGTCTCTCACACACCCACCCACCCCACACACAATGTAGCAACTATGAATATGAATGTACCTATTTTTTTAAAAGCCACAGGATAAATGAAGCCCAAATTAATAGAACTAAAGAGGAAAGTTGATAACTCCACTACCATAGTGTAAGATTTTAGCAAATTTCCCCCAATTATTAATCGATCAAACAGACAAAATATTTATTCATAAACGTGATATGAATAATGTAATCAATAAGCTTGATTAAACAAACATATAGAGTTCAGCATCCAACAAGTGGAAAATGAACATTCTTTTCTTTTTTTTTTTTTTTTTTGAGACGGAGTCTCGCTCTGTCGCCCAGGCTGGAGTGCAGTGGCCGGATCTCAGCTCACTGCAAGCTCCGCCTCCCGGGTTCACGCCATTCTCCTGCCTCAGCCTCCCGAGTAGCTGAGACTACAGGCGCCCGCCACCTCGCCTGGCTAGTTTTTTGTATTTTTTAGTAGAGACGGGGTTTCACCGTGTTAGCCAGGATGGTCTCGATCTCCTGACCTCGTGATCCGCCGGTCTTGGCCTCCCAAAGTGCTGGGATTACAGGCTTGAGCCACCGTGCCCGGCCAATGAACATTCTTTTCAAGCAGATATTGTTACTGTAGCTTGGACCCTGAGTCTTCACTCTTGGATAAATAGAAATGAACACCAGGTCAAATAGAAATTTTTCTCAGGCAAGCTTTAATAGGCTTACAGCTTGAGCAAAGCGAGGGAGCAATGCATGGGAAAAGGATCCCAGTGCCAGGTCTCTGAAGGGCTTGGCTCTTGTCATTTTATAGAAGCTGAGGCCAGAAAAGGAGTGACATGTAGGCATCTAGAGGCAGGGAACTTTCAGCACCTGCTGCACTTTAACATACGATATGGTTTAGCTCTGTGTCTCCATCCAAATTTCATGTTGAATTCTAATCTCCAAAGTTGAGGGAGGAACCTGGTGGAAGGTGATTTGATCAGGGGGTGGATTTCCCCCTTGCCGTTATCCTAATAGTGAGTTAGGTCTCATGAGGTCTGGTTCTTTGAAAGTGCATAGCTCTTCTCTTTCTCTCTCTCCTGCCAGCCATATGAAGACGTGTCTACTTCCCCTTTGCCTTCTGCCATGATTGTAAGTTTTCTAAGGCCTCCCCAGAAGCAGAACAGCTTGTACAGCTTGCAGAACCATGAGCTGATAAAACCTCTTTCGTTTATAAATTACCCAGCCTCAAGTATGTCTTTATAGCAGTGTGAGAGTGGACTAATACAACATGTTTCTTAATGTGTTGTATGTGTTATTAGCATGTTGAGTCTCCACCCCTGGGTGTGATTTTCAATACTGTAATGAGATTATAGTGAGGAAAAACTCCCTGAAAGCTCAGCACTGTAGTTTATCTTGTCTTTATGCTGCCTGGATCTGGTCTGGTTCTTTCTGGAAATGCCAGAATCTGGCTTCAGTAACCTCAGAAGACATTACTCAAAGAGGTAAAGAATTGGTTTCTTCTTTTTATGGTTAGGAGTTCAGCCTGGTCAGCTGAATCAGGAGAGGCCCCTCTTCTGGCGTGTAATTTGTGTCAGCTTGTAAGGGAGGCAAAAATAGTTAGGGGAGGAAATCTGCCTAGTCATGTGTGACCCATGGGGCCTTGGTTACATTGTCTCTTATCTGCCAGGACCAAGTCTCTTTTTTATACTGTTTCGGTATCACTCTATAGATTGCTTCATGAATGGGCTTCCAGTAGAGGACTATTTCCCTAATAATTATAGCTGAAAAAAAGGGCCAGAGAACCTCCATGTAACTATGTATTCAAGGACATTTCCTGTTCAGAAGAGTGACCTTAACAGAAAGGGGAAGTTTTCCAGCTGTACTGATACAGAAGTCCCTAGTGACATATGGCCATTGAGTATTCCCAATGAGGTTAGTTCAAAGTGAGATGTGCTTTAGTCATACACACTAGAGTTTGAAGACAAAATTTGAATAAAATGCAAAATATCTTATTAATTTTTATATTGCTTTAATGTCAAAATAACATTCTAGATATAGTAGGTTGAATAAACACTTTATTAAAATTAACTTCATCTGTGTCTTTTCACTTTTTAAATACTATGGCTACTAAAAAAATTTAAATTACACATGTGGCTTGCATAATGTACCTATTGGAAAAGATGATGCTGGTCTAGAGTTTTACTGAATTCATACCAACTGAGCCAGAATTTTGCTAAGCTATAGAATTGGTGGAGGAGATCAGCCTCCAGATCAAACCAAATTTTTCTGAAGGACCTAAAGAAGTGAAGATCTATACTATTCCTATAAAAATGAAAGCTCAAAATCATATACACATCAGTTGTCCTTTAATTTATCTGAAATTCAATGCAATTTTGACCAAAATACCAACAGCGTTATTCATGAATCTTGACAAACTAATTTGAAAATTTATCTGGAGGAGTAAAGACCAAAAATGGCCAAAACTGACTAATGTACCCTACCAGCTATCAATGCATATTGTAAACCTCTAGTGATAAAGTCAATATGTTATTGGTACAGAGATACAAAAACATTGACCCACAGAACAGAATGAAGATCTGGGAAATAAGACTGTGTTTGATAACTTAATATATCACAAAGGTGCAATTGAAGATCATCGTGGAAGAAAGAGTATTCAAAATGTGAGACTGAACAATTAACTGCCCACATAAATTGGATCCTTAAATTGGATTCTTACTTTCCACCATACACATAAGTTAATTCTAGATAGGATAAGGGGAATGGTTCAAGGGGAATATTTGAGACCTTAAAAGAAAATAAGATTTTTTTTTTTTCTAAATTTGAGCTAGGGAAAGACAAATTAAAATACATATTAAGCGTTTAAAATGGACAAATTTTACTATATGTTCATTAAAAACTTCTCTGCAAAAAAACACCTAAAGACAGTGAAAAGACAAAACACAAACAAACGTCTGCAGTACATGAAACTTGCAAAGGATTAGGAAGACTTACAAATCAGTTAGAAGAGGACAAAACTCAATAGAAAATTGAGAAAAGGACACAAACGGGCATCTCACAGAAGAGGAAACATGTTGCAAACAAGCTCGTGAAAGATGTTTAACTTTATTAGTACTAAGGGAAATACAAATTAGCATTTAAAAACTATTGGCCTGATTTTATTCCCACTGACGATAACCCCACAACAATTACAAAACCAGACAAATCCAACAATCAGAGAGGAGATGAGTCAACCAATTGCTGGAGGAAGTATAAATATAAGCAGAAATAAGCCGTCGTTATTCTTTGAGGCTGAAAATTTACATCAGCTATGATCCAACAATTTCACTCCCATGGAATACATTCTATGCTTTCTCTCTGTCAAGTGTCAAGAGAGCTACAAGAATGCTTATTGTGGCCGGGCGCGGTGGCTCACGCCTGTAATCCCAGCACTTTGGGAGGCCGAGGCGGGTGGATCACTAGGTCAGGAGATAGAAACCGTTCTAGCTAACACGATGAAACCCCGTCTCCGCTAAACACACACACACACACACAAATTAGCCGGGCGTGGTGGCGGCGCCTGTAGTCCCAGCTACTCAGGAGGCTGAGGCAGGAGAATGGCGTGAACCCGGGAGGCGGAGCTTGCAGTGAGCCGAGATCGCACCACTGCACTCCAGCCTGGATGACAGAGCGAGACTCCGTCTCAAAAAAAAAAAAAAAGAAAGAAAAAGAAAAAGAAAAAAAAGAATGCTTATTGTAAAACTGCTGTAATAAAAAAAAAAGAAAAAGAAAAAGAAAAAAAGGAAAAACAAAGAAGGAAGGAAGAAAGGATGGAATGAAACAAAGAAGGAAATAAAAGAAAAAAGGAAGAAGAGAGGGAAAGAAGGGGAGAAAAAGAGAAATAAAGAAGAAGGGAGGGAAAGAGAGAGATGCAGGAAAGAAACAAGGGAAAGAGAAATAAGGAAAAAGAGACCTCAAATTGTCAGAAAAAAATGGGCATGTAGAAGGATTCATTCACCCACTCAGATATTTTGCATGTGGAAGTGAATGAAATGAAGATATGTGGTACAATATGCATGAATATGATGTAATTCATATTCAGGAGACCTACTTACAGTAAGATACTCCTTTTACAAAGGTCCAAAAAAAGATAAACTGGCAATTGAATGTTTATGAATGAATATATAAGTATTGTATGTAAATAAAAATAATAAAGGATATAAAGATAGCATTTATAGTGTGCTCACATTTGTAGGAGAGGCAGTTGTAAGGAGGAACACTTAGATGAAATGGTATTGTAAAATTTTACTTTATAAATTAGATGGTGGTTTAATGGATATTCATTTTATTACTGTGCTTTAGTATATAATATAATACAGGTATGTTACACTTTTTCATGGATCAAATACTATTACATTAAAATGTAATACCTTACATTATTACATTAAACATAAACAAATATGTAAATATGCACACCAACAAATGGTGAGTTGAGAAGATGATAATGTCATTTTCTCTGGAACTTTCTTACAACTCCCTGAACCACTGTCCCTTTCCTACCTCTTCCATATCTCCATTATAGAGCCATTTGTTTAATCTCCTTATGATTTCCTCTTTGGCTCAGCTGTTTAGTGCAGAACAATGCATGAGTTTGTTCAATCTCTGCTCAGTGTGTTGCCTCGCTCCTCATTAGTGGATGCACAACAGATGAAAAATGATAAATGAGTAGCTGTTCCAGATTGTGGAAATATTGCAAGTGATAATTCTATGAGAATTTTTAAGCTGAACACCCACCTATTTGGTTTCAAATTGCATAAATCATCTTGAAAGTAGGTTTTGTTCTAGTTCTCAAGAAACAGCACAGTCTGACATATCTGTAGGAAAATTGGATTTTTCATAATATGTTCTTAAGAGAAAGCAGTAAAAAGGGCTTCATAAAAAAGAGAAGCAAAATGCATATGCACCCTTCTGAAAATGTAAAAGCTGATGATATTTCTCCTTTGGGCATGAGATCAATCTCATACATAAGCACTGAAATAGAGACTTACTAAGGAAATAGATCATTGGATGTCTAAAAGCATTTGTATTATGGGACTAGTAGAAAAACAGAGAATATTTTCTGCCCCTGCAATATAATGCAGACAGTTTTGATAGGAAATATATGTTGCCCATAGTCAAAATTCATTGGGAAATACAACCTCAGCATATAAGGGTCCAAAATTAAATAATTAAATATTTAAATAGTTTTTTCAACCTTATTATTATAAGAAATGACAGTTAACCTCAGAGAGTATTCTGAAGGAAACAGTTTTGGCTCAATGATTCTGCCTGCAGGTAGCTTATTCTATCTTCAGAGAAGCTTGTGATATGCCAAGTAAGATCATGTTTCCCTTCAGCGTTTGTATATTATCTTGAGAATGACACCACATTTGCTGATGATATTATCAAAATATCCTTATGATATTGACTTGGTAAATGAACTGATATGGTTTGGCTCTGTGTTCTCACCCAAATCTCACCTCAAATTATCATCCCCATGTGTCAGGGGAAGGGCATGGTGGGAGGTGATTGGATCATGGGAGTGGATTTCTCTTTTGCTGTTCTCTTGATAGTGAATGAGTTCTCATGAGATCTGATGGTTGAAAAGTGTGACACTTCCCTCTTTCTCTCTTTCTCCTGCCACCATTTAAGATGTGCATTGCTTCCCCTTCACCCTCTACCACAATTGTGAGTTTCCTGAGGCCTCCCCAGCCATTCAGAACTATGAGGAAACTAAACCTCTTTTGTTTTTTAATTACCCTGTCTCTGGTGGTTCTTTATAGCAGTGTGAAAATGGACTAATACATGGACACAATTAAAAACTACATTTCCTAAATTCTTACTTCTAGCCTAATTTCTGCCTTTTGTAAAGATTATTAAATTTCCTCGCTCTTTGTTAGATTCCAATGAATGTGACCTTCTTTGTATTTTTTGAGAACATGAGCAAATATAGAGACAAAGGCAAAAAGAAATTTCTACCATCTTTTAGTGTTGGAGATTATATTTTCAATATGCCTGGTTTACTAATTATTTTTGATTAAATGTGGTTTGATTTTTCCTTTCTTGTTCTACTTCAGATCTTATAATGTAAGGAAGAAAGAGTTGTCTTAAATAATTACCATTCCTTATGAGGGAGTATAGTATATTGTTTGAAAGTGCAGACTGGAGTCAAATAATAATTATTTTTAATGGAAATATATCTAATAGAATAATATTATTGGTAAAACTGAAACATTAACTGGTAAAAATAATAAACACTAATAACACTAATTATATACATCTCTCTGTCCACTTCATGCCGTCACCCACATAGCTGAAGGGGATTGGAGATAACACATACCCATGCCGATTAGTCTTATTTTGAATATGTGACTTCCAACTTCAAATGGCCCCAAAATGCTGCTTGACAATCACACTACCTTTTTCTGTTTCATTTATTCTGGAACTCTATAAGGTGACTCATTCCTTTTAATCTCTTCTCAAAATCTCAACCCTTTTAAGATTGCCACATTTGGTCAAACGAATACAGGATGCTCAGGAAAATTTGAATTAAATCTAAATGCTTATGTATATGTACACTGTGATAAAAGAAAAAGATGACATGTGGAATACTTATACTGAAACAATAATTGTTTACCTAAAATAAATAACAAGTATGTAAATCACCTACCTCTGTTTTTAAAAATCGTATTCCCTGATGGTTTGGCTCTCCTAAACGGTTTTTTTTGTTTCACAGAGTTTGCTTATAAAATTCCTTGCAGTATGTATTCCATTTATATGTCATTCCATAATGACACAGTTTCTATAGTGGTCATATCCAATTAATTTTGTTCATTTGTTCACTGAAAAATTATTAATGATATAACACATTCAACGTTGACACTATGAGCCACTATATTAGTATGTACTGGCATAAAATTCACAAAGTCTCTCGCTTTTCAAACTTGATTTGTTGAAACTTACAATGCCATCTTTTTTTTTTTGGCATAACTTTATTCATTCCTTTCCATGGCCCGAAGAGAAAGAATATGGTCTTCAAATTTTATTCCCTTGTTGTTCAACATTACACATGAGGATGCCACTTGTTCCCATGTAACCATTATGTAAAATCAAATTCTTCAAAGTATAAAATATATTTAAAAGATACTCATGGCAAATGCCATAATAATGATACACTTAAAGATGAAATTTCTTTTCTTGTTCTTAAGTAATGTCTCTTTTAAAACAGCTTTGACACTTAAAGAGATATTTTTCCATCACTTTTTGCTTTAACATGTTCAACAAGCTTCTGAAGCAATGGAGCACTTTTATGACACAGTGTGCTTTTCCTTCAATTTGCATAATCCTATTGTTAAAGAGATGTTGAAAAGTATTAACAAGGAATAAATAGAATTCATTCAATGAATTACTTAGAAAATCAACAAGCATTGGGAGGGGCCTGTTCAGAACTAAAGTATGATTTCAATGAGCTGGATATTCTCTCACTGTATTTGTTAAAAGAGAACCAATGGGCTTCTGAATATGAGAGAACTGAGCAATCCTGAATTCCAACAAAATCTCAAAAGTCCTTTATCATGGGTTTGATAGCATACATACTGAAATTAGAAAATAATTTCATGTGATCTCTGTAGTGCCAATAGGAAATATTTGATGCCAATAGCATGACATTCTTTGAGCAGTGTCATGTACAATATGGATCAAAAAGCTAACACCTTATGAAGAATCATTCACACTTTGATTCAACTTTAAATAAACCTTGTTTGCATACTTACACATTTACTTTTATTTGTATTTTTATTACTTATACTAAAGTCAGTACATTTTTTCCTCATTAAGTCCTAACTAAAAAAGAGTCTGCAAAAATTTGCTGTTGTTTCTGAAGTTTCATCTAAAAGGAATTTTACGCTTCATAACCTTCTAAGGAAGGCTTTTTCATGAGGAAAATATTGCACAAGCAAAGGGAATTTTTTTTCTGCCTTGTGATTATTTTCACCATGGCTCTTTTGTAAAATGGCAAATCATTTTGATATTTTATGATCTCTGCCATAGTAAATGTAACTATTATATATTTGTATTATTACAGTAGATATAATTTTGGTACTTAAAAGTTTGCTCGTGATTTTAGAATCAGAAAATGCTTTTGGTAGCTGTATGTTCCAAAGAAATTTGAGCTTAAATACTGATGCTGATGTATATCGTATGGAAGGTATTCCAACTTCTACTGCTTCATATGAATTTCCCTTATTCAGATTTTTATTTTTTGCACAATTATAGTATTAGTTAAGAAATCATATATCACTTGTGCCTATATGCTGGTTTATATCTGATTTTTTGCCATTTTCCATATCGTATGAGTAATTGTATACTACACACAGAGATCTAAAAGAGCATTTTCTTTGTTTAGTAAATGTCACTCTTCAGAAAATTTATCGCAAAGTTTATTTCTGTGTTTTGGCATTTGAGGATTAAAATATACAAAAACACAAATAGGTAATAGAAACCACCACAAGAATTGAAAAGACTGAATTTAATAATCTCAGGGAATCTTCATTGCATTTGTCACTCACAAGTCCAAATTAATAAGTAACCACAAACAAGGGTTGAGTTGTTGAAAGGGTTGTGAACTTGCAAACTAACAATAAAATTGACTAATATCTGGAGCAAAATGTGAAGTTTTCCTTTGCTTACAAGTAATAGCAATATCTGTAAGGCATTGTCTTTATGTAATGTCAGAGATAACATTACATAAGGTTTCGGAAAGACTGGCTTATCAAAGCTTGGCAGACTTTCAGAGGTAGGAGGGTTTAGGGACTACAGAACTTCATATTCTACTGGTGTGGTCATTGCACTAAGGCTGATGTTCACCAGCTGACTTTTAGAAACACAGAAGATACACTGAAACATTTGTTGATTGACTAATGTTTAGAAGCATGGAGTTATCACTGATTAGTCTACTTTCAAAAATGAAGTTTAATGATTGATGGACTGACTTTCAGAAGTCATAGTTACATGAATCAGGCTAGTGTTTGACTGATTTTCAGAGCATGGGTAGTAATCTGATTTTATTCCTAATGGTGGTTACTTATGCAAGATTTGGAACCTTGGCCAAAGAATAATCTTTCATATCCTAAATATGAAAAATAAATAATTTTAATTCTTACATGTTTCTTTTGGCTTTCTTTCAGCCAACATCGCAAGAAGAAACTTAAGAGACTCTCCAGATCTTTATTTGTAGAGGTATGACTTCCAGCTTGTGTTGCCATTGAAGTGATTTAAGCTGCCAATGGGTATGATTGAAAAATTGCTCTAAAAGCCAATTTTTTGTCATTGACTGGAAAAAATACTGAATATAGAACATCTAGAGTGTCCTGGCAGAGACAATACAAGACACAGGGGAAGAGTGTTAGATTCAGAACATGTTTGCACTATAAAATAATACTTGGCAACCCTAAACCCTCATCATCATTCTTAACTTTGTTTTATATTTCATTGAGAAAATAATAGAAAATAAGAGAGAACTTCTACAAACTGTCTACCACATCTAACCCTTACTTGAATCTATTCCCAATTATTCTAACTTTTCTCCAGTTAATAATATAGATAAATTAATTGTGCAGCTGATAAAAGCAATCAATTCCACTTACCTAGTAGATCTTATCACCTCTTACATGAATAAGGGTATAATTCAATCAATCCTCATATTTGTCTCAAATTTATACCTATAGGTAAGACCTCTTCCCAGAACATCAGACTTGTATATCCAACTGCCTGGTAGACATTGCCACTTGATTGTCTAATAAGCATTGCAATCTTTAAGTGTATATGACCAAGATCCTAACCCATCCCTCAAGAAGCTCCCAACAACTTTACTGCCAAAACTGTATGCCACAATATTTTCTATCTCTGTCAAAGACAACACCATCATTACAGTTGTTCAGGCCAAAATCTCTACATTCACACTGTCAGAAAACCCGATTTTTCTACCTCTAATATATATTCAGAATCTTACCACTTCTCATTACTTCCATCATAACACCTTGATCCAAACCAAATTTAGGTTATTGCCACATCCCTCTTATGGTCTAGCTGTTTTTCTCTTGGACTTTCCTCAGTCTTTTCTTAAAACAGAAGTCAAAGAGATTCTATTATAGAGTCCAAGCATGACATGACTGTTCTCAATTCCTTTCAATTACCCACACCTCACAGAAAGAAAAAGCCAAAGGCATTGTTGTGACCATCAAGTTTGAACAGGATTTACCTGCTGTAAATTCTCTGACGTTTTTTTCCTATTACTCCCCTTTTTTTTTTTTTTGGCTCACTCAGATCTAGCCACACTTCCCTCCTTGCTATTCCTCATATACTAGGCACCCTGCTATTCAGGATATTTACATTTGCTGTTTTCTCTTCCTAGAATTCTTTTCAGGATACTCCAGTTCCTCTCTTACCTGGTGTGGATCCTAACTCAAATGTAACCTTTGCCCCAGATCATAGTATTGAGGATTACAATATCCCAATATTCTGTTTTCCCTTTTCCTGCTTTTTTTTTTTCTCTCTGTAGGATCTATCATCATTTAGCACTCTATATATTTTATGGTTTATTGTCTGCCTCCCCCCAACTGGATAGTAAATTCAGTGAAGGCAGAGGTTATTGTCTAATTTTTTTTGTCTGTATTCTTGATTCTTAGAATGTCGCTTAGGTATTTAATGAATGTTTACTATTACTGTTTTTACTTTATTTTGTCACTGTCATTGTCATAAACTGCAGTAATCTCATTAAAAAGTCGAAGCTATTAAACTGCTTTCAAAATCTATTTTGAGTCTCGCTCGCATAGCTTTGCCCTTTCTCCAAATGAATTACCTGACTAGAGTTATTCAATTTAGCATAATGAGTACTCTTCAAATATCTGTTTTTTGCTTAATTTTAAACTACTTTGATTAAGGGAAGAATAAAAAATATAGATACTCTGTATTATTCTTAAAGGGCTTAAATATTTTTCAGGAAGATAGAATATGCACGTATAAAGAAAGAAAAGAAAATGTATGAATAATAAAATAAATATTCAGTCATTGTTTCAAATATGCAACAAATACTTCTTATGTATTTATTGCCATTCATGGCTCAATCTAGATGTTATTAATGTAAGTCAATGGAGAGGAAACTACCCTTAGAAACTCATAGTACAATCAAATGCCCTAAATGCATTGAACAGAACACAAGAATGATGAGCACTAATGAGAGAGAGAAACTGAAGATGAAATTCAGGAAGGAGGTGGTATGGGACGTTTTGTCTGGACCATGTAGACTAGACAATCCCCAGTGGAAGCTGAAAACTCAGTGTGTCAGTTCATTACTCAGGAAATATCCCCATCTGTCTTACCACCTTAAACTATAATTATTGTCAAGATTTCCTTGATTTTTGCTCTGGGTATAAATTATTACTACACAGGAATATTTCTACTTTACAATGGAGCTTGTGAGAAATATCATAACTTTGAAATAACATTGGGCTACATTCAAATTTAATTTAGGGATGGACTATGGATGTGGGCTAAGAAGATTCTTTGACTATTCCCCTCCTCTCTTCTTCTTTTTTCTGGCTCAGAGTATGTATAAAGTGAGGTTTCTCTGTACCTACAAGGCTATATTTCAAAGTTTGTGTTGTTCCCTGACATAGGCTGTGAATCTGTTTCGCTTCCGACTCTGCATGGATGTGCAGGGCTGTTATTCTGGCAGAGTTACCCACCTAACTACTCCAATGCACTTAGTTTGCCTTGTTTCCTAGCAACGGGTTCCATCTAATTTGTTTTCCTGTAGCATCCCTCCTGCATCAGACTTTCTTGTTCCTCTTTCTCTTGCTAAATAGATTTACAAGTGTCTAATAGTCTTTATGCCATATGTCTATCAAGCAAGTCTTTCTCCAGAAAAGCAGGGGACTGGATAATACCATGTACCTTCAGGAGAGCAATTTTAAATTAGGGGCCTGAACATAAATTTCAGAGAGCTGTGGTCATGTACTTTGGTAATACTGTTTTATTTTGTAGTATTAAAATAACTCTGTAGTGAGAAACCACTTTTACCCCCAAGGGCTCCTTATTAAAAACAACATAGGAAATTTTTACTTTCCTAAATTCAGTTTGTAACTAATCCAAATTATGTGAATTTGATCGAGTGTGAGCAAATCATTTAATTCTTTATTGTTTCCATGACAAGTTCTATCCTTGTTTTTTAATGACTGTTAAGGAGAGTCAACTTTACATTAATCAATGGGGAACTGATCATGCACGCACATCCTTTTTATAGGGTAGTGCCCCACTTCATCGAGGAATGACAGATAAGCAGCAACTCACTTTGCCAATGGTCAAGTTATACCTGCCCAATTCAAACAATAATGTAGTAATACATATAAATAATAAATTATGAGCTACTGCTTGTGCCATATATGTAAAATATAGGGGAACAGCCATGGTAAAACTTATTCCATAAAGTATTTTTTTAAGAGACATCCTCCCAAGTAAAGGGAGGAGTGCTGTGTCAAACATCTACAGGGCTCTCCAAGGCACTACAACTCTCTACCAGCAGAGTGAATAAAGAAGTGGGAATAAGCCAGTGTTATTCTTAGGGAAAATTCCATCCTCACAGGAATTGGTAATGGTTAAATAATATTCCACTTTAACTATAAGTGTCATTGGTGTTATTTTATGGATGAAGACTTGGGTAGATTGGATTAGAAGTAAAAATGACAGCCTTGTGGGGTAAATTAAATACCCTAGACTATAAAAGCAAACACTGGAAGGCTCCTCTATAGCAATGGTTTGTAGTTAGAAAGGGACTTCAAAACCACCTGAAGATCTTTACCAACGATTTGCCAAAGACCTACTCATGGGGAGATTCTTTCCATGCAAAATGGGGTTACAGAGGCACATCATAACAAATATTAAGGAAAAGCTTTTGTAATAATAAAGACATGTGTATTCTGTACCCAAAGTAATGCTATTCTGAAATTAGGACTAGGCAATAAATTTATTGCATAATTAAGGGATATTCTAGATAAATAGCTTGAGGTCACATATAAATATTGATTACTTACTATAAATTAGGTATAAATTACATATTTTAGATATATGGAATGATTTGAGTTATATTTCATCATCATTAAAAAAATTACTATGCTGGAAAGTCAGCTTCTCCCTTCTCTTTTTTGATCCCAGGATTGCTCAGTAGCAATGCTCAGAATTTCAACATGGATGGAATTCTGAGCCTTGAAGACAAGGAGCCTTGTGTTCAAGGCTCAGAAATTCTCTACAGTGATTCTAATTGAAAGGGTTCTTGCTATCTTTCAAAAAGTCATTTGAATTGCCAGCTCTTACTGCAAAAAATTTACTGACAGCTCAAGTCCATGGACAATAAGTATTGTCTGTATATATTATGTTATGGTTAAAGGTTAAAGCCATCTGGGAAAATGGAATCATGTCTAACACAGAGGGAAATGTATTATTTCCTTTGTATTTTTGTCTTGCATGTTGACAAATTGTAGTCGTATATATTTATGGAGTACAAAGTGGTGTTACAATTTTTGAATAAAATGTGGAATGATTAAATTAAGCTAATAAACATATCTATCACCTCAAATATTCAACTTGTTTTGTGATGAGAGTATTTGAAATTTATTCTTAGTGACATTGTAATGTGTAGTACTCAGTTATTAGCTATATTTACCATCCTGTGCTATTGATCTAAAAAAATAAAATATATTCCTTTTGCCAAACTGAAACTTTGTACTCTATCACTATCAATTCCACATTCCTCACCAGCATCTGGTAACCACCATTCTACCCTTGCTTCTATGAGTGCCATCATTTTAGAGTCCACATATAAATAGGAACATGCTGTATTTGTCTTTCTGTGTTTGGTTTATTTCACTTAGGGTGACATTCTCCAATTCCATCTATGTTGTCATGAATAACAGAATTTTTTCTCTTTTTATGAATGCATAGTATTCCACTGTGTGTATAGTAGTTTCTTGGTATCCATGGGGAATTGGTTCCAGAACTCCTGCATACCAAAATCCATTGATGCTCAAGTCCCTTATATAAAATGGTGTAGTGTCTACCTATAACCTATGCACATTCGTCTATGTATTTTAAATTGTCTCTAGATTTTCTAAAATACCTAATACAATGGAAATGCTGTCTAAATAGCTGTTACGCCGTATTTTTAAGATTTGATCATTTTTATTGTCATACTGTTAATATTTATTTCAGATATTTTTAATCTGCAGTTGGTTGATTCTGCAGTTGCCAAACCTCCAGATACAGAGGGTCAACTATAAATACCATATTTTCTTTATCTATGCGTCTCTTGATGGACTCTTACATTGATTCCATAACTTGACTACTGTGAATAATGCATCAGTAAACATGGGAGTGCAAACATCTCTTCAGCATACTAATTTCAGATTTTTTGAGTAAATAACCAGAAATTGAATTGTTGGATCATTTGGTAATTCTATTTTTAGTTTTTGGAGGAACCTTCATAATGTTTTCCATAGTGGCTGCACTAATGTGCATTCCCATCAATAATGCAAAGTGTTATCTTTTCTCTATATCCTTGCTAATACTTATCTTTTGTCTTTTTAAAACTTTTCTAAATTAGCCATTCTTATAGGTGTGAGGTGATATCTCATTGTGATTTTGAATTTTCGTCTTCCCAGTGATCAGTGATATTGAGAATTTTTTTGCTTATCTGTTAGATGTACATGTCTACTTTTGAGGAATGTCTATTCAAGTCCTTTGCCTAATTATTAATCAGATTATTCATTGTCCTTGTATAAAGTTTATAGATTCTTTTAGAATCTTAAAATTTCTCCCAATTCATAGGTTCTCTTTATTCTGTTGTTTTCTTTGCTATACAGAAGCTTTTTGGTTTGATTATCCCATTGGTTTATTTTTTTCTTTTGTTGCTGCACTTTTGGGGGTGAAAATTTATATATATATATATATATATATATGTGGCTTTTCCTCTGTTTTCTTCTGTCAGCTTGGTGCAAAGGTAATTGCAGTTTTGGCCAAACCCCATCACTTTTGTACCAAACTAATAGTAGTTTTATAGTTCTTGGTCTTATGTTTAAATCCTTGTCCTGCCTGCCTACTTCTTCTGATATGGGGCAGGTAACTTCATACATAAAAGATAATCAAATGTTTTTTGAGTGAATAAATAAATAAATGAGTTAATGAATTAAAATTTTTCTATGATATTTGCTGGAATCTGGCCAAGACCAAATTCGATGCTGAATTTGTTAAATGTTTAATATTTTCTAGAGTTGGATAATTCTATCATATATGCCCTAAGGGTTGTCTTTTTTGTGGGATGATCAATTAACCACTATAATCTGTTATCTCTATACTATCATCTGGCCTCTACCATCCTCTGGTCTCTGTTGCCTAACGTTATCATCTTCTGCCATTAGGGGGAAATTGGTTCCTTCCCAGTAATCTAACACAACTTTCTAATTTGAAAATAAAAAGGAAAGCAAGGAAGAAGATTAGAGAGAAGAGAGGAAGGAAGGAGGGAAGGAGGGAGGGAAGGAAGGAAGGAAGGAAGGAAGGAAGAAGGAAGGAAGGAAGGAAGGAAGGAAGAATGTCCTTCCTTCAACGGCCTTCGTCTTGACATTGGACGTTCCGCCAAGTACGGGGGAAAAATTTCCTAAATGAGGGAGGGAGCAAAAGGCTATTGGCCCCCATCTGTGTTCAGCCACACCCACAACATTGTGCCTTCCCATCCTGCCTCATGTTTCCTTTGCTCTGATATGACAGTTGGAAGGCCTTCTGCCATATGATAAAATGAAAATCCATAACAACAAGACATTTCTTACTGTGTGGAAAAAATAATATAAAACGTTTTAAAATTGTATTAATACTTTAGCATACACTGGCTGGGCATGGTGGCTCACGCCTCTGATCCCGGCTCTTTCAGAAACTGAAGTGGGCAGATTGCTTGAATCCAGGTGTTCAAGAGCAGCCTGGGCAACATGGCCAAACTCCATTTCTACCAAAAATACAAAAAAATTAGCTGGACATGGTGGCACATGCCTGTAGCCTCTATTACTCATGAGGTTGAAGCAGGAGAATTGTTTGAGCCTGGGAAGTGGAGGTTGCAGTGAACCAAGATTGGGCCACTGAACTCCAGTCTGGGTGACAAGACTTTGTCTCAAAAAAAAAAAAAAAAAAAAAAAAAAAAAAAAAGTTTTGTCATATAAATAGGATTGATTGAGTTAAGAAGTCCCAGATTTCTCCCCATAAAAGATTCAGACTACCGAAATTTCAGATTTGGGAATATAATCTAGAAGTGTCTCATCCTGCCTGATCTGCTGCAATTCACTTAGTTCATTTGAATTCATTATAATTTGTGTGGATCAGGCTAATTAACCATAATTTATTCTGTGAATTTCTGTCTAATTAATATAATTTACTTTGGCTGTAGGCAGCTAAAAATAATATGCCAAGCTCTCTTTGTCAGAAACTTTACCAACATTTATCTTGGATTCAATTACTAGAATTTAACTGTAGTTTCAGCACAGAACTGAAGATCTGCTAGCTCCTCATGCAGAGCAGATATTATCCTAGGTCTAACATTCTAGTGAATAGTAGATATACGGTCCTTTTAGGAAGATGTATTATTGACCCTCTGGTCCCAAAGCATAATCTCCATCCTCTTTAAACATATTTCAGACAGTCTAACTAACTTGTAAGAGTAAATTGATCCAGCTCTCATTTAACAAATTCTCCTTCATCACTTAATAAAAAAATCTATCATCAAACAATTTTATATGTATCTCTTGAAGGTAACTCATGTTTCTTGTGACATTTAACATGTTTCATTATGTAATATAATTTCCTGAACTCTTTTCTAGAATTTAAGTCAATCTGTACTTTTGAAGAGGATAAAAAAAGAAAAAGTAATTCTTCCAGTGGATGAAGCTGATTTCCTTTTCTTGATAAATGGAAATTTATTATTACTGTAGCAAACATAACGTTTTTGTTTACAAGAATCTAGGGTTAATTAATTAAGCTGAACTTTGTACGCTATAACTGAAGTAACAAAAATGCTGAAAGATTCCTGAATTGCATTTCACATGGACAAGCTACATAATCATTGTTTAAACAAGTCAGTTCTCTAGGAGTGTTAATCATTTTGTCCATGAGATTCATTCTTATCATAAGTGAATGTAATAATTTCAATAGATTTGAGATTGTACTACATTTAAAAAAAGAAAAAAATGTTTAAAATTAGGTAGATCGATTAGATACTCTCTGCAACATAAAGTAATAACTAATACTTATCTCTGAACATGAAAGCAATAAAACCATCATAACAAAGTCAAGATGATCTTGCTCCACATAGAATATGAAATCAAAAACAAGGTTACCTCCTGGGGAGGCTTCTGTTTTCCTTCTCAGGACCTGTAGATTTATCCTGTACTAAACTTAGGTTCAGTTCCCAGAAGGGAGAAGCCAAGTATCAGTGAGATCTTAGGCAGAAATCCCGTGAAGAACTCAGTTTCCTCTGTCTGGACCAAGTGGTTCCACTAGCTAAAGGGCAGTCCTTCAATAAAAGATACAGTGGCTGCTGGCTGTTAAAAGTCCATGTTTGAGACAGATATATTAGGCAAAAAAAAAAAAAAAGGTGAGGCATTGTCCTCCATAATATTTGTTACATAACTTGATTGATTTTGGTGGTCTCTATTCATATTTGCCATGCTATAAGATTCTTGAGATCACGATTCATGTTTAATTTGCCTTGGTAGCTTCTAAAATAATCCACAACTAGTATGATCCCATTAAATACTCATGGCACTACAAGAAATTAATTCTACCCTGCTCACAATATTTTCCTGCCTGTATTTTGAATTTTTGCAAAATTCAAAATATTGCAAAAGTATATTTGCAATATACTTTTATTTTTCACTTCTATTTTAATTCACCTGTTACTATATTGCTTTGGAATAGTTTTCAAATATTTTTATAAATTTGATGTTGTCTGATTTATGAAAGAAAGTCTAAGGATTATGAATTCCAACATCAAATTTTGTTACTGTGAAGAACTGCTGTGAAATCTATTTGGTTTCCAGTTTTTTTTTTAGAAAGGTCTAGTTGACTCTGGAAATTGCAGAATAACTTTCTGCCTTACTGTATTCAGTCTGAGACATCAATCCTCTTCTGCCTTTGGATTCAGACTCAGACTGGAACTTAGACCATTGGCTCTCCTGGTGCTCAGGCCTTCAGACTCATTCTAGAACTATCCCATTAGTTGTCCTTTGTCTTCAGCTTACCAAATGCAGATCTTGGACTTTTTGGTCTCCATAATTGTGTGCATCAATTTTCTCACAGTAAATATCTTTACATATGTGTTTGCATGTGTGTATGTGCGTGTATGTTTGTTCCCTATTGGTTCCATTTCTCTGGAGAACCCAGACCAATACACCCATGCAAGAAAATTATTCAATTTATTAAAAACAAATTTTTGTTTCTGTGTACCAGCAACAAAGCTGGAAAATAAAGTTTTAAAACAAAAGAAAACAAACATCAAAAAAGAAACTACAGAGCACCTAATGTAAAAAGATGGCTCCTGCTGATTGTGCAATAAGGTGAATGCCTGGAGAGTATTTTTTTCTTTGCCCTAACTGAACAGTAAGTTATCTGAGAACAAATACTCCTCTTTTATTTCTTTAGAATTTTTTCATTAGCTAATGAAATGCTTTGTTCCATGTATGGGTACCATATAATTTATCTGACAAACTGAGTAAGAGTGTGATTATAATGCTAAGTCACCGAGAAACATAGTTTCTGGGACCTCTGGGCCCTGTTTGGTCTCTATTTTCTCTACCTCTGTCAATATGACCAATTGCATCAAAGAACTTTAATGTAAAACAAGTAATCAATTTCTACTTAGCTTATTATTTCAGCATTGCCCATGCTTCTGTGAACCTTGTCAAGTATGAAGTTATGTGTGAAACAAAGTGAAGCTGGGAAATTCTAGTTACTCATGTAAAAGCTTGGAAGCTTTTTATCCAAACAACTGTGAAGAAGGAGACTTCTTCACAAGGCAGCAGGAGAGAGAAAGAAAGTGAAGGGGAAGAGCCCCTTATAAACCCATCAGATCTCATGAGAATTCATTTTACGAGAACCACATAGAGGAAACTGTCCCCATGATCCAGTCACCTCCCTCCAGGTCTTTCCTTCAACACTTGGTGATCACAATTTGAAATGAGATTTGAGTGGGGAAACAAAGCCAAACCATATCACATACCATGCAAATTATTGAAAAAGAATGTTGTCAATTTAAGGAAACTACTTGCACGTGCTTGCTTCTTTCCAGTCTCGTAACCCTGTCTCATTCCAGAAATAATTATTGTCTTATATATTATATTTATCACTCATATACTTTTTAATATTGAGTTTTCCTAATTTTATTGATTTATCACTAAACAACACATAATTTAGCTTTTATTCTTTTCATGTCTTATAAATATGGTGTCACACCGAAGGTAGTCATCAGAATTGCTTTATGGTTTCTAAATATAAGGATACATTTAATTCACTGGTTTTTCTTCAAATCAAATAAATCTTTCACCTTTTACTAAAAAAAAAAAAAAAGATACATTTAAAACTTATGCATAAATTTGCTTGTATTCATTTTACTTTCATTGCTATGTATTATGCTGATGAACAAATATATGTTTCTTTCTCCAGTTGATGAGCATCAGGCTTTTTTTTTCTTACAATTTTCTTGATATGAATAAACATTGTGAAGTCATTCTATAGTCATATGACTAGGTCTTGGTCTTTTAGTAAACCTGCCTCTCTTAACTGTGAAATTCACAAGTGCTTCTGGGCCTCCTTGCACCCAGCTTAGGTGTGATAAGACAGCCAAAGTGGGCTAGAGTTAGGCACTTCCCTTTTCCCACGTGGAAGGCCAGAGAGGGCTTGAGTCAGTATTTCCCTTTCCCCAGGTAGTCTTTTATTAAAACCCCAATAGTCTAGGCTCTGGTAATATAGTTTCTCTTGAGGGTAGGCCTATTTAAAAACAGAATTCCCTGGTATATTTCAATATGGTTTATTTTCCCCTCCTCCTGACAGAAACATGAGAGAATTTTTCTCTTGTATTCACTGGGAGAACATGGTTGAGGTCCTGGATGTAAATCTCACAGTGTCAGGGTCTCTCTGTGACTGGGTCTCTCTGAAATGTTTAACTCTCAGACATGCTCACTCTGAGCCTCCAGCAATTTATCAGTTATGGTCAGGTTCTCTTACTTTATTACTCATTTTCATGGAGGTTTCTGCTTAGGATTTTTGTTTCAGTAAATTGTGATTCTCCATATTTGCCTGTCTATCTCCCAAATTTGTGGGCAGGAGTTTACCCTATAACTTTACTTCTGGACAAATTGATGAAGAGTTGTTAATTTTTCACTTTGTTCAGCTTTGTACTTACTATTAGGACAAGGTGACAACTTCCAAGTCCCTGACATGGTCGAATGGAAACTCAAACTCCCTCTTATTACCTAATTTTTATAGATACAATTTATATATACTGTGTTAGGGAAGATCTTTTGTGTGATATTCATTAGTATTTTCATTTTTAGAAAAACACGGATTCTTTTTTAGTGATATAATATAAGGTACATTTTTGTAAATATTCCAGGTGATATTTAGAAAAATGCATATTTTAATTCATGTGCACAGAGTTTTGGTTACATGTGTTACATTAATCTTTTAAATGTTTTCCAAGCTTTTATCTCAATAAAAATCAGAATTCTTTTATGACATAATAGAGAAATAATGTAATATAAATAGTAGCTGCAATTGTGTAGTGTTAAAGTTTTGGTACAATGAAAGCTCTAATTCACATTTTCTCTGGAATATGATAGTAATAAAAATCTAATTTGTGTTGATGGGATTATATGGAATTATACCAATGATCTCTTTCATAAAGTATAGAGCAACAGTAACAATATAATGTACTACTATGTAAACTAAAATGTACTACATAATGTACTATTTAATATATAAAATAAATATTTTATTTATTCATATCCGAGGTTCATAATGGGTGTGACAGCTACCTCCAAGGTGCCCACAATCAATTCCATCTTTTTTGTATACATATGCCTTTTCTTCATTTAGTGATTGGCATAGGCAGGAGAACAGATATGTGGGAACAGGTATTATAAGTAATAGAAAAAATAAAATAAAAGCTTAACTTCTACAAAATATAACAGGTCAAAAAGAAATGTGTGCTTCCTGTAAATATGCATAAATGCAGCGTCCGACCAAATGATGCAATATATTGCATAAAAGACAAAAATAATATAATTTATTATAATTGAAATTTAATGTTTTACTATACATAAAAGAAATTCTTAGTATCTTTATATCTTATTTATGTATTTCTGCAACTATTAATAGAGCTTAGTGTAATTGGCTGGCCAATAAAGGAAAGAAAGTGTCACCAGTAAAAAGGAATATGATAAGGTTTCTCAGTTATTTGTATTTTTTTAGAATGTCATCAATAACCTTCTTCTGCAACTTAAGCAAATTGTGTTTCAAAAAGAAAGCTTGCTTTCTTGGGGCTGTCAGTCACTTCTCTTACTCTGCTGTGAAATTAATACACTTACCTTACACTCACTGCCAATCTCACTGAACTCCCATGCTTATGGACCCACTAGAATTTTATGTTCACGGAGCATAATTGACTCTGTGTGTGAATGAATCATCAAGAAACAGAGGGCACATATTGCATGTATTTCCTCTGCCCACAGGCATGCCCCATTTTTAAAATCACCTTCCACTTACAAAACACAAATTCTAAGATAAAATTAAGAACATAAAAATATAACAGATCATCAAACCAAGTGAAGAGCCCTCCTGAGTGCAGGGTCCCATGTGACTATACAGGTGAAACACCTATGAAATTGATCTACCAAGATACATCTCACAAAGAGCATAATGTCAGTAGAATGTTAGAAAATACTGAAGATTGGTTAGAAGTTTATTGATGTTATTCCATCTAGAGATCTCAATATCCCAAAAAAGCAAGAAAACAAAATAAAATTATAGATAATTATTAAAACTGTAAAATTAATAGGACTAATAAAGTTTGGGAGGTTTGGTATAGTATAATAAAACACCGTCTTCTTTTTCCTGGTTCTTAACCAAGAGAGAGTAATTATAAGGAAGCATGAGCTCAAAATTAAATATCCGTTTATTCTGCAAAGAATAAAATTCCATAAGAAGTAAAATAAAAGAATGAGTCAGGAACCAGAGACTAATATAATGATTCTTCATTTTTTCTTCATCCCCAAATAAAGGCAGCTGGGGACATTGTAAAGAGCTGTCACAACTTATTAAATCAATCAGGGTTAGCGAAACTGGGCATAGAAGAGAAAATTCTTAACCAGACCTTTTAGAACTACGTTTTTCTTTTTCTTTTTCTTTTTTTTTTTTTTTTTTTTTTTTTTTTTTAACATCTTCTACATGCAGTAAAATGAGTTAATCACATTTAAGTACAATTAGACCTAAGAGGCTAAAGGGGCTAACAACAGGGAAAAATAGGGTAAGCAATGTGAGGGAAAACCAGGCACAAGCATCGGTTTTCATATTAGTCCACCTAATGAAATAATATAACCTATTTCGTCAATTGGAGAAGTCACCTCTTTCCCATTGTGATAAGCAAATCAAGGTACTGAAAATTTAAATTGGTAATGATAATGAAAATGTTGTCCCCACCTGGAAATAAATGGGGAAGTCATCTTTAGGAAACAAGAGGTTGGAGAAAGAGTAATTATTTGTCTTTGAGAGTGATCAAATGTGAGAAGTGAGGGAGAATAGTGAGAGATGACTCCACATTTCCTTGGGTGCAAAGTGAGTCATTCAAAAGAGAGGAATGCATAGCCAAAAAACATTAAGAAAGGGCTTGGGTGTTTGTTTTGTCACTAGAGTATTTATTCTGCCATTTGGAAGAAACTCTCATAGTTAAGAGAAGTGCTTGGCTGACTTCCCCATACTCAGACAATGGGAGTTATATTTTCATTTTATAGGTATTATCTTTAATAAGTTATAACAGTGCATTACTTATTAAAGGTTTTCAGAAGCAGTTTACTTACTGTGGTTTTCTTGATCAGCTCTGTTCCAAGTTACTTATCAAGAGCTCTATCATAATGAAATAAGCTAACATCTCCAGTGAAATCAAACATTGATAGAAAATTTTAACGAAAAATAAAAACTAAAAAAGACTTTCAGAATCCTTGGGAATAGTAAAATAAAATTGTTTAATTTAAGGAACTTCCAAATTACTCTTCTAGTCCTGCTACTTATTTCTACTTGCCTATTTTTTCTAGATTAAGATGTGTAATTGTTTACCCATCTCCCAATTTTTATTAAACAACTGAACTGAATAATCCATGTTCTACTCACTTCTCTATCCTGGCACAAAAATAAGCACTACCATTGGTTAAACTGTCCCTATAAGATACCACTGGAGGATATTTATAATATTTTAAATAGAGTTCACAGTGAATCTTGACCACAATTCATATATCACAACAATGATTAGGGCATGCTATAGCCCATGACTCAGTTACAGTAAATACCATTATCCATATTCTGATTTCTCCTTGCCTACATATCGGACTTAGTTTAACACTTTGCCATGCATACTTTAGACTGGAACTTTAAAGATGTTTTATTCATTAATTCAACAATCATTTATTAATTGTCTTCTTTGTGCTAGGCTTTTACTACATGCTTGGGATTCAGTTTATAAATGCATCCCTCAACCTCTTACACATTTGGCCCTCTTGCGTCACTCTGTTTCTTCATACCTGTCTGTTTTGTGGTCTTTCCCCACTAATTGTGGTGCTTGCTATATGCATCTCTCTTTCCTTTCTTGTTACAACAATTTGTTCTTCCGTTTGTCATCTTGGATCTAGCAAGAAATATAACTCATAGATACATTAAGGGGATAATTGTCCCATGAATATGTTTGTTGACTTTCACTGGCCATTTTTGAAAGTGCAATAAAAATTTTACTGGTTTTCTATTATGACTGCCCTCACTCTGATTACTGCCCAAGCTTGCAAAGAAAACCTGAGAAATCAGGTAATTTCTCCTTCAATTCAGTAGAGGAAATAGAATTAAGTCAATTTACCTGTTGCTTAATTGGTTCATTATTCCATGAGGACTTTACCAGTTTCTTGGGGTTACTCTAACAAATTACCAAAAACTTACTGACTTAAAATAATACACTTCTTCCTTTACAGTCCTGGAGGCCAGAAGTCTGAAATTAGTTCCACTGGAACAAAATCAATGTGTCAGCTGGGTCATGGTTTGCTTGTAGGGGAGAATCACTTCCTGGCCTATTCCAGCATTTGGAGGTTACTGGAATTTCTAGGCTTGTGGCTCCATCACTCCCATCTCAAGAGTAACATCTCTAAATCTCTCTCTACTCCATCTGCATATCACTTCTCCTTTCTGTCTATATGACCTCTCCTCCTGCCACTCTCTTATAAGGACATTTGCAATAACATTTAAGACCCACCTGAATAATCCACTGCAATCACTCCATCTCAAGATCCTTAATTTAATCACATCTGTGAAGATGCTTTTTCCTTATAAGATAACAGATACAGGTTCCTGGAATTAAGACACAGATATCTTTGTGTGATCACTATTCAGCCTGCTACAATGATAAATACAAATCAGTACATGAACCTGAATTAGACTTGCACAGCAGAATCGTATTGTCATCTTCATCATCTAGAGGGTCATTCTCAGGTATTCACCAGAATCCCTTAGGGTATTTGTTAAAAATACGAAATTAATAACATCAATCCTAAAATTCTGATTAAGTTGATTTTGTTTTTGATACAAGATTATAGAAACTTAAGAAGCAAATCTGAGTTCTTTGACCTAGGTGGTCTTTAGGAAAATACCTTGGAAAATAATGACCTGAAGTACTTTGCTTTGTACTATGTAAAAAAGGACTTCCTATAATAAGTTTTTATTTTAGGATTTAAAGTGAGACAAACCAGATAGATCAGATTGTTTTCTCAGTGACTTACAGGAAGTTCTGTAATTCATCAATGAAGAGTAATAATGTGATAGTTATCTCTGTGTCACAACTATGTCAGGCACTCATGTATCAAGGAATCAAAGGAATATTCTGCCTTTGCTTTGGGGGAGCTGTTAAAATGGGTGATATGTGTCTAATTTCCCAAAGAATAAACCGGACTGAGGCAGAGTTATCTAATATTATTTCCTACCAAATCTCTTAAATCAAGTCTCAGAATCTTACTATTGACAGAGTGTATCCTGGTCCTTTTCTCCTTTCCTCCTTCCTTTATTTCTTCTCCTTATCTTAGGTACAGGTGGTTGAATTAAAGACAGTCTTCATGTCGTACTTTATTACCATTGGTCTATACATGTACTTGTATTCCTATCTGTCTATATATTTATACACATATATATGCACACACGTGTATATATATATATGCATACGCACACATGCACACACATTACTTTTTTGGCATATCACACTCACGTTTCCCTCCTTGTTCCTTAAGAAAACATTCTCTTTTTTTTTTTGAGACAGAGTCCCGATGTGTCGCCCAGGCTGGAGTGCAGAGTGGTGTAATCTCAACTCACTGCAACCTCCCCTTCCTGGGTTCAAGCGATTATCCTACCTCAGCCTCCCAAGCAGCTGGGACCACAGGCATGTGCCACCACGCCCAGCTAATTTTTGTATTTTTAGTAAAGACAGGATTTCACCATGTTGGTCAGGATGGTCTTGATCTCTTGACCTCATGATCCGCCTGCCTCAGCCTTCCAAAGTTCTGGGATTACAGGTGTGAGCCACCGTGCCCAGCTTAAGAAAACATTATTGTTTGTGTGTTTAATGTTTATATTTTATCTGTTCCTGTAAAAGGTATATTTTGCATTGTATGGCTGCCTGTATCATTTTTTAATAAACTCAAAGGATTTCTTTAATTTGAATTTTAACATGACAATAAAAGGATCAGTTAATGACTCAAATTGTAGTAGAGGTTCAGATTAAATGTCCAGATTTAATTGAACAATTCAGATTAATAAGATATATGGTAACATACTAGTGATATAATGATGTAATTTTGGTAATAATGCTAAGTGTTTGCAATAAGGGAATTTGGAAAAATGGTTAAGAGAGGAATGTCTCTTCTTGTGTTATTCTACTGGTTCTCCTGTTCTACATTCCATTTGGTCTATGTCTGAGGCTGATATGTGTTTTATAACTTACATAAATCCTGTAAATCTATACTTGGAATTTCTCAAGTGAGAACTTTTAAGTGTAGTGTCTTCATCCATTATTGAAAGGACATTTGCTGTTTGGAAGTCACTCTGCCACTGTGTATCATGAATGACAGTAGGAGGTGTCATCCGGGCTGTAACAGCATAGATTTAGCTATTTAGCTAAATGCTTACCTATGTTTGAGGATACAAACATCACAGTGTAGTATTTTCCCCTAATAGACCACAAATGTGTTGGAAAATACCTAGTTCCAAATAAATGGACTTTTTTGAGATCCCCCCCAATTAGATATGAGATCCATTATGATTGACTTAGTCAAGACGAATGTTTGGCAACCACAGTTTGAGGGCCACCTGCATCAGAATCACTTGGTATTCTTTTTTTTAAATCAGTTTCCAGAATACAATCTAAAACTACAACACAGAAATATTTTGGATGTGATCTGGGAAGATGCAGTTTTAATAAGCTCCCCAGCTTATTCTGGTGCATAATAGAAATGGAGGAGCATTTAGATAAACATAATGAAATGACCTGGAAAGTACTTCACATTTTGGATAAAGATATATAAATTGGTATCAGCTGATAATTTTAAATAATATATTAAGTACAATGAGTTCAACGAAAAACAGCATTATCTCTGACAGAATCATAATCATCAAAAGATGCTCAGCCAATGGTGTTCAATGTTCTATGTCTAGCAAGTGTATACATAAGGTCACTGTATGAGGCAGACAAATTTTAATTTAAAGATATGTACAGAACAGGTCAAGTTTTGGAAATCAGGTGGCCAGTGAGACTTCAATTTTTATATGTTTTAATTAAAATGTTTTTGACGTTGTTAAATAAAAATAATACATTTATAAGTTTTGAGAATTTAACTTGTTTAAAAAGCTAAACATGATGAGAGAAAAATGTCTCATACCTTCAAATATTTTGTTCCAAATGTAACCACTAATAAGTTTCTTGATTCAATTTAGGGAAATAAGTTGTATATTCGTGTACATATGTTTATTTGTGTGTATGTGTCAAAACAGAATACAAATATATATATACACACACACACACACATGCATATAGATGTGTATACATACACACATTTATGTATATATGTATATATATTCACAAGCATATATATGTGTGTGAATATATATACTTATATATTATGCTTTTTAAACTAGCTTTACTGTGGAATAGTTTACATATCATAAACCTCTTTATTCTAAGTATATAATAAATGATTTTAGTAATAATTTAGTCCAGTTTTAAAAATATTTTCATCAGCCTGAAATATTCTCATTCCCATTTTCATGTAGACACCACACTCTACCACGGCCCTTGGAAACCACTGATGTACATTCTGTCTCTATAAATTTTTCTTTTCTAGACTTTCTATATAAACAGAATCATACAATTTGTTTTGTATCTAGCTTCTTTCACTTAAAATGATGTTTTTCATATTTACCCAAGTAGTAGCATACATTAGCAGCTCATTCATAATCCCAGCACTTTGGGAGGCTGAAGTAGGCTGATCACAAGGTCAAGAGATTGAGACCATCCTGGCTAACACGGTGAAACCCTGTTTCTACCAAAAATACAAAAGATTAGCCAGGCGTGGTGGTGGGAGCCTGTAGTCCCAGCTACTTGGGAGGAGAGGCAGGAGAATGGTGTGAACCTGGCAGGCAGAGCTTGCAGTGAGCCAAGATCGTGCCACTACACTCCAGCCTGGGTGACAGAGCAAGATACCATCTCAAAAAAAAAAAAAAAATTGAATAGTATTCCATCGTATGGAAATACAACATTTCATTTATGTATTCACAAGGTGATAATTTGAGTTATTCTTGCTTTTTTGCTATTATTTGTAATGCTGCTGTGAGTGATAGTATACATGTTTTTGTATGGACATATGTGTTCATTTTTCTTTGTTAATATTTATAGTCTAGATTTATACAGAAAAAAATTTAAAGACTAACATTGAATATATTTGTTTTTACATTAGTAAGTACATATTTTAGGAGCTAATATGTACCAGGCATTGTCTTAGGTCCTTAAATAAAGAAATAAAGAAAAAGACAAAATTTTCCCTCATAAATCTTTGTTTTATTGTGTGGAAGACTAATAATGAATACAAGATAAAAATGTATCATACTGTATTTTAAAAAATTATTATTGGTCCAGAATTCTGATTGGTGAAAGAAGAGATTGCATTTAATTTTTCACATAATATATGAATATAAGAGTTTTTGGCTAATTACTTAATATACTTTATTCCCCAGATGATTCAAATTGGCATAATGTACCTAATATATTAAATACACAGGGTTTGAAGAGGTGAAAAAATAAAAAAAATGAAAATGAAAACATATTGCTAAATTTGGAGGCAGAATATAAAGTATAAAGGAATGTTCATGTATAACATATTTCAAATTTACTTAAAAACTTTCTGAAAGCAGATTCAGCTATTTACTTATTTTTAGCTATTTTTAAACTAAAGCTCATTTTAATTATGATCACACAACATAAACATCACCTTGAGAATACTTGGTTTTCTGTATATTTTAGAATTTTCAACCTGCCCAGTGAATTTCTTCATTTCCAGCCACCACCAACTTCCAGAGGGAGATATGAGAATTTCTATTTGAAATAAGAAAATAAATTTTTTGCAAATATTTTTATTTGCAAACCAGAACAAAAGTTTTAGCACAATATTTAAAACAACTTCTGGTAATGTTTACTCATTTCCCTATTTAAAAATAAAGCTTTTTTGAGGGGCAGATCAAGATGGCCAAATAGAAGTTTCCACTGATTGTTCCCCCAACAGGAACACCAAATTTAACAACTATCAACACAAAGGAAATACCATCATAGGAACCAAAAACCAGGTGAGTACTCACAGTAACTTGTTTTGACTTCATATCACTGAAAGAGGCTCTGAAGAGGGTGGAAAAGACAGACTTGAATTACACCACTATTCCCCAATCCCTTGACAGCAAAGTCACGGCACAGAGAATCTCTGTGTTTGGGGAAGAGAAAGTGCAGCGACTAGGAGACTTTGCAATTGAACTCAGTGTTGCCCTGTCACGGCAGGAAGCAAAACTGGGCTGAACTCAGCAGATACCCACCCATGGGGGGAGAATTTAGATCAGCCCTAACCAGAAGGGAATTGCCCATCTCAGCAGTCTACACTTGCTTTGGCAAGCCTTGCCATAGTGGGCTAATGTGCTCAGAAGCCTTAAATAAACTTGAAAAGCAGTCTAGGACACAACACAACTTATAGATGAGTCCCAGTACTGTGCTAAGCTTGGGGACAGTGACTTCAGGGCCATGTGACCTACTAAGACACCAGCTGGGGTGACTAAGGGAGTACTTTTGCCCCCTCTCCGTGATCACCGACCAGCACAGCTCAACTTCTAAAGACACCCTTTTCTTTCTCTTGAGGAGAGTGAAACTGACCCAATAGTCCCAATAGGTTTTTTTTTTTTCTTAATAAATGGAAACTGACCCTTCTGGTCTTAATGCTTGAAACTTAAATTTGTTTTATCTTAGTTTTTTCCTCAGGAAATGAACTTAAGGTCTTAAAAAAAGTATCAAAGATCTGAAACTCACCAGATCACCACAGGCACCACATTTGGCAATGTGATGCCAAATCTCTCAATCATCATGATTGCTTCCTTGCCCCTCACTAGTTCCTGTTTACTTATACATTGTTACATTTTTTTCCTGCTATATAAACTCCTAGTTTTAGTTGGTCAGAGAGATAGATTTGAGACTGACCTCCCATCTCCTTGACTGCAGCACCTGAATAAAGCCTTCTTCCTTGGCAATACTCATCACATCAGTGATTGGCTTTTTGTGTGGTGAGTAGCAGGACTTAGACCAAACCCCTGGTGTTTTGATAACAAAAGAATGGGACAAAGAAAAGAGGACTTTGTCTTGCATTTTGGATACCAGCTGAGCCACAGGAGGATAGGGCACTGGGCAGGGTTGTGAGGCCCCCATTTCATGCCCTAGATCCCGGATGACATATCTAGACATGCCCTGAGTCAGAATAGAATTTGCTGCTTTGAAGGGAAGGACCTAGTCCTGGCAGGATTTAATCACCTGCTGACTAAAGAGCCCTTGGGTCCGAAGTGAACACTAGTGGTAGCTTGGCAGGGATCTGTGTGAGCCTGTGACAGTGCTAGCCAGGAGGTAAGGTTCTTCTGCCTGTGCAAAGAAGAGCAAAGAGTGGGAAGGACTTTGTCTTGTGGTTTGAGTGACAGATCACTGCATTGGAATACAGAATGAGGTAGATTCCTATAGTTTTTTACTCTAATCCGTGGCTCCCAGCCAGCATAGCTAGACCAGTCCAGTGCCTAAGGGAACATGCTACCCTGAACAGAAGGACACAAGACTGGCTGTCTTCAACACCAGCTGATAGTACAGCCTTAGGGCTTGGAGCAAACATAGGTGGTAGCCAGGTAGTGGTTAGATTAGGCCTTGGATAAGACCCAGTGCTCTACTGACTTCAGGTCTAACCCAGTACAATCCCAATGGTTGTGGTCACAGGGATGCTTATGTGATCCCTTCCCCAGCTCTAGGTGGCTCAGGATAGAGAGGCAGACTGTGTTCTTTGGGAGAAAGTAAAGAAAGGGAACAAGAGTCTCTGCCTGGTAATCCAGAGAATTCTTCTAGATCTTATCCAAGACCATTGTGAAAGGAAAATAAATCTTGAGGCCCCCAAATCACTAAGCTAAAGGGAAGTTAAGCCAAGCTATGAACTACTTAGGGCCAACCTGCCTTCCATTTTGTTCAAAGTCACCCCTCTGCTCACTGAGATAAATGCATATCTGATTGCCTCCTTTGGAGAGGCTAATCAGAATCCCAAAGAAATGCAACCATTTGTCTCTTATTTACCTATGACCTGGCAGCCACCTCCCTGCTTTGAGTTGCCCGGTCTTTGCTTCTAGTCATTCCCCCTTTCCAGACCAAACCCATGTTCATCTTACATATGTTGATTGATGTCTCATGTCTACCTAAAGCATATAAAACTAAACTATGCCCTGACCACCTTGGGCACATGTTGTTGGAACCTCCTGAGGCTGTGTCATGGGCGTGCATCCTCAACCTTGGTGAAATAAACTTTCTAAATTAACTGAGACCAGTTTCAGATTTTCGGGGTTCACACCACCAAGTCAACACTTTTATAAATCTTCAAGAACCAAAGTGTTACTGGGTTGGGGGTGACCCCTAATGCAGATATGGCTTAGATCACAATACTTATCTTCTTTTGAAGACCTGGAAAGCCTTCCCGTGAAGGACATGATACCTAATTCTTCAATGCACAAATAAAGACAAATATCCACAAGCATCAGTTCATCCAGACACACATGACTGCACCAAAGAGAATGTAAGGTACCAGACACCAATCCTGGAGAAACAGAGGTATGCAACCTTTCAGAAAGAGAATTCAAAATAGCTGTTTAGAAGAAATTCAAAGAAATTCAAGAAAACACAGAGAATAATTTCAGAATTATTTCAGGTAAATCTAACACAAAGATTGAAATCATTAAAAATAATCAAGCAGAAATTCTGGAGTTAAAAAAATGTAATTGACATACTAAATAATATATCAGTCTCTTAACAGCAGAATTGATCAAGCAGAAGAAAGGATTAGTTAACTTCAAGACAGGCTATTTGAAAACATGTAATCAGAGGAAATAAACACAAAAAGAATAAAAAATCATAAAGTAGCCCTTTTCACAAGACGGCACCAAAAGCAAAGAAGGAAGCTCCTGCCCCTCCTAAAGCCAAAGCCAAAGCGAAGGCTTTAAAGGCCAAGAAGGCAGTGTTGAAAGGTGTCCACAGCCACAAAAAAAAAAAGAAGATCCGCACGTCACCCACCTTCCGGCGGCCCAAGACACTGTGACTCCAGAGGCAGCCCAAATATCCTCGGGAGAGTGCCTCCAGGAGAAACAAGCTTGACCACTATGCTATCATCAAGTTTACACTGACCACTGAGTCTGCCATGAAGAAGATAGAAGAGAACAACACATTTGTGTTCATTGTGGATGTTAAAGCCAACAAGCACCAGATTAAACAGGCTGTGAAGAAGCTCTATGACATTGATGTGGCCAAGGTCAACACCCTGATTCAGCCTGATGGAGAGAAAAAGGCATATGTTCAATTGGCTCCTGATTACGATGCTTTGGATGTTGCCAATGAAATTGGGATCATCTAAACTGAGTTCAGCTGCCTAATTCTAAATATATATATATATATATATTTTTTTTTTTCAACAACAACAACAACAACAAAACATCGTAAAGTATGCCTACAAGATCTAGAAAATAGCCTCAAAGGGTCAAATCTAAGTTATTGGCATTAAAGAGGAGGTAGAGAAAAAGTGGTAGAAATTTTATTGCTAAGAGTACTAACAGAGAAGTTGCCAAACCTAGAGAAGATATCAACATCCAAGTACAAGAAGGTTATAGAACACCAAGCAGATTTAACCTAAACAAGATTACCTCAAGACATTTAACAATCAGACTCCTTCAAAATCCTAAAAGCAGGAATATAGCAAAAAGAAATAATATACAATAGAGCCCCAATACATCTGACAGCAGTCAGTGGAAAGCTTAAAGGGAAGGAGAGAGTGGCATGACATATTTTAAGTGCAGAAGAAAAAAAGTACCCTAGAATAGTACATTTGGTAAAAATATCCTTCAAACATAAAAAGAGAAAGAAAGACTTTCCCAGAAAAACATAAGCTGAGGAATTTCATCAACACCAGATCAAATCTACAATAAATGCTAAAGGGAGTTCTTTGATCAGAAAGAAAAGGATGTTAATAAGATACAAGAAACTTTGTCTGTAGGTACAAAACTCGCTGGTTATAGTAAGCACATAGAAAAACACAGAATATTATGATACTGTAATTATAATGGTGTAAACTACTGTTAAGTAGAAAAATGAAAAGATGAACCTATAAAAAATAATAACTATAACAACTTTGCAAGGTACAGACAGAATAGAAACTACAAAAAGTTAAAAAGTGTGGGAAGGAAGTTAAAGTATAGAATTTTTATTAGTTTTCTTTTTGCTACTTTGTTCACGCAAGCAGTGTAAAATTGTCACCAGTTTACAATAATGGGTTATATGAGAGTATTTGCAAGTCTCATGAAAAGATACAATGGATACACACACAAAAAAATAACAAGCAAGAAATTAAGGCATACCACCAGAGACAATTATCTTCAATAAAAGGAAAACAGGAGGGAAGGAAACAAGGAAGAGAAGGCCAATAAAACAACCAAGAAACAACAAAGTTGTGGGAATAGTTCCTTACTAATCAACAAAAACAAAGAATGTAAATGTACTAAATCCTCCAATGAAAAGACATAGAGTAGCTGAATGAATCCAAAACAAGACCTAATGATTTGCTGTCTACAAGAATCACACTTCATCTATAAAGACATAAATAGTTTAAAAATAAAGTGATGGAAAAAGATATTCCATGCCAATAGAAACCAAAGAACAGTAGGCGAAGCTTTACTTATATCAAAAAAGATATATTTCAAGACAAAATCATAAGAAAAGGTCATTATGATAAAGGAGTCAATTAATCCAGAAGATTTAACTATTTAAATTAATCCAGTGTTCACTCAACACTGAAGCACTTTGATGTAAAGCAAATATTAGAGAGAAAGAGAGAGATAGACTCCAATAGAATAATAGCTGGAAATCTCAACCGACCTCAACATACACTTTCAGCACCGGACAGATCTTAACACACACTTTCAGCATTGGACAGATCTTACAGACAAAAAATCAACAAAATTACATTAGACTTAATCTGCACTATAGACCAAATGGACCTAATAGATATTTACAGAATATTTAATCCAACAAATGCAGTATATAAATTTTTCTTTTCAGCACATGGATCATTCTCAAGGATAGACCATATGTTAGGTCACAAAACAAGACTAAAAACATTCAAAAAACTGAAATAATAACAGGAATCTTGTCCTACCACAGCGGAATAAAACTAGATATTAATAGCAAGAGGATTTTTGGAAACTACACAAACATGGAAATTAAGCAATATGCTACTGAATGATCAGAGGGTTAATGAAGTAATTATTTAAAAATTGAAAAATGTCTTGAGACAAATAATAATGGAAATATACAAAAGCTTATGGTATATAGCAAAAGTAGTACTAAGATAGGTTTGTAGATAAAAGCTCTGATATCAAGAAAGGAGAAAAACATCTAATAAACAACCTAACAATGCACCATAAAAATTGGAAAAACAAGATCAAATCAAACCCAAAATTAGAGGAAAACTAATAATAAATGTAAAAACAGAAATAAATAAAAATGAAGAAAACAACACAGATGATCAACAGAACAAAAAAAATTGTATTTTGAAAACATAAAACAGAATTGAAAAAAGTTTAGCCAGTTTAACTAAGAAGAAAAGAGAGAAGACTAAGATAAATAAAATCAGAGAGACTTTACAAATGATACCACAAAAATTCAGTGGTTCATTAGTGTCTACTAGGAGCAGCTATACAGCAATGAATTTAAATATTGAGAATAAATAGATCAATTTCTAGACACATTCAATATACCAAGATTTAACTACGAAAACATCCAAAACCTGAACAAGCCAATAAATGTAAGATGATCAAAGCTGTAATAAAAAAAAGTCTCACAGCAAAGAAAAGTAGGGGACCCAATGGCTTCATTGCTGAATTTTACCAAATATTAAAAGAAGAGCTAGTATAAATTCTACTCAAACTATTTCAAAAAAATAGAGGCGAGGGAATACTTCCAAATGCATTCTCTAAGGTTGGTGTCACTCTAATATCAAAATCAGACAAAGACACAATACAAAAAGAAAATCAATGGCTGATATATCTGACGTATTTTCATGCAAAAATTCTCAACAAAATACTAGCAAACCAAATTCAACAACACATTAAAAAGATCATTCATTATGACCAAGTAGAATTTATCCCTGGGATGGAAGGAGAGTTGAACATAGGCAAATCAATAAATGTAATAAATCATATTAAGAAAATGAAGGACAAAACCCATATGATCATTTCAATTGATGCTCAAAAAGCATTTGATAAAATTTAACATTCCTTCATGATCAAAACACTCAAAAAACTGGGTACAAAGGGAATATATCTCAACATAATAAAAGGCATAGACAACAGTTTCACAGCTAGTCTCATTCTGAATGAGGAGAAACTGAAAACCTTTTCTCTAGGATCTGGAACATGATAAAGATGCCCCCCAACACCACTGTTACTCAACATAGTACTGGAAGTTTGAGAGCAGTCAGACAAGAGAAAGAAAGGACATCCAAATTGGAAAGAAAGCAGTCAAATTATCCTTGTTTGCAGATAATATAATCTTGTGTTTGAAAAACCTAGACTCCAGCCAAAAAAAAAAAAAAAAAATAGAACTAATAAACCAATTTAACCAATTTAGTATAGTTGCAAGACACAAAATCAACATACAAAAATCAAGCATTTCTCTATTCCAACAATGAGTAATCAGAAAAAGAAATCAATAAAAAATCCCATTTACAGTATTTACAAATAACATTCAATACCTACGAATTAACTTAAGAAAGTGAATGATCTGTACAATGAAAAGTATAAAACATTGATGCAAGAAATTGAAGAAGACACAAAAAATGGAAAAATATTCCATATTCATGGATTGGGAGAATCATTATTGTTAAAATGTCCAGTCTATCCAAAGTAATGTGCAGATTCCATGCCATCTCTATCCAAATACCAATGACATTCTTCACAGAAACAGAAAAAAAAATTATAAAATTTATATGGAACCCCCAAAGACCCAGAATAACCAAAGCTATCCTGAGCAAAAACAACAAACCTGGAGGAATCATATTACCTGACTATTGTAACCAAAATGCATGGTATTGGCATAAAAAGAGACACATAGACTAGTAGAGCAGAATAGAGAAGGCAAACAAAGGTGTCAAAAACATGCTATGAAAAAAAATGGTTTCTTCAACAAATGGTGCTGGGAAAATTGAATATTCATATGCATGAGAATGAAAATACGTAAAAGTCAAATAAAAATGGATTAAATACTGAAATCTAAGACATTATACTATGAAAGTACTAGAAGAATACATTAGGGAAGCTCTCCATGGGATTGGACAGAGATTTCTTGAGTAATACTCCACAAGTACAGGCAACCAAAACAAAAGTGGGCAAATGAAATCACAAGTTAAAAAGCTTCTGCACAGCAAAGAAAACAATTTTAAAAGGAAAAAGCCCACAGAGTCAGACAAAATAATTTCAACCAACTCATGTGACAAGGGATTAATAACCAGAATATTAAAGGAGCTCAAACAACTCTATAGGAAAGAGAATCTAATCATCCGATTGAAAACTCAGCCAAAGATTTGAATAGACATTTCTCAAAAGAAACATACAAATGGCAAACAGGCATATGAAAAGGTGCTTAGCATCGCTGATCATCAGACGAATGCAAATAAAAACTACAATATCATCTTACCCCAGTTAAAATTATTTTTATCCAAAACATAGCTATAACAAATGCTGGCAAGGCTGCAGAAAAAAAGAGAATCCTTTTATATACTGTTGGTGGGAATGTAAATTAGTACAACTACTATGGAGAACAGTTTGGAGTTTCCTCAAAAAACAAAAAAATAACTATTGTGTAATCCAGCAATCCCACAGCTAAATGTGTACCCAAAAGAAAGAAAATCAGTGTTTTGAAGAGATATCTGAGCTCCCATGTTATTGCAGCACTATTCACAATAGCCAAGATTTGGAAGAACATAAGTGTCCATCAACAAACAAATGGATTAAGAAAATGTGGTACATATATACAATGGAGTGCTATTCAGCCCTAAAAGGAATGAAATCCTGTTATTGTCCACAAGGTGGATAAAACTGAAGGTAGTTATATTAAGTGAAATAAGCCAGGAGCAGAAAGACAAACTTTGCACATCCTCACTAATTTGTGGCAGCTTAAATTTAAAACAATTGAACTCACAGAGATACAGTAGAAGGATGGTTACCAGAGACAGGCACAGGTAGTCTGTGTGTGTTGGGGAGTAAGATGATATGGTTAATGGATACAAAAAAATGGCTAGAAAAAATGAATAAGACCTAGTATTTACTAGTGATAGATGCAAGAGGCAGATGTGGGAGGGTCCCCAGAGAATCTCTGACCTGCCCCACAGTGTTTGTATCAGCTGCTTTAGAGCTGATGAGGGAACCTGCCCAGGGCCTTCTCTGGGCATGCCCTCAATGGACTGGGGGCCCACCTGCAGACTGGGGAAATGGGGTGGAGCCACCAGGAATTCATGCCTTACAATGTGGGGGAGAAGCCTGACCTCTTCAGCTCATGTGTGATGGTCTAGTATTTAATCTGTGAGATGACAGCCTGTTGGCAGGACCCTTTATTTTCACTGAGCACTTTCTTTTAGTAAATTCCACCCTCCTCACCTTTCAGTGTGTCTGCATACCTAATTTTTCCTGGTCGTTAGACAAGAACCTGGATTTTAGCTGAATTAAAGAGCAAAATTCCTGCATCATTTTGGTGGCCCATATGGGGACATGACAAAAGGTGAGTAAAATGCAGACCAAAAAATCTCTTTCCCTTTTGTTTCTGAGCTTTTTCTTGTCCTCAGAATTCTTCTGAAGGTAGAAGGAACTGCAACCCCCCCCACCCCACCACCACTGTCACTCTTGGGGGTTGGGAATGTCAGCCTTGGTTCCACCTAGTCTTTTCTATAGCATTTTCCTTATTTTTGGGACTGTAATGCCATCTATCTTTTTTTCCCCTAACAGCCACAGGCACATGCGGGATGAACAGGCAAGCAGTGGTGCCCCATCCCTTTTCCCTCCTGACTGGAGCTGGGACACGTGGTCCAAGGGCCCCACATAGCAGCCTGGCTGGCATTCCCTGCAATATCCATGGTGTCTTCCCCTTCGAAGAGTCCAGCTCTGTGCAAGCCCCAGGGAAGAAACAACAACTAAAAGTTTTCCTCCCTGATGGAAGAACTCATTTGCATAAGAATAAGAAGCTTTTCCTCCAGGCATCTTTCCAGCTGTACTTTAAGCTGTTTTTTTTTTTTTTTTTCTTTTCTTCTCTCCACCCAGTCAGCAGTTAACACAGCTTTGAACTTTAAACTGCTTTTTCTTTTCTCCATCAGGTCAGCAGTTAACTTTTATACAGAAGGCTTTTTTTTTTTTTAGAAGACATTTTACCAGGCTAGGACCCCAACTATCACTGTCCATATTCTCTGTAAAGTTTTAATTATGAAAAAGGATTTGTGAGGTTGGTCTTAAGCTGTAGCCAATCTGGTGACTTTGCATATCTTTCTGTATGGTTCTACCAGAACGAGGGATACCTTAGGATGGGATGCAGGCCTAGGATTCCATAGGCCCACTGTTCAAGGCCTACCAGCAAACTGGTCAGTGGCAAACTTTGCTGCAGGCCTCCATCTTGTTTCACTTTCTTAGAAGTATGACCTTTAATCAAGTGGCAGTGCTTTGTTTTAGTCTCCGCCATTTTACAGTGGCAGCCCGAGTTCAATCCTGCCTTAGGGAATGAGTCCTTTGCGGCTTGGTATCTGCATGATTGCCATTTGCTGAATATTTTCCCCTTAGTGAACTTCCTTGAATTTTCCCTTCTCTGAGCACCTGGAAGGTTACCTTTGGTAAAGTTCAAGAGCCAGAAATACTGGCTGCTTTGTGTGGCTAAAGTCAGGTAATAGACATTTAAACAAATTTTCTTAAAGTGTACTCACCTTAATTAAAAGTGGATATCCAAGTTATAGGCATATTTGAAAGGCCTTTATGTTTTTATTTTCTTGGGTCTTGTTTTGCTGGAAAAGTTTTTTTTTTCTCAGTAAACTCAATTGTTCTCCATTTTGCATTGCCACTCACAATGCACACGAGAGACCGTAAGATAATTTCTTATGGCCAGGGACTCTTTGGGAAAAGCAGAAAAGGCCCCATGGATTCCATTTTGGGAATGCTTTCCTCATGGAATCCCAGGAATTAGAGGCAGATTCCTCACAAAATCTGTTTTTCTCTTCCAGCTATACCTGTTTATTGGGCCCTGGAAACAGCATGCTTTCCTAGCATTGCTCTTAAAGGGCTCCACCCAGAGGCCAATAATCCAACTGGGAGACTGGCAAATGAAAAATCTTATAACTACTAGATCTGCTTCTGTTTGTCTGTGTGGTTACATACGTGTTGTGTGTGGGGTCTATAAAAAAGAGCTCTAATTAATTGACTTCAAGAAGGACAAACACTTCGATCAAGTATTTTTTAAAGGTAAGATAAAAGCTGTGGTAACTGTTGGCTCACATGACTTTAATCTTTTAGACATAAGAACAGCTTAAAGATTATTGATAAAATGCAGATGTCATAAAAATGTAAATTTTTGCGTGGGGTTAAAGGATTGTTTATAATTAGATAAAATAAAGCTAAAAATTTAAACAAGTTGTGGTTGCAAGTTAATCTTACAAAAGAAGTTCCATGTGTGAACACTGACTAAATTCAAAAGAGTTATGAAACGTTTTTGTTTTGTTTTTTTTTTTAATTTCTGCATCATCATTTTGGCAAAATAAATAACTTACGGTAATCTGCAATTGTATTTCGTAACATCAAGTGTTTTAAACCTCTCACATCTAATGGGCTTCCAAAATCAAAATTCAGCTTCAAAATTGTCTTCCCTTGCACCTGGCTTTTGGATACTACAGAGGGCCCCTGGATCATCCAGAAGAGAGGTAAACAGAATTAGTTGACATGTTTAGGTACATTGGATTGCCAAAATGATGTTTAATCTTCTTTAAGTTATATTTTAGGGAATAATATTAATGTATGCTTCAAAATTGTTTGGGATTTATAAAATTCTAATGTCTGCACATATGCTATCAATCACAATTAAGGTTGTTATTTTAAGTTATTATAAACCATGGAGATAACCAAATTTCTTTGTCAATCCATTTTTTAATTGTAACTACTCTGGACATTTTGTTATCCACAGACAATTGTTACCTTGTTTTGATCCTCTTCGAAACATGGTTTATAATCTGCTATAGAACAGGTGTTCTCAAATGCATGTTTCTGGTAATTTGGAGATTGTAACATTGGAATAAAGAAAAAACTTACAGGAATCTGGAAGAGCTGAAATGTTCATGAATATCAAGCAGAACAAAAGTTAACTGAATGGCCTGTGGAAACTGAAGTACTCTTTTTTACTTTTGCTTGGAACATTCCTGATCCTTGTTTTGTTTTTCAGAGTCAAGGAAACTTGTTTTGAGCTATGTATGACCTTTAATAATTGAGTAAGGTATACACCTGTGAACAAAATTTGGAGCATATTTCTTTCTCGCTCTCTGCCTGGCTTCTCCAGAATTTGGAAACTAGTTGTGAGTATTCTTAACTTATGGCAATATAGTTATTTACATCTATGCAATAGGAATCCTTTTTTTTCTCTCTCTCTCTCAACAGGATGCAGTTGGAGAAACTGGTTGTTTTACCCAGGCTTTGACTGGAAGGGTATGCTTCCTCTTAAGGAATTGTTTGACTTCCCTCACAGAGGGAAAGCTGACATCACACCTTGTCTACACAGTACCCCGTACATGGTTCTTAACCTGCAGTGAGTAAAGAATGTCACTTTCCAACAGTCCCAGGAACCCTATGCTCTTGAGACCTCAAGAAGAGAAGCGTTTACCTAAGTCACAGGTATTTGAGGATACAATCCCATGGGTGGGTGCAGCTTTAGAAAGTTCTGTCTCAGATTCATTGTGGAACAGAGTTCCATTAAAGCCAATTTAAAAAGCCTATGTAGAAATAATTATTCTTGCTGCACTTTATGGAAACAATCAGGCCAAGCATAAGACTAAAGTTTATTTTGCAAAAGACCCAGTCCTATCATGATTTGTTTTTAACAAAAATGAGGACTGGGGAGAGAGAAATTGTGTTTCAAAACTTATACATTTGTCATTAAATTCTAGACTTAGTAGTTGTTTTTAAGATTTTGTGTACATTTTAGACTAACCCTGCTTGTTCCAGTGGACCAAAGAGACATCTCAGACGGCAGCTCAGAAAGAACAAAAAGGATGGGTAATGTAAAAATCTGGATCAATATTCTATTTCTGAGCAAATATCCTGCAAATCCTGCCAGGTGATGGGAATAAATAGGGTGCCCATCACTCGAAGGTTTCCTTTTTAGGAAAGTAAGACCAAGGGAGCCAAATCCAAGTCTCATGCACCCAAATCTTAGCAAATGTAACTATAGCCAACAGTTATCTGGGCATGTCACAAGACATCCTTTTCTCTCCCTTGTTGGAGGACTTAATTACACAGCTTCACCTTAGTGTTCAGCTTATGTAGTCTATGCAACCCCCTATATTTTTACCCCAAATTCCATTCCAAGCTTCATGTCAAAGCCCTAGGAAAGAAAACTGGACCTGAGGGATCCAGAGGCAGATGATAACTAAAGTTAAAAGGCACAGCACCAGTGAGCCTGACTGAATCTTGCCAATTAAGCCAAGCTTCCTATTTTGTGGATAAAGGTCATGCTAATATCCATGGCATAAATGAGGTCTAGGGAACTCAAAGGCTACTGACATCAGGGAAGATAGGCCGTATATGGGTAAGAGCAAATATTCCTAGTCCCTAGGTCCCCCTGTTAACATGGGCAAAAGCCACCTTGACACCCATAGGTGGTACCCTGTCATGGTTGCTGGGACTTGGGGATATTAGGACAGATGAAAGAAAGAGAGACTACTCATTTTCTCTCCTTCACATATCCCAGGTATTCACTAGGAAGAGAAGGGATCCTGGGATGCCTCACTCCCCTCTTCTAGATGAGTTAGCCATTCATCTTCAGTCTGTACCCCTTTTGAATCCATCCTGAACCCCTGGGACTCCTTTGAAAAAAACACCTTTTTTGTTTGTTTGTTCATTTTCCTTTTTCCTCCTCTGTCCTCTCTTTACAGATAGGTAACGGTGTTTCCTTACTATGGGACACTTCCCTCAGATGCATCCTCCAAACTAGGAAAAGTTAATTTCCCAAACCTTAAACTCATCTTAGAATTGGGCTCAGGGGAAAGGAACCCGGAAGTCTCACATGCCAGCAAAAGGGTAAAAGTTGTTTTGAACCAGTTGGTCTTTTGGCTTCCCCCTCCCTGTGCAAACAGGTAAAAGATCTTGAGATTTTTGAGCTGTCCTTACTGCTCCCTTATTTCATTTTGATACATGCTTTCTACTAACCTGGTTTATCTCTTCTAGACTTCAGGCGCTCAAACTCCAGTCATGCATCCAGAGCCTCAGACAATGGATCCTTCTGCCAGTGACTTGTAGAGAGACCTCTGAGGGAGCTGTGACTGCCATTTTCAAAAAACAGTGCCCCCTGTCAGCAGGAAGCAGTTAAGATTGGTCTTTGTCACTAAGCTTATTTCTAAGGGCAGTTAGATGTGCTTCTTTAGAGGGGGGAATGATAGATGCAGGAGACAGATGAGAGAAGGTCCCTGGAGAATCTCCAACCCACCCCACAAGCGTTTACATCGATATTTTATGTGGATGGGGGAACCTGCCCAGGGCCTTACCTGGGCATGTCCGGCAACAAACTGGGGGCTCGCCTACGCACTGGGAGAGTGTGGTGGAGACACCAAGAATTCATGCCTTATGCCTTATGGAGCAGGAAGGAGCCTGGCCTCTTCAGCTCTTGTATGGTGTCCTGGTATTTACTTTGTGAGGTGAGAGCCAGTTGGCAGGACCCCTATTTTTGACTGAGAGCTTTATTTTATTTATTTATTTATTTATTTATTTATTTATTTATTTATTTATTTATTTTTTATTTTGAGATGGAGTCTCACTCGGCCCCCCAGGCTGGAGTGCAGTGGCACAATCTGGCTCACTGCAAGCTCCGTCTGCTGGGTTGAAGCAATTCTCCTGCCTCAGCCTCCCAAGTTGGTGCGATTACAGGCACCTGCCACTACGCCCAGCTAAATTTTAGTGTTTTCAGTAGACACAGGTTTTCACCATGTTGGCCAGGCTGGTCTCAAACTTCTGACATTGTGATTTGCCCGCCTTAGCCTCCCAAAGTGCTGGATTACAGGTGTGAGCCACCACACCCAGCCCAGAGACTTCTTTTAATAAATTCCACTCCCCAGCTTTCAATGTGTCCGTGTGCCTAATTTTTCCTGGTCATTAGACAAGAACCTAGATTTTAGTTGAACTAAGGACTAAAAAATCCTGCATCACTAGCACAGCATGGTGACTCTAGTCAATAATAATTTAATTATGCTTTAAAAAATAACATGAAGAGTATAACTGAATTATTTGTAACACAATGGATAAATGTTTGAGATGATGGATACTCCCTTTACCCTGATGTGATTATTATGCATTGCATGCATATATCAAAATATTATATGTACTTCATAAATATATACATCTACTATGTGCTCACAAAAAATAAAAATAAAAATGTTCAAAATTAAACTTTTTCTTATAATCATAAAATTTTACTTTTTTATTGCTGAATATTTTTAAAATATGTGAATTTACAAAAAGTAAAATAACAATGTAAATATCACTACCCAGAGACATAGCTATTGATATTTATGCATTTTCATCTAATTCTTCACCTTTGTATATTTTGCAAAGTTCATGCATTAGTAAATATTTAATTTTATAGTCTACCACTGAACTCAATATCTGCAATGCAAAATTTTGTCAAAGATGTCATAATTCATCCTCAATATTTTATTAATGGGATCATATTTTGTCCTATGATTTTAGGATAATCTTTTTTATTATCTGCCTACTTGTAATTATTTAGATCAATTTTATAAATTATGCTGCTAGAAGCATCTATGTGCTAAAATATATTTTAGAATTAAAAATAATTTTGTAATATAGTTTATCATAAATGCAATCACACAGCCAAAAGGGTACCAACATTTCAAAGCCTTAATATATATTTTCCAAAAAAATCTTATATCAATTTAGACTCCTGCCAGTAGGTGTTGAGAGTATGGAGAGTACTTACCTCATAATACTCTGAAAGCTTTGAAAATTTAACTTTATTTACTTCTTTAAGTGTCTGTCTGTTACACTATTGGTAGCAATTAACAACCTGACACAGGATGCTTTATAGAGATATGTATTTATATCTAAAAGCAATACATTGGGATCATATATTAAATTGTAATTAAAATTTAAGTATGTGAAGAGGGAATTGAGGAGAGGTATAAGAGACCTAAATCAGCATTTATGAATTTTACTTGGAAATAATTTAAATCTCAATTCAGGCAGAACATCTCTGAAGTAGATTCCAGTTTTGTGACTGAGAAAAACAGGGAAAATGATAGGGATTGAGAAATGTAAAAGTAGATGAGTGTATAGAGATTCCCAGAGCCAAAAAAGCAGCACCCTGTGGAATGGTATTTAAAGACCTTGAGAGGATGCCGGGAAGTCCTTGAGTCGGTAAAAGACAGTTTCATGAATAATTTAATTACATACAACTGTTGATTAAAGAAACTTCATTTAAAAAATTCAGCTGGGTCTTTTGTCATTAATACAACTGATAATCAAATGCAAGTCACCTGTCTTCACCCACAAGAAAAATCCCACAAGCCACTCAGAGACAGAACTACCTCATAAAACATTTGATGGTATATTTTTTAATAAATTATTATATAAAATTTTTCATAATTGACACAAATGTATTTTCACATTAGTCTAACAAATCTAACAGTTTCTATCAGCTGACTTTTGGATTATCACAACCATTAAAATACCTGAAGTGTGTTTTCCCCAAAGATCTTGAATTAAAAACATTTTCTAAATGGAGAAACAAAGGTGAACCTAGAATAATGTTAGAATGAGAGTTGGAAGGAACTTAAAATACTAGCTTAGTCTAATATAAATTAGAAACCCAACTTTCTAAATTTCATTTTATTATTTATTTTGAGTCAGCCTGGATTTTATTGATTTGACATAAATGCTGGAAGCATAAATGTGTGAGTCAGTGAGAGTCATCTTTTAATTGATTAGGATATGTGTGTTTTAGGCAAGCCAGAACTTGACATTTTGCATAGATGACTCATAGTTTGTATTGTCCTCTTTGTACTGGTTTGAAATCCGTAGAATGCGTTTGTCTCAAATCGGTACAAACCCATTCTAAGCTCCTTCCAGTTTAAACCCAGGTAGTAAACCAGAGGGAGTATAGAATTTTAAGTAAGGCTGGAAAACACTTTACCAGATGTGTGACTTTAGGTAGATATTACCAAAAAGCTAGTAGAAGACAAGAAATAACTAAGATCAGAGCAGAACTGAAGGAGATAGAGACACGAAAAACCCTTCAAAAAAATCAATGAATCCAGGAGCTGGTTTTTTGAAAGGTTAACAAAATTGATAGACCGTTAGCCAGACTAATAAAGAAGAGAGGAGAATCAAATAGACACAATAAAATGATAAAGAGGATATCACCAATGATCCCACAGAAATACATACTATAATCAGAGAATACTATAAACACCTCTATACAAAAAAAACTAGAAAATCTAGAAGAAATGGATAACTTCCTGGACACATACACCCTTCTGAGATTAAACCAGGAAGAAGCAGAATCCCTGAAGAGACCAATAACAAGTTCTGAAATTGAGGCAGTAATTAATAGCCTACCAACCAGACAGCTTCATAGTCAAATTCTACCAGAGGTACGAAGAGGAGCTGGCATCATTCTTTCTGAAACTATTCCAAACAACAGAGTCCTCCCTAACTCATTTTATGAGGCCAGTATCATCCTGATACCAAAATCTGGCAGAGAAACAACAAAAAAAGAATATTTCACATCAATATTCCTGATGAACATCTATGCGAAAATCCTCAATAAAATACTGGCAAACCGAACCCAGCAGCACATCAAAAAGCTTATCCACCACGATCAAGTTGGCTTTATCGCTGGGATTCAAGGCTGGTTCAACATACACAAATCATTAACATAATCCAACACATAAACAGAACCAATGACAAAAACCACATGATTATCTTAACAGAGGCAGAAAAGGCCTTCGAAAAAATTCAACACCCCTTCATGCTAAAAGCTCTCAATAAACTAGGTATTGATGGAACGCATCTCAAAATAATAAGAGCTATTTCCGACAAACCCACAGCCAATATCACACTGAATGGGCAAAAGCTAGAAGCATTCCCTTTGAAAACTGGCACAAGACAAGAATGCACTCTCTCACCACTCCTATTCAACATAGGATCTGAAGTTCTGGCCAGGGCAATTAGGCAAGAGAAAGAAATAAAGGGTGTTCAAATAGGAAGAGAGGAAGCCACATTGTCTCTGTTTGCAGATGACATGATTGTTTATCAGCTGAAAATCTCTTTAAGCTGATGAGCAACTTCAGGGAAGTCTAAAAATACAAAATCAATGTGCAAAAATTACAAGCATTCCTATATTCCAATAACAGACAAACAGAGTCAAATCATGAGTGAAATCCTATTCAAAATTGCTTCAAAGAGAATAAAATACCTAGGAATCCAACTTACAAGGGATGTGAAGGACCTCTTCAAGGAGAACTACAAACCACGGCTCAAGGAGATAAGAGAAGACACAAACAAATGGAAAAACATTCCATGCTCATGGATAGGAACTATCAATATCATGAAAATGACCATACTGTCCAAAGTAATTTATAGATTCAATGCAGTCCCCATCAAGCTACCATTGACTTTCTTCACAGAACTAGAAAAAACTACTTTAAATTTCATATGGAACCAAAAAGAGCCCAAATAACCAAGACAATCTTCAGCAAAAAGAACAAAGCTGGAGGCATCACACTACCTGACTTTAAACTGCACTACAAGGCTACAGTAAACAAAAGAGCATGGTACTGGTACCAAAACAGATATACAGACCAAAAGAACAGAACAGAAGTCTCAGAAATAACACCGCACATCTACAACCATCTGATCTTGGACAAACCTGACAAAAGCAAGCAATAGGGAAAGGATTCCGTATTTAATAAATGATGTTGGGAAAACTGCTAGCCATATGCAGAAAACTGAAACTGGACCCTTTCCTTACACTTGATATAAAAATTAACTCAAGATGGATTAAAGCCTTAAACTTATGACCTGAAACCTTAAAAACCCTAGAAGAAAACCTAGGTAATACCATTCAGCACATAGGTATGAACAAAGACTTCATGACTCAAACACCAAAAGCAATGGCAACAAAAACCAAAATTGACAAATGGGATCTAATTAAACTAAAGAGCTTCCACACAGCAAAAGAAACTATCATCAGAGTGAACAGACAACCTACTGAATGGGAGAAAAGTTTTGCAATCTATCCATCTGACAAAGGGCTGATAGCCAGAATCTACAAAGAACTTAAACAAATTTACAAGAAAAAAAAATCCCATCAAAAATTGGGCAAAGGATATGAACAGACACTTCTCAAAAGAAGACATCTGGCCCACAAACATGAAAAAAAGCTCTTCATCACTAGTCATTAAAGAAATGCAAATCAAAACCAAAATGAGATACCATCTCATGCCAGTTAGAATAGTGATCATTAAAAAGCCAGGAAACAACAGATACTGGAGAGGATGTGGAGAAATAGGAACACTTTTACACTGTTGGTGGGAGTGTAAATTAGTTGAACCATTGTGGAAGACAGTGTGGTGATTCCTCAAGGATCTAGAACCAGAAATACCATATGACCCATCAATCCCATTACTGCGTATATACCCAAAGGATTATAAATTATTCTACTATAAAGACATGCACATATATGTTTATTGCAGCACTATTCACCATAACAAAGACTCAAAACCAACCCAAATGCCCATCAATGATAGACTGGATAAAAAAAATAAAGTGGCACAAAAATACCAAGTGGTACATAAATACTATGCAGCCATAAAAAAGGATGAGTTCATGTTCTTTGCAGGGACGTGGATGAAGATGGAAACCATCATTCTCAGTAAACCAACACAGGAACAGAAAACCAAACACTGCATGTTCTCACTCATAAGTGGGAGTTGAACAATGAGAAAACACGGACACAGGGAGGGGAATATCACACATCAGGGCCTGTCGGGGGTTGGGGGGCTAGGGGAGGGATAGCATTAGGAGAAATACCTAATGTAGATAACTGATTGATGGGTGCAGCAAACCACCATGTCATGTGTATACCTATGTAACAAATCTGTACATTCTGCACATGTATCCCAGAATTTAAAATATAATAATAATTAAAAAAAAAAACACACTCTGAAACTTAGTGCCTTATTAATTTACCAGCACCTTGTGAAGGTTAAGGAGGCAGGATATAAACAACTCTTATGGATCCATAAATTTAATGCCTTCCCTACCTCCTTTCTTTCTGTTCTTGCTCTATGCCTTGCTTCATTCAGCATACCCTTCATTCCTTCAGAACATTTTGCTTCCTAATAGCTATATTTTTCATGGCTCCCTAAAAATCTATTTACAACTCCTCAAACTCTAATTAGGTGACTCATCAGAGCTTTTATCCTTTTCATAAGATAAGTAAAATTCAAAAATTGCATATATTTGTACTTCTTTACAATTTGCTTGTTTTTTTTTTATGGGAAAGAAAAGCATTTGCCCTGGAAGGTGGCTTTTTCTGAAGGGTTTCTGCTGCAAATGAAAGACTCAACATACATTTTCCTTACTGTTAATTTCAACCTAGCATCAGCTCGCACTGTCATCTGCAGAATACTGATAGAGAGAATTCCGTATTGTGTTTTATTTCCAAGAGGGGGATCTTACATACAGTTCTGGAGGTATGGGATGTCCTTATTCAATTGAATAAATGGCATATTGAGCACCTGTTATGTGCCAGTCATTGTGCTGGTCACAAGGAACACATACGTAAAGATTTTCTGTGTTATCCAAGGCTTTCACGATTGGGTATACCTGCTACATAGCAGTTCTGTAATGTAATGCCTGCAATCTGACAGGTGTGTGCTGAAATATGCTTAAGGATAGGCTCATCGAGGGGGTAAAATTTAAACTCATAATGAAGTTGGAGTTTGCCTTTCAAAGACTGGGGCTGGGTAAGTGAAATAATTGCATTTAATCAGAGGAAAGAAATGACATGTACAAAGGCAAGGAGCCAGGAATGAGCCTGGCATTTCCTGAGAATGACAATTAATTCAGCATCAGCAGAGCCTAGGATGTATGTGGGAGAAGGGAAAAAGATCAAATTCTACAGATAGGCAGCAATTGTGTCCTGATGGGGAGTCTATGAAACTTTTATAGCAGAAAATTTACTTGATCGTGTTTGCATTTTAGAATTAGCCCTCCAGAGGCAGTGATTGTGGAGGATAAATGGTAAGGAGTCAAGTCTGAAGTTGAAGGGTCAATTTTCTGGTCTATTGCAATAGACTCCAGGCAAAAGATAACAAAGGATAGCAAAATGTGTAAGATGAAAAGACCAGGCGTGGGGTGGTGGTTGTCCACATTGATTAAGACTATACACTTGAGAAGCATATTACTTCAGAAATGTGCTGAACCTTTCTAATTTTCTGTTTTCTCATTCATAAAATGGAGATTATGCAACTCACCCTATAGAGTTGTAGAAAAAATGGAGCAAGATGGATTATGTACTCAACATAATACCTGAGATGTAATGCATTTTCAATTATTAGTATTTATGTGTTAATATAGAACGTTGTTTTGTACTTGAACAGAGAGCAGAATGAGGAAGAAGAAAAGGCCAAGATATCCGCCACTTATTTATAGAAAGGCAGGTTTTGGTCATATTTAGTTTGAATTGCCTATGGCACAATCAGCTGAAGTTGTCCATAAATGTGGATATGTGTTACGTGGAGCACATAAGACTGATCTGAGGACACCTCCCTGAAAAGCACTTATTTCTTTATTCTTCACCCTCCATTGAAAGAAAGAGGCTTCCATTTTTAATGGAATAATATCAGAAGAGTGTATCCAGCCATTTCTTTACTCATTCTTCCATGTAAATGGGATGATAAAACAGGGATTCAGTAAGTGTAGCTTTGGCCCTATCTTCTCTTTCTTTATTATTTATTCTCTCTCTCCTCTCTTCTCTTTCTCTCTCTCTCCCTTATCCTTTGCTCCTGGCTGTTTGACACTGGTCCACATGTGCTAGATACTATTGAGAGTTTGCTTCTTAACTAACACTTGAAGATATTTTCTTTCTTTCTCTTTAGGAACTCAAAAGAAGAGAAGCAGGAAATGAAAGCATTTGCTCTGAAGAGGTAAACAGAGCCTGCAAACGTGTGAAGGAGGAGAGCCAGAGAAATACTAGAGCAGAGTTGAGAATGAGAATAAGTCCTCTGGCATCAGAACCGGTTTAATGCAGACTCTTTCCAGTTAAAAACCAAAATGAAACAACACGAATGGCAGCCTGTGCTCAAGAAGGGTCTAGTATTGTGACATCCAATACCTCATTTTCCCAACACACATTCAAAGGAAAGTTTCCAAGCAGAGAGAGGGCAAAAAATGTAGTAAAATGTTAGAATCACAAGGTTTGGAGTGAAGTAAAGGGGCCATCAGAGCATCATGTTCCATCAAGAACAGGCCCACTTCAACTGTTGACCCTTTTCATCTCATTGAAAAGTATTTGTGTATCTATAAACTGATCTAAGCCTCCAGATATCCATAAAGATAGTATACAACTTTCCTTAATATCAGGTGTTGAGTTGGTACTCATTGTTTCATTAGACAAATATGAAAAAGACAGGCAATTGTGGAAATACAAATTACAACCATATAGAACAGACTTTGAGAAAAAACAGCAAGAAAGCATAGACAGTGACAGTGATCAAATTGGGTTGATTTTAGAGCTAGTATAAGAGGACAGACCATGAAGTCCTATTAAATTACTCTTATGTTTTATGGAAATAAAATATCTCAACACACTGTTTTTGATGAAGCCAAATTGCTGTACACACTGAACCAGGGTAGCCAGACATACTGAGACAAGCTGATATGGAAGCATCTCTTCGAAAGACGCACCTCTTTCACTTTAGAAATTAAGTGATTCTTGGAGTACTTTATTGAGAGACACTAACCAGAAAAAAATGCAATTTAATAATGATGTCTTAGAGAAGTAGAAAGAAGGTAATAAAGCTACCAAATGTTGACTTTTCCTTTCCATATGAAAGCGTCAAAACATCTCATTTATCATTTATCCAGGTCGCATCCTTTTCCTGTGTAGCCTGTGACACTGAGAAGAGTTTGATACATTTTCTGTTTCCACAGATAATTTACTTTTTCCTCAGGTATATGGAAGGTTTGGGTGACATAAAACTCATTGAATATTAGAAATCTAACAGTCATTCAAAACAAGTCATTATTTAAAAAGTATTATTATTTTATAACCTATTCCAGCCACTAAGCTACATGCATGGCATGCATCGTACGCATCATTTACTTTAATTATTATTTTTTTTTTGAGACAGAGTCTTGCTCTGTTACACAGGCTGGAATGCAGTGGTGCAATCTTGGCTCACTGCAACCTCCTCCTCTCCGGCTCAAGCAATTCTTCTGCCTCAGTCTCCTGAGTAGCTGGGATTACAGTGCCTGCCACCACATCCAGTTAATTTTTGTATTTTTAGTAGAGATGGGGTTTCACCATGTTGGCCAGGCTGCATTCATATTAATTTAAACCAATCCTTTGTACTATATTATTTTCTACCCATCAGATGAGGAAACTGAGGTCTAGAAGATTGAGTATCTTGCTAAAGATTTTATAAGTAATAAAAAACAGAGCAACAATGTCTTTGGGCTTCAAAGCCATTATCTTAATCTTTCTCTTTTATTTTATATGTTATGCAAATTATTACTTAGTTTACAACACTAATAATTGTGACAAAGTTAAGAATGGTAGATAATCTAATCAAGAAAAACAGAATAGTGTGGATTGAGACAGGTAAGTGATGAGAAAGGAGATCAGTAGCTTCCGAGTGTCAGAGTTTCTCTCTCCCAAACTCTCAAGCACACACTCCCACTTAAACTTGTCTGATATACACCAAACAGATGGAGAAACCTCACAGGAATGTTACAGGCAGTAAAGAAGAAACAACAAAGATAAGCACATCAAATGAATTTATGTCAACCGAAAAACAGGCAAGGTAGGACGGGCTCAGCCAAGCTGGGAAAATGCCGGAATTTTAGGATTATTGATGTTGGAGAATAACATCCTAGTCTATCAAGAGTTTTTGCTCACCAAGATAGACTGATTATGAAACAATTTTGCAGGTAGCGGTGAAAAGTCAATGTGGAATATATTTGAAAGCATGTGCTTGTTCAGGATGAGTGAGTGCTATAAATCATGAATGTCCGACCACTTCATGTTCATAGCTGGATGCCACAAATGGCAAACTTAACAACATAATTGAAGCTAATATGTCACCAAAGAGATTTGAATTTAAGAAAGAACCCCTCTAAAGGGACATTGTTTGTTCTCCAGGGATTTATTAAGCATGATAGAGGTAGTCAGCTCGTAATTTTTCAGCCTCTTCGTTTCAGGAGAAGATAATGAATTTTAATTAGTGAAGAAGACAGCTTTCCACTAAGGAGAAGAAAGCAAAGAAAACAGGAACATCGGTGTCTTTGGAGAATAATGTTAAAGCACATAACACCCCTTATTAATGCTAAATTGATGAGCAAAGCTTTTTGCCCTCTGCTGTTGTATAACATAAAAATAAAAGCAAAAACTGAGAAAATGTGCTATAAACTGTGAGAATATGGGAAAAACGTATGACTAAGATTGATAAACAGATTTTTCCAGATCACAAAGTCCTTAACACACTGATCATCACTCTTAATCAATAGTAATTGATGGTGACACATTTTCAACAATGCTTGCTCTGCCTACTGAACATTCTGTCGGTCCTCTTTGTACTAGAGAATTAATAACTAATAAGATTGGCCTATTATGAGACAGGAATTTCTTTCTTTTGTTTTCCAAGTATTTTAATTAGGCCTAAATGGTCCCGTATTTGCTATCTGGGAGAATTTGCAGAAGGTAAAAGATACAACGGTAAGATATGGCTTGACTCATTGTTAGCTAAGCTCCTTTTTCCCTTGTTAATTTCAGCTGTGTGTGTGTGCATGTGCACAAGCACATATGTTATATGTAAATAAAATATCTCAACACATTGTTTTCGACAAAGCCAAATTGCTAGAGACACTGAACCAGGGTAGCCAGACATACTAAGACAAGCTGATGTGGAAGCATCTCTTCAAAAGACACACCCTTTTCACTTTAGAAAGTAAGTGATTCTTTGAGTACTTCATTGAGAGACAGAAACCAAAAAAAAAAAAAAATTGTGGAAAATAGAACTGCCAATTTAATAATGATGTCCCAGAGAAGTAGAAAGAAGGCAATGGTAAATAAAAGAAAGAAGGTTCGTGTTTGGGGGAGGAGTACTGATTATAGTATTTTGGAAGGAGAAGTTGGTTTTGATTTGGTTTTTGAAGTATCTATCAAACAATGAATAAGAAGCTGTTTTATTTTATTGAAAGCCTAATTAATTAGTAAAAGAGGCCAGAGTCAAACAAAGAAAGTGGTAGCCTTTATTTGCAAATATGCAAGCGCTCTCGGGCGAGGTTCTCTGGTCAACGATTAAGGAGGGCCAGGGAACTCGCGGGCCGGAGAAGTCGTGCCGGCGCCTGCCTGCAGTGGACTTTTATGCATTGCTAGCGGGAAGAGGAGGGTAGTAGGCGGGATTGGGGCGTTTCCATAGGCGTGGTCGGGTAAGTTTCGGTTTCTTCAAATTGATGTCAGGTGGCGCATGCTCAGTTGATCTGCATTTTCCCGGGTGCCGGTAAATTGGTGATGAAGAACCGGGAAGCAACAGGGACTGTACCATCTTGTTCACCTTCCTCCATCTTGTTCTTTTTCCCTCACCCAAACAGAAGCTACCCTCTTTTGTCATTGCTTTGTTATATTGATGGTCCTTGTAGTCATTCTACTCACAAACCCTGGGACCTCCATGCAAAAGCTACCTTTGCTAATAAGGCTTTCATTCAGTAAGCATGCTGTGCCCATAAATTATTTGACATCTATTGCCCAAAATTACAAGCAAGTATATGCAGCTTTGCTTTACTGCCCTGATGTAAATTCACATGCAAATGTTATTTGAATTATGACTGTGATTGATTTTCAGTGATGCCGTCTGAGGAGACTAATGAGTTTATTGTGCTTTTCTGGCCTCCACTGTGAGTATCTGGCTACTCTGGATGAGGGCCCTAAATACTCCCAATTAGACCCATTAAAAAAGACATATACTCATTTTCTATTCAGGACAGCTTGAGAAAACTGGACATGTCCTCTGGCCTGTGTCACTGCTATTACCTGCTATATAACCTCTTGACTGAAGTGAAGTTTCTCTCCTGACCAGAAAGGATAAATTTGAGTTGCTCAAGAATACAAAAGAAGCAGAAGACTCCTATCCCCCTTTATCTACTCTATAAACTTGTGTGCACAGTCTAAAAAGAAAAAAGTATTGTAATTTTTTTTGGTAAGAAATAGAGACCTTCTGTTCCATCCCCTTCCACTAAGTTTTGGTAACCATAAGGTAAGAGGTGATGAATAAAACTTGTTTTGGTTTTATGCCTCTCTAGTAATTCTTTATGACATCTCTAATCTCTAAGGCCCTCTTTGGCTAAAGGACTAGACCCTGCTCTTAGAAACCAAGAAATTAGTCTTTAGCAGTCTAAAACAGTAGACCAGTGGTTTTCAAGTTACAGATCAAAATCCACTAGTGAGCCAATAGGGGCCTTCTTAATAGGTCAGTATTTACTCAGAAACTCAAGGGTTTTTCTTGAGTTATGATACATAAATAATCAACAATTTCATTCAGGTCTATTTGGGGTGAAGAGCAAGGGCTACTTCTTTTGGATACTAAAAGCTGGTGTGCATAAACCAATATTAGCTCAGCAGTAGAATTCGATGAGATGGTAACATAGTATTATATTAACATGTAAAATGCAAAGTTCCTCCTACACAGTCATGTATGTAGTTAGAATTCTTCTGAATTTCCAAGAATTATCGGTGTTCCACTGACTTAGTTGTGATTTTCATAAGCCACTCGTTTTGCTTCAGAATGATCAATTGTGGTTAGTTTATCATTTATCTTTTGCCACTTTGAGAAAGACACTTCTTGGTTGGTACAGCTGTCCGCTGCATTGCCTAGCTTTTGACATTCCTGGAATGACATTCCTGACTTTCCCACAATGTTTCCCAGACAACATAATGCCCCCAAATCATCCTCAGATTTTCCCAACTCTAATCTAAATGGGCATGACTGTTCCTGGCTGAAAAATTAGTTCTACCAATTCATACCAATAATTTGTGGGCATCATTTACTTAATTCCAAAATGTGCTCAGATAAGCATAGGACCTTTATTTTATAATAAAAATATTTAAATGTATTAAACAATATATTATAAGTTTATGAAACTATAATATTTTATAAATGAAGGAAATATTAAATATTCTTTTAATTGTGCTTATACTGAAAACATCGTTGATGTTATACACCCATGACTATGTACTATTCATATAATGTAAAATTTTATTAGACAGTGTGTGGATTGAGTTGTGTCCATGAAAAGAAATGCTGAAGTTCTAACCCCTTCCATCAACTCTTTAGAAATAGGGTTATTGCAGACATAATTCTGTTAGGATGAGATTATACTGGATTAGGATAGATTCTATTCTAATATGACCGGTGCCTTTATAAGAAGAGGGGAAAAGATAGGAACCCACTGAGATAATGCCATGTGACAACAGAGGCAGAAGTTGAGGTGATGCATCTGCAATTTAAAAAAATGCCAAGGATTCTAGGAAAAGTTACGAAGAGGAAGGAAAGATCACCTCTTAGAGCTTCCAGAGACAGCATAGCACTGCTGACTACTTGATTCTAGACTTCTAGCATCCAAACATGTAGATAATAAATTTATGTTGTCTTAAACCACCCAGTTTATGGTAATTTGTCATAGCAGCCCTATGAACTGATATAGACAGGTTGCCTAACTTCTCTATGTATCCAATTCCTTCTCTGTTGAATAGAACAAGTACAGGAGTTCTGAGCAATAATACATTAATATTAATAAAACATTTAGAACTAATGTATGATACATGACTGTAACATAATTAGAACAGTATGTGTTAGCTATATATACTTTAAGTAGCTGCATTAAACAATATTTCATAATTTCTGCTTCTAAGATAGTTTATTAATTAAAGCTTGAGGTTGGCAAACTGTGACTCTTGGGCCAAATCAAAACTGGCAACTGCTTTTGTAAATTAAGTCTTTTTTCATTTTGTAATGGAGCCATATTTGTTTATCTATTTTGACATAAGTGATTTATTTATATTGCTTGCCACAAGTTTCCTGCAACTTACTTCTTTTGCTTTTCTATAATTTGGGCTCTATTCCAACTCAAAGCACAAATGAATAGGGTAGATGAACTGGTGGGCTACTTATTCCACATAAGTTCTCAATAGTTAAGTGTTTAAGGCCACTGATTCAGATACACCCTTAGTAGAACTGATGATTAAAATGAGGACTAAAATAATACATTTTTATTATCTCTGTGTTTTCTAATAAGGCTTTATGTAATGATGACTCATGAGAGTTTAGTATGCTTTAACTAGAAACCACATTTTCCTATTGAGAATCATCTTTGTTTAAACATTTTTTTAAGCTATTGATCATCACATCTAATACTGCCAAATGAATTAAACAAAGCAGTAAAGTAGAAGTAATGACCCCAAACTCAAAAGTTAATTTATAAAGTGAAAATTACAAGCTTTTAAAGCAAGAACATGGGTGATACAATCATTTGGATGAGGAAATTTATCTGTGGCAGCTTGCTCGGAGTTTTATATGCACTTTCTGAGGAAGGGAACAAGATCCTATTGTCAAAGAGCTGAGAGTCTACCCCTTTGTAATCTTCAGGGGATTTCTAATTTTCATGTTGCTTGTATGGTTAGCTTATCAGCTCTTGTCATAAAATTATCCTTTCTAACCCTAAGGAGAGTGAAAATTCAAGGTTGAGGAGGACTTAGGTTGAGAGACTACATATTTAATTATTTACCTGTTTCAAAACTCATAGGTGAAAGATGGGCCATTTACAAGCAGTGGTTTTCTACTACATATTTATCTCTCCATGAGGCTCATTTATTTTTGTAATAACAAGTTTGGCTCCTTGGAAGGATCTGTTCGTGGTGTAAAGAACAGAACATTGCATTAGGGTTTAAGAGGGCTCAACCAACTCTAGGTCATCTCAGGTCAGGATAACTGTCAACACTAAATTACTTGTAGATCATTTGGAGTTTCTACATTATATTATATGGGCTAGAGGGTTCTGAGACCTAATTAAAATATCAGTGTTTTCTGAAAAATTATTCAAATTATTGGTAAGGCCTAAGAATCACCTAGCAATGCACCTTATTTGTAAAAAGGTTTGCAGCAGTCATTTAAAGCAATTTTAACTCACTTCTAAAGGGTTTTATCCAACTGGGCTTACCTCAAGGTAATTTATTCAATAAACGACAATTGAAGACTTACTGATTAGTAGGCACTATGCTAACTTACCTTATGGTGAAGAGAAAGAAACAATAAACAAAATAATGTGAATACCATTTTAGAAGTTCTTAAATACTATGGAAGCGTTACATAATTGCTAAGAGTAGGAAGTGTTATAAAATTGCCAAGATGGGTCAAAGAGTTGGGATTTTAGAAAAGATAATCAGAGAAGGTTTTACTGTGAAGGAAAACAGTTAAACAAAAATTTGATGGACATTTAATCAAACATCATTTGGGGACCATCTTTGTACCCACAGCTCCCAAGGACAAATGTGGGCTCTGCCTCCAGCTCAAATGAGTCATTGGTGAAGCAGAACTTGTTCCTGTAGAATGGAAAACCCCACATAGAATCCTTTAGCAAAATGAGCTTGTATAAGGATTGGTCATGGAAGACATTAGCAATCATAGCATCTTGACTGTTTTTAAATAACAGAATTAAGGGGGAAGTTTTTGATACTAGGAACAGGGACTTCAGCCCCTGCCCCAAGATCTGCAGATACAGCCTCCCCACTCCAACCATCACACACTTAAGTCACCACAAAATAATATCATCTCAGTTAAAACTATGTGATTTGGTTGTTATGCTAATATAGCTTCAAGAGGAGTCTCATAATTTGAACATAACAACAGAATGGCAGATGGAGGCTAATGTATTACATTTATGACCAAATAAATCTAACTTTGAACATGTATTAAAGTAGGAGACCCATATGGACTAATCCTCAGAATTGCATGGACCAAGCAGAAATCAAAGGTAAAGTAGCAAAGAATGTGAAAGTCACTTTGCAGCCACCAGTAAGGCAAGAATAAATATGCTAAGAGAAATTTAAAGCAGAGAAAATGAAGACTGGTACAGGTCTCTGAGGATATTACAGTTAAGAAGAGGTCAATCAATGTATGTGCAGAAATACTTCTAGAAGCAAAATGTCTCTGGGTTGAAGTGTAGAACAAAACAAGAAGAATTGGACCAATAATTCTATCTTAGAACATTCAGAACGTGTGTCATTTTTACACAAGAGACTTAAATAAATGTTATATCATTTTATTTGTTTGTTTTGATTAAGCTCTGTTGAAGAAACAGAATCGGTATACAGAGTCAATAAAGCTTACTGAAAGGGTGTGTGTGCTTCTATGTTTCAGAGGATGCTAAGTTTAAATAATAAATATAGCAACCTTGAAAAACACAATAGAGAATATGTAAATGAATAAAGCGTGGGTAAGGATAATGATGCATATATTCTTTTAAGTCTTACAAATAAAACATGTTTAGCATATAATACAGCCTTGTAAATCTAATAAAATTATTGGACAAATTTGATGAGGTGTTGTTGGTTAAAAAAAAAAAGAGCAATGAGAAGTATAGAACAGTTAAATATGTGCAAAATCAGGGCTGTAAATGCCAAAGCAGGTAGGAATTGAACAGAGTTGCTTGATGAACTGAATTTAAGATAGGATAAAGGGAATACAATGACTAAGAGGTTGAAGTGTCACCGTGTACTTGAAAAATAATTAGACTTCCCTGGAGATGTATCAGACAATGATGTTTGATGACTCACCTTCATAAATTAGTAAGAATATCAAAAAAGAAACTTATGTCACGAGTTGCTGGAAAATGCAAAAAAGTAATGAAGGCATTTTGTGCAAAGTATTTCAAGATTTTAAAAGCTGGGCTGAGTTTGCTAAGAAAGTTTACTCGCATAAGCACAATCATTCCCTTGCCCCTGAAAGTAACATTTGGGAATTTTATAGGAAATTGAAAATACAAATCATCTTAGTTCTGTAAGTCTGACTTTGTCATCTCTTTTCTCTTGCTCTTCCTCAGCTTCCTTCTTCTCCTTCTCCTCCTCTACTGTTTTCCCTTGTCCTCTCCCTCCATTTGCTTTTCAAAAATCGTTCTGCAAGTTATTGTGTTCTATCTTTGTGAGAGTTATTAGAGAAGAAAATTGCCTGAATAAATTAAATGTTGTCAGATGAGAAAAATTTGAAAATGACCATAAGCTCATATTTACGCTTAAACTTACTTTCTCTTAACGTTTTTATTTTAAATTATGCCTTCAAGGGACAGGGAAATAAGGGTGTAGCTCTCATCCTCTGCTTCATTCTTCTCACAGAAACAAAACTATATGGCTCTGATTAGGGATAAAGTGAAGTTTTTTTTGTTTGTTTCTTTGTTTTTAATTTGTAGGTGGTTTTAATATAGTCTGCAAGGATGGACAAATAGAAATTCTGGATCATCACAATCTTTTGTTGGATATTCATATTGTAAATACCCCTTCCAAATGTATGTGTAGGTTGCATTTGTTTCTCTTTTAGTGTTTTGATGAACTACAATTGATTTTGATGAAGTCAGTCTTTCTTGTTTTGTTGATGGTTGGCACTTTCTGCATTTTTTTTTTTTCTTTTGAAACAGAGTCTTACTCTGTCGCCCAGGCTGGAGTGCAGTGGTGTGATCTCAGCTCACTGCAACACTTGCCTCCAGGGTTCAAGCGATTCTCCTGCCTCAGCCTCCCAAGTAGCTGGGATTACAGGTGTACACCACCATACCTGGCTACTTTTTGTATTTTTAGTAGAGATGAGGTTTCGCCATGTTGGTCAGGCTGGTCTCAAACTCCCGACCTCGTGATTTGCCAGCCTTGGCCTCCCAAAATGCTGGGATTACAGACCTGAGCCACTGTGCCCCGCCTCTGCATCTTTTAAAGAACATTTTGCCTACTGCAAGGATGTGAAGATAGCTTTCTTTCAATTTTTTTAACCTTTTAAATTTATATCTACATTTAATATGAAACTGATTTTTGTCTGTGTTCTGTAGGAGGGGTCCAAGTTATTTTTATTTTCATTTTTCCTTTTTTTTTTTTTGAGACGGAGTTTCACTCTTGTCGCCCAGGCTGGAGTGCAATGGCGTGATCTCGGCTCACTGCAACCTCTGCCTCCCAGGTTCAGGCGATTTTCCTGCCTCACCCTCCCAACTAGCTGGGATTACAGGCATGAGCCACTACACTCGGCTAAGTTTGTGTTTTATTAGAGACGGAGTTTTACCATCTCAGCCAGACTGGTCACAAACTCCTGATCTCAGCTGATCCTCCCACCTTGGTCTCCCAAAGTGCTGGGATTACAGGCGTGAGCCAATGTGCCCGGCCTCAAGTTCTTTTTCCACATAGAAAACCATTGTTCCAGTATTGCTTATTGAAAAATATTACTGTTTTTCTACTTTGTTTAATAGCACTGTTGTCATAAATTTGGTGACCATATACATGTGGGTTGATTTATAGAATTTGTTTTCTGTCTTGTGACCTATCTGCCCAGCCTTGTCCTAATAGCACAGTTTTAAAAATTGTTGTAACTTTTAAGAAGATGTGGTATCTGCTATTGTAAGTCTTCTAACAGTATTCTTTCCTCTCAAGATTGCTTTGATTCTTCTTGATCATTTGCATGTCTGTGTAATGTTTGGAATCATCTTGTCAATTTATTTATGCCCATTGACTAATAATGAATAATAGCAATTTTTGCAGTATTAAATGCTCTAATTATTCTTCACATTATAATAATGTAATGTTTATGTAATGTAATGTAATGTAAAATAATGTAATAATGTAAAAATATAATAATGTAATGCTCACATTATTCTTCAATTTAAGTCTTCATTAATTGCTTTTCATAATTCTTTGTACTTATTGTATAGATACCTTATAGTTATCTCATTAGTATTATTCCAATGTGTCTGATATTACTGGTGAAATGGACTCAATTTTAAATTAATTTTCTAATTATTTATTTTTACTTTGTAGAAACAATCTTTGTTACACCAAATCTAAAAGTTTATATGAAATTAAAAATTTTTTAACTACTTTTAACCTATATAAAAACACTGCAAACAATTTTTTTCCGTTAAAACTGTATCCTCTTTTCTTTTTTAAAAAAAATTTCCTTGACAAAGTTACCTACGACAGTGTTGAATCCAGTTGGAAGTACCAGAGATCTTTGTTTTTTTCTCAATCTCAGAGGAAATTTTCAATAATTTTCTATAAATGTGATTTTTGCTGTAGTTTTTGGTAATTATTTTTTATCAGAATAAGGGAATTCTTATGAATAGCTCTTAATTTTACTCAGATACTTTTTGTACATCTATCAAAAAGATTTTATCATTTCTTTCTTTTTGCCTATTGATTTACTAAATTATATTAACTTTTAAAAAATGTTAAACTCATATTCTAAACTGAAAGGTAAACAAGTTGGATATATACATTTTATGTATCATGACATCAGATTTGCTAATAATTTAGCAAGGAGTTTAACACTTATTTGCATGAAAAATATTTGAAAACTTTACTGGTAAAACCAACTTTGAAATTATGATAGTAAAAACACAAGTAAATTAAAAATTTATTTTAAAATATTTTATTTTAATTTTTTTTAGAGATGGGGTCACACTAGGTTACTCAGACTGACCTTGTACTTCTGGGCTCATGCAATCCTGCCACAGCCTTCCAGTTGCTGAGACAATAGGCACATCCCACTGCATTAAAAAATTGAATTTCTAAATAAAATACCTATTGGATACCACACTTATCACTGAAGTGATGAAATAATCTGTACATCAACCCCCTGTGACATGCAATTTACCTGTATAATACACCTGCACATGTATCCCTGAACCTGAAAGTTAAAAATAAAAACAAGTTTTCCCACTCATTAAAAAATACGTTATTAAAAACAAAAACAAAGCAAAAAATATATAATTTTTAAGTTTCTATTTTTTACATCAATTTTAGTAAGTTTTATTTTTCTTATAATTTGTCTATTTCATCTTAATTTTAAAATATAGACATAAAGTTTCATGTGATATCTTCCTAATATCTTTGCAATGACTGTAGGATCTGTAGTTATGTTCTTTTTCCTTTTTTTACATTGGAAATTTGTATTTTTCTCTTTTTGTTTTGTCAGTTTTAGTATGGATTGGAAGATTAGAAAAAGTATCCTACTCTAGACAGATGCAAACTTGTATCAGAGTGCACAATTTGGCAAGCAAGTGCCAGCTGGATTTCAACTCCTAACTTAAACATTCAGTATTTTGTATAGTAGATTAAATGTGTAGATATAAATCATGGCCAATGTACTTACATTATACGTATATATTCCCGACATATAGACTAGAAACAGTAAAGCACCTTAAAGTTGTAAAGACTCATTCCTCACCTGACCTGTGTCAAGAAGCTCCCTCACACATGAAGGCAATGGCTGCCCCCCGTATCAATCTTTCAATTAACATTTTGTGATTTGCTTTTTGTGTGTTTCCTGACATATCCACTGAAGCAGAATATAGGCTAGGACGTTTACAGTGGTGTTATAGTTATCAAGAAAATTTGTTTTCTTGTGCTTACCAGTAGAAAAGTAGAAGATAACTAGTGATGATCAATTTAAATTATGTTACAAGAGATCCTATCAGGTACATATTTGTTATTTAGAAACTCAGGTGTATCACATAATAAATGGAAATTGGTGGGAAAATAATGAATTTTTAAAACTCTGTGTGAAGCATTTATTTAGGCAGCACATTTAAATTAAAGTAATAATTAGTTCTATCTTAGACAGCCAAAGAATTTCATGTTTTTTTCTGTCACTATTTAGATAGATTTATGGCATGTAAGGTCACATTGTTCAACCATAAAATTAAAAGAGAGTGTGTGTGTGTGTATGTATGTGTGTGAATTAGAGCAAGCACTATGATGTTATATTTTTAGAATCTAAAAGTGAGATTTCAAGGCCTGTATAGGTGTTTAATAAATATCCGGTGTTAGATTATTCCTTGGAGATTATTTTGTTAATGTGGTAATTTTAATTTCTGCCTGTACCATTTTGTTTGGACATAAGGCATAACATAGCAAAATTCCTGGTGAACAGCATAATACCTGCACACTCATGTAACATACAAATTATTGGATATAATGTGAATAAACAATCTTGCTTCTTGTTTCATTATGGGGTTAGGGGATTCATGTGGAAGAAATAATTTTAATGATTTGCAAAAGAAGCATCTTGTTACTGCCCAGACATGAGAGATTGTGTGAATTTGTCTTTTGAAGCTCAGTTTTTGATCAGGAAGCTACTAGTAACACTACAGAGGTTGAAAATAGTTCTTTTGTAAATATTTACAGCAATCAAAGCTGTGACAGAAAAGCTGATGTGTTGAAATTATGTAATACATGTATTTCAGAAAATAATTACAAGTGGAAATGGAGAATAAAGGCTTATAATCAAACAAATAATCCACATATTTTTCAATAAGAAATACTGGGCATTGGCAAGGGAAATGTTAGAATATTTATAGCTATGGTAAAAACTTGGGATTTCACCAGGCATTTTTTAAGCATCTATCATAATTACGTTTTAAGACTGTCACTCAGGTAAGAGGACAGATCTAAAGATAAATATTTGAGAATCATGATTTCAAAAGAATAATTATAGCAATGAATATTCATGAGCTATTTGAAGTAGTGAATATGAGGAGCAGAAATGCAGATTTATTCCGGGGTACACTCAACTGTGAGGAGAGGGAAGTATGCTCAAATGAATTGACAAAAAACGAGGCTAATGTAGAACCGTAAAGCAGTTAAAGTCTAGAAGTCACAAAAAGTTGAATTGTAAGTAGAAAGAGTTAAACTTCAGCACCAATTACTTCAGATAGACAAGAATGTAAAGTGGAAAGATTCTCAAATATTTAATAATACATTTTATTTACAGAATTTACCTCAGGCATTTCACGGGAAGAGATTTTAATAAAGTGAATATTTGCAGATGTCTGGGCAGAGTTAGGAAACAAATGAGAGATGGTGAAGTACTGGAAGTTTAGCAGCAGTGAAAAGCAGTTCTTTCCCACTCCCCAGTCCTTGGCTGGTGGGAATACTTACCTATCGAATAGGTGCTACTAGGTGAAAACTCTAAACATGGAGAGTTGTTCCAATTGCTGCTTCCAGGGAGCACTCTCTTTACAGCTGTGTCGTTAAGTTCCATTAGCTTCCCTCTCACCTTCACCTAGTGGTAGGTGGTAACATCTTTCTGCTGCTGCTTGCCTTGAGGTGACTTACCATAATTCTTGGTTTCTCCTTACTGTACCTACACACATGTAAAGAGATCCTTTGTTGAATTTCCTTAATTACTTTGAGTGTGCCATCCTTTTACTGGATTGCCTCATCTCCATGATAAAAAGCAGTGATGTGAGGTAGATATTTTTACCTCTCCCCATTTACACATGAAGATGTGTAAATTGACTTTCCAAAGGCAATCCATAGTAAATGATACAATCTCTCTCCTTTCCATGCATTATACTGCTTATTTCAGGGCAAAGAGAAAAGAAACAACAGAAGAAAAAAATATTTTTCATCAGGAGTCATGGAATGATGCAATGTAGGCAAAAGTTAGGAGAAATTGTTTTTTTCTTTTACAAGAAACAGCATGTCTTTTTCAGTTTAGATGGAAGACTGGAATAATTGCTGTAGAAACAGAGACATATTGAAATATGCATGAATACTGAAGGTGGTGTAAATCTCATAATTACCAGGAAAGGGTTAGTGATTGACTTCTTAGAGGAAAAGTAGTAAGATTTGCTGTATGGTTGGCAAAGAAGGGAACCATTCCATGATCAAAAAGGGCACCTTAAAAATGGCCAGACCTTTTTGGAAGTACGTGACATGTCAAAAGGAATACCAAATAGACACTTCTAGTCGGTGCTATGTGAAACCATCCCTATTGCTTGTGAAAAACTTCAATTAACATATTGTACTATCCAAAGTTGCTATTCCCATCTTTATATGTGAATTACCTTATTCCATAATTATCTTGAGTTTTATTTTTACTTATAATTTTTCATCTGACTAAATGAATTCTGTTATCATTGCCCTGTTTCATTATCAGTAATGACACCAAGATTACTAACATATGCCTTTATTTTAAAATCTTATTGTAGACTGGTTTGTTCTATGTACTTGTGGTTATCAGTTAAAGAAATCTAGAAAGTATTTAATTTGTGTGGACTTAGATCTTAAATCTGTTCTTCTCTTGATTATTATTTTTATATTTATAATCTTTGCTACATTCCTTAGCTGCTATGCCTGCCAGTTTCAGGACCTTCTCAATCAATACTTCTGACTTGAAATATACCTAGTTTGCTTCCTAACTATACAGTATATTCTTATTCCTGTCACTATAATTATTTTATTTTTTTTGTCTAATTAATTAATTAATTTATTTTTTGAGACGGAGTCTCCGTCTCCTGCCCAGGCTGGAGTGCAGCTGTGCGAAGTCGGCTCACTGCAACCTCTGTCTCCTGGGTTCAAGTGATTCTCCTGCCTCAGCCTCCTGAGTATCTGGGAATACAGGTACACGACACCACACCTGGCTAATTATTTATTTATTTATTTTTTATTTTTAGTAGAGACAGGGTTTCACCATGTTGGTCAGGCTAGTCTCGAACTCCTGACCTCATGATCTGCCTGTCTCGGCCTCCCAAAGTACTGGGATTACAGTTGTGGGCCACCACGCCCAGCCTCCTGTTACTATAATTCTTCAGATTAATAACCAATAAGGTAACCTGCCTCTCCCAGTCCTGCTGCCTGATTTTTGGCTGGGATCTAGGCTCTCATGTCTATGCACAGGCCTCAAAGACTCACCGTACTAAATGTAGCTGGACTTGCCAGCTTCTTGATTCTGTCTAATGTAAAGATGTAGAGTCAGATCTCCATATTTAAGTTAAGGAGAAAATTTGCTAGCAGGCATATGACTACCTTTGATACCAGAACTCCCTCTACTGATTAAATGAATTAAACAAAACAAAAGGATAAAACGTTTCGTGCCAAGATAAAAGTTTACACATGTTTTTCGTTAAAAGTTACTAGGGGCCGGGCGCGGTGGCTCAAGCCTGTAATCCCAGCACTTTGGGAGGCTGAGACGGGTGGATCGCGAGGTCAGGAGATCGAGACCAACCTAGCTAACACGGCGAAACCCCGTCTCTACTAAAAAATACAAAAAACTAGCCGGGCGAGTTGGCAGGCGCCTGTAGTCCCAGCTACTTGGGAGGCTGAGGCAGGAGAATGGCGTAAACCCGGGAGGCGGAGCTTGCAGTGAGCTGAGATCCGGCCACTGCACTCCAGCCTGGGCGACAGAGCAAGACTCCGTCTCAAAACAAAACAAAACAAAACAAAACAAAAAAAAGTTACTAGGAAAATCTTCTGCATTCCAGATTCTATCTAAATGTATAGTACCTGTGTTGATTTTCAACTGTGTCTCACTATGTTATTTAGGCATTACCAGTATAAAAGAATCATAAAATGTCAGTGGGATACATAATTAACTAATTAGTAATTAATTTCCAATTATTCAGATCCACTAGGAGACTTCTAATCTGGTCCAGGCTTGATTTCTTTTGATTAGGCTAATTCTTACATATGTGATCAGCTGGCAGGATGGCTAAGGGAAGACTTATCTAGATTGACCTCACAGCTTTGGAGTTCTAGCGGTTATTTTCTGGTGTCCAGAGAGTGAGGGAGCCATATGTCTCATATCATCCAGCTGGTTAACCTCTTTTTCTCATGTTGATTTTTCAAGTTTGAGAACAAAGAAAAGCATATAAGATGTCTTAGGGCTAAGTCTAGAAATGGCATACTGTCACTTTCACCACACTTTACAGTCAGGGATAGTTACAAGGCCATTTTAGATAGCATGGGTAGGTAAACAGACTCCACTTCTTAATGGAAAAACCTATCAAATGACAGGTTTGTGGACAAAGGAAGGGGAATAATTGAGACCACATTTGCAATCAATCTACTTCCTGTCTGATGGACATAGGTTCTGCTGACTGGACAGTCCCTGTGTTTGCTGACTACACTGCCTACTCCAAGACAGTAACTAAGTCCCTCTTGGGCTGCCAACTGCTTTGGTTTCTTTCCAGTGTAAAATCTGCTGTAGTCTCTTCCTGCTCATCTAGACTCCTGGGCCCAAACCCTACTGAGAATCCCTTTCGTATCGCTGCCAAAAATTCCTTGCAATAACTTAATGGAAAATAAAATACTTTATTGCTCATTTTTTTTCAGTCAAATTCAATTTTACCTTGGAAATAAGTCTTCATTCAGAGAGTGAAATATCTATGATTCTTTTTACTTTCTGGATGTTAATTCACATGACACAAAGGCAGGCCTTTTTCATGAAGAGCATTGATTATTCAATTAATACCTTTGATGAACACCAACAAAAATTTAGAACCCATGCAGCTGCATGAATATCAAAAAGTCACTGGAAGAGAAAACATGACTGAGCAAACATGGTAATTACTATAATCCTGTCACTACACCTGGATGACTTACTAAACCCACCCTGTAAATAAAGAAATTGCTAACCTGTTTTAAAGCTCTGTTTTGGGTGAGAGAAGCTATGAGTTGCTTTTTTTGTGAGTGCTTGGAGTTTTGATTATATTCAAGTTTTTAGACCCCTGTCTTATTTGGGAAGTTAAAATATTCTACAAATACAGTTTGTGGATCAGGGAAAGCTGAATTCCAAATTAGAAGAACAGGCATATATCAGGAGCAGGAAAAGATCATGCATGGGTGAGTTTCAAAGGCTAGTTGTGTGCATAAGCACATGTAAAATCAAAGAAAAATATTATGTCAGGGCCATTAAAAGTTAATGGTTGAAATATCAGAGTACCTAGTAAAGGGAAAAAGCTGTGTTTGGTAAGAAGGTAAAAAGCCATCTAGCCAAAAAACTGTGGGAAAAATGTGTAGGAATATAGGTTAAAATATTCTTTCATCAAGCACTCGCTATGTGACAGAAGCTCTACTAGGTGCCATTGTGGCACAAAGATGAATAACTATTCAAGAAGGGGATGATTTACTGAAGAATCCAGATAGTTTAGTACAAACCATCATACAATGTGGTAAGTTTTTGCCAAAGAAAGAGTAAGTATTCGTTGGAGGCAATATGAGAAAAATATTTTTGCAGGTGGGATACTTATATCTGAAGTAAACAAATGGATTTTTTTTCAGACTGACAGAAAGATCGTTCTAACTACAGAATTAGTCAGCAAAGAAGTGTAAGTGTGTAAAATTATATCGCGAATTTCAGAAGCAGTGAGTTCTCAAAAAATATCCTGTATGTTGTGGAGTGTCAGGAAATAAATTTGGAAAAGTAAGTTCATGTAAGATTTTAAAAGACCTTAAATCATTTTCTAAAAATATACAAAGCTGATACATGGTTACAAAATCTAACAGATCATCTGGTAAAAAGATTGTAGAAAAGGTCAGGTACTTGGAGTTAAAAGCAATACGATCATCTGATTAAAGTGAGGAATACTAAGATATGGAAAAACATGTTGTACATCAAACCAGCTCTCCCACAGTTAATAATTACAAACTCCAGACAAAATATTTTTAAAAATTATCTAAAGAGTAAATAAAATCTGGATGAGTCGACACTTTGAAGAAAAGAGTGCTATAGTGTGAAATTCTTCTTTATTTTGCTCTTAAAGTTGAATACCAGTCTGCACCATTTGAGGTGGGTCAAAATCCAGTGGAAAACCTGCAGTCTTATTGGCAGAGAATGCTACGGTGTATGTCCTTGTGACTGGCCTCTGGTTGGCCTCCAGAGGTCAGCCACAAGGGCAAACATGGTAGCCAGAGAGTAAAGAGGAAAATCCAAGTAAGGAGAGAGAAAGTAGAGTCACAAATTCTGTGCATAAACTCTGCAAATCACATATCCAACAAATGACTTGTATTCAGGCTACATACTATAGTCTCTGGATGATCCCTAAATTGTGCAATGTAGGGCAACCTCCATTCATCTAAGGCTAAATAAAACTGAAATTTGAGTTGCTCACTATCACAAGGGGACAGAGTTTTACAGTTTGAGTGCAGCCGAGTTACCAGCTTACTCAAACATCGAAATCAAGATCAATACTCTTCAGAAGAAGAAAATATAATGGACAGTTTCTACATCAGTTTGCTTCCTCGTCAGCATTTGGAATTATTGGATGCATTAATCATAGTTAATTCAGATATTGTAGCAATTGTGTAATGGTATCTGATTGTGGCTTAAGTTTGCATTCTGCTAATGAGTGATGATGTTGAGCATCTGTTCGTGTGTCTATTTGCTTTCCATGTGTCTCCCTGGATGAAGTCACTGTTATCTTTTGCCATTTAAAAATTATAATTATTTGGTTTTAAATGATTTTTGAGGGTTCTTTTTATAGTTTCAATACAAGTCATTTGTTGGAAAAATGGTTTCAATTATTTTTTTCTTAGTTTATCGGTTGTCTTTTTATTTCCTTAACAGCAGTGGTAGCTGTTTTCTTCTTTTCTTGGAACAATAATTTGATTAGTTCATGTATCTGCAAGACTCAGGAAGAAAAGCACATGTCAGATTCATACAATGTCAGCTGGGGTGAATTGACTGAAGACTACTGGATTCATCTCTAAGATAACTCACTCACAGGGTTTACAAGTTGCTTTTGACTGTGAAAATCTTCACAGAGATTGAGGGCCAGGGAATTTAGATTTGTCGATATGGTCTTCTCTGTAGGCTATTTGATCTTCCTTAAAAAATGGTGGCTGAATTTCATGAGGAAGTTCCAAGACACAGCAAGTGGATATTGCCATTTTGTTGTTGTTGTTGTTGTTTTGTTTTTTTAAGTCTTGGGCCTGAAAATTGACCTAGCCTCACTTCTGCTGTATTCCATTGGTCTTTGCTCATGTTGTATAATTCTTATTATGCATTGGTGGGTCTAATTTGTTAATTCTTAAGGATATTTATATCTAAGTTCATGAGAGATATTTGTAGTTTTCTTTTTTTACTGTCTTTGGTTTGGCATCAATGTTATATTACCTCACACAATTAATTGGGAATTATTCTCTTCTACTTTCTGGAAAACAGTGTGTAAAATTTGTGTTAATTCTCTGTTGAATATTTAGCAAAATTCTCAAAAGAGGACATCTGGGCTTAAAACTTTTATTCTTGGCGGTTTTTGAATTACACTTTCAGTATTTTTAATGGTTATAAGATTATTCAAGTTGTTTATTTATTGTTGTAGAAGTTTGGTAATTTATACTTTTTGAGTAATTATTCTCCTTCTACGTTATTGAATTTATGAAGATAAAGTCATTTGCAGTATTCCTTGTTTATTCTTTTGATGATTGCAGGATCTGTAGTGATATCTCCTATTTCATTCCAGATATTTGACATGTGTGTCCTTTTTCTTTTATTTTTATCAGTCTTGTTAATAGTTTATGAATTTTATGGATTTTTTTCCAAAAACCTGCTTTGGGTTTCATTAACTTTTTAAATTTTTTTCTGCTATTAATATATATCCATTTTTTGAATTTTATTTTTTCCTTTCTTCTTTCTTTAGATTTAGTTTACTCTTGTTTTTCTGTGTTTTTGAGGTACATACTAAAACTATTCATTTGAAATCTTTTTTATAATATAAGCAAATGTGTTGTAAATTTAACTTTTAGCACTGCTTACTTGTATTCCACAAATTTTGATAGGTGGTATTTAATTTTCATTCAGTTCTATGTATTTTTAAATTTCCTTTGAGATTTCCTCTTTGACCTATATATTGTTTGGAAATGTGCTTTTTAAATTTCCATGTATTTCCAAATACTTGGAAACACTTCCTGTTTTTCTGTTATTTATCCCTAGTTTAATTTCATAACATCCAGAGAACACATTTTGCATAATTTCAGTTCTTTAACTTTGTGAAGACTTTTTTGTGACCCAGGATACTGTCTTTTGTAGTGAATGTTCATTGAGCCGTTGATAAGAATGTGTACTTTGCTGTGTTTGGAGTGCTTATCAACATCAACCAGATCTTATCATTGGATAGCATAGTTTTGTTTATCTACATATTTGCTGTTTTCTTGTCTAGTAGTTCTAGTAATTGTCAGAGAGGAGGGCTCAGATCCCCAACAATAATTAAGAATTAGTATATTTTTCCTTATAGCTGTATCAGTTGTAGTTTCATATATTTTGAAGCTTACTTTTAGTTTCTATACATTTAAGATTGCTGTCTTCTTCATTGATTGATCCTTTTATCATTGGGTAATTAACAGAAAGGAATATGGGTAGTATCTCTCTTTGAAAGGAATTGGGTAATATCTTTCTTTGTTCCTAGTAATTTATTTGCTTTGAAATCTACTTCACTTGATATTAATAAAATAATTATTGCTTTAAAACCATTTTTATTAATATTAGTATATATTTTTCCACCCTTTACTGTCAACCTACCTATACCGATTGTGTTTGAAGTAAATTTATTGTAGTCAGCATATAGCTGTTATTTTTAAATTCATTCTCTCAATTTTTGACTTTTAATTAATGTATTTAGAATATTATATTTAAAGTAATAATCAATATATTGTTTAAGTTTGTCATTTCATTCTACATTTTCTTTTTTCCATTTTGTTCTCTGTTTTGCATTATTCTGTTTATCATTTCTTTCCTTTCTGTTGATTAATATTTTGCAAGATTACATCTTGTTTTATTTATACTGTTTCCAAAGAAATCAATTCTGTTTTTGTTTTTGTTGTTGCTTCTATTTCTTTGTTTCATGTTCTTATTTCCATTTTTTAAAATTTGCTTTGGACTTACTGTGGTCTTCTTTCTATGATTCCTCAAGGTTGAGACTTAGGTCAATTATCTCAGACTTTCTTCATTCATAGATACAAGCATTTTAAGCTACAAATTTCCCTCTCAGTATGACTTTACTGCATCACACAAAATTTGATATGTATTTTTCCTATCTGCCAGTTTAAAATACTTTCTTATTTCTCTTAAGATTTCTACTTTGGGCAGGGCACAGTGGCTCACGCCTGTAATCCCTGCACTTTGGGAGGCCGCGGCAGGCAGATCACCTGAGATCAGGAGTTTGAGACCAGCATGGCCAACGTGATGAAACTCCATCTCTACTAAAAGTACAAAAAAATTAGTCGGGCGTGGTGGCAGGTACCTGTAATCCCAGCTACTCGGGAGGCTGAGGTGGAAGAATCACTTGAACCTGGTAGGCGGAGGTTGCAGTGAGTTGAGATTGCGCCACTGAACCCCAACTTGGGCAACAAGAGTGAAACTCCATCTCAAAAAAAGGTAAATAAATAAAAAAGATTTCTACTTTGGCACGTACATGTATGTAAATATATATTTGTAAATATATATATATATAGTAAATACATATAATGTGTGTGTCTAGATATCATATTTTTGTTTCTCAGTTGATTGCATTTTGGTGGAAGAACTTACTTTGGGTACCTTGTATGACTTTAATTCCTTCACATTTGTTGAAATTTGTTACATAGATATCTGAAAAACTAGAAAATATTTGGTAAATAAACAACACTCTTCAAAAACTCATGAGGCAAAACAGAAATTAGAAACTATTTTGAACTCAATACAAATTCAACACTCCTTCATGATAAAACTCTAAGTAAAACAAGATTTAAAAGAAACTTCTTCAAACTGATGAAAGATATCATCAAAAACCTACAGATTCCAATATGTTTGATAGCGAAAAATTTAATACTTGCACCCTGAGTTTGGGAACAGGGCATGGATGTCCATTGCTACCACTCATACTCAACATCATACTAAAGATCCAAGAAGGAACTAACTTGAAAGAAAAAAGTAAAATTATGTTTATTTACAAATGACATGATTGGCTAGGAAGAAAATCCGAAATGTTTTACAAAACATTCTGAAACTAGTAAATATGTGTAGCAAAGGACAGGATAAAATAAAAAAATATAAAAATAATTTACTATATTTCTATATACTAAAGAGGTACAACTGAAAAATTATTTTAAAATAATACAGCTTACCACAGTGTCATAAAAGTAAAATACTTTGATATTTAAAAACATATGGGCAAGGTTTTCCTGTTGAAAACTATAAAACACTGATGATAGTAATGACATAACATCTAAATAAATATAAAGGTATACTGAACTCATAAATGGAAAGACTCAGTAGTATTGTTTTATTAATTTTCTCCAATTTAATCTAAATATTCAATGTAATCATAATCAAAATCTTAGCAGGAGTTTTATATTATAGAAATCCATAAATTGTTTACCATACATTAATTTAATTATAAATACATATTTGTATGTCATTAATAAAGAAAAGTGCAACAGACAAAACAATTTTTTAACAGAAGAGCAAATTTAGAGAACTCACACTATCTCATTTCAAGACTTAAAACTACAGTAATCAAGACAGTAAATATACAAGGATATACAATGGATCAATGAAATAGAAGAGAAAGTTCAGAAATAGGCCTGCACATGTATATTTAACTGATTTTCAACGAAGGCATTAAGTTAATTCAAAGGAGAGAAAACTATTTATTTCAACCAATAATGTTGAATAAATAAAAATATACCCATAGGGATATCCATATGTAAACTATAAAATTATATTTATCCTTTGCTCCACATACATAAATTATCACCAAATGGAACAAAGACACAAATGGGAAGCCTAAAACATAGGACTTCTAAAATACATTGTAGTAGAATATTTTTGTGACTTGGAATTAGAAAACTATTCTTATACATGATAAAAATAACTTAAATCATTTTTTAAATATGACTAATTTGTCTTGATTTAAATAAAAAGCTTCTGTTTTTTTGAAGATATTTTTAAGACTAAGTCTCATTGTAGCAGAAAATATTTGCAAAACACTTATTTGATAAGGAACCCTCAAATGTCAATAATTAAAAATAATCAAGCAGGACAATAAAAATGTGTGAAATTCTTGAACAGGTTCTTCACCAAAGAAGATACAGAAAACAATTAGCAAATAAAAAGACGCTCAACACTGTTAGTCACTAGGCAAGTGAAAATTAAAACCACAAATGTCAAGTTCATGAGAGATAAACAAGACAAATAATTTTAAATTGAAAAAGGGTAAGAAACATATAAATTCAACATGATATCTTGAATTCAATTCTAAATATACATGACATTCTAGAGAAAATTGACAAAATATAAATAGAGATTTTGATTAGATGGGTAGTAATAAGTAAATATTACTTTTTTGACTTTGATGATTCGTCATTTCAAATGAGATCACAGGCTTTCAAGAACTGAAGAATCTGAGGCCGGGCTCAGTGGCTCACTTCTGTAATCCCTGCACCTTGGGAGGCCAAGGCGGGAGGACCATGAGGTCAGGAGATTGAGACCATCCTGGACAACATGGTGAAACGCTGTATCTACTAAAATACAAAAAATTAGCCCGGCACGGTGGCGGGCTCCTGTAATTCCAGCTACACGGGAGGCTGAGACAGTAGAATTGTTTGAAACTGGGAGGCGGAGGTTGCAGTGAACTGAGATGGTGCCACTGCAGTCCAGGCTGGCAACAGAGCAAGACTCCGTTTCAAAAAGAAAAAAAAAAAAGAAGTGAAGAATCTAAGTAAAGTATATCCCAAAGTTTTTGTAGTATTTATGCCACGGCTCTATACTTCTACTTTTTTTCAATTTAAAAGCTTTAAAAAGTAGAGGTAAAATATACATATTTGTAGAAAAATACTAACAGAGAGTACTTCTGAAAAACAGGCTTTTTCTAAATGAATTTTAATTTTATCATAATAATAATAATCCAAAGGGTACACAATATGGATAACGGAAATGATTACTGGCCACTGAAGTACACGGAATTCCGTATAGTCGGAGGAAATAAAGAAATATCGATTAACATTAGAAATAGTTGATATGTCTTTTGAAAGTTTAAAGATAAACACTGAAATAAGTTGAATGCATAATTTTCTTTTTTTTTTTTTTTTTTTTTTTTTTGAGACGGAGTCTCGCTCTATCGCCCAGGCTGGAGTGCAGTGGCCGGATCTCAGCTCACTGCAAGCTCTGCCTCCCGGGTTTACGCCATTCTCCTGCCTCAGCCTCCCAAGTAGCTGGGACTACAGGCGCCCACCACCTCGCCCGGCTAGTTTTTTGTATTTTTTAGTAGAGACGGGGTTTCACCGTGTTAGCCAGGATGGTCTCGATCTCCTGACCTCGTGATCCGCCCGTCTCAACCTCCCAAAGTGCTGGGATTACAGGCTTGAGCCACCGCGCCCGGCCTGAATGCATAATTTTCAAAACAGTAAAGTGAAAGAGAACAAAGAAAACTAAAAATAAAGCTGGATTAATTGAAATGATTCGAAAGAAAATATAAAAATAAATAGCACATCATATGTTAGTAGAAATCAATCCACATAAATTAACAATTGAAATTATAGGCAAACAAATTAAAGTTGCGAACAGAAAGAAGTGTACTATCTAAAGGTAATAAATACATAACCAATAAAGTATAAAAATACTTAACTTGTATATCCCCGAATCACACAAATATATATATATATAGATAGATAGATGGATGTGCATACAAACACCCACACACATATATGTAGTTGACCCTTGAATAACATGAATTTGAACTGAGCAGGTCCGTTTACACATGAATTTTTTTTTCAACAAAAGCGATACTCAGTATGTCTACCTCTCCTTCCTCCCCTTCCACATCCTTCATCTTGTTTGCCTCTGCCACCCCTAAGAGATCAAGACCCAGTCTTTCTTTTCCTCTTCCTTCTCAGCCTATTCAACATGAAGACAACTAGAATGAAGACATTTATAATGATCCACTTCCAGTTAATGAATAGTAAATATGTCTTTTTATGATTTTCTTAACAACATTTTGTTCTTTAGTTTACTGTATTGTAAGAATACAGTATACAATACACATAACATACGAAGTATGTGTTAATTGACTGAATGTGTTATCAGTAAGGCTTCTCGTCAAAAGTAGGCTGTCAGTAGTTAAGTTTTTGGAGACATAAAAGTTACGCAGGAGTTTTCAACTACATAGGAGAATAGCACCCCTAACCCTTGTGTTGTTTAAGGGTCAAGTGTGTGTGTGTGTGTTTATAGATTTCAAACAGAAACCTTAATGCTCTGTCTGTTATTTAAAAAAAAATTACAAATAATTTTAAGGTTTAATAAAAGATATTATTGAATATATATATTTTTTCCTACCCACTAAATAGAACATGTACTTTAAAATATTTTAGAACATTTAGGAAAACTAACAATTTCTATGTCATAAAGAAAATACAAACCTTAACAATTATCATAGAATAAAAGCTTATAGACTTCATTCTTTGACATCTATGAAATAAAATATCATTGAGTACTAGTAATCAAATATTCATACATGAAGTTAAAATTTAAAAATGTATTTCTACATTTTAAATGAAAAATAATTAACTATAATAAATATGAAATACTTAGATCTCAATGTCAACACATAACACGGTACGTTCCTAAACTTACAGTGTGCAACTAAAAGAATATTTATAAAGAGACATGCATGCTAAGTACCTGTGTTAAAAAGTCAATAGTGTACTAGCTTTGCAACCCAAGAGTTTAGAAATGAAATAGTGCATTCTTGTATAAAAAAGCAAATGAAAATATAAGAGCAGAACACTTACAAATAGAAAGTACAGGGACAACAGAGAAGACTAACGTAACCCAAAGTAGATTTTTTGATTAGCCTAATAAAATATATACATTCCCAGCAAGACTGATCCTTCAAGAAATAGAAACAAGGAGAGACAGAAGAAAAAAAGAGAATAAAAATCATTGACTACAGATGTGACAACAATTTTAAATATTACTAGAAAATGTTGTGCATAGTATTGTGCTAATAAGTTAAAGACATGAATATAAGGGATAGTGTACCAGATAGTTTAAGATCCAAGGATAAACAAAAATTCAAGAATCTAAATATTACTATAATTTGTAATTTAGCAATTCTTCCCTATATAACACAGGGACCAGATGATTTTATTTATTGTTAATTATATTTTGTTTTATTTGCTTTCATTTTTAAAATTTTAATGGCGATAAGAGTACTTAACATGTAATTTATCTTCAATAAACTCTTAAACTCACTCTGTAGTATTAACTGTAGGCACAATGTCATAGAGCAGATTTCTAGAACCTATGCATCTTGCATAGCTGGAACCGTATATCTCTAGATTATGGTAAATACTTATTTTAGCTTATTTTAAGTAAGATATTTTGTATCTTTTAGCACTTAAAAATGAAGTGTCATTTTCTCATTCCATTTTATGAGGCAAATGTAGCTGTGATAGCAAAAGCAGACAAGGGTGATATGAAGATGCCATAAGCTAATTGTGATTATAAATATAGATACAAATATTTTAAATTAAATGTTACTAAACTGAATCCAGCCATTATTTAAAAATACATCCTAATGACATTGCATTATTCCAGGAATACAAAGATGACTTAACATTAGAGTATCCCTTAATATAGCTTCCCATATTCAAAGTTTAAACAAGGATTTTTGTATGACAACAGGAACAAATGAACGCAGAGATGTGATAAAGTTCAATAGCAGTAAAAATCAGTTACTTCTGGAAATCCAGAAAGTGACAGGAATTTCCTTAAGGCAGATAAATTTAGCTTTCAACAGTAATAGCAAACCTCAACCTTAATGAAAAATATTAGAAGAGTCACTGTAAATTAGAAGAAAAAAAATCATAGATTATCCTCTGTTCTGATTGTCTTCAACATTGACTTGAAAGTTGTCTTAGCCAGTGAAAAATAGCAAGAATACATTTTAAAAGGTACAGTTATCAAAAAGAGAAATATAATGGTCATTAATGACAGATGGTTTTCCAAATAGAAAATTAAAGGAAAATCTTCTGACAAATTACTAGAGTTCTAGATGTTGAAGAGGGTACAACTTTTGCACCAATTGAGAGCATTAAAGAGATTGACAGAAGTCAAAATACCTCCTTTGTTACTGAAAGGTTTTCATGGCTAAAAGCATGAGTCAGAAGAGCCTGCTTTTACTCCTTGTCTCATTACCCACTCCCTGTCTAGATGATTCATATAAGAAAAAGCTTCAGTCCCCAGTGTAGGTAGACACGCTGGCCAAGGCTCCTATCTTTCAGTGGTCTGTGATGGAGAGGAGAGTGAACAGGTGGAGAAGGGCATGCTGCTGTGTTTAACACTTTTGGTAGGGTCGAACCAAAGGAAACGTATTACAATAACTGTCCTCCACTAAAAGATCATTCTCTCTAGTCCATTATAAGAGTGAATGGTGGTATAGCATAAATGTTTAGAAAAAATTCATCCCCTTAGATGTCAGGAAAATGAAGAATTATCTCTCAATGAACAAAACCCAATAAACTAATAACATTTAAAGCTTCTGGATAAAAACTAATTATATTTCTGTATCTGTAACAAATTTTGAAGTGTAATAAAAATAAGAAGATACCATTTACTACAGCAACAAAAGCTATAAATATATAACTACAAATCAATTTAAAACAAAAATAGGCATAAGAACTTTATAAAGAATATGAAAAAAACTTTGTCAAAAGACCTACAATAAATCCTAAGTAAATGGAGATATAACATGTTCAGGTTGAGGAAGTCTCAATATCATAAAGACGGAAATCCAAATAAAATTATAAATCAAAAGCAAGCACAGTAAAAATTCAACAAGGTTTTACATGGAATGTGAAAATTCTCAGAAGCAAAAGGAAAGTTAGATTTTTGACAACCGACTCAGGAGAGGATATCTTATGTCTCTAGTCAAAGAAATGCAGATTAAAATAAAATATGTATGCTCACTCTTAACACTGGAAAAATCTATATGTCTACAATGAACAAGTGCTGCTGTGCACGAAAAAAAATTCATTAGATATTGTTGAGGGTGGGTATATACTTAAAACAACTTGGGAGAATAATTTGATATCTAATCAACCTAAAAATATTTCTTTCCCTAAGGCCCCAATAATGCTATTTACATCTATTGTAGGCATATATGTACATTTACATATATATATATGAAAACATATAGATGATATTGATTACTATTTGAAATGATGAAAACATGAAAAACACCCTACTGTCTGCAACAGGGAACTGCAAAGTTATTTTATTTTTTCACAGAAGAGAACCACAAAGACTAATTGAAATAAACTTCTTTTGAATGTTTAAACATATATATATTTCAGAACCATAATATTATGTGAAAAATTCAAACAGTATATAACAATATTTACCATATGATCTCATTTATGTTTGTTTACAAATAATAATACAAATGTTTTATTAATGCTACCACCAAATGAGGTAAAAATTTAAACACATACATGAATATGATGCATATCAACATTATGATATTATTAATTTAGGAGGACTGTTGAGTGTGAAGGAAAGCAGTGGGGGTTTATTAGACTCTCTAATATTGCATTTTATTTCAAAAAAGATATCTGAAACAAATATGGCAAATTGTAAACACTAGTTTATTCTCAGCATAGGTACACACTGAGTATCATATTACTTTATATATAATTTTATATTTTCATAATAAAAATGTAAAAAGTTAACTGATTATAAGAAGAGTAAAGCTTTTAATTCAAAATATTTTTAAAAACCAGTGACAGGAGAAATGGGATAAGTGAGGCAAATATGCTCATACAGCCTCAAAAATAAAGGACTTCATGTTATATTATATTAACATTTTTGGGGAAAACACTAGAAAAATAGCTTTCCCTTATTTAATAATGTCTTTATTGGAAAAACAAATTAAAAAGTGAACACATTTGAAAAAGATAAAAATACAAAATGAACTAGGCTATTTCTTTTATTTTATATATATATATATATTTATATATATTTTACTTTTTTACAAATTTTACTTTAGGTTCTGGGATACATGTGCAGAACATGCAGGTTTGTTACATAGTATACACATGCCATGGTGGTTTGCTGCACCTATCTACCTGCATCAAGGTTTTAAGCCCCAAATGCATTAGGTATTTGTCCTAATGCTCTCCCTCCCCTTGTCCCCCACCCCTCAACAGGCCCTGGGGTGTTGATGTTCCCCTCCCTGTGTCCATGTGTTCTCATTGTTCAACTCTCACTTATGAGTGAGAACATGTGGTGTTTGGTTTTCTGTTCTTGTGTTAGTTATCTGAGAATGATGGTTTCCAGCTTCATTCATGTTCCTGTAAAGGACATGAACCTATTCTTTTTTATGGCTGCATAGTATTCCATGGTGTATATGTGCCACATTTTCTTCATCCAGTCTATAATTGATGGGCATTTGGGTTGGTACCAAGTCTTGGCTATTGTAAATACTGCTATATAAATGTCTTGTTTTGAGAGTGTCTCTTTATATCGTTTGCCCACGTTTTGATGGGGTTGTTTGTTTTATTTTTGCAAATTTGTTTAAGTTCCTTGTAGTTTCTGGATATGAGACCTTTGTCAGATGGATAGATTGCAAAAATTTTCTCCCATTTGGTAGGTTGCCTGTTCACTCTGATGATAGTTTCTTTTGCTGTTCAGAAGCTCTTTGACTTAATTAGACCCCATTTATCAATTTTGGCTTTTGTTGCAATGGCTTTTGGTGTTTTAGTCATGAAGTCTTTGCCCACATCTACGCCCTGAATGGTATTACCTAGGTTTTCTTTTAGGGTTTTTATAGTTTTAGGTTTTACATTCAAGTCTTTAATCCATCTCGAGTTAACTTTTGTATAAGGTGTAAGGAAAGGGTCCAGTTTCAGTTTTCTGCATATGACTAGCCAGTTTTCCCAGCACCATTTATTAAATAGGGAATCCTTTCCCCATAGCTTGTTTTTGTTAGGTTGTCAAAGATCAGATGGTTGTAGATGTATGGTGTTATTTCTGAGGCCTCTGTTCTGTCCCATTGGTCTATATATCTGTTTTGATACCAGTGCCATGCTGTTTTGGTTACTGTAGCCTTATAGTATAGTTTGAAGTCAGGTAGCATGATGCCTCCAGGATTTTCTTGGCTATATGGCCTCTTTTTTGGTTCTATATGAAAATTAAAGTAGTTCTTTCTAACTCTGTGAAGAAAGACAATGGTAGCTTGAGGGGGTAACATTGAATCCATGAATTACTTTCAGGAGTATGGCTATTTTCATGATATTGATTCTTCCTATCCATGAGCATGGAATGTTTCTCCATTTGTTTGTGTCCCCTCTTATTTTCTTGAGGAGTAGTTTATAGTTCTCCTTGAAGAGGTCCTTCACGTCTCTTGTAAATTGTATTCCTAGGTAATTCATTCTCTTTGTAGCAGTTGTGAATGCGAGTTCACTCATGATTTGGCTCTCTGCTTGTCTATTTTTAGTGTATAGGAATGCTTGTGATTTTTCACACACTGATTTTGTGTCCTGAGACTATGCTGAAGTTGCTTATCAGCTTAAGGAGATTTTAGGATTAGACGATGGAATTTTCTAAACATACAATCATGTCATCTGCAAACAGAAATAATTTGACTTCCTCTCTTCCTATTTGAATACGCTTTGTTTCTTTCTCTTGCCTGATTGCCCTGCCCAGAACTTCCAATACAATGTTGAATCATAGTGGTGAGCTGAGAGAGGGTATCCATGTCTTGTGCCAGTTTTCAAAGGGAATACTTCTAGCCTTTGCCCATTCAGAGCAATATTGGCTGTGAGTTTGTCATACATAGCTCTTATTATTTTAAGGTATGTTCCATCAATACCTAGTTTACTGAGAATTTTTAGCATAAAGTGGTGTTGAATTTTATTGAAGACCTTTTCTCCATCTATTGAGATAATCCTGTGGTTTTTGTCATTGCTTCTGTTTATGTGATGGATTACATTTATCGATTTGCATATGTTGATCCAGCCTTGCATGCCAGGGATGAGGTTGACTTGATCATGATGGATAAGCTTTTTGATGTGCTGTTGGATTCAATTCACCAGTATCTTATTTTATTTTCATCAGGGATATTGGCCTGAAATTTTCTTTTTTGTTGTGTCTCTGCCAGGTTTTGGTATGAGGATGATGCTGATAAAATGATTTAGGGGGGAGACCCTCTTTTTCTATTGTTCAGAATAATTTCAGAAGGAATAGTACCAGCTCTGCTTTGTACCTCTGGCAGAAATAGGCTGTGAATCTGTCTGGCTCTGACTTTTTCTTGTTGTTATTGCTCTATTCAGAGATTCAGCTTCCTCCTGATTTAGTCTTGGGAGGTTGTATGTGTCCAGGAATGTATCCGTTTCTTCTAGATTTTCTAGATTATTTGCGTAGAGGTGTTTATAGTATTCTCTGATGGTAGTTTGTATTTCTGTGGGATCAGTGATAATACTTTTTTGTCATTTTTTTTATTGTGTCTCTGATTCTTCTCGCTTTTTTCTTTATTAGTCTGGCTAGCAATCTATCTATTTTGTTAATCTTTTAAAAACCAGCTCCTGGATTTATTGGTTTTTTTGGAGGGTTTTTCTTGTCTCTATCTCCTTCAGTTCTGCTCTAATCTTAGATATTTCTTGTCTTCTGCTAGCTTTTGAATTTGTTTGCTCTTGCTTCTCTAGTTCTTTTAATTGTGATGTTAGGGTGTCCATTTTAGATCTTTCCTGCTTTCTGATATGGGGATTCAGTGCTATAAATTTCCCTCTACACACCGCTTTAGCTGTGTCCCAGAGATTCTAGTACATTGTCTCTTTGTTCTCATTGGTTTCCAAGAACTTCTTTATTTCTGCCTTAATTTCGTTATTTACCCAGTAGTCATTCAGAAGCAGGTTGTTCAGTTTCCATGTAGTTGTGAGGTTTTGAGTAAGTTTCTTAATCCTGAGTTCTAATTTGATTGCACTGTGGTCTGAGAGGCTGTTTGATATGATTTCTGTTCTTTTGCATTTGCTGAGGAGTGTTTTACTTCCAATTACGTGGTCAATTTTAGGATAGATGCTATATGGTGCAGAGAAAAATGTATATTCTGATGATTTGGACTGGAGAGTTCTGTAGATGCCTATTAGATCGCTTGATCCAGAGCTGAGTTCAAGTCCTGATTATCCTTGTTAATTTTCTGTCTTGTTGATCTGTCTAATATTGAGAGTGGGGTGTTCAAGTCTCCCATTATTATTGTGTGGGAGTCTAAGTCTCTTTGTAGGTCTCTACGAACTTGTTTTATGTATGTGGGTGCTCCTCTATTGGGTGCATGTATATTTATGGTAGTTAGCTCTTTTTGTGCATTGACCCCTTTACCATTATGTAATGCCCTTCTTCGTCTTTTTTGATGTTTGTTGATTTAAAGTCTGTTTTATCAGAGACTAGGATTGCAACCCCTGCTTTTTATTTTTGCTTTGCATTTGCTTGGTAAATATTCCTCCATCCCTTTATTTTGTGCCTATGTGTGTCTTTGCATGTAAGATGGGGCTCCTGAATACAGCACACTGACAGATCTTGACTCTTTATCCAATTTGCCAGTCTGTGTCTTGTAATTGGGGCATTTAGCCCATTTACATTTAGGGTTAATATTGTTATGTGTGAATTTGATCCTGTCATTGTGATGCTAGCTGGTTATTTTGCACACTGGTTCATGCAGTTTCTTCAGAGTGCCATTGGTCTTTATATTTTGGCATGTTTTTGCAGTGGCTGGTACTGGTTTTTCCTTTCCATAATTAGTGTTTCCTTCAGAAGCTCTTGTAAGACAGGTCTGGTAGTGACAAAAATCCCTCAGCATTTGCTTGTCTGTAAAGGATTTTATTTCTCCTTTGCTTATGAAGCTTAGTTTGCCTGGATATGAAATTTGGGGTTGAAAATTCTTTTCTTTAATAATATTGAATATTGGCCCCCACTCTCATGGCTTGTGAGGTTTCTGCAGAGAGATCCACTATTAGTCTGATGGGCTTCCCTTTGTAGTTAACCTGATGTTTATCTCTGGCCGCCCTTAACATATTTTTTCCTTTATTTCAACCTTCGAGAATCTGATGATTATGTGTCTTGGGGTTGCTCTTCCCAAGGAGTACCTTAGTGGTTTTCTCTGTACTACCTGAATTTGAATGTTGGCCTGTCTTGCTAGGTTTGGAACATTCTCCTCAATAAAATCCTGAAGTGTGTTTTCCAGTCTGGTTCCATTCTCCCCATGACTTTCAGGTATACCAATGAATTGTAGGTTTGGTCTTTTCACATAGTCCCATATTTCTTGGAAGCTTTGTTCATTCTTTTATTCTTTTTTTCTCTAAACTTGTCTTCATACTTTATTTCAGTAAGTTGATCTTCAATCTCTGATTTCCTATCTTCTGCTTGATTGATTTGGCTATTTATACTTGTGTATGCTTTACGAAGTTCTTGTGTTGTGTTTTTCAGCTCCAGCAGGTCATTTATGTTCTTCTCTAAACTAGTTATTCTAGTTAGCTGTTCCTGTAACCTTTTATCAAGGTTCTGAGCTTCCTTGCATTGAGTTAGAACATGCTCCTTTAGTTCAGAGGAGTTTGTTATTACGCACCTTCTGAATCCTACTTCTGTCAATTTGTCAAACTCCTTCTCCATCCAACTTTGTTCTCCTGCTAGAGAGGAGTTGTGATCCTTTGGAGGAGAAGAGGCATTCTGGTTTTTGGAATTTTCAGCATTTTTGCACTGTTTTTTCCTCATCTTCATGGATTTATCTACCTTTGATCTTTGTAGCTGATGACCTTTGGATGCGGTTTTTGGGTGGATGTCCTTTTAGTTAATGATGTTATTGCTTTCTTTTAGTTAGTTTTTCTTCTAATGGTCAGGCCTCTCTCCTGCAGGTCTGCTGTAGTTTGCTGGACGTCCACTCCAGACCCTGTTTGCCTAGGTGTCACCAGTAGATCTTGCAGAACAGCAATGATTGCTACCTGCTCCTTCCCCTGGAAACTTCATCCCAGAAGGGCACTGGCCTGACACTAGCCAGAGCTCTCCTGTATGAGATGTCTGTCGACCCTTGCTGGGAGATCTCTCCCAGTCATGAGGCAAAGGGGTCAGGGACCCACTCGAGGAGGCAGTCTGTACCTTAGCAGAGCTCGAGTGCTGTGCTGTGAGAATTCTCCTTGTCAAGGTCTGCTGCTCTCTTCAGAGCCAGCAGGCAGGAACATTTAAATCTGCTGAAGCTGTGCCCCCAGCCACCCCTTCTGCCAGGTGCTCTGTCCCAGGGAGATGGGAGCTTTATCTATAAGTCCCTGACTGCGGCTGATGCCTTTTTTTCAGAGATGCGCTGCCCAGTGAAGAAGAGTTTAGAGAGGCAGTCTGGCCACAGCCACTTTGCCGAGTTGTGGTGAGTTCTGCCCAGTCTGAACTTCCTGGCCTCCTTAGCATTTTCAGGGGAAAACCGTCTACTCAAGCCTCAGTAATGGTGGACGCCCCTCTCCCTGCCAAGCTCAAGCATCCCAAGTCAACTTCAGACTGCTGTGCTAGCAATGAGAATTTCAAGCCAGTGGTTCTTAGCTTGCTGGGCTCTGTGGGAGCAGGACCTGCTGAGCGAGACCACTCACTTGGCTCCCTGGCTTCAGCCCCCTTTCCAGGGGAGTGAAGTCTCACTGGGGTTCCAGGTGCCACTGGGGTATGAAAAAAAAAAAAAAAAAAAAACCCTGCAGCTATTGACCTAGGCTATTTCAAGTGAATACATGGAGGTGGAGAGAGGTACTAGCAACAAAAATAACAACCAAAAAAGATAAAATATTTATCTGAGATTTTAAATATCAATGATGATATATTATCTTTTTTTGTAACTTACATATACAAGCCTAGATAAGTATTTTTAAAAGAAAACTGAAATAATCACTCGGATAGTAAGCTTATGCTTCATTTTTTAATATTAGGTACATGCCAAAATAAATTGCATAGCCCATGCAAGAGAATGTCATTAAGTTTCTAGTAATGGCCATTCTGACTGGGTAAGACAATATCTCATTGTGGTTTTTATTTGCATTTCTCTAATGACTAGTGATGTTGAGCATTTTTTTGTCCACCTCTTGAGTCTTTGTATGCCTTTTTTTAAAGAGATGTCTATTCATGACCTACCACCACTTATAAATTATTTTGCACCCTATAAACTTGTAGAAAAATATTAAAAATAAAATCAGAAGTTTGTGATAGACTTTCTGTTATAAATTTTATCTAGGGCTACAGTTAATATTCAGAACATAACTGACATAAATGTTTGAATGACTTGTACAGATGCAAGTTTTTGTAAATTAAAACAATTATTAGCTATAAAAATGAGTATTCAATGTTTTTTAATCCATTAACAATAACGAGAAACAAATACATTTAACTGGATTTAAAATAAATATGCATCCCTAAATCTACTAGAGTTTCTTTGAAGTATCTGTGACATGCCAAGAATAGTTAAGTATTTGATCTTAATTTGCATAACATTTAAGTAGTTCATAATGCATTTCCATTTTATTAAGAACCTTACTCATAGGTTCTTACAAATGACATTCTGAAGTATCCAAAACAAATGCTAGTATTCCAGTTTTATAGCTGAAAAATTTTATAGATGATATAGCCAATAAATGCTTTTTTAAAATGAAAGTTTAAAAAGTGAAAATTTTTTATTCAAAATTAGACCAGGTTATCTTTCTCCTAATTACTACTAATCAAATTATATTATCTCATTCAAAACACAATTTACAAAAATTGTTCCAGATTTTTGCTTAACAAACTTTGTCTGTGCAAAATTACATGTATCACAAATGTTTATCTTGGATTTATGAGTATAATCTAAGGCAGTCAAAGAATTACACAGCTACAAGTTCATACTGCTAGAGACTTGATACAATTCAACTGAGAAAAAATAATAAAATAAAATTCTATATCTATTTCCCATGTTTATTATCAGCTAGTGGCTGCACAAAAAAGCACGGGATCAAGTTATTTGGTAAGAGCGGATTAAATTATTCAGTTTAAATTAGGCTACCTGTAAAATACAGTAGAAATTAAAGAATAGAAGAATTAATGGGATTGTAATTAAACTTTAAAAATATATTGCACAAAATATTTACTTTGATGTTTTGCTGGTATCTGCAAGATTAGAGACCCTTTAGTCTTAACTACATTCACTGTTTCTTCTTAGTTTTCTCTGTGCTTTTTAAAGTATTGCTTTCTATATCTTTTATCCCCATTCATCCTTCCGTTTTTCTCTATTTACTTCTTGTCCTTCATTACATTATATGCCAAACTCAGGTATTCAAATGTAAAGATTCATAGGCAAATATGTCATGTTGCTTAAGGAGCTCTAATTTTCATTCTCAATCTGTGCCTTAAAACTAGAACTTTCTGAGCAACAATTGTAAGAGCATTTAATCCAGTCTGATATGGGGAATGGCTGAAGAAGATGCATTTACTCTGCTTCCAGACTGGTTCTTTTCTCTCTCACTCTCTACTTTTTTTCAGGCTCTCTCAAATTTGTTGTCTTTTAGTTTTTCTCTGGTTTCAAGTCATTTACCTTCCTGTGGCCATTTGAAATCCTGCTTCTCTCATTTTACCCTCAATGCTTTCTATTCTTTGGTGTGTGGCTACTCTTTGGTTCTTGGGGTAACTTTATGTCAGCAAGTTCTAGTAACTACTTTGTTTGCTTTAAGCCTCTACCAGAAACATCCCACTAGACTCGTAAAAGGACTGGTTCACCCCCAACCCTCTGCAAGTAGCAAAGGTAGGGGATTATTTATTATCAGCCTGTATATAAATAACTACCATCCCAGATAGAAATTACATTGCCCTAAAGAAATGCGAAATAAGAGTTGGTTTAGGAAGGAAGCAATTGATCATAAAATAGTATTAGTAATGACATATTGGGTAATAAGAATTTCACTATTTGAACAGTTGACTTAAGGAAAAAGAGTAGCTTAGTGAGGTGAAGTTTCATTCCTGTGAGATTCTTCAGGTGAAATTCAAGTTTACATCCAACTGATCACTAGTATATCGGAAGCATTTTGCGCGGACTGTAATAATGACAGGTAATGATATATTTTGTCCTGTGATATTTAATATCAATAATCTGTGCTCTAAAAATTATTTCATTTTGTGTAGCTCACTTAATTTCCTAATATAAAAAACTCTCATTAAGAAAGCCACACTGGGAAATTAAATGCTTCATACATATTATAACACACCCTGCTTTTATCTAGAATTTATACTAACAGACAGTGGGTAAAATGACATAGAATCATACAAGTGGTTCAAAAAATATTCAATTGGAATAGATATATTAGGAAAGATATAAAAATTTTAAATAATTTAGAAATAGCAATTGATAATACTGTATGTAAAGTAGAATGATGATTATAAGAAAGACTATAATTCTCATTCTTAAATCTTTTTTTAAAAAATAGGTGATTTTCCTGTACCTGGAAGCAATTTTCTTGAATAAATAATCAGAGGCTTTTGGATGTGAAGGTAATTTTAGAAGTCATCTATTCAAAACCTTTAGAAATGAGAAAGCTTCCTTCCCGGAGACTGATTTCTGGCAGGGACATATGACTAAGTAACAGCAAAAAAATAGAACTATACTCTATACCTTTTGCTTTCCTGAACAATATTCATAATATTATTATTATTTTAGTATTATATTTTTTCTTAAGTTATTTGGTTTGAAGCTTTGAGGAAAAATAATTACTGTGAAAAATCTAGGGTATTACAAAAAGAGGTAAAGTTCAAGCCCAGAGATACTGTCTCCAAGGCAGTTTTACTCTTTAAAAATATGATATCTAATAAACATAATTTTGATGAGGCTTCCTTATATTTAGAGGGGGTCAGATTAACCATGCTTATAATAAAATGGTGCTCTATTTTATTCTAAGTAAAATGTTTGCTTTAAGTCAGAAAAACATACAGAAAATGAACTTACCTCTTTCCACTTAAATCTAAAGCAGTTTGAACATTGTAACTCATGACTTAAGAAATAATTATATTAATAAATAATTTTACCTAAAATGAAAAAAGCACAAAAGAAATCAAATGGTTAAAATTACTTTGATAATAATTTAAACATTAAAAGAGAAGAGCACTAAATAATACAGTCAAATTCCTACATGAAATGAACCAATATTTTGACATAGGGCTTTTTTCATAATGTTTAAAGTTAAAAGACAGAGAACCTGATTTGGTACTTCTTGGGGAAATAAATTCCTCAACTGTAAAATGCTCATGACAGACTAGGAATCACAAGAATATAAGACAGTCTTGCAAAAGCAAGAGCATAACATGGCAAGAGAATTAATGTGCAGAACAGAATATTGGTTATTGTTAAACTGTCAGATCCACTTACTAACTAAGAATATAGGAGCATGAACACTGTAAAACTGTGCCCGAACTAATGGAATTTAGATATTGAAAAAATAGAACTCCATTTACAAAATCAGTTGTTCAGAATACAAATAGATCAATTGAATGAATTTATAAATGAATACAAATTTCATTCTCTAGTAAACATTGCTATGAAGCGTTCCCTATGAAACATCAAATTTAAAAGGGTTATTCAAATATCTGAACTGGGATCAAGAGGATGTGTATGTCAAACTATTATGAAGCGGATAAACATATTATGTAGTACCTAAAGCAGGACTAGTTGCTCCTTTCTGTATATGTAACTAACCAAATGAATTTAGTTACTGTTATTCCAGACCAGAAGACTGGAATACAGTGACTCCTATTAATTTACATTTCCTATTTAAATGTTTCTCTGTATCATCTATTTGATCTTTCATTTCTCTAGAGAAAGTTCACTGATTTCCAGAGGAATTATAAATAGAAGTAATCCATTTAGCTAAGACAAAAAAGACAATAGAACGTATTGAAATTTTATTATAAAAAGAAACCAAATTTATATCCAATAGAAAAAAAATGTTTCCTCATCATTCATGTATTATCCAGAAAATCTTAACATTTTTGATAAAATTACCAGTCTCTCACCTGGGAATAGATGTGTAAATATTTTATATGGTGTCTTTAACTTAATGAGTTATCATGGAATAGAAAGTTTTTAAGCCTGAATTACTCAGTACTATTCTACTTTTTAAATTAATTCAAATCTAATTCAATACTATTAAATTAGTATTAATTTAGTATTAATTTATTTATTATTATACTTTCTCGATAGAACCAAGCACAATGTTAAACATACTATATAGTTTTATTTATGTTTCATAATGTATGGTTTAATGGACACTAATAACAATTTGTGGATTTCTTGCATAATAATGACATACAGAACTCTAATAGAAAACTTTCACTGATTACATATGTATCAGTGACCATAATTTGTTGTGTTCATGTGGTATATTTCGTGATCTTCACAAGCTTATAATGAGGGAAATACTACCAGCATTATTCTTCTCAATAAAGATGAAGAAACAGATGCTTAGAGAGATTAAATAAGTGGCCCCAAGTCACTAACCCAGATATTAAGCAGCAGTGTTGATACTGGTAGCAGACCCGTCTGCTTCCAAAACCTGTACTTCTGACCAGTTAACATCTTTGTTTCTAATGTGTATGGCTTCTATGGGTACCCACATAGAATGGGTACAGTGTTGAACATGACACATCTGTAGCCATGCTTCCCTCATTAGTCCATATCAGAAAAGAAGAGATGGTTTTCCCCATGTCTATCTCTCATCCCTCTGATTGTACTTTGCCTTCTCTGTGTGTCAACTACTCCCAAATATTTAGTGCATTCCTAGTTTTCTCCTCAGTGCATCTGTATTCAGGGTTGTGCCTACCTGATAACCTTAACGTCCGTGCAGTTGTTTCCCTTTTAATATGTGAGGTATCCTTAATAACTCATTCATGTTTACAGTTCATATAAGTAAAATATGTCAATTCTAATTTTAAAGTAAAACACACCCACTTGTCTCTATCTTCATATCTTCCTTCACTTTAGTCCAATTCATAGGCTTCTAAACCAGTCATCTAAAATTCCTTTGCCTTCATTTTTTCTCCTTATATTTGTTCTCCAGACAGCAACCAGGTTGATTTTTTAAAATACACAAAGGTAAGCAGTTAACACACTGGAGTCATACTCCTTGATGGCTGGTTGAAGAAATTCACCATTCTGTAGGAAATAGGGTTTGTATGGCTGCCTAAAGATCCATGAAGTTTCACTGCCATGGAGCAATCCCCATTACCACTCCAAATCCTGGTTTCTGCACCATGCCTCTACTGGGAGGGCCTCTCATTCCTCTACCCAGCCCGCCTTGAGGGCCTCCAGGACCCAGATGATTATCTCATAAGAAAAATATGGAACACTTCATGAATTTGCACGTCATCCTTGCACAGGGGCCATGCTAATCTCCATATTATTCCAATTTTAGTATATATGCTGCTGAAGCAAGCATCAAACTAATTTTTACATGAGTAATACCTACATATAAACTACAACATACATGCACATAAACACTAAAACGGTACAAACATAGAGTGAAAAGTTAAAATTCTTCCCACAACTGTTGATTGTGTTAGGTTGGTGCAAAAGTCATTGTGGTTTTCACCAAGTTACTTTCAAAAACCACAATTACTTTTGCACCAACCTAATAGCTGACACATATGTGAAAATTGTTGTGTTTTGATCCTGGATGCCTTATAGAATTCTTGTAACTGTTTTTTACCACAACTGAGTACATTGACTCTTGGAATAAAAATTATATTTCCTGCAAAATATACGTTTAGGTGATTTATTAACTATATATAACTTTTCCTTTCTGGTTTATTGTATTGGCTAGATCCTAAAGATGATGCTGGGTAGACACTGTGAAAGAGGGTATCCTTCTCTTTTTCCCAATTTAATAAGAGTGCTTCTGAAAGTTCATATATGTGTATTGAAGTTTTTAGAGGATTCCATTCATTAAACAGAGGAGTTGCTTTCTTCTCTTAGCATGGTAAATGCTGAGTGAATGAATAAAGAAAATGTAGTATATACACACAATGGAAAATCCTTCAGCCATAAAAAGGAAGGAAATCCTGTTCTTGATGACGACGTAAATGAACCTGGAGAACCTATGTTAAGAGAAATGTCAGGAACAGAAAGACAAATACCACATAATATCATTTATATATGGAATCCAAAAAAGTTGAACTCACAGAAGCAAAATGGTGGTTTCCAGGAGCTAGGGGATTGGTCTAGCAAGATGTTAGTCAAAGGATACAAAATCTCAGATGGAAGAGATAAGTTCAAGCGTTCTATTGTATAGCATGATGACTATAGTTAACAACAATCTACTATATACTTGCAAATTACTGAGTACATTTTAAATTTCTCACTACCAAAAAAAAGTATGTGAGGTAGTGTATGTATAAAGTAGCTTGATTTAGCCACTCCACAATGATTTGACAGATATAGCAAAATATCATGTGGTACACCATAAATACATACAATTTTTATTTGTCAGTCTAAAAAAGGAGTTGATCAATAGTAACGATTGATGAAAACATTTTAACTAGATCTGAGATATTGTGGATTTTTGTTGAAGTGCATTAGGGAAGTGCCTTAGGAAAGAAAATTTTTGTATTCCAAGTGTGGTTGATAGAGTTGAATTACAGTAAGATTTTGTTTTAAATTACCTTTAAAAAAAGTACATAGCTAGGTGTGGTGGCACATAGCTGTTGTCCTAGCTGCTTGAGAGGCTGAGGGAAGAGGACTGCTTAACCCAGGAGTTTTGAATCTAGTCTGGGCAGCATAGTGAGAACCCATCTCTTAAAAAGTAATTACCTTTTTAAACCTAAGAAATTAGCTCTAGTTGGTCAAAAAGTATGATTATTTTAAAATTACTGCATTTATTTGATATATTTTAAAATTTGAGTATTTGTATTCATGTTCACATTGAACATCATAAATGAAATTTTCATCATATATAAGATTATTTTATAGTTTTTGTTTGCTTTCCTTTGCTAATTCTGTTTTGCCTGTTAGTCTCTAAGCATTCTTATTTCCCATATTTGTGTCTAGATTAAGAAAAGCAAATGTTTGTTTTTTAAGACTCTAAAGTTGGTTAGAAGCAGTTTTATGTTATAAATTAACCTTTCTCGTTCTTTACTTTGGTCATCAGTATCTGGTTTATAAAAATAAATATTTTTAATATTTTCGTAACTTTTATAGTTGAAAGCAAGAATTTAATGTTCTATACTCCTCTCTCGGATATCTTTAGCTTTAAAACAATGCATATTAGGTTTGAAATTGTCTTTTGAGAATATCTTTGATATTTTTCTCTTGGATTTGATACATAGTGCTATTATTTTTCATATATAATGTACACAGATATGCATAGAAATTACCAAACTTTAAATGTACGTATTAATGATATGGGTTGTTTGGTCAAGTTTTAAAAAATTATTTATTTTTCATATTAAGCCAATATCTTTTATAGATTGATGGATATTTTCTTTGTGGCCTAATGCCATCAATGCCTTCCAATTCTATAAGATTCATTGTAAAGAATAGTTTATGCTTCTTTGGATTCAGAGTTCTCCATGTATTTATATATATATATGGCTATGTTATTCAAATTCTTTATTTTCTTCTTGGTCCCTCCTGTGTTCTGACAAGACCCTGTTATTGTCTCATCAAAATATTTATCTCTGTTTGTACTAATTGCCCATGTAGCTGTCACTTTCTTCTCTATTTTGTAAATACTCCTTGAATGCAGTCAACATTTTGTCCCCAGTTTAGTACGTGGCTCACAATAATTAGTATGTCAAGTATAGTACATGACTCACAATAATTCTCAATATTATTTGTTGAGTGAATGAACATTCAGTAATTGGCTAATGTTCACCATTTTCTTAAGGGTTTCAATAATCTAGAATTTAGTGTGAACAAACTTAGTGTGAACAAGAACATTTTCTCATTCCACCTTGATGTCAATAGATCAATTCCTCATAAATATTGAACTATTATAAAAATTGTATGTGATTATTTTCTTTTTGTTTTGTTGCAAAGCTAGTGTAGTTAGCTTTGGGGGGTTAATATTATTGATTACTTATTAGTTAATCCTGATGACCGAAACATAATTACAGTTGGCTCTGAATATCTAAAATATACTAGGAAATTAAGCAGATATTTAAGTTTAATAAATGATTTACTCCACTATCTGATAGAACAATTCATCTCAAACATCCTTTCTCAGGAAGTCTTATACATTTCCCTGATTTGATCCTTCATGATTTCTTTTAGTTTGTGTGGAATTGTACACATTTTCTCGGCTTTTTGATGGAATGAGTCAGATTCTACTAAGACTGATAAGCCTAATTTCCCTTTGTATCACTTATAGTTAGTCTCTTCTACCTCAGTGGTACACAAAGAAACCCTGGGGACCTTTTACCTCAATAGTAAAATATTTCCACTGGCACAAGTTTTTCACTAGAACAGCCCACCAGTGAGCTTTAGAGCACATATAAATGTTGTTTTCCCTGTAGCAGCCTGGCTGACTTTCCCTTTCACCGAGAACCCCAGGGATTTGATGTGAATCATTCCCATTGAGGTTAATTGGACAACACATTGAGAAAACTGGCCATAAACTCAAACATCATCTGCTCTGATGCTAAAGACCGACTAGCACAATTGTAGTTTATTTTAATTGGCACCCTCCTGTGAAGGGAGAAAGAAGTCAATTATCAGATTATTCTAATTATCAGAAGCATGCAAGCATAACCCTGTGTTGAATGTTTTTTTTTCTTCATTCAGTAACCTATATTGTTCCCTTACATTTCATTTGATAGAAAATATTTAGATTAATAAATACAGCCCCTATTAACTATTATCATATGTACTGAAATGGAAATAAAATCTCTTTTAATCAAAATCTGGCTGTGATATTTTATTTACCAATGTAAAACTTAGTTCACTCATCCATTTCATATCTTGTGGACTTTTTCTATATGTCAGACATATATTTACTTGAGAAACTATTTTTCAAATATACATATTTGATGCATATTTTTCTGGAGGCATTTTTCCTGGTTTATGTTTATTTATTAATTAGAAATATAGGAGGAAGCCTAGCTCCTCTGTGAATGGACTTTATCTTCTGCAGCACCTGGATGCAACAAGCTCAGTCACCTGGAGACAGGAGTGAAAACTTTGTTTTGTAGGAAATATTACTGAAATTGTTTTAAAAATACAATTTACTAGATAATGAAGGGATTGAGATTTAAGAGGTGAGGTAAAAATAATAACAATCTTTTCTATTAGAAAATTTTTATTTTAACTTTGTAATGTATTATCATTGACTTAATCACATAGCTTTAGCTTTGTTTCTAAGGTGCTAAATTATCTTCACCATCAAACATTCTTTAGCTCAGGACACTGAACTGGCCACTGGGATGTTGAAAAATGATCACTATATTCAGGATGTGTTAACAGACCTTTAAGTCAGAATATGTGTGCAATACATATAAGTTAGTATCACCAGGTCATAAACTGCCTGACAACATGGACCATATGCTGTAATATTTATCTTTTACAATTTCACATTAAGTTGAGCGTTTTAAGGAACTCATTCAATGCTTACTAGAGAACTGAGTTGAGAGTAAGTTTGTCTTAAGAATCTACTATATTCTCATGATCTGAAATCATTATTTCCTTTAACTTGTCTTATTTTCATAGAAAATCTGGAGGTGTTTATTTTGGAAAATGAATTTACAGAGCAGTCTTTATTATCATCACTTATTAACCCACGCCAATAAAGAAATCGGTCAAAAGAAACATAGAATATTTTATGGGAAATAATGCTCCATTTTTTTGCATCATAAAACAACGAATTTAATCCTGACTCTCTAAGTTGCTAGTTATATGATTCTTCTCACTTTCTTGTTATATAAAATGAGAACAAAATCTAGCCACTTCAAAGGTGGTTGTGGTAATTAAATGAACTACGATAGTACCTTGGTGTCAATAAATGAAATCTGTGTATTGGTGTCAATCTCTTGAAAGTTAAGCATATTGTATATTAAAAGGTCATCATTTCTCTAGCTTCACAGTGGACATTATATATAAAAAATCACCAAGCTTGTCTCTATGTGGAAATAATAAGGTAATATATTTAGTTGGATTTGTGTTCTTTCCTGATGTCCCTCCCCTACCAACACTGTTCCAGAATAATCACAAAACTCCTCATAAAATTATCATATTTCAGATTTAATTTGGTTATTATGATGGTGATAACAAAATAAATCCAAATGATTTAAAGTGAGGATGGAACACTTCAACTATAAGGTCCTTTCAAGTATGCAAAATTTGCTGTCAACAAGGTTAATCATTCACTCCACTCAGCTGGCACCATCTGAGCAGTATCCCTGGAGAGAGTAGTTTGATTCACTTTGGCTATATTTTCTGAATTATGAGTAAGTCATTTCCATGGCAAGCCCAGCTGTGACCAAATCAATATAAAAATCTCACCTTTGGCCGGGCGTAGTGGCTCACGCCTGTAATCTCAGCACTTTGGGAGGCGGAGGCGAGTGGATCACCTGAGGTCGGGAGTTTGACACCAGCCTGACCAACATGGAGAAACCCCGTCTCTATTAAAAATACAAAATTGGGAGGCTGAGGCAGGAGAATTGCTTGAACCCGGGAGGCGGAGGTTGCAGTGAGCTAAGATCGCGCCATTGCACTCCAGCCTGCACAACAAGACAGAAACTGCGTCTCAAAAAAAAAAAAAAAAAAAAAAAAAAATTGCTCACAGTTAGTAATTGGCATATTGTTTTCTGATTTAAAATTTTAAAAAAATCTCTTCTTTGAAGTTGTGTCTCCTAGAACTACTTCTTTTACCAAGGTATCAGTAGGAGACAGAAGTTACTCACTGTTAGCTTAAACAACAACAACAACAACAAAAATTATTTAAAGAATGGGTAGGCAAACTTTTGTCTGTAAGGGGTAAGACAATAAATGTTTGAACTTTTGCAGGCCACAGATCTGTGCTCTTTCTCTACTCAATCAACTCTGTCTTTGTGGCGTAAAAGCAGCCATGGACAATATGCAAATGAATAGGAGTGTCTGTGTTTCAGTAAAACTTTATTTGCAGAACAGGTAACAGACAGCAGGCAGGATTTGGTCTATTGGCCATATTGCTGACCCCTGATATAAAACATTGCTAACTAGTAAAAAATAAAATAAGTTTAATTATCACCAAAAATAGTAAAAGAGTACTTTAAATAATTTAGGAATAGCAAATATAAGGAGACTACACTACATTTAACGATGACAGAATACTCAAGGAAGAATTAAATTTGGAAGAGCCTCTATCCCCACCCTCACCCCTGAGGCTGGCTTTTAGATCTCATTGGAGAGGGTGTGGCTGTAGTCCACTACATAACAGAGGAATTTTCTGAGGTGCCATGGCCTGGCGCTGAAGCACATGAAGCTGCTTGCAGGAGCGCAATAGAATCTGCTGCAGTTCCAAGAGGCTAGAGTTTAATCCAAATGCCATTAGATTAAGATTACACATTAAAGACAGAGCTAGAAAAAAATATATACAAAGAACAGCTTCAGAATTCCAAGGGAAAATATTTGCCAATTTAGGGCAAGATGCAGATATCTACACATATAAAATGACTGTATTATAGTTGCCAAAAGAACAACTAAAGGAAACACTGTTAAAAAAAAGGAAACACTGAGATATAAACTGGAATTTTGAGCAAAATAATAGGGTAAGATGTATTGTTAAATCCGAATAAGAATTGCCTGTAATACCAACTAAAAATTTAATAACCTTTTTTTGCATATTTCAAAATAAAAAGAAAATAAGACCTGTATAATGACATTCTCATGAAAGACATTTGAATTGTTGTTTAAACCCTCCTATTACTTTTCTTCGCTATGAGGAATGCAGAGCTACTGATGAACTTCAAACATTAATGGAAGTGTGATATAATATATAAAATAAAAAGAAGAAAAGTGGCTACTGAAAGCACAGATTCAAGGAGGTTTGGGCGTGGACGCCATGTCAAGATCTTTCAAAGAGGCACTGAGGAGTATTTAGACAATCCAGCCATGGGCAATACACTAAATTGCAGAAGACTGAGTAATTATGAAGACTGTAGTTCAGACCCAACTTTGAAATAGAAAGCTGAAATCAGAACCAAAGACAATGGGACATAAGGTAGAGAGTCTACCATAAAAACCTGATTGGATAGAAATTTGGGCTTCATCGTGGGCAATAATGCAAACGCATAGTAAACTCAATAATAACTAGGACTTTAATCCTGTCCTCAAATATTAATCTACTATAACATTAGCAGGGTGCTATTACTTTCATAGGGGTAAGTTGTAGAGAAGCAATGAGGTCCAAAATACGGTACTCTTTTTTAAAATTTTTTTAGATGGAGTCTCGCTCTGGTTGCCCAGGCTGGAGTGCAGTGGCAAGATCTTGGCTCGCTGCAAGCTCCGCCTCCCGGGTTCACGCCATTCTCCTACCTCAGCTTCCTGAGTAGCTGGGACTACAGGAGCCTGCCACCACGACCGGCTAAGTTTTAGTATTTTTTTTTTTTTTTAGTAGAAACAGGGTTTCATGGTGTTAGCCAGGATGGTCTCGATCTTCTGCCTTTGTGATCCACCCGCCTCAGTCTCCCAAAGTGCTGGGATTACAGGCGTGAGCCACTGCGCCCGGCCCAAAATACGGTACTCTTGATAGAATAAAACACCCAGACAGGTACTTAGAAGAGGAACGTATTGAAACAAATTACATAGTCTGGGGACAGGTGAATTAGTCAAGAGCAGGACCTGACAAACTACTGGCCCAATTTAGTGGCTTGTTTTTGCAAACACAGTTCTGTTAGTGATACCCATGCATTTGCATATTGTCTATGGCTGCTTCTGCTACTGTGACAGAGTGGAGTAGTTGTAATTAACATTATATGGACAACAATGTCTAAAGTATTTAGTATTTGGACCTTTACACACAAAATTTTCCAACCCCTAACCAAAAAGAACATTACAAAATTTAAAAAGAATAAAAATGATAACTGGTATTGGAAGTGGAGTTGTCTGCTATGAGATTTTCACTTAACAAAGATTGAGGTATTCAAACTGAAGAAAACAGAACTCTTATTCTCACCTAAAAAGAAGCATTAAAGACAGAAACACCTAAAATAAGAGATAGGTATTGATTCAAGTTTCTGAGCCTCTATACTCTAAAATTACGGTCAAAAGAGGAAGTTCTGATCAAGAGTGTGGTCACAGCCGGAGATCATGAGAGGGTAGGTGATCAGAGCCTGAGCTTTGGAATGTGGGTAAAAATCCCACCTCCCCAAATTCTTCCAGTGAATACTTCCTCTGACTATGTCAACATTTTGGAAACTGCTTTTGTGTCTATAAGTCAATGATATTTTTTTACCGTATCAGGGTTGTTTCGATGTATTCATTACCTTAGGATAAATCTCAAAGTCCCTAATACAACTTGAGAATCCTTAAAAAGTCTAGTTCCTGACTCTGTCTACAATTTCTATCTAAATACTTTGCCTTTGTCATTGCATAATGGAATTTCATTCAGTGCCTTCTACTTTCTTGTCCCTGGACTTTTGGATTCTCATCTTCCACTAAATTTTTTTCTATCTTTAAGTTTTTTGTTTAAATATCTCTTTCTGATGTGAACCTTCTCTGACCACTAATTGGATTGCCTTTGCCATTTCCTGAATATATTTTCATATCTCACGTGTTCTCCTTTTAGCAAACATAATTAGATCCAACTCTGTATCGCCTTTAGAGCCAGAAAATAACCTTTAGTAGATAGAGAACATGTATGTCTTGTTCAAAGTTCTATACATGAAACTTGGTTTATGTAGAAAATTAACATTTAAAAAAATAGATAAAACTATGAACAAATGTATTTTTTATTATTCTCATTGCTAGTCAAAATGTGGCATTTCTTAAATCTTCTGCTGTCTCATATTCTTGTTTAAAATAAAATATTTAGAAGAATGGCCTGGTTATCAAAAAATGCATTACTCAACTTTATATAATGATCTATATGATAACTAAAATTAGGTCAACATTTTGGTGATCAAAAAAGATAATCACACAAAGTGCTCAAGACAGCATCTAGTACCCATTAACCTGCTCAATAACAGTTAACCGACATTAGTACAAATTCCTCACATCTTTTATTCTTTGCCTCCTAAGGAGAAGAGAAGAAAAAATACTCTAAGGAATCAGTCCATTTTGTGGGCATAGTGATAATTTCTTCAGTCTGTGCAGATTTTCTAAGTTTGAAAAGAGAATTGCCTGCAAAGACAAATTATCTCAGGGGTTAACATTATGTATACATGACATATGGAAGAATGTATGTGGTTAATCTTGGTGTTTCCAGTACACTCTTAGCACAATTTAATTTTTAAATAACTTAGCACTCTATCGTGAGATATTTGATGAGTTAGAAAGTGGGAATTATTTCAGAATGGTGATGACATTTTCTATCTATCTTTTAAGGAGCTGCAATTTCCTCACATTCATCACTTTAACCTTTACCAAGGTCTTGGTTGTGTGATTCAGTGCCCTTTTAAAAGAGTTTTTAGCAAATATTATTCTACTATTAAAGAAAAAGTGAAGACAAAGAGACCAGAGATTGAGGGCTGAGTGGCAAAGTTTTACCACTAGGCAGGGAACTCAGTTTAGCACAGAGCAGGGTAAAACTGAAGAAGGAGAAAAGAAAGATGTTTGTAGTGACTGAAGATTGAAGACTCTGTTTTGTGCATATATGAAAATATATGCGGGAAATGGGGAAGGCAAAGTGAGTGTGGCTGATTGGTTGGTTAGGTAAGCCCTGGACTGGCTGGGAGAGATTGGATGCATGAGTGGAACATCTATTTCTGGATCACGGCATTCTCATCTGCCTTTGCTAATACAGAAATATACACTTCAAGCAGTTTCAACACAAATTTTTTGCTTGATGAACGTGATTTTGTTCTAGTAACGTAACATAGTCACAGTCAACCACATAATGTATCAATTAACTGATAGGAATACAAATGGTCAATTATTTTCTACAATAAAACTTTATTGAAAATATTTCTATCTGTACCAGAGCATGAGACCAAGTCATCCCTATGTATACATGTCTTCAAAGATGTATGCTAAAGATTTGGAAACTGTGTTTGCTCTAATCAGTAAACAAGTCAATGTGTACTTTGTAAGTTACAGAAAAGAAAAAGCAAACATAACCAAGAAAAAATATTCTATGTATAGTTTCTGTGTTTATTTGTTTGTTTTCATGACCCATAAATGATATCTGAAAATGTAATTCGCATTTGTGAAATGTATAAGATGACCTGGCTTGTTGCAACCTTCTTCTGAAATGCTCCCAGACATTTTTTTAATCCTCTGTTCTAGATTCCCAGAACTCTCTTTTTATTTAATCACAGGATATTTTACTATAGGGATAGATAAGTAAGTGTATCAACATTTCAACCAGGAAAAAAATAGGCACAAAACCAGAAATACAAACCCTATAATTCCCTAAAAACATCCCTTTGACCCCTACCCATTTCACCGTTCTTTGAGCACTTCTGGGGAAAGTATGTAGTTCTCAGCTTTGCAAATTCCCATTCTTGCTTTCATCGGTTATATGTAAATGAATTTATTGGCAATTGGCAAACATACACAATGTAATACCATGTTTATTTACTGTTGTAGGGATTAGAAGAAAATTGGAGAAGGCAGCTTCTATTTAAGGAACAGGAGAAGGAATATTAGTATAAGTGGTAAAATTAAGCCACATTAACTGATACATTTCATAGGATCCTTTGGTAACTCCAAAGAGTACTTTGTTTCCTGATTTTGTGGAAATAATTTGTTAGTAACTTTTGGGTTGATCTCAACCTCCTTTCCTTATGCACAACCTCCATGCTGTATGACATCTCAAAGGATAATGAACTGGGAACACGCAAACAATGTGCATTCATGTTGTTTGTAATCTAGAGCGTACACCGTTTTTATTTTCTCAAGGAATCTCCACTATGGTCACACTCAGAAAAGTCATTACCTCCCAAAGATAAAAGTCTTCTTCCTTTGGTCAAACCCCATGATAATATCAAGAGAATATTATAATGTTCTCTTTGCTTTTAGTGTACATAATTATGAAAGACAAAGGGGAGGGCTCCAAATTAGAAATTGCCTCTGGGGCTAAATATATTAGCCTATAATGAACACCACCTCATTAAGAGAGAAAAGGCAATTACAGTGAAGAGATTGGAGCCTATCTTGACCTCTCCCTAGCCGTACTCAATGCCATACCACGGTGATATTTGAAAGACTTGTAAAACTTTGCCTTTAAGAGCAGAGATAACCCGGCCATACCAGGGAATGTCTTGGATGCTTTTCGAAGATTTTCATATTCACATTCTACATTAATATGTGAATCCAGTTAATAATAAGCTGATCATTAGCTAGGTTTATAAAGAGCTACTGCACAGTACTCTTGAGGATTTGGCTTGACTTACAATTTATTATTGTCACAACTCTTCTGTCATTGACTGCTTTACCATCCTGAACTATATTTTAAATTCCTTCAATTTTGAACTTATGGTCTAGGGACTAAACCTAATGAATTCTTGCAGCAAACACAATTTCCAATTACTGTTTGGGATGCACTTTGAATCATTCAGGGATTTTACCTTCCAAACAAAAGGGAAAATAGAGATTGTAAACAGGAAAATGGAAAAGAAAACTGTTGAGAGCTGTGAAGATAACTAACTATGATACTAAGAAATAGCCTGCCTGAAACATAATGGGAATGAGTGGATAATCTCAAGTGTTAATAAATGCCTTATCTGTGCTTTTATTAAGAAAGGATTTTGAAAAACTCTTAACTGAGTTTAAAGGCCACATTTGAAAAAGTGGATGAAAAACTCTACTGGCTTTAAATATGTGAGATATTCTCTTGTGTGAGTAATTGACTAGTCTAATTAAAATGGAAAAGGCTTACAGAGAGAATCAAGCAGAGAGGAAATGGGAAGGAAGTTCGACACAAAACAGAGGCCTATTAATCTTCTCTGAAAGGAAAATGGAACCTCTGCTTGTCCAACGGCAAAATTTCATGTCAGCAAGGAACAGACAGGTTGTGCAGAACGGAGTTGGAACCTTGCTGTAAGGGCAAGATATTTCAGAAACATGTTTGCTCTGACCTGGCTTGAACATTTACAGGAAAACAAAGGAAAAAAAGTTAGTGTTTGACCTATTCTCCTAGAAAAAAATATTATTAACCATTTCTAAAGTCCAAAATTCTACAGAGAGTTCATATGCATAGAATATCAAAGACATAAACCATTAGAAGGTAGAAAGATCTATTTTATTACAAAATTTTTTTATTTGTTTAGTTTTAAATCACTTTTTGAGGTGTGATTGACATACAAATATTTGACATATTTGTATGTCAAAATATGTACGTATTTATTGTATGAGTAGATGAGTTTGGAAATCAGTATACTCCCATGAAACTATCACCACAATCTATGCCATAAATATATCCGTCACCTCTGAAAGTTTTTCTCTCACCCTCCTTATTTACGATTATTTTTTGTGGTAAGAAAACGTATAGGATCTAACCTCATAGCAAATATTTAAGTATAAAACACAACATTGCTAACAATAGGCACAATTCTTTTCAGCAGATCTCTAGGACTTATTCATCTTGTATAATGGAGACTTTGTACCCTTTCACTATTACTTACCCATTTCTCCCTCTCTCCAGAAGAATGGCAAGCACCATTTTACTCTGTTTTTTGTTAGCTTGACAATTTTAGATTCCTCATAGAGATGAAATTATGTAGTATTTTTCCTTCAGTGTCTGGCTTATTTCCATTAGCTTCATGTCCTCCAGGTTTATCCATGTTGTTGTAAATAGCAAGATTTTCTCTTTTTTTTTTAAGCCGAATAACGTTCATATTATGTGTATAACACATTTCCTTTATCCATTCATTTGTCAATGAACATTTAGGTTGCTTCCATATCTTGGCTCTTGTAAGTAACCCTGCAGCGAACGAGAGATACAGATATCTCTTCATGATTCTGATTTTAATTCCTTTAGATAAATACCCAGAAATAAGGTTGCTGGATTTGGAACTTCCATATTATTTCACATGGTAGCTACAAAAATTTACATTTCTGCAGAAGTGTAGAAGGATGTCCTTTTATCCACATCCTTGCATCCTTACCTCCCCCATCAATACTTATCTCTCTTTTTTTTTTTTTTATAATAGACATTCTAACAGATAGGAACTGATGAACTGATATCTCATTGGGCTTTAATGTCCATTTTCCTGATAACTGGGAATGTTGAGCATCTTTGGTCATATTTGTGTCTTGTTTGTTCATTTTGGTGTCTTCTTTGGACCAAGGAATTTTTTTTCATAACAAAACAAGCAAGGCAGTGAGTTCAAATCTGTGTAATTCACAGGTCTTACCATGCAGTCACCACCCAGAAACAGCTGGCCTTAGAAGTCAATAGAATGGTCTTCTAAAGCAAAGTGATATTTCTAGATGGGAGAAAAACCTTGTGGATTTAGTGTTCTATTGTAGAGCATATGATCTATTCTCCAAACCAATTATTACTGTATGGAACTCTTCCTCTTGTGAAAGAGAGGACAAAAGGCTGGAAATCAAGCGGAGCAAGTCATTTCCTAATTTTTAATAGGGATTTTTGTTTGGTTGTTTTGCTATTAAGTTGTAGGTGTTTTTTTTTTTTTTTTTTTTTTTTTTTGTCTATTTTGGATATTCACTATTTATGGGATACATGATTTGCAAATATTCTCTCCCATTCTGTAGGTTGCCTTTTCATTTTATTGATTGCAACATCTTTTTAGTTTAAAGTAGCTTTACTTTTCTATTTTTGCTTTTGGTGTCATAGCCAAGAAATCATTGCCAAGGCCAATTTCGAGAAACTTATTCTGTATGCTTTCATTTAGTTAACAGTAAGCTGATCGCTAGCTAGACCCACAGTTTCAGGTCTTATATTTAAGTATTTTATTCATTTTGAGTTGATTTTTCTGTATGGTATAAAATGATAAGGGTCCAGTTTCATTCTTTTGTACCACACAATGTTAGATGCTTAGATATCACAGGCACTTTAAATTCTGTCTAAATGTGGCAAGAGGACAGCTAAGCTAAAAAGGAAATAAGGAAAAGGAGGGTCATAGGGAGAAAACTAAAACAGTACAGGTAATTGGACAAGAGGGAGAAACGAAAAGGAACAGTAATAGGGAAATAAGTCCACCTTGAGTCCTAGTTTCCTTGTGGGACCCGGACTTCTTCAGGCTTTGTTCCAGAGAAACACATTCGTGCCTTTCTCTAGCACACAGCCCTATGTGTCTTACATATCCAATGTGTATGTTAACGATGCTATTTCTTGTATGCCCATCACCCTTCAGACAAGTTTCATTTTCAAACATTCCTCTCCCAGCAAGAAAATTGTTGTGTTTACAATTCAGTATTATAAAAGAATTGGTCCAAAGCACTTTACCTATTAAAACACAACTTAATGCAGGAAAAAACATAAAACAATGAGGTTCTAAGGGAAACCGCTCTCCTGTTACCTTATGTTCCTTCCTACCAGTGGTGAAAATCTGACTGAAGAGCAACAAAACTTTGCTTTCCCTAGTGGAGACACCAGCAAACACATTCTAATATATGTTAATAGTCTGTCACAAGAGAATATTTGACTCTTCTGAGGCAAATAAAAAAATACTATTAAAAAAATCTCAAATAAAACTGTTATTTTAACACTATGAAATAACTATTTAATGACTATTATTCCAGTCATCTACTCGAAATATTAATGGCCACTTAGAACAATTGTTTTAAGACTTTTAAAAATAGGAGAAAAAATATACTGATATATTTTTCTATTAATATTTATCTTGAACTAAAGTACAGTTAATGCTTTCTTTACAATGCTTTTCAACTTCTTTTGGTTAGTATAGTTTCATAATTTGATAACGCAGGAACCTATATGCTGGCTTTCACTTGTTGTGTTTCCAGATGTTTAACAATTGCAAATACTTCTTTACAATAACTTTGTGACTTTACTTCCAACTTCTTATAACTAAAGATAAGTTTGAAATACAACTAAAGATGACTTCTTAAGGCTGGCAGGCATTGTCTTTCTAAGTACAGAACAACTTTTTAAATGAAGTTAGTGAAATAAATGAGAAACTAGAAAATATTTCACAAGACCTTTTATTAATATACAAATCATGAAATACCTCTCTAGATTGGGGTTCTCAATCCCCCAGGCCACAGAGCCTTAGTAGTCCATGGCCTGTTGATAACTGGGTCACACAGCAGGAGGTGAGCAAACATTATCGCCTGAGCTCTGCCTCCTCTCAGATCAGTGGCAGCATTAGATTCTCATAGGAGCTTGAACCCTATTGTGAACTGCACATGCGAGGGATCTAGGTTGTGCACGCTTTATGAGAATCTGATGATCTGAGATGGAGTAGTTCCATCCCAGAACCATCCCCACTACTTCTGTCCATGGAAAAACAGTCTGCACAAAACTGAATCCTGGTGCCAAAAAGGTTGGGGACAGCTGCTCTACTTGAGTAGTAAAAGGTGGCATTTTGTCATTACAATTCCAACAGAACAATACAAAGAAGTTTGATTTGGGGAATTTACAAAGTCATTAGAGATTATCAGAAAGCACTTAGAGTGACTGGATCATTTAAAAAAATCAATGTAATTGTTACAACGTTTCCCTACAACTGATCAAAGTAGTTGTATTAAGCTAATAGAAAAATAATATCCAGTTGTTACTGGAATATGCAAACAACAAAATTGACCAGATACTTAGACAAACGTGTCTGCGACTTTTCATTCACAGTGACAAAAATTCTCCTATTAAATAAATAAGACTTGGGTTAGTATATATGTGAATGTATAGATGTAGATATGGCATCTTTTATACAATTAGAGGATACTAGTATCTTTTATACATTTATAGCAGCAGTCCCCAACCTTTTTAGCACCCAGGGACTGGTTTCATGGAAGACTATTTTTCCACAGATAGAAGTGGTGGGGGGATGGTTTCAGCATGAGACTGTTCCACCTAAGATCAGATCATCAGGTATTAAAGTCACATAAGAAGCACACAACCTAGAGCCCTGGCATATGGAGTTCGCAATAGGGTTCACGCTCCTGTGAGAATCTAATGCCACCGCTGATCTGATCTGACAGGAGGTGGAGCTCAGAAGATAATGCTCACCTTTCTACAGCTCACCTCTGCTGTGTAGCCCAGTTCCTAACAGGCTGTGGAACTTGTTGCCTTAAAGGAAAGGGCCCAGTCTTGCTAACTGAAGAGCCCTTGAGCCCTCAATAGTGGTGATACTCAGGTACTACATGGCGGGCATTGGGTGAGCCTCTGAGACTTGCTGGCTTCAGGGGAGACTCAGCACATTACCAGCTATGGTGGCTATGGGACAAAACTCATCTTGCTTGAGAAAAGCAGAGGGAAAAGTAAATGGGACTTTGTCTTGCATCTTGGTATCAGCACAGTCACAGGAGGGTAGAGGACCAAGCAGACACTTTAGGTCATCAGTTTCAGGACTTGACTCTTGGATGGCACTTCTAGACCTGCCCTGGGCCAGAGGGAAGCCCACTGCCCTGAAGGGTGAGTCCCAGGCCAGGCAGCATTTACCACAAGCTGACCAAAGAGACCTTAAGCCTTAAAGGAACATGGGAGGTAGTCTGGCAGTACTCCTTATGGCCTGGGGTGGCGTTGACCAAAGGGTGAGGCTCCTCTGCCTTTGGAAAGGGAATGCAAGAGTGGGAAGAACTGAGTCTTGTGGTTTCAGTGCCAGCTCAGCCACGATACAATAGAAGAGCAGGTAGACTTCTAAGATTACTGACTCCAGTCCTGTCTTCCTGACTGCACCTGTGGACCCACCCAGGGACTGGGGGATTTCACTGCCCTGAATGGAAAGACACAAGCCTGGCTGGCTTTGCCACTGGCTAATTGTAGAGCCCCAGGGCCCTGAGTGAACATAGGCAGTAGTCAGGGAGTGGTTAGAGCAGGCCTTGGGTGAGACCCAGTGCTGTGCTAGTTTCAGGCCTGACCCAGGACAGTAATAGTCATGGTGGCCATGGGGTGCTTGTGTACTCCACCTCCAGCTGTAGGTGGTTAAGCAAAGAGAGAGAGAGAGAGAGAGAGAGAGAGAGAGAGAGAGAGAGAGAGAGAGAGACTCCATATGTTTGGGAGAAAGTAAGGGAAGAGAGCAAGAGTTTCTGCCTGGCAATCCAGAGAATTCTTCCAGATCTTGTCCAAGACCATAAAGGCAGTACCTCTAAGAGTAAGCAAGAACCACAGCATCACAGCATTACTGGGCTTCAGCTGCCCCCTAAAGGAGATACAACTTAGATCACAACAGTCAAGTCTTTTTAAATATCTGGAAGCCTTCTGAAGAAAAATAGCCACAAATAAGCCTAGACAGTGAAAACTACAATAAATACCTAACCCTTCAATGCCCAGGCACCAAAAGGACATACACTAGCATCAAAAACATCCAGGAAAACATGACCTCATGAAATGAACCAAGTAAGCCACCAGGAACCAATCCTGGAGAAACAGATAGAAACAACAAAAAGTTAAAAAGTGGGGGGATAAACTTAAGACGTAGAGTTTTTACTAGTTTTCTTTTTGCTTATTCACCCCGCCTTCCTCTAGAGATAGTATTTGCCAGCTTCATGATAACCTCAAATCAAATAACATACAATGAATACACAAAAACAAAAAGCAAGAAACTAAACCATATCATGAGTGAAAATGACCTTCTCTAGAGAATGGAAAGAAAGAAATAAGAGAAAAATCACAAAAAATCAGAAAACAAATCACAAAATGGCAGGAATAAGTCCTTACTTATCAATAATAACATTGAATGTAAGTGTACTAAATTTTCCAATCAAAAGACACAGGCTGAATGAATGCATGAAAAATCAAGGCCCATTGCTCTGTTGTCTATGAGAAAAACACTTCACCTATAAAACACACGTAGACTAAAAAATAAAGTGATGGAAAACAATATTTGATGCCACTGAAAACCAAAAAAGTACAGGAGTTGCTATATTTATATCAGACAAAATACATTAAAACTATAAGAAGAGATAAAGAAGGTCACTATACCACCAAGATTGAACAAGGAAGAAATACAAAACCTGAACAGATCAATAACAATTCTCAAGTTTGAAACTGTAATAAAACTTCTCCCAACAAAGAGAAACCTGGGACCTGGTGGCTTTGCTGCTGAATTCTATCAAACATTCAAATAACTAATACCAATTCTACTTAAGTTATTCCAAAAAATAGAGGAGGAGGGAATACTTCCAAACTCATTCTATGAGGCTAATATTACCCTGATACCAACAACAGCAACAAAAACAAAACTACAGGCCAATATTTTTGATGAATATTAATGCAAAAGTTCTCAACAAAATACTAGTAAACCAAATTCAAGAATACATTGAAAAGATCATTCATCATAACATAGAGAGATTTATTCCTGAGATGCAAGGATTATTCAACATAGGCAAATTAATCCATGTGATATGTCATATCAACAGAATAAAGGATTAAAAACCATATGAACATTTCAATAGATACTGAAAAAGCATTTGATAAAATTGAACATTGCTTCCTGACAAAAACCCTCAAAAGACCGGGGATAGAAGGAATATACCTCAAAATTTTAAATGGCATATACAACAGACTCACAGCTAGCACAATACTGCTTGGGAAAATGCTGAAAGCCTTTTCTCTACGATCTGGAAGAAGACAAGGATGCCTATTTTCATGACTTTTATTCAATATTGTACTGGAAGTCCTAGGTAGGGCAATCAGATAAGAGAAAGATATAAAGGGCATCTAAATGGGAAAGGAAGAAGTCAAATTATCTTTGTTTGCAGATGATATATTCTTATACTTGGAAAAACATAAAGACGTCACAAGAAAACTATTAAAACTGATACATTCTGTAAAGTCTCAGGATTCAATAGCATTTCTACATGCCAACAGTGAACAATGTGAAAAAGAAATTTGAAAACATTTATTTTCAATAGTTACACATACAATTATACCTAGGGATTCACTTAATCAAATAAATGAAAGATCTCCATAATGAAAACTACAAAACAGTGATGAAATAAATTGAAGAGCACACCAACAGGTACAAAATATTCCACCTTCATTGATTAGAGGAATCAATATGGTTAAAATATATGTTATCCAAAGCAACCTACAGATACAATGCAATCTCTATCAAAATGTCAATGATATTCTTCAAAGAAATAGAAAAAAAATCTTAAAATGTATATGGAGCCACAAAATATCCAGAATAGCCAAAGCTATCCTAAGCAAAAATAACAAAACTGGAGGAATCCCATTACTTGACCTCAAATTTACTACAGAGCTATGGTAACCAAAGCAGCATGGTTCCACGTAAAACAGATGACACATAGATCAATGGAACAGACAGAGAACCCAGGAACAAATCCACAAACCTACAGTGACCTCATTTTTAACAAAGGTGCCAAGAACATATGTGGGGGAAAAGATAGCCTCTTCAACAAATTGTGCTATGAAAACTAGATATCCATATGTAGAAGAATGAAGCCCTATCCCTCACCATATACAAAAATGAAATCAAAATGAATTAAATACTTACATCTAATATCTGAAACTATGAAACTACTACAAGAAAACATTGGGGGGAATTCTCCAGGACATTGGTCTGGGCAAATTTTTTTTTTTTGTCAATACACCCAAAGCACAGGCAACCAAAGCAAAGATGGACAAATGGGATCAAATCAAGTTAAAATGTTTATGCGCAGCAAAGGATATAATCAACAAAGTGAAGTGAAACCCCATGGAATGGGAGAAAATACTTGCAAACTATCCATCTGACAAGAGATTAATAACCAGAATTTATAAGATGCATAAACAGCTATATAGAAAAGAACCTGGCCGGGCATGGTAGCTCACACCTGCAATCCCAGCACTTTGGTAGGCTGAGGAGAGCGATTCACAAGGTCAGGAGTTAGAGGTCAGCCTGACCAACATGGCAAAACCTCATCTCTACTAAAAATACAAAAATTAGCTGTGCATGGTGGCGGTGCCTGTAATTCTTAGCAGGAGAATTGCTTGAACGCAGGAGGCAGAGGTTGCAGTGAGCTGAGATGGCATCACGGCACTCCAGCCTGGGCGACAAAGAAAGACTCAGTCTTGGAAAAAAAAAAAATAATAATAATCTTATAAAAATTTGGCAAAGATTTGAATAGACATTTCTCAAAAGAAGACACAAATTGGCAAACAGGCATATGAAAAGTTGCTCAACATCATTGATCATCAGAGAAATGCAGGTCAATAGTACAATGAGGTACCATCTCACTCCAGCTAAAATGGCTTATATCCAAAAGATAGGCAATAACAAATACTGGTGAGGATATAGAGAAAAGGGAACTCTTTTTTTCTGCGGCGGTGGGGGGTTGTGGGGGAAGACGTGCAGTCTTGCTCTGTCACCAGGCTGGAGTGCAATGGTGCAATCTTGGCTCAGTGCAAACCTCTGCCTCCCAGGTTCAAGGGATTCTCCTGCTTCAGTCGCTTCAGTCTCCGGAGTAGCTGGGACTATAGGCGTGGGCCGCCATGCCCGGCTAATTTTTTTGTATTTTTAGTAGAGACGGGGTTTCACTGCGTTAGCCGGATGGTCTTAATATCCTGACCTCGTGATCCGCCCGCCTCGGCCTCCCAAAGTGCTGGGATTATAGGTGTGAGCCATCAAGTCTTCTTCTACACTGTTGGTGGGAAGGTAAATTAGTACAACCATTATGGAAAACAGTTTGGAAGTTCCTCAAAAACTGAAAATTGAGCTACTGTATTATCCAAGAATCCCACTGTTGGGTATATACCCAAAAGAAAGGAAATAATTATATCGAAGAGCTGTCTGCACTCCTATGTTTGTTGCAGCACTGTTCACAACAGCTAAGATTTGGAAACAACCTAAGTGTCTATCAACAGATGAATGAATCAAGAAAATCTGGTACATATATGCAATGCATTACTATTCAGCCATAAAAAGAATGAGAGCCCATCATTTGCAACAACGTGGATAGAACTGGAGATCATGTTAGGTGAAATAAGTCAGGCACAGAAAGACAAACACTGCATGTTCTCACATATTTGTGGTATCTAAAAATGAAAACAATTGATCTCACAGAAACAGAGAGTAGAAAGATGGTTACTAGAGGCTGGGAAGTGTAGTAGGGGGCTGGGGGTGAGTTGAGGATTAATGATAAAAAAATAGAAAGAATGAACGAGACCTGCTATTTCACATCAGAGTATCTAAAGTCTGTTATAGCTTAATTGAACTCATTATAATAACTCAAAGAGTGTAATCGGATTGATTTTAACTCAAAGGACAAACGCTCGAGGTGATGGATAGCCCATTCTCCATGATATGCTTGTTTCACTGTGTGCCTGTATCAAAACTTCTCCCGTACCCATAAAATATATACACCTACTGTGTACCCACAAAAAGAAAAAATAACATAAAATTAGATTTTAATGGTCAAAATAAAAAAGGTATAGTAAGGGCTCTTATTTTTCAAAAACCTAGTTTTGGATCACAACACCAACTAAAAATCCCTGGCCGGTGAATGCATTGGGTGAAAGGAAATGGACCTTGAATTGGGTAGTAAAGAAAGGAAACAAGGTCTTCAGTAGCTTTTCATATTTCATTGTTTGATCTGTAGGAAGAATGCATGCACATATCCTTATCTCTATCCCTAGCTCAGTTTCATCTGCTTTTCCTCTTTTCCACTGCCATATTTTACAAGGTGTATTGATAATTAACCTTTAAATTGATCTCTGCATTATAGGACATCAATGTAGAATCATGATGGGAACAGAAGAGAGATTGTCATCACCAAGGACATATTTAGTAACTTCAGGAACATTGTACCATTCCATTGAGGGTAAGAGTATATTTCATTTGATATAAAAATTAATGGCAGTATGTTACTTCAGTACTTCAGGACTGCTATTGTTACTGCTATTATTGTTTAGAAGTTATACGATTGGTAGAAGAGTGTATGAGTAGCCAACATGAGTAGACTCTGGTGGATAAACTAGAAAACTCACCAAATTTTATTTGAACTGACTTCTAATTGAAGATATTGGAAAGCTCAAAAAAATTTTCAGACTTATTTGAATCCAAATGCCAGATATAAATTAAACTCCAATGTTAGATGTAATATCATAGGTTTAAGAATATGTTGATGAGATACTGTCCATCTTCCTGGCATTTTCTGTCACTTTTTATATTAGAGAGATAGTATACAGATACGTGAGATTTCGTTTTTTGAGACAGTGTTCAATTGTTCAGTAATAAATTGTTTTGCTCTTTCTGCTTTTGGGATTTTTCTCCTTATATTCAGCTGTCTGCATCAATCTGTGATGTGTCTGTTTGTGGATCTCTTGCATTATATTTTTAGTTAATTGGACTGCCCAGGTGTGTAGATCACTGTTTTTAAAGATAAAGACATACCTCATTTTATTGTGCATTGCTTTGTTGTGCTTCATAGATAATGCATCTTTTACAAATTGAAGGTTGTGGCAACCTGGGGCGAGCAAGTATATTGGTGTCATTTTCTCAAGAGCATGTGCTCACTTAGCATCTTTGTGTCACCTTTTGGGAATTCTCACAGTATTTGAAACGTTCTCGTTATTTTTATGTATGCTGTGGTGATGTGTTATTTGTGGTCTTTGATGTTTTTGTTGCGCTGGTTTTGGGACACCATAATCTGCTCTCATTTAACACAATGAACATAAACGATAAACAATGTATATCTTCTGACTGTTCCACATACTGGCAATTCCCCAACCTACCCCTATCCTAATTGCCTCCCTGAGACAGAACAATAATGAAATTAGGCCAATTAATAGCACTACAGTGGTCCGTAAGTGTTGGACTGAAAGGAAGAGTCACAAGTCTTTCACTTTAAACCGAAAGCTAAAAATGATGAAGCTTAGTGAGGAAATCCTTTCAAAAGCCAAGACAGTTCAAAATCTAGACCTGTTGCACAAAACACTTAGCCAAGTTGTGAATGCAAAGGAAAAGTTCTAAAAGAAAATCAAGTGTGCTATTTTAGTGAACACACAAATGATAAGAAAATAAAACAGGCTTATTGTTGATACTGAAAAAGTTGAGGGGTCTGAATAGATCAAACCAGTTTCAACATTTCCTAAAGCCAGAGTCTAATCCAGAATCCGTATGAAAAGTTGCTCAACATCATTGATCATCAGAGAAATGCAGGTCAATAGTACAATGAGGTACTATCTTACTCCAGCTAAAATGGCTTATATCCAAAAGATAGGCAATAACAAATGCTGGTGAGGATATAGAGAAAAGGGAACTCTTTTTTTCTGCAGCGGCAGGGGGTTGTGGGGAAAGATGTGCAGTCTTGCTCTGTCACCAGGCTGGAGTGCAATGGCGCAATCTTGGCTCAGTGCAACCTCTGCCTCCCAGGTTCAAGGGATTCTCCTGCCTCAGTCTCCAGATTTTCATCTACATTGGAAATCTGTTGTTAAGTGTAGCTACCTTCATCAGCAATCTTCTGCATAACTTGCTGCATCTTCTCCATCATCACTTGCTATTTCACCTTGCACTTTTATATTGTGGAGATAGCTTCTTTCCTTAAACCTCATGAACCCTCCTCTGCTAGGTTGTAACTTTTCTTCTGCAGCTTCCTCACTCTCAGCTGTCACAGAATCGCTGATGAAGGTGGCTACACTTAATGACAGATTTTCAATGTAGGTGAAAGAGCCTTATTATGGAAGAAGATCTAGAACTTTCATAGCTGTAGGGCAAAAGTCAATGCCTGGCTTCAAATCTTTAAAGACAGGCTGACTCTCTTGTTAGGGGCTAATGCAGCTGGTGACTTTCAGCTGAAGCCAATGATCATTTATCATTCTGAGAATCCTAAAGCTCTTGAGAATTATGCTAAATCTACTCTGCCTGGGCTCTATAAGTGAACAACAAACCCTGGATGACAACACATCTGTTTATAACACGGTTTACTGAACATTTTAAGCCTACTGTTGAGACTACTTGCTCAGAAAAACATGTTTTTAAAAGTATTACTTCTCACTGACAATGAACCTGGTCGCCGAAGAGCTCTGATAGAGATGTGCAAGAAGATTAATGTTGTTTTTATACCTGCTAACACATCCATTCTTCAGCCCATGTATCAAGAATTAATTTTGACTTTTGAGTCTCAATATTAAAGAAATGTATTTTTACAGCTATAGATGCTATAGATAGTGAGATAGTGATTTATCTGATGAATTTGGGCAAAGTAAATTGAAAACCTTCTAGAAAGGATTCACCATTCTAGATGCCATTAAGAACATTCACAATTCATGGGAGAAAGCCAAAACAGCAACATGAAAAGGAGTTTGGAAGAAGTTAACCTCAACCCTCATAAGTGACTTCCAGGGTTTTAAAACTTCAGTGGAGGAAGTCAGTGCAAATGTGTTGGAAATGGCAAGAAAACTAGAATTAGAAATGGAGCCTGAATGTGTGATTGAATTGCTGAAATCTCATGATAAAACTTGAAAGGATGAAGAGTTATGTCTTATGGATGAGAAAAGAAAGTGCTTTCTTGAAATGAAATCTATTCCTAGTGAAGATCATATGAACATGGTTGAAATGACATAAAATGATTTAGAGTGTTATAACTAAGTGATAAAGCAGCAGTAGGTTTCAAGATGATTGACCCTAATTTTGAAAGAAATTCTATTATGGGAAAATGTTATCAAACATTACAGTAAAATATTTCATAAAAATAAGAGTCAATTGATGTGAAAAATGTTATTGTTGTGTTATTTCAAGTAATTGCCACAACCATCTCAGCATTCAGCAACCACCATCCTGGTCAGCAGCCATCAACATGATGATCCTAGCATTTTTTAACAATAAAGTATAATTAAGCTAAGTAGATTTTTTTTTTCGGAAATGATGCTACTGCACAGTTAATATTCTATATTACAGTGTAAGCATCTTTTAGATGCACTGGGAAACCAAAAAAATTGCACAACTCACTTTATTGAGAAACATGCTTTATTGTGGTCGTCTGGAACCAAACTCACAATATCTCCAAGGTATGCCTATGCTTGGGAAGTTTTCACCATTATTTGTTAAAATATATTTTCTGCCCCCTTTCCCTTTTCTTCTGCTGTTTCCATTACATGCACGTTGTGTGCTTAATAGTGTACCACATTTCTCTGAGACTGATAATTTTTATTCACTCATTTTTCTTTCTGTGCTTTGGCTAACATTCTATTTATCTTCAAGTCTGTTAATACTTTCTTTAGCCAGTTCAAATCTGCTGTTGAGCACAACTAGTAATTTTATTTTTTATTTCAATTAGTGTACTTATCCTCTCTGGATTTTCCATTTGGTATGAAATGTAAATACACACACACACATACACACACACATACATACTACATAATGATATTTCTGTTGAGGAGTGGAAAAATACTGAATATCAGAGGTCAGAAAAGTCAGGAAACTCCCCTTAATGCTAAAACAACAAGGTTATCTGGAAAGTCCCTAGCAGGGCAAGCGGCCGTTTGTGGTTTGGTCAAAGGGTGGGAACCAATGAACAACTGACTAATGTTTAACTTTAAATGTCAGCCAATTGTAAACCTACAACTGTAAAAATCCCCAGTGACTCTGTAACTTGCTGTAACTTGTTTGTGTCTGACTATAAAAGACGCTGAACACCGAGCTCGGGGTCTCTCCCTAGGATCTGATACCTAGCTGGAGGGAACTGAGTTCGAACTCGAAATAAAGCGATCCCTGCCACTTGGCTTTGTCTCTGGACTCTGGTGGTTGCTTTCGGGTCATCGCGGGTCTGGGCATTACACTGTCAGTTATTAACCTTGGTCCTATAGATTACAATGCCATATTTTTACTATGCCTTTTCTTTGTTTAGAACTGTTTAGAAACACAAGTACTTACCATTGTGTTACAATTGCCTACAGCATTTAGAACAGCAGCATGCTGTACAGTGTTGTAGCTTAGGAACAACAGGTCATACCATATAGCCTAGATGTGTAGTAGGCTATACTATCTAGGTTTGTGTAAGCACACTGTATTATATTTGCACAGTGACAAAATCATGTAATGGCACATTTCTGAAAACATATCTCCATTATTAAGCAACATATGACTGTCTATATATACACGTATGTGTATATGCATATAATTTCTCTTTATTAATAGTTTCCATTTGATAATGTATTGTCAATGTACCTTCCTTCACTTCTTTATTCGTAATTTCCTTCAGTTCTCTATATTTATAATGGCTACTTTGAAGACTTTGTTAAATCTGACATCTGATTGTTTTCACAAGTAGTTTCTGTTTGGATGAACGGAGGCAAGATGGCGCACTTCCGGGTTCTTCATCCCCCAACTTTTCCCGCGCGCGCGAAAATCCAGCCAGCGACCCGGGAAGGTGCAGACCAACTAGGCATGCGCCAGGTGATGTCAATCTGAAGAGACCAAGATTTACCTGGTCGCACCTGTGGAACGCCCCCTGACACGCCCGTGCCCCGCCTATTGCCCTCCCACTCCTAGAAAAGCCGCTCCGGAGGCACGCCACGCGCGGCCTTCCTCAGTCCTCCACTCCTGTCGGGATGTTAGGACTGCGGGAACTCCGTCCGAGAGCTGTACGGGTGACTCTGGGGGCCCCTTTTGTCGGGGGGCCAACAGACCTCTCCCTACCCACCTTCTTCCCTTGAAGCTAGGTGACCAAAATAAACTTGCAGTTTTGCTCCTACCCTTGCCTAGTCGCTGGTTCTTTTGTACCCGCTCTGGTGGTCTTAGAAAAACAAAACAGTTGGTGCCGAAGACCCGGGAGGAGACCCCTCCTCAGGCCTCTAAGGGTTGAGGAACCTCCTCCTGCTCCCACGCAGCAGACGGACCAGGACCTGAGACCCGCTTCCCTCACTCTCACGGCCTCTCTGGGGTAAGTGCCCTTGTCTCCTCTTTACCTCCCTCGGCCAGAAATCCTGTGCAGGTCCGGGGTCCATTTGGAGCCACCAAGTGGCTCGGGAGACCCGTTCAGGACGGAGACGTCCGCCTGAAGGTAATCTCCACTTAGGCTTCAAGAGCCTCTCGTCTGTCTCTGCTGGTTCCAAAGGACGCTTTGAAGCCAGGCAGGGATCCATTCCCATGTCCATTGGGTCCATTGTGTCGGTAAAGAGGAAACAAATGGGAAACCCCCAGTCCAAATTTCCAAAGAGCACCCCCTTAGGGTGCCTCCTAGCCAATTTAAAAACCTTACAGCTTGAACAAGACCTTAGGAGGAAGCGGTTAATTTTCCTTTCCACTGTGGCGTGATCGACCTCAGCAATTTCTGCCAGCGGCTAGGCAAGTGGTCTGAAATTAATTACGTACAAGGCTTTTGGGCCTTACGCTCTCGTCCCGACCTGTGTAGCCGATGCTCTTTGGCCCAAGTTGTGCTAGCCAAGGACGCCGGCTCACAGGAACCCGAAAAAGAGGAGTCCTCATTCCTTTCTGTTCAGCCGGAGGATCTAGGGTTTCCCTCACTTCCGCCCTATACTTCTCCTCCCTCCGCTTGGACTCCTCCTTCCTTTTCCTTACCTACTAGTAATCCACTCAGTCCCGTGCTTCCTTCGGGGCCCCCAACTGGCTGTCTTGAGTCTCCTGTCTCTGCACACACCCGCTCTAAGTGCCCTGCTGATGCCTCCACTCCTGCCCCACACCCTCCTACATATTAGCGCCTTTGCGAGAGGTGGCTGGGGCGGAGGGGGTAGTCAGAGTGCATGTCCCTTTTTCATTGGCCGATCTTTCCAAAATTGAGAAGCGTTTAGGGGATTTCTCAGCTAATCCCACCATCTACATAAAGGAATTTAGATACCTTTGTCAGGCCTATGACTTAACTTGGCATGACCTCCAGGTTATCCTAACCTCCACCCTAAATCCTGAGGAGCAAGAGCGCATCCTAGCGGCCGCCAGGCAGCACGCCAACCAACTACATTTAACTGACGCCACCATCCCACTAGGGGAGCAAGCAGTCCCCTCGGCAGACCCAGACTGGAACTACCAAGCAAACCAGCCTGGGCGCCGTAGGCGAGACATAATGGTTCAGTGTTTGTTGGCTGGTATGCAAACAGCCTCAAACAAAACTGTAAATTTTAACAAATTAAAAGAAATTATTCAAAATCCAGAAGAAAATCCAGCCGCATTCTTAAATAGGCTGACTGAGGTTCTAACCCAATATACCCGGTTAGATCCGGCCTCCCCTACGGGGGCCACCATTTTGGCGTCTTACTTCATTTCTCAATCAGCTCCTGACATTCGTAAGAAACTTCAGAAGGTAGAGGATGGTCCTCAGGCACCAATACAAGACCTGGTTAAATTAGCCTTTAAGGTCTATAACTCCAGAGAGGAGACGGCTGAGGCAGTGCGACAGGCACGCCTCAAACAGAAGGCCCAGCTCCTAGCAGCGGCTTTACGGCCCAGTTGTAACCCCAGACCAGAGAGCACATACTCCGCAGACTCCAAGGCTACGAAAGGAGCCTGCTATAAGTGCGGCAAGGCGGGACACTATGCCAACAGGTGTCCGCAAGGTCCCCGAGCCCCAACGCAGCCTTGCCATAAGTGCAAGGCGTCAGGACATTGGGCCAGTGAATGTCCTAAGCCTCGTCCACCAGCAACCCCCTGCCCTGCTTGCCAGCAGGGAGGACACTGGAAGTCTGATTGCCCCACCCTGAGAACAGGTGCTGTGTCTCCACGTGACCCCCTTTCCCAGGATCCTGGGAGCTCCTTCCAGCTCCTACATCTGGATGACAATGACAACTGAAGGTGCCGAGACTCGGGGACCCCCATCACCCTCGCCGAGCCGCGGGTAACTCTCCTGGTAGCGGGTAAGACAATTAATTTTTTAATAGATAGCGGGGCTACCTATTCTGTTTTGCCGTCCTTCTCTGGACCTAGCCTTCCATCCGATATCTCTGTAGTAGGAGTAGACGGAAAGCCATCCACCCCACGAAAAACTCCACTCCTTAATTGCTGCCTGGCCAACAACTACTTTGCGCACTCGTTCCTCATTATACCCTCATGCCCTACCCCCTTACTAGGCCGAGACATCCTGAGCACCTTAAAGGCCTCCATATACATTCCCACCAACTCATCCACTCCCCTTCAACCCCCTCATGACCTGTTGCTCATGCTTTGTGCAAGTGCACAGGCTCCTCCTATGTCGCCCCCACCCCCCATCTTCCCTATTTCTGTACACCCTCAAGTGTGGGACACTTCCACCCCGGTCATAGCTGCTCACCACCCATCAGTTCTCGTCAAGCTCAAAGATCCCACTCGTTTCCCAAACCGCCCCCAATTCTCTCTCTCTCCGACACATCTACAAGGTTTAAAGCCAATTATCACGCGACTACTTAGCCAACATATTCTTGTCCGCACACATTCCCCCTGTAACACTCCAATACTTCCAGTTAAAAAGGCAGATGGAATGTATAGGTTAGTACAGGATCTTCGGCTAGTCAATGAAGCCACCTGTCCCACGCACCCTGTAGTTCCCAACCTTTACACCCTTCTGTCCCATATCCCCACCAATTCTACTTATTTTACTGTGCTAGACCTTAAGGATGCTTTCTTTACCATACCCCTACACACAGACTGCCAGTTCCTTTTTGCTTTCACATGGGAGGACCCAGACACATCTCCAGTGGCAAGGGACACTCCGTGACTACACTGAAAATGAAGTCTCATTTTATACTTATATTGCTGTTTCACTCATACACTCAGACCTTTGCTAGTCCGCCTACTGTATGGCAATTTTTTTCTCATCACTGAAACTTGGCCATAAGACAGCCGAACACACTCAGTAGTACATAGTTCTGCCAGTTGTCTTCCTTAAGGCTATTTCTCACGCTACTGCCCAATCCTTCCTTTCCGTTATTCAACTCCAAATTCATCCTGAGGTAATCATACTCAGGCACCCAATGGAGGCCAAAACGGCCCCCATTGAAGGCTATTTCTCGTGCAACTGCCCAATTCTTCCTTTCCGTTATTCAACTCCAAATTCATCCTGAGGTAATCATACTCAGGCACCCAATGGAGGCCAAAACGGCCCCCATTGAAGGCTATTTCTCGTGCAACTGCCCAATCCTTCCTTTCCGTTATTCAACTCCAAATTCATCCTGAGGTAATCATACTCAGGCACCCAATGGAGGCCAAAACGGCCCCCATTGAAGGCCCGATCCTTCCTTTCCGTTATTCAACTCCAAATTCATCCTGAGGTAATCATACTCAGGCACCCAATGGAGGCCAAAACAGCCCCCATTGAAGGCTATTTCTCGTGCAACTGATCTCTCTCTAAAACTCTTAACCATACAGCCACTAACTGATCCCTCTATGTCCCCGTGTCCTTGGTCCCCATTCTAACTCTATACAGCCAGGCAGAAGTAGCAGAGCTTTTCCAGCAACTTTCCATGCCACTACGCCACTCCCGTCAAAACGGGCTGTTTTTCCTCCCTCTAGTTATTGAAATCAGCTGAAAGCCTGGCCTCCCTGCAGCGCTGAACTACCTCAATAGCCTAAGTAGCTGCCCAAAACAGGCAAGCCCTAGGCTTGTTTACAGCTGAAAAAGGAGGCACTTGTCTCTTCCTTAGAGAAGAGTGCTGCTATTATGTTAGCAAGTCAGGCCTAGCAGACACTAACATTCAAACCCTCAAATGCTTCCATACCTCGTCCCTATACTAATACTGTGCTTTATTTTATTCTTCATCCGTACGTCCAAATGCCAACCATGGGCCCCGACCTTAACAGCGCCCCTTAACAGCAGGAAGTAGCCAGACAGACCACGGCGCCCCTTATTACTATTATCAATAAAAGGTTGGACTGTTTGGATGAACGGAGGCAAGATGGCGCACTTCCGGGTTCTTCATCCCCCAACTTTTCCCGCACGCGCGAAAATCCAGCCAGCGACCCGGGAAGGTGCAGACCAACTAGGCATGCGCCAGGTGATGTCAATCTGAAGAGACCAAGATTTACCTGGTCGCACCTGTGGAACGCCCCCTGACACGCCCGTGCCCCGCCTATTGCCCTCCCACTCCTAGAAAAGCCGCTCCGGAGGCACGCCACGCGCGGCCTTCCTCAGTCCTCCACTCCTGTCGGGATGTTAGGACTGCGGGAACTCCGTCCGAGAGCTGTACGGGTGACTCTGGGGGCCCCTTTTGTCGGGGGGCCAACAGACCTCTCCCTACCCACCTTCTTCCCTTGAAGCTAGGTGACCAAAATAAACTTGCAGTTTTGCTCCTACCCTTGCCTAGTCGCTGGTTCTTTTGTACCCGCTCTGGTGGTCTTAGAAAAACAAAACAGTTTCCTTTGGTTGCATTCTGTCTCATTTAAAGGTCATGCTTTTCTCCTTCCTTGCATGTGTGGGTAAAAGAAAGAGAGATCAGCCTGTTACTGTGGTCTATATAGAAAGAAGTAGACATAAGAGACTCCATTTTGTTCTGTATTTGAGATGCTGTTAATCTGTGACCCTACCCCTGACCTTGTCCTTGCAAGAGACATGTGCTGTGGTGACTCAAGGTTAAATGGATTTTGGGCTGTGCAGGATGTGTCTTTGTTAAACAAGTGCCTGAAGGCAGCTTGCTGGTTAAAGGTCATCACCATTCTCTTAATCTCAAGTACCCAGGGACACGTATGTGGCCAAAGTTCTCAGGGATCTCTGCCTAGGAAAGCTAGGTGTTGTCAAAGGTTTCTCCCCATGTGATAGTCTGAAATAGGGCCTTGTGGGAAGAGAAGGACCTGATCGTTCCCCAGCCCGACACCCGTGAAGGGTCTGTACTGAGGAGGACTAGTACAAGAGGAAAGAAGGCCTTTTGGCGGATGTTGGCAGTTAAGATAGAGAAAAGCATCTGTCTCCTGCCCGTCCCTGGGCAATGGAACATCTCGGTGTGAGACCCGATTGTATGCTTTGTTTACTGAGAAAGGAGAAAACCGCCTTAGGGCAAAAGATGGGACTTGCTGAAACAATGCTGCTAAAAGGTTTATGGAAGATGTTTGCATATGCATATCAAGGCACACTATTTTCCTTTAAACTTATTCATGTCACAGATCTTTATCTATATGTCTTACTGCTAATTTTCTCCCTACAAAGATCCTATTGTCCTGCCACTCCCTTATCTTTAAGATGGTAAAGATAATGATCAATAAATACTAAGGGAACTCAGAGACCGTGCCAGCCTGGGTCCTCTGTATGCTGAGTGCCGGTCCCCTGGGCCCACTTTTTCTTTCTCTATACTTTGTCTCTGTGTCTCATTTCTTTTCTCAAGTCTCTCGTTCCACCTAACGAGAAACACCCACAGGTGTGGAGGGGCAGGCCACCCTTTCAGCACGTCTTATAATATTTTTTGAAACTGTACATTTTATATCAGATATTTTCATAATTTTGGGTACTAATTCCCCTTCTAAAAGTTGTTTTTTGTGGTTGTTGTTGTTGTTTGTTTGTTTTTTGAGATAGAGTTTTGCTCTGTTGCCAGGCTGTTCAGTAGAGACGGGATTTCACCATGTTGGCCATGCTGGCTCCAATTCCTGACCTCAGGGGATCCGCCCACCTCAACCTCCCAAAGTGCTGAGACCAGAGGCATGAGTCACTGTGCCCTGGCATGAAGGTTGTTAATTTTATTGGTTTATTGCTCCTCAGGGGCACAGACTTCAGTATGGTCCACAGTCACCATGGGACAGCAGTGTGTTTTTGGCAAGGCTCTGGTCTTCTTTCCTACCACACTCTAGTGTTAAGCTCCAATTATCAGCTGATTGCTCTATTGTTTTCTGTAATGCCCGGGGACATATGTTGTACCAACAACTAAACCAAATGTATTCAGTTTCTTTTGAAAGGGTAGTTGTACACATTAGTTATTGAGATTTCTTCTGATGTCAGATGGGCTCCTCTCAGCTTTCTCTTACACAGGATTTCTGCTTCTCCCCTCAGGTAAAATTTCTCAGCCAAGGCTTTGAAGCTGGGAATGGATACAATGCAGTAGTTCTCTCTGAGCGACACTCCCACTTCAGGACTAAGTACTTAGTGAGCATGAGTGAGCAGTAGCCTCATGTCTTCTTGGCTTGCCTCCCGGGTGTGGACCTGCCATCATATGAGGCAAGGCAAAGGCTATACAGGTACCAGTATTCTTAGTGGAGCTGAGCCCAAGGTAGAGCCTCTATTTTATAAATGGGGGCTCAATGGAAGGTTGCACCCACCACTGCACTTGCTTTCTCTCTAACACTTTCTTCAAAAATATAATCTCTGTCTTTCTCAGTGAAACTACTCTCTTGTTTTCTCCATCCCTGTGCTGGTATCTTGAAACATCTAAGGCAGAAATCTGGAGCAATCATGGTGTGGTGCTCCATAAGTTTCTTTTACTTTTCTTAGGGAGAACATTACTGAACTGCTTAGTGTCCAATAACTAAAAATAATTTTTAAGATATATTTTCTCTAATTATATTGTATTTACAGATGGATGGATGGAAAGTTTAGTACCAGTTACTTATTCATGGCAGGAAGCTGATATTCTCATTAGATGATTTTGAAAACCTCCAATATATAACTTCAACCCTCATAAATAACTTTTAGGGGTCCAAAATTTATTAAATCCTTTTTTGACTTCCTCCAGGGAATTCCATACCTGCAGCCCTTCTGAACAGCTCTGCAGATCTGGGGGCAGCTTCTGTACCTCTGAAGGCTGGTGTAAGGGTAAAAGCAGAGTCTCAAGGGCCTCAGGGGTCCCTGGGGAGTGGGGCATGTGTCTTTCCACCTGATGGGAGCAGAAAGGTTGGTGGATATCAGGTGGATGGGCCCTGACATGCAGATGTGAGCAATGGTCCTGGGCAGGGGAAGGGGGCACTTAGGCTGTGTTTTCAAGCACTGCTTGTCAGAAGACAGTGCACTGCGAGAATGGCAGGAGTGGGTTCCAAAGGTTCCAAAACTGGTTCCAAAACTCCACCATTGCCGTGGTGGAGTCTAAGATGGTGAGGAGGACAATGGGGGATGGAGTCTGCAAGTGGTGTGAGAAGTAATTATGAAGTGTATATAGACTTACCTTTACTATGTAAACAGTTGCATTTGTGAGGTTTCTTGGTGTCTCTTCAGCAAGTGAAGTTTCCAGTCCCCTTCAGCACTTTGTACCTCGTTTTATACTCTCGGCTTGAGTTTACAGAAATTTGTAGGATATCTAGTTTCCATGGACAGTGGGTCCTTAAAGGGAGTTAGTGTACTGGATGATGGTCCTGTTTTCTTTGGAATCAAATAGGTGTTACAAAGTTTGAAGAAGCACAACAGCACTATGGCCTGACCCCTCCCACCAGCACTTCCAAATAAAGGCAGAAGGATCACGGAAAGATGAAGATCCTAGATTTACCTGGCCAAGCAACTATTGGTCCTCCTCCCTAGATTTGTTTGATAATTCTTTATGCAAAAGTTGTCAAAGTCTGAGTGATATGGCAAGGCTTTGGTCAAGTTTCAGAAGAAAGAGGTGAGTTGGGTTTAGAAGATTAGGCAAGAGCCTAGGAAATGTTACTTCCTGGAGAGGGCTTAAAGGTGTAGTCTGGGACGGAGGAATAACCTGTCATGCCTGAGAGGATCTGTCTATAGTGCACTCTAAATACACTCCCATTCCTTCAATCTTAACTCTAGGTTTCCAGTGCCTGAAATCTCTTAAACCTAATCGCCATAGTGGGCATGTAGAGAGATCTGCTGATACTCCCTGTCTTCTATTAGTTCTTCTTGGCAGTTCTGCAAGTGTTTGCCAAGATGTTTCTGCTTTATAAAGCGGTTGAACAAATTGATATGAGGAGATATGACTTGTCCAGGGTCACATGATTTTTAGATGTTAGGCAACCTGACTTTTTGGCTAGTGTTATATATTTTACCACAACTAACTTTAAGAAAATGTGGGAGTTTTCTGGTTTATTTTTACTTTTGGGATCATTTTTGTAACACCAAAGTCAACTTAGGAAAAACGTTGCTTTAAAATAACTTTTCTTAAACATTCTTATATTATTTTATTTCCAACAGTTTCTGTGGATTGTGTGATCTCAAAAGGTCATTAGCACAACAGCTTCCCACTTTTTGTCTGTAATCTGTTCTCAAATAAAATTTACTTTACATCATTTAAAATGGGAAAATTGGAGTGCATCATATTTTTACTCTAAATAAAGTTTCTAAAATGTAAATAAAATACAGTACAATGCTCAGCAACAAATAAGAGGCTCTTTTTTATTTTTTATTTATTTTTATTTATTTAAAGCTAACAGACTGTTTTATGATGCAAAAAAATTTGGAACAGTTTATTATTTATTTATTTTTTATTTATTTTTATTTTTTGAGATGGAGTCTTGCTATTTTGCCCAGGCTCGGGTGCAATGGCGCAATCTCGGCTCACTGCAACATCCACCTCCTGTGTATAAGCAATTCTCTTGCCTCAGTCTCTCGAGTAGCTGGGATGACAGGTGCCCGCCACCATATCTGACTAATTTTTTTGTACTTTTAGTAGAGACGGGGGTTTCACCATGTTTGCCAGGCTAGTCTTGAACTCCTGACCTCAAGTGATCCACCCTCCGTGGCCTCCCAAAGTGCTGGAATTACAGACGTGAGCCATACTGATCTGCAAACATTTGCTTTTTGTTATTTACATGACCTCTATTAGTGCCAGTAACCTCACTGAAGTCCATCCACTTGACATTTATTGTGATTTTCAATAATTCTACATAGGGTTGTGAAGTTTTTTTTAAATTGTATTTGGCATGAAAATTAAATCTTCCTTTACTACATAATTTTGTTAAAAGCATGGAGTTCTGGGGGCATGGATGTATCCATTAGTATTTGTGGTATAAGCGACAAACCAACATTTACAGATTTTAAAAAATGTATTTCTCAAAGTTTCACAAATGTTCCACATTGTGCCTTATAAATATTAAGTAGACCAAGATTTGTCATTTAGATCTGGACTTTTCCTAATTTTTAAAAAATCTACTTGTTTCAACAAATTACAGAGAAGTATTAATTCTCCAAATATAACTGTGGGTTTGTAAATTTCCTGCTTTAATTCTGTTGGTTTTGTTTCAAGTATATTGAGGCTCCATGTTGAGGCATAGGTGCATGTATAATTATTATATATCATCTTCCCATCTAATCCTTTTCTTATTATGAAAGTACTCTCTTTATTCCTGGTAATATATTTTGTCCTGAGGTCTCTTTGGTATAGTATCAATATCTCTGTTTAAGCTTTTTATGATTACTGCCTGTATAGTATCTTTTTCCATCCTTTTATTTTGTCTATTTGTGTGCTTGTATTTAAAGTTTGCCTCTGTTGAGGCTCGCTTTACAATCAAGTCTGACAGTCTCTGCCTTAAAAATATTTAGTAAAGGATTGTCTTGGCTGTACAGACTCTTTTTAGACTTCATGACTAAAACACCAAAAGCAATTGCAACAAAAGTCAAAATTGACAAATGGGATCTAATTAAACTAAAGAGTTTCTGCACAGCAAAAGAAACTACCATCAGAGTGAACAGGCAACCTAAAGAATGAGAGAAAATTTTTGTAATCCACCCATCTGATAAAGATCTAATATCCAGAATCTACCAGGAACTTAAACAAATTTACAAGAAAAAAAACAAACAACCCCATCAAAAAGTGGCCAAAGGATATGAACAGATACTTCTCAAAAGAAGACATTTATGTGGCCAACAAACATATATGACAAAAAGCTCATCACAACTGGTCATTAGAGAAATGCAAATCAAAACCACAATGAGATACCATCTCATGCCAGTTAAAATGGCGATTATTAAAATGTTAGGAAACAATAGAAGCTCGCAAGGCTGTGGAGAAATACGAATGCTTTTACACTGTTGGTGGGAGTGTAAATTAGTTCAACCATTTTGGAAGACAGTGGGGCTATTCCTCAAGGATCTGGAACCAGAAATACCATTTGACCCAGCAATCCCATTACTTGGTGTATACCCAGAGAATTATAAATCATTCTACTATAAATACATATGCACACCTATGTTTATTGCCGCACTATTTACAAAAGGAAAGACTTGGAACCAACCAAAATGCTGATCAATTATAGATTAGAAAAAGAAAATGTGGCACGTATACACCATGGAAAACTATGCAACCATAAAAAAGAATGAGTTCATGTCCTTTGCAGGGACATGGATGAAGCTGGAAACCATCATTCTCAGTAAACTAACACAGGAACAGAAAACCAAACACTCCATGTTCTCACTCATAAGTGGGAATTGAACAATGAGAACACATGGACACAGGGTGGGAAACATCACACACCAGGCCTATTGGGGGATGGGGGCAAGTAGAGGGAGAGCATTGGGACAACTACCTAATGCACGCTGAGCTTAAAACCTAGATGACGGGTTGATGGGCACAGCAAAACACCATGGTATATGTATACCTATGTAAAAAGCCTGCACATTTTGCATGTGTATCCCAGAACTTAAAGTAAAATTTAAAAAATATTTTAGTAAAATTGCATTTAAGCTAATTATGTATAAGATTGGAGTCAGGTTGGCCATTTTTTCTACTTATTTTCTATTTGTCTCGTCTGTCTTTTGGTCTTTTGTATTTCTTTTCCTAACTTCAAATATCTTTAATATTCTTGTTTGATTCATTTATTGGTTTTAACGAATAATTCTCAAAATAATATATTTTATTTTTAATTTTTTTAAAAAGCACATAACATAAAATTTACCATCTTAACCATTTTTAAGTGTACAGTTCAGTAGGAAATACATTCACATTGTTGTGTAGCAAATATCCAGAATTTTTTATGTTGAAAAACTGAAACTGTATACCAATCAATAGACAACTTATGATTTCTCCCTCCACTCAGCTTCTGGCAATCACCACTCTTTGTGTCTATTAAAACTTTGACTGTTGAGTAGTAAAGAAAATGCTGTACTACATACACAACATAGAATACTCTGCAGCCATAAAATAGAACAGGAATATGTCTTTGGCAGGAACGTGGATGGAGCCGGTGGCTATTATCCTTAGCAGACTAATGCAGGATTAGAAACCAAATACCACGTTTTCACTTCTAAGTGGGAACTAAATGATGAGAACTCATGAACACAAAGAAGGGAACAACAGACACTGTGGTCTACATGAAGGTGGAGGGTAGGAGGAGAAGAAAGGATAACTATTGGGTACTGGGCTTAATACCTGGGTGATGAAATAATCTTCACAACAAACCCCTGTGACATGAATTTACCTATGTAACAAACCGTCATATGTACCTCTGAACCTAAAATAAACGTTTAAAAAATTGGCTGTTATAAGTAAGACCATACCATATTTTTGGTTTATAAGTGGCAGAACAAAAAATATTGTACGGTCCTACTTACAACAGTCAATTTCACTTTTCATGATATTTCACTTTTCATAAAGTGCTCTAGATTCTATGTTATAGAATATGCCAGGATTTCCTTTCTTTTTAAGGCTGAATAATATTCCTGTTTAGGAATATACATTTTGTTTATCCTTTCATTTGTTGGTGGGCATTTGGGTGGTTTCTACCTCTTGGCTTGTGAATAATGCTGCTATGAATATGAGCATACAACTATCTCTTCAAGATCCTCCTATCAATTATTGTATGTCCATGTTCATAGCAGCAACATAGGAGTTGGATTGCTGGGTCAGATGGCAATTTTATTTCTTATTTTTTGAAGGACCACTGAACTATTTCCCATTACAGCTGCAACATTTTACATTCCCACAAACATTGTATAAGGGTTGTATAAGCCTTGATATTTTTTATTTGTGAAGTGATACATCATTGTCGTTTGGATTTGCATTTTTCTAATGGTTAGTAATGTTGAGGAACTTTTTATTGTTTCTTGGCCATTTATATATTATCTTTGAAGAAACGGCTATTCAAGTCCTTTGCCCATTTAAAAAAGTCAGGTTATTTGCATTTATGTTGAATTATAGTTCTTAATATTTTCTGAATGTTAACATCTTTTGAGATATATGACTTGCAACTACTTTTTTTGTTCTGTAGGTTCTTTTTACTCTGTTGATTGTGACCTTTGATGTGCAGAAGACTTTATGTTCACTCTACATCTTATTTATCTATTTTTGCTTTTACTGCCTACACTTTTAATGTCATATCAAAAAAAAATTGCCAGATCTAATGGCATTAAGCATTTTCTGTACCTTTTTTAGAAGTTATTTCTTCATGATTCAGTATGCAAGTTTATATGTTTCTAAGAATTTATTAATCTCTTTTAGGTCATCCAATTTGGGGCACACAATTGCTTGCAAAATTCTCTTAGACCCTTCTTCATTTCCTTAGCCTTGGTTGTAATGTCACCTCTTTAATCTACAGTTTTAGTATTTGAGCTTTTCTCTACCTTTTTTCCCCTTAGACTAGCTAAGATTTTATTTACTGATCTTTAAAGAAAACTCTGTTTTGTTATTTTCTCCTATTCCCTTTATTTTATTTATCTGTGCTCTAATCTTTTTATTTTTTCTCTTCTGCTTGGTTTGTCATTAGTTTGATCTTCTTTTTCTAGTTTCCTGAAGTGTAAGTTAGGTTGTTGATTTGGGATTCTTTTAATTTAAGCATCTGCAGCTCTAAATTTCCCTCTTAGTTTTTACTGCATCATATGTAATTTGGAATGCTATATTTTTGTTTTCATTTGTCTCAAGATACATTTTTTGGACCAGTGCAATGTAATTGTATTGTTTTCAATAAAGATAGTGAATTAAACACAAACAAAAAATTATTTTCTGCTTAGAAATATCTAGAGTGATTTTAGTTTTCTTAATTAAATCCTGATATATTCAGAAACAGTTGAAATAAAAGCTACTTCAAAAACCTGGACTTGAACCTGGAAAATGAACATTGTTGTTCTGGTGTAGAGAAATGTCACCTATGCATCATTTTGCTATCTGACTAAAACATGAAGAATTTTTTTCTTAATTATAGGTAATTAAGATATTTTACTACATAAAATCCAGTGCATTTCTATTGACATGCGAACACACATCATATTGTTGAATTGTAAATAATTTTAAAATGTGTTTTTTAAAGAAAATAATTCAATTACTATTGAATGTCCATTTTCATCGTGTGTGTATATATTTTTATAAGAAACTAAACCAATATACACATAACTGCTAGCAGGGTTGGAGTTTTGGAGGATTTATGCTAATTTTCTTTTTTTTTCTTTTTGAGACGGAGTCTCACTCTGTCGCCCAGGCTGGAGTGCAGTGGTGCGATCTCCGCTCACTGCAAGCTCCGCTTCCCGGGTTCACGCCATTCTCCTGCCTCAGCCTCCTGAGTAGCTGGGACTACAGGCGCCCGCCACCACGCCCGGCTAATTTTTTTGTATTTTTAGTAGAGACGGGGTTTCACCATATTAGCCAGGATAGTCTCGATCTCCTGACCTCGTGATCCACCCACCTCGGCCTCCCAAAGTGCTGGGATTACAGGTGTGAGCCACCATGCCCGGCTGCTAATTTTCTTATAGTTACAAGAAGCAAGGATTATTTGTATAACAAAATAAAGAGAAAAAATAATATTGTTGCTACATAAAATTTCTATAACTATTGATTATGCTACCTTAGAATATGAAATGTACATAAAATGGTAATAAGTAAGAAGGTAAGTTTTATATTGGTATTCACATCATAAATTTAAAGTGTTTTAAATTAAACTATTTTAATAAACTAGAATGATACATGTGAACATGTTAAAAGTTAACTCCAAGTTATTTTTGGACAATACAAATGCACAATATTTTATTTTTTATTTTGTGCTTTCCTGTTTTCTATAAATGCTTTATCAAGGCTATATATTTCTATGTAATAATAGAAAACATATATTACTATTAATGAAGTTTCTCAGAAATTAGTTTTTACACTGGGTTATATGAATAAGGGTTATATGGATAATAAGGGTCATATGAATTCAGATTACATTGTACCTTTATTGGTAAGAATGCATCCTTAGTTATACATAGATGTGAACAAGCCAATGCTACTTCTTTTTTCTTTTTTTATGATAAGAATAATTAAAACGTATGTGAAACATACTATATTTTGTACAGCATAAGCATCAAATTTATTACAATTATGGTCAACAAATATTTCTGTCATATTAATTATTATAAAGAACTTAGAGTATTTTACTATTCTACATACAGTTGAAAGAAATACATTTAAGTTTTTCTTCTTGTAGCATTGATTGGTTCATTTGATGTTCCTATCATAGCACTTATTTTCACAGATGTTTCTAATAATTTTTAAATATTACAATACTTTTTTGGCTGTCTATATTTAAAATTAAGGTATAATTTTAGTCCTTTAATATCAGTAAGTATTGTGACATATTTTGCTTAGTATTTATTTTTAAAATATTTTATGAAACAAAGTTTAAAACGCACTAAGCCAGAATATATTAGCAATATATTAAAATACAACATTGGGTAAAAGATTGCTGACAAAATATTTCATTAATAATATCTTATGCATATTAAACTCATGATTTTTTTTGGTAAATTGACACTTTCTAGTTGTATATATTTATGGGATATGAAAAGGTGTTATAACTTACTAACACAGTGTAGAATAATTAATTCAAGTTAGTTAATATATTTATCACCTCTAATACTTAGCAGTTTTGGTTTTGAGAACACTGGAAATTTATTTTCCTAGCAATTTGAAATATACAACACTTTATTATTAGTATGTGTTCAGAATCATTTTCTTAACTATTTTTTGGCTAAAATATTATAATATTTCAAATTCATTACTGTCTGACATCCATCACATTTGTTTAATTATCTAATTCCTGGGTCAAATGGTATGTGAATATTTGGGTGACATATTATTATCCTTTATCAGTGGGAGCCTGGGAAGATTAAAGTCCATTTCATACTTTATGATATTTTAATAAGCTTTTATTTAGAAGAAAATAGAAATGCTCCATTTGTCACCATATTGAGCTAGAGAAAAAGACAATGAAAGAGACTTGTGTCACTTTAGACTTAATAGCTTAGGGAGCTTCTAAGTAGCTTTAAAATAGTATACTACGATCACTGTGAATAAATGCTTAGTATTCACATATTTCAGAAAATGAAGTCTATACTAACTGTTGATTCTTTGGGCTAAAAACTATAGCAACTTTTGAGATAGAGGAATGGGACATTTTTATTTACTTTGTGTGAAGGATCAAGCAAATTGATCACAAGAAACTCTAACTCAGCTGACTCAAGCATAAAAGGGTGTGTTATCATAAATAGCTGAGGTCTATACGTAAAAAAGTTCCAATTGTGCTGTAATTGGACTTTTGCACCGATTTGCTGCAATTCCCTTACATCCGTTCTTCTGCCATAAGCTGGCTTTATCTTGAAACTGAAAACAAAGCAAGTCAACAGGAATAGAAGAACTGTCCCTGCCTTGTGCACTTTTAATTGAATAAACAACATGATTGCATCACTTCAGGAGACACACATTGTTGGTTCAACCTTCTTTAAACATGATTGCTTAGGTGGCAATCACAAAATAGTTCCAGTGTCAAATAATAATTCTCCTTTGTAATAAATAAGGATTTAATTGAGACCCACTTTGAGACCCTACAAATATTTTCTACCCGAAAACCCTTCAGGAGCTACCAATGATAATTGCTTGTTTCAGTTATTAAATTAGTGATTAAAAAATTATAGTTTCTCATTCTGTCCTTTCTTCTGTATTTGATAGCTAGTATTGTTTTTTTAAAGACATGCTTTATAGCCTCATCCTATGTTATTGCCTCTTGCATTCTTTCTTTTTCTTTGTTTCTCCACCCCCCAACCCTGCCCCTTGACTTTATTTCTGTCTCCCATCTATTTTTTTGTTATTGTTGTTGAAAATAATATAGCATTATGAATCTATACATCTTGTACTTGTAGTTGTTGAATATGTTGTAATTCTTTAATTGTTTTATTTGGTATTCAAAGTGAGTGCCCATATTTGGCCAGTAGGAATGCCTTCAAGTTTCCTTGTAGCACTTAGACCTAACTTGCTTAGTTTTAAACATTTCTAAGCTTACCTTGTACTTTTTCTACTAGATAGCTAGCATCAGCTATTTGGCATTTTCTTTTTGCATGTGTTGGAAACCATGTTCTTAGCACTATGTGTATTTACTGTTACAGAGCTGTCATTGCCTATAAGTGCTATTTTATAGTTGTAACTTAGACTGACTTTAAATTTAAGTCCAACATCACATATTTTTCCTCATTCTATATTTGTGTGGTTTCATTATTCTGGGATAAGTAACATGCACAATCACAAAATTTCTACATGGCAAAGTATACTTCTGCCTATGATGTTTTATGTTTGTAGATATTAATCATTTAGGTAAAATTCTAGAAAAAATCTTGTTGGGGCAAAGGGTAAATACATAAATACATGCATAATATTGTTATATATTGATAAATTTCTCTCCATATACTTACAAGGTTTTACCATATTTAACATCCTTAGTATCAATATGAAAAAGTTACTGCCTAACAAACCCTCGCCAATAAATTGTTTGCAAGTTTATAAATCTCTGCCAATCTGGAGGTAAGAAATGCCCCTATCTTAGTCCATTTTCAGCTGCTTGTATAACAGAAAAGCACAGACTAGATAATTTATAATAACAGAAATATATTTGGCTCATGGTTCTGAAGGCTGGAAAGTCCAAAAGTATGACATTGACATCTGGAGAGAGTCAACCCAGTGTGGTGGAAGGTACCACATTGCAAGGAAGCACATGCAAAATAGAACAGACTTATCCTTTTATCAGGAGCCCACCCCTGAAATAACTATCCCACTCCTGCAAGAAACAGCATTAATCTATTCATAAGGGTGAAGGACTCATGACCTTATAATCATCTATCAAAATTTCCATCTCTCAATACTGCTACAATGGCAATTAAATTTCAACATGAGCTTTGGAGGGGACTTCAAACTCTAGCAGTACCACAGTACATTTTAATTGGTATTTTCTATTTTTTTCTTTTTCTCATCTTCTTTGTCATAGTATAATTTGCATTTTATTATGAGTGAAGTAGAATATATTTTATATTTTGGAGGTCTTATGGGTATTATTCTCTGGTACAATTTCTGATTGCATAATTTATCCATTTTCTGAATATTTTTATACCTTATAAAAACCTATTATAAGTAAAGAATATTAGTTTTATAATGGTCATATAAATTATGAAATTTTATCCTAGTTACTTTTCTTTTGTCTTTGCTTATACTGAATTTTGGCTTGAAACTTAAATTTTTGTCATAAAATTGATTAACCTAAGCTTTTCTTGATTCTAAAATCAGGACATTAAAAGACTTTTCTTTAGACAATAATTCACTTAAGCTTTATCTCAAAATGTGTATGTTTTCGTTTTCCTAAACATTTATATATCCGCTCTATCTAAACTTTACTCTGGTGTGTAGGGTAAGGATCCTATTCTACATATTTCCAAAGGGTTATTCAAAAGGATAAGTACCTGTATCTGTAAATACACAGGCAGAATAAATCTTAGTCAAGCAATAACAAATAAATATTTGCAGTTTGTTTATTGATTTAAAATCATGCTATTAATCTTACCAAAATCATAGTTTAGTAATGTGTATTGGGAAACTTTGTTGTTCTAACTTGTACCTCTAAATTGCTCAAGTTTTTGCTATATACCTTGGTTTTATATATATATATATATATAAAATAATCATATATAATGAGTCATATATATATATATATATAAAATGAGTCTCACGTATATATAATGAGACTATGAAGATTTTTGTCCTGTCTCTTTTCTCAAGGCCAAAATTGATTTGTGATTTAGGTGGGCACAAGATTACTGATGTGGCAAAAAACCCACCTAAGACTAAGAGTCTAAGGGTCCTTAGTGTGCTAGAACTTTGGAAATAAGCACATACTATAAAATTCAGTATAATGCATGCATTAAAATCATTATTCTACAGATGCAACCATATATTTCAGTGCTAGCAAATTTACAAATGAATACACTCAGGAGAAAAATATTATTTTTAGACTCAAATGAGAAAAGAAAAAAATTATTATGCCTCTCTCCCTCAAAGATACATGTGATAACTTTAGAATTTTTATAAATGATTACTCTAACCTAAAAAGGCAAATTCCTAATTATTTACCAATTCAGTTTGTCCATTTGGTTTTCCTTAGTATTATTAAACTTTTATCACAACCGAATAAGATTTCTGCCCCAAACAACATATTTTTGTCAGCAAATATTTATTATTTTACATTATGTTCTAAGGAAACCAATAATACCAAATGAAACAGGAACTGAATAAGTATTATTTATATTTCACAATTTCAAAACCTCACTGGTGCATATTACAATAAAATTGGCATCACTTCAGCTTAAGCATCATTTTAGGTTTTATAAAAGAATAGGATGATGTTTAAAACTGCTAGATTTATTATTTCTGAGTAGTTACATTGTTATGAAGAAATGATTTTTATTTTTCTAATGTATGTATGTAAGTAATGAAATTTGTTCCCATTCTATTTAAGAAGTTTTGGCATTTTCATACTTTATTTTATGCCAATAAAGATAATTATTCTCGGGCAAAGTATAGCAAAATAAAGATTAAAAAAAAGATAGAGAAGTAGTTTATATTTGCAGCTTTAGCGTTATCAAGTAATATGGCTTTAAACATGAAGCTGCTAATTTGTGAATTATAGTATTACAACATGCAAACTGAATATATTATCTTAAGTATTTACCTAAATAAAGCTGCTTTAATGATTAAGTGACATATAAATTACGAAACTTTTCTTATTCCTAAGTCATAATTGGATTTTTAAAATAATTATTCATATTCTTACAATATTGGTAGTTCTAGATTAGATGTTTGCCTGGATTCATATGGATGTTGAACAGTTTGTATAAAGCAGTCAGTTAATGGAGGTAGGAGCTCAATAGTTGACGTTCTTAGGGACTTATTAATACAAGACAACCTCATCTTATAATTGTAAACTTTGTCAATATCCTGTATATTAGTTGAATTATGAGCTGAGACTATCATTCTATATTTCATCTCTTTCCTACCAGGTGAAACCATTTTCTGTCTGCACTTGTGAATCTGATTGCATTCACACGCTCTGAGATGAGATCTTGTTCAGTAATGGAATTTGTTTATGAAACGCTGCTAGATAAAAAAAAAAACACCTATCTTAGGAATGAAGTTCACTGCCCAAATTGCTTATGCTTTCACCTGGTTTACATGTGTACTTGGATGTTGACCTTTTCTCTAATGTTAAACACCTGAGTCTTCTATCTTGGGTTGGGTTGGTGGTTTCCATCAGGAAAACGGTAGATTGAAAGCTCAGTTGAGAGATAACTCTTTGAGTGTGTTGGCTTTGATGTTTGCTTGGATTCGTATGGATGTTGTACTGAAAAGATTTAGTATAATCCTTTCCAGATGGGTATACTAAAGCAGCACTGCCCACAGAGTGTTTTATAGGATAGTGCTTCTGTAGGATGTTAAGAAGTATGATAACAACAACAAAGGAATCAATCATGGAATGGGAAAATGGGAAGGGATGGGTTAGTACTGTAGGGTAGGGAGCTGTTAAAACATCACATAGCTAAAAGCACACTCGAGTGTGCTTGGTTGAGATGTGGAACATGAGCTTGGGTAAAAGAGCAAGTCTTCTATGTTCTTTTCCTTTTCCCATGTTCTTTTCCTTTTACCACCATGAGTAATTTTTCTTCTCAATTTCCTCTCAAGTCAAATAGAGAGAGGGGCATAGTGAATGAAAATCCCTGATAAATCCAAATACAAGTAATCAGGAATACTCTATATTCTAATATTATAAATTATGAGTAAAGTAACAAAACAAAGTTTGTGTCTTGGGAGCTTGAAGAAGATTTTGATAATAACAAATAGACATGTTTGTTCACGAGAACGAACAAATTTCACTTGAAAATTTGTTTACATGGATTGACATATTGCAGTCTATATCTTTAGACACAGACATCATTATACATGCAGATTTTTCTTTTCAGATATTAAACCACTGTAATAGGCTTAGATCCCCTCAAATGATCCTTACCAGGATTTAAGTGATTTACTGTTGCCCTATGATTAAACCTAACATGTTTTCTTATTATGTTTGAAAAAGAAAGTCACATAATTACTTTCCAGTAAGTCATTTCCACTGTTATTTATAAATATCATACGACTACTATACCATCCAAATAAAAGAAAAATATCCTCTTAATTCTTGTTTATTTAAGAACCAAAATTCATTGCTTTGATTTTAGAACTTGTTTATTCTGTGGTCCTAGTTGTATTGCTAAATAATTAAAGCTATTTTCTATCTATTAGATATATTGAAGATAATTTTGCAAAATGTTAAAAGGAACTATACAAGGTATTAGCCTTACTTAAGACTGCATTCTAATAGGCCAAAGACATAGAATGCTAAAAAAGTTTTTGTACTTGACACAAGTAAACTGGAAACAATGTTGTTTTACTTCATTTTTATACTTATCTTTCTAGTTCTTTAAAAGTATAAAATCATACCTACACTCCTTGAAGAAAAAATGTAATTTTTTCTTCAGTGTTCCAAGCCTTATTTCCAAACTAGTCCCTGCATTCGAACTCACATGATGAGTGTGCTTTCAGCTATGTGATGTTTTAACAGCTCCTTACCCCAGAGTATTAACCCACCACTTTCCAACTGAGTCCTTTGTTGTTGTTATTATACTTCTTAACATCCGACGGAAGCACTTTCCTATAAAACACTATGTGGGCAGTGCTGCTTTAGTACAGCCATCTGGAAAGGGTAATACTAAAACTTCCTGTTAGCAAACATATATTTTGCCATTTAATAATTTAATTGAGATAAGCAGTCATAGGATGTAGACCCTTAAGGAAAGAGGAAACTTTAGGGAAATGATAGTTTTTACTTATTAGATCATAAAATTATAGGGGTCAAAGCCTATGCCATGCTCTTCTCTGTATCCTCACATATTACCTAATATAATGAAGCAATGCAGAGTAATAAAAACTGAGATGCTAAAGACAACTGCCTAGGTTTGAGTCTTAGCTCTGCTAATTTCTAGTTTGTGATCTAGGTGAATTGCTTAACCGTTCTCTGAGTAATTTACTTCACCTGTGGAAACAAATAATAGTGCCTAACTCCTGTAATAATGGTGGGGATTGAGTTAATATGTGTAAAATGCTTAGAACAGTGCCTGGCATATAGTACAATTCACTTAAATATTGCTATTATAACAAATTACATAGAAGGTGGTATAACCTCCAGATCTCTGGGAAAGACTGAAACAAAAACAAAAACAAAAACAAAACAAAACATAAAAACCTCGTGTTACAACTCTGGAACGAAACGTGATGTACAATTCATATACCCAAACATCTGAAGAGGTCTTGAAAGACAGAGGGGAATAATGATCAAAATTTCCACAGCGGAGGGTTTGTGTGAAAGGTAGAAATAGCTTTTGCTTTGAAGTGGCAGATGAAGACAGCCATCATGGTTATGGCCTAGGTACCTCGAAGAAGAACAAGCAGACAGATTGCCGCACCTAAAATTAGCAGGAAACAGACAGATAAATGCCCAGGAAGGGACATAAAAACTAGGCACAGCATTCCGGACCGAGAAGATTAATTATGCGTATTTTATTTCTGCCCCCAAGATCACTGGATATGATGTCCAATACATTGAAGGAGTACATGTGGAAAACTCTTAAACAAAAATGGACATACAACAAATAATCTCCGAACATTTGAAAAAAATGTAATATCTCATTCAACAAGAGAGGCACTAAGGTCAATAATCATTTTTAAAAGGGAAAACAGAAGTTTAATTTGTGGTAAAACAATATGGGCTCTCCTCAAATAGACAAGATAAATTTCAATTTTATATTTAAAAAAGGTTGTGATATAGAGACATAACTCTTTTATTGTGATTCATTGTATTGTGCTTTGCAGATAATGTGTTTTTTATCATTTAAAGTTTTGTGACAACTTTGCATTAAGCAAATCTATCAGTGCCATTTTTCCTATAGCATGTGTGTTATTCCAACAGTATGTGAAGTGATTCCTGTCTGAATGTCACATTTTCCTAATTCTTACAGTATGTTACACTTTTAAATTATCATTTTATCTTTGATTGTATTTGTTCTATTGTCGTTTTGGAGTACCATGAACTGTGTCCATATATGATGGTGAACTTATAAGTGTCGTGTGTGTTTTGACTTCACTAACCAGTCGTTCCCCTGTCTCTCTCTCTGTCTCTTTGAATCTCCCTATTCCCTGAGACATTACAGTGATAAATTTAGGCTAAGGAATAACCCTACAATGGCCTCCGTGTGTTCAACTGAGGAGTGATATGTCCCTCACGTTAACTCAAAAGCTAGAAATAACTAAGCTTAGTGAAAAAGGCATGTTGAGAGCTCAGACAGGCCAAAAGCTAGGCCTCTTGCACCATTTAACCAAGTTATAAATGTAAAGGAAACCTTCCTGAAGGAAATTAAAAGTGTTATTCTATTAGACACACAGATGATAAGAAAATGAAACAGCCTAATTGCATATATAGAGAAAGTTTTAGGAGTCTGACTAGAATATCAAACCAGTCTCAACATTCTGTAAAGCCAGAGCCTAATCCAGAATACCACCCCAAATCTCTTCAATTCTGTGATATCTGAGAGAGGTAAGGAAGATGCAGAAGAAAAGTTAGGAGCTAGCAGATGTTGGCCCATGAGGCTTAAGCAAACAAGTTGTCTCCACAACAAAAATGCAAGGTGAAGCAGCAAGTGCTGAGAGAAGGTGCAGCAAGTTATCCAAAAGAAAGCTAAGATTGCTGATGAAGGTGGTTACACTAAAAGACAGCTTTTCATTGTAGATGAAAAAGCCTTATTATGGACGAAGATGCACGACTTTCATAGCTCAAGATGGGATGTCAATGCATGCCTTCAAAGCTTCAAAGGACAGGCTGGCTCTCTTATTAGGGGCTAATGTAGCTGGTGACTTTCAGCTGAAGCCAATACTCATTTATCATTCGGAATATCCTAAAGTTCTTGAGAATTATGCTAAATCTACACTGCCTGGGCTCTATAAATGGAACAGCAAAGCTTGAATGATAGCACATCTGTTTACAGCATAGTTGACTGAATATTTTAAGCCCACTGTCGAGAACTACTAAGAAAATATATTTATTTCAAAAGATAAAGGCCCATTGAAAATAAAACTGGTCATCGAAGGTCTCTGATGGAGATGTACAGGAGATGAATGCTATTTTAATGCCTGAAAACACAACATCCATTCTGCAGTCCATGAGTCAAGAAGTAATTTTGACTTTCAAGTCTTAGTATTTAAGAAGTATATTTCATAAAGCTATAGCTGCCATAGATAGTGATTCCTCTGATGGATCTGGAAGGAAGCTAATAATCTTTTCAAAAAGATTCACCATTCTAGATTTCATTAAGAACATTTGTGATTCATGGAAGGACATCAAAATATCAATATAAACAGTGGTTTGGAAGAAGTTGATTCCAACCATCCTGGATGACTTTGAGGGTTTCAAGACTTCAGGGGAGGAAGTAACAACATATGTGGTAAAAATAGCAAGAGAGCTGGAATTAGAAATGGAGTGTGAAGATGTGACTGAATTGCAATCTCATGATAAAAGTTGCTTCTTATGGATGAGCAAAGAAAGTGATTTCTTGAAATGAAATCTACTCCTAGTAAGAAAGCTGTGAACGTTGTGGAAATGATAACAAAGGTTTAGAATAATACATGAACTTAATTGATAAAGTCGCAACAGGGTTTGAGAAGATTGAGTCCAAGTTTGAAGGAATTTCTATTGTGATTAAAATGCTACAGAACAGCATCACATGCTGCAGAGAAATCTTCCATGAAAGAAGACTCAATTGATGCAGCAAAATTCATTGTTGCTTTATTTTAAGAAAAGTCACAGCCACCCTAACCTTCAGCATCCTACCCTGATCAGTCAGCAGCCATCAAAATCAAGGCAAGAAGTTTCACCAGCAGAAAGATGATGACTTGCTGAAGTTTCAGATGGTTGATCACATTTTTTCACAACAAAGTATTTTTAAGTTATGTATATTGTCTTTTAGACATAATTCTGTTACACACTTAATAGACTACAGTACAAGTTAAATGTAACCATAACTTTTAAATGCACTGTGATCCCAGAAAAGTTGAGAAAAGTTGTGTGACTCTCTTTACTGGGATATTCGCTCTATTACTGCGGTCTGAAACCCAACCTACAATAACTTTAAGGCATGCCAGTCCACACACAGACACAAACAAATATTTTCCCACAAAATTTCTGCATGACTTTCTCCTCCAATTTCTTTAGGTTTTTGATTAAGTGTATAAGAGACACGTTTCTAACCACTCTGTATAAGTAGTATTTCTTTCCAATATATCCAACACACAGAAAGCTGTTACCTTCTATCTTTCTTCCCTCCTTCCCCATCTTTATTTTTCTTCATAGAACTTATTATCACTTGATTTATTTGATTTTTGTTTATTTTCTGTTTCCTTCTAGCAAAATATAATTTTGCGTGAGGGCAGAGGGTTTGTCTGTTTTATCCCTGGTTGGAACCTTAATGAAAGAAAAATTCCCGGCGTGTACTAGGCATGTAATACGTTTTTACAATCACTAACAACTTTCTTTAAAGAGGTTCTTACAATGCTGTCATTTAAATTATGTCATCATTAATTGATGTCATTTAAATTTAGCTTTTCATGTTTTACCTCACATATATAAGCTAGCATTGAATTTTTCATCAACAATTGTGAGATTATAGATATTCTTGGGAGATTTAAAATCACTAAATGGTATTTTAAATATGAACTACTTCTGACAAATTTGTGTACAGATAAATAATTTCATTATCCAACCCCTCTTTTTAGGATGGGAGAACTGCTAATGTTTTATTTCAATGCTTTTGAAGGAATGGAGGAACAATGATTGGCTATACTTCTTACAAGACTTTTTTTTTGTTCATAGTATGAGTTCCACCATTGTCAGAGGATGCAATTTATTCTCCTTCATGTTCCCCTATTTTATAGAATGTCCAGCTCAGAATAGATGATGAATTAATGTTTGGTGAATTAATGGTTGAATTAAGCAATTAAGCAATGGTTGAAGTAAGCAATTTTGTTTACTCAAACATGAAGATTCATGTTAAATCACCTCACTCTGATTTTTACCTTCATACCTTTTTCCTTCTGATGTGTTTTTATATAACAAAGTCTCTAGCTACTTAGGCATACAGACTTTTTAGCATATGTATTATCTCTTTGAGCAGATATAAGCTAGAGGGTAAAACATCTCAGATCTTGCATGGTGTTTATTATCTACTCTCTAAGTATCCTCAATGAGCTTAAGGCTGAGAAAGGAGACAAACAAGTCAGCAAATGCTGGCAATAACATTTTGTGTTGGGCGATAGAAAGCTGCATAGGGCTCTGAGGAAGGCAAAGTAGCAGCAGGAAATGCTTCATGAAGGTGTTGAAGATTAGGGATATTTGTAAAACTGAAAAGTAATAGAGGTAAAGGAGAGTGAGAAGGAGATTTCTAGAAGCAGGCTGAAATATTCAGAGCCGTGGCATAGCAAAACAACTACATAAAAGAAGCTGAAAAGCAAATTGGGCCAAGATGACTGGGGCCTTTTAGTTATTCCATTATACATGCACCCGATACACATGAATTAACAGTCTGTTATGTTCTAGATTCTAGCACAGAAGCTGTGAAGACAAATCATAACCCTAATAGATCTTACACTCTAGTGGTAAAGACAAATTTTTAGAAAGAGAAAAAAATGTACAATATGAAAAAATAGCAAGCAATAAGTGAAAAACAAAGCAAAGAAGAATAACATTGCCATAGACCACAACGAAGAGGGAAATAGAGCACTTGGATATGACCGAACGTGAAGGGGGGACATTCCAGCCATACAGAACAACGAGTGCAAAGACAAAGAGGCAGAAACGTGCCTGGGCAGTGTAGTGAGAGAGAGAATAGATTGGGTCTGAGAGGCAGTGATACCCCACAACTCAGGGGGACATGTAGGGCAAAAATGACTTTGGCTTTAACAGTGGCTGAGCAGAATGACATTGGAGAGTATTAAGCTGAAAAGTGGCACCATGTAACCTGTATTTGGACAGGGTTACATGAGGGCCCAGAGAGAAAAGAGGGAATCCAAGGAAGTTATGTGTACAGAAGTCAATGAAGAAAATGTATTAAAAAATGATATGGTCAGTTGTACCCAATGTCATCAATAGGCCAAACAAAAGTTTCCTGAAAACTGATCATTAGAAATAGCAAGAATGATGGCATTGCTAAATCCACTAAAGCTGCAGTGATTTTGGAGATGGCTGGCTGATGGTGGCTCATTTCAAGAGTCTCGTCTCCCTCTTGAGCAGTGACAGGTAGTCATTGGCTTATGGGTTGAGTTAAAGGTTCAGATAGTGCCGGGCGCGGTGGCTCAAGCCTGTAATCCCAGCACTTTGGGAGGCCGAGACGGGCGGATCACGAGGTCAGGAGATCGAGACCATCCTGGCTAACACGGTGAAACCCCGTCTCTACTTAAAAAATACAAAAAAACCGGGCGAGGTGGCCGGCGCCTGTAGTCCCAGCTACTCGGGAGGCTGAGGCAGGAGAATGGCGTGAACCCGGGAGGCGGAGCTTGCAGTGAGCTGAGATCCGGCCACTGCACTCCAACCTGGCAACCTGGGCGACAGAGCGAGACTCCGTCTCAAAAAAAAAAAAAAAAAAAAAGGTTCAGATAGTGATTGTTAAGTTGCATTTTACTTTGTGCAAAGCTAATAAACCCACACACAGATGGAGGCAGAGCCCTTGGCCTCACTAGCACAGTTTTCTAATTTTGCTGCATATTCTCTTTGGAACACATACATTCGGTATTGCCAACTACTTCTAGTTTTTAAAAAGTCTTTCAAGGTTTTATCTTTCATTTCCTTTCAATTAAATCCTACCTGTTTCTATTTTTAAAAAATAGAAGTTCATAAAGCAGTTGCATAAGGATTCAAAAAACCCTGACCAAGTGCCCCAGGCAAACTTGTCATCATGTGAAAAATTACTGGTAGGCCTGAGTGTTTGGCCTGCCCTGAAGAATGCCCTTGACTGTGAAACTACAGGAATTTCCCTTGACTCATATCTTCTGGGTTTTCCCAAATGCAGTAGGATATTTTCCTTTGAAACAAGAGTTTGAGCAGTCTGTGGGCTCATTATGAAAAGAGACAATAACTTATGAAATAGCTTAGGATGAGTGGATATTTAGAATAAATTTTATGTGAGACTTTAATTAATAATTTGGAAGTTATATCTTTATCTGTATGATAAGCTTTGTCATGTGTTGGGGCATAGATTCGAACATTTTCAAGAATCAGGCAGAGATAACAAAAATGAATGAAACTGGTTCAGATATGAAAATAAGGAGTGGTGTGGCCTAGAGAAACAGAGAGCACCTAGCTGGTCCAATGACTTAGGAGTTAAGATTTGACCAAGCGTGATAGCTCATGCCTGCAATCCCAGCATTTTGGAAGGCCAAAGCAGGTGGATCATTTGAGGTCAGGAGTTCTTGACCAGGCTGGCCAACAAGGTGAAACCCTGTCTCTACTAATAACACAAAAATTAGCTGGGTGTGGTGGTGGGTGCCTGTAATTCCAGCCACTTGGTAGGCTGAGGCAGGAGAATGACTTGAACCTAGAAGGTGGAGGTTGCAGTGAGCCGAGATTGTGCCACTGCCCTCCAGCCTGGGTGACAGAGTGAGACTCTGTCTCAAAAGTAAAAAAAAAGAAAAAAGGCAGTTAAGGTTGGGAATGTGGCACTAGAAGGATGGATCAGAATCAGAGACTTCATCCCTTTGAATGCATGGAAAGGGAGCTGGCATTTCATTGTTGGAACTCTGAGCAGGATACAGCACAGGAGCAATTGGGTGTATAAAAATGGTAGGAGAACACTGGTATCCTCAGCCTACTGGTATTTACAGCCTGGAAAAAAGAGTTTTGGATAAGATTGTCATGCTAATTCCCTCGGCCTGGAATGGGAATTCACCTCTATAGAATGTTTGAGAGTTGGGCCCCATCTCCTGTGGATAGATTTGTTTATTTCTTGTGATCAGAAGTTAGCAACTTTTTTTTTTTTTTTGGTAAAGAGCCAGATAGTAAATATTTAAGCTATGTGGACTGTGGACTATATGGTATTTGTCACAGCTAGTCAACTCTGCTGTAATTAGTACACAAAAGCAACTACAATATGTAAACAAATGAGTATGACTATGTTCCAATAAAGCTTTATTTACACAAAGGGATTGTGGGTCTCCTTCAACTCATGGGGCATAGCTGCAGACTCATGTTATAAATGATGAACTTGCTATTATTTCAAGAGATGCTGTCAATAATTTAATGCTTAGAGTAGTTGTTTTCTCTGAAGTCCCTCATTTCTACATATTCATTTGAATATTTCTGTACAATTCTTAAGAAAGTTCACAATACAAATAAATCTTTAAATTTTCTAGTAATTTTCATCATATATTAACTTATTTATATTCATATTTTGCACCAGGCATAATCCTTGGCACCAGAAATATAGGAACAAAAGGGATGCAGTCCCTTAGGTCAAGAACAGTTGCAGCTTATTGGAATTGCAAATTAATTGGTGAACATAAAAGATAAAATTTTGAGTCATTTCTGTAAAATTTCTTTCTGGCACCCAGGGAAAAAAATAACACATGTTGAGCAAAATAAAGAACAGAGAGATAGGAATCTGAACAAAGAGCATTTCCAACTATAAGCTTCCTGTTGACTCTTTGTTAGGTATAACAGTGGGATCAGCCCTTAAGCAACAAGAAATATATGTCAGCTGTTCTTCAGCTAGTGCTAATACAGCATAGAGGAAAAAGAGGATCTTTCCAGTCAAAAACTTTAAAAAAATATTTCTGGTAGTTTTATTCTTACAGAAAATTCCATTATTATAGAAGGAGAAGAGATATTCTAAAATATGATCAAAATAAGGATTTTTCTTGGGATATGGTGTCAAAATATTTTTTTTTCTGAGGCCATAATAATGGTTTCTCATCATGGTCTGAAAGCAAAGAATATAAACTGGTTAAAATGCTTGATAGATCCCACAGTATCTGTACAAGTGCTTAGTAAAAACGCTGAGGGCTAAAGTGCCCCATAAAGCATTCCGTAGTAAAAGCGATGATAGTTATAGTAAAATAAAATAGGATGGTAGCCAAAGTGAAGATTTACTGCAACTTCTCAAACAATATAATAGCAAAAAGAGTGGGATGGATTTTTTTTTCTATATGATAGTTCAGCAGCCCACAATTCTTCCTTCTGTTATTTTCAAAAATAAATCTTTCACAGTTCTTAAATGTGCCACTTCCTCATCATAACTGTGCAGCATTATAGTTCTGGATAATCAAGAGCCCTGAAGGCAAATACTTTTCAAAGTTTTTAGATCAACCATGAGAACACAATCCTTGTGAATATCATTTATGCTATATTTCTATCATGGTATCAATTATTTATATACAGCCTCTGATCTTGATGCATTTTACAGTGAAGGAATAGTTGTACAATGGATGTGTGTGCAAGATGAGGGAAGACATATATAATGGGATAGAAATAGAGTGGTTGTATTAGCATAAAAATGAACTAGAAATATTTTTTTAAAGTAGTACAGTGAAAGCTTAGAATATTTCACTTCAGTAGGTACTTTTTATGCTATAACTTTTACATAAGCTTATTAAACACATAGATGTAGAATTAATCTTCTTTTCTACTTGGTTTACTCTCTGACAATCGGGGACATACTCTGGGTGATCTAATTTGATCTTTAAAATAGAACAAGATAAAATATGATTACTTTGCTTTATTTAGTGATATATTGGTTTAGTTATTAGATCAGTTAATAATTAATATTTTTAGGTTCTTGAAATGATTGTTTAAGCATGTGACAAGATTTTCAATCTGCCCCTCCATATAGCAGCTTCACAACCCTCATTTACCCACTTGCATGGATAAATTTAATTATGAACTTCACTATATATACTCCTACTATGTTTAAGGCAATACACATTAATTGGTTAATTAGTATTAGATTTTTATATATTATATATGTTGCCTTCAGCACAACAGAAGATTCATAATTTAGGTATTGAAACAACAAATAAAAGAGATACAAATTTATGCTCTTATTTAACATGTGAATGCGAGTAACATTTTTGGAGTATATCATTGTCATTGTCATTACATAATTGTTCCCAAGGAAAGGCACATTTTCATGTTAGCAACAATTCATCCAAAAAATTTTTGTGAGGCTCCATGTATATGTGGTTTCACTGCCTGAGGCTGCCATATTCATATCAACAAAATAATCAGATCATAACTTAAAAGTATATGTAAGGTAATCAAGCAAGATTACAAAAGTACTGAAGATGACCACCTATAAATTCAGAACTCACTTAAAGTGGAACTTCATAAGATTTAACACGGATAAATTGCCAATGTGAGCCTCACAAAAATTTTTTGATTGAATTGTTCCTAACACGAAAATCTGATATTTCAACAGAGTTTGAAGATATGTGTATATTACTTTCTCTGATAAGTAACATTTGAAGGAACACCAAAATCTTTATCATATACTTAATTTTAAATATGATTTCTGAAACACCGGTTCATTTCTTTTCACTTTAATACTTTGAATATATTATAGACTTCATCAGCAGAAATACATATTTGGAGGAATAATAGGCATATTATCTAAATTTCTAATTAGTTTCTTTTATGCAAATATTTTTGAGGCAACTATATTCTTAAATAACCACTTTATTGAGGTATGATTGAAATGTGAAAAGCTGTACATATTTAATGTATACATCTCAATGAATTTGGGGATAAATATACACACTTGAAATACCACCATCAAAACTATAACCTTCTCACCTCCAAGAGTTTATTTCTACGCCCATTATTATAATTTTGATAGCACTTAATCTAAGACCTGCCCTCTTAGCAATTTTAAGTATAAAATACAGTATTGTTAGTTATAGGTACTACACTGTATAACAAATCTCTAGATTTATCTTGAATCACTGAAACTTTGTACCCTTTGACTAATACCTCCCCACTTCCCAATCTTCCTAGCCCTGCCAACCACCGTTCTACTCTCTGCTTCTATGAGTTTGACTATTTTTGATCCCTCATATAAGGGGAATATGGAGTATTTTTCTTTCAGTATCTGGCTTATTTCACTTAGCATAATATCATCTAAGTTGATGTGAATGACAGGATTTTCTTTTTTTTAAGGCTGAATAATATTCCATTTTATGTATATATACATAATATATAATTACATATTTTATATATACATATACAATATCACATATTATAAATTATGTTATAACATATATATTATATACATATACAATATTTTATCTTATATATAATATTTATAATATACAATATTATATCTTATATCTTATATAAGATATATTATATAATATACAATATGTAATTGTATATCACATATAATTATATATACATAATATACATTATTTAATTTTATATTATATTATATATACATTATATATAATTATGCATATACACATTAAATGGAATTTTTTCAGCCTTAAAAAAAGAAAATCCTGTCATTCACATCAACATGGATGATTATATAGTATATAATATATACTATATAATACAAGTTATATAATTATATATCTTATATATTATATATAACATATATTATATATGTTATATATAATTATATATTATATATTATTATATATAATATATACATAATATATAATTGTATACAAATACATATGCCACATTTTCTTTATTCATTCATCTGTTGATAGATACCTATGTTGTTTTCACATCTTGGCACTTGCGAATAATGCTGCAATGAAGATAGAGGTGCAAATATCTTTTTGATATGCTGCTTTAATTCCTTTGGCTTAATACCCAGAAGTGGTATCACTAGATCATGTGGTAGTTCTATGTTAAATTTTTTCATGAACCTCTGTACTGTTTTTCCTGGTAGCTTAAAAAATTCATGTCCTTACCAAAAGTATTTCTTTTTCTCCACATTTTTGCAAGCACTTTTTTTTGTTTGTTTTAAACAATAGCCATCCTAATAGGTTGACGGTTCAAGGTGATATCGTGTGGTTTTCACTTCCATTTTCCTGATGATTAGTATGACGTTCATATATGTATTGGTCATTTACATATCTTCTTTGGAGAAATGTCAAGGAGCTTTATTTCTGTTTTCTTGTAGGAGTTTTATGGTTTCACCCCTTATCCATTTAAGTCTTTAATCCATTTTGAAGTTTTTGATTTTTAATGCTCTAATATAGGCATTCATTGTCATTCTTTACATATGGTTGAATATTCAGTTTTCCTGAAACCATTTATTGAGATTAGCCTTTCTCCCATTGTGTATTCTTGGTAACCTTGTTGATCAGTTCACTGTTTATGCATGGGTTCATCTCTGGGCTGTCTGTTTTGTTCCATTGTTTCATGCTGCTTTAATTCTCATAGCTTTGTAATATAATTTTAAATTAGGAAGTGTGAGGCTGCCAGGTTTGTTGCTCTTGATTATGAATGTTTGGCTATATAGGGTCTTTTATGCTTCCATACAAATTCTGTGTTTCCAAGCAAATTAGGATTGTTTTATCTATTTTTGTGAATAATGACATTGGCATTTTTATAGGGATTGCATTAAATCTGTACATTGCTTTGTGTAGCATGGATATTTTAAAAAGAGAAGTCGCTTAGCTCTTCGCGGGTTGTTACAGGTCCAGAGGTCGAGCTGTCGCGTACCTAGGATGCCGCGTGGAAGCCGAAGCCGCACCTCCCGCATGGCCCCTCCGGCCAGCCGGGCACCTCAGATGAGAGGTGCACCCAGGCCGGCACCTGTCGCTCAGCCACCAGCAGCGGCACCGCCATCTGCAGTTGGCTCTTCTGCTGCTGCACCCCGGCAGCCAGGTCTGATGGCCCAGATGGCAACCACTGCAGCTGGCGTGGCTGTGGGCTCTGCTGTGGGACACACACTGGGTCACGCCATTACTGGGGGCTTCAGTGGAGGAAGTAATGCTGAGCCTGCAAGGCCTGACATCACTTACCAGGAGCCGCAGGGAACCCAGCCGGCACAGCAGCAGCAGCCTTGCTTCTATGAGATCAAACAGTTTCTGGAGTGTGCCCAGAACCAGGGTGACATCAAGCTCTGTGAGGGTTTCAGTGAGGTGCTGAAACAGTGCCGACTTGCAAACGGATTGGCCTAATCAAGAATTTCAACCTGGAGAGATGGAAAATCAGCTCTCATATCTTAAGTTAATTTAGTATAAAAATAGAATTGGTAGTGAAGGTATAAAGTGTAACCATCAGTTAAACCTCTCCTGTCGTTCCTAGCTTCCTTGCTTCAGAACTGAAATGGAAGGGGGCGTGTTCCTACTCTGTAGAATTTGGGACTGGGCAAAATGTGTTACCTCCTTAAACTAGCTGTTATGATTTTATTCTTTGTGAGTTAATTAGAATAAAGTCATTTTCTTCCAAAAAAATAAAAATAAAAAAATTAAAAATAGGCCGGGCGCGGTGGCTCAAGCCTGTAATCCCAGCACTTTGGGAGGCCGAGACGGGCGGATCACGAGGTCAGGAGATCGAGACCATCCTGGCTAACACGGTGAAACCCCGTCTCTACTAAAAAAATACAAAAAATTAGCCGGGCGAGATGGCGGGCGCCTGTAGTCCCAGCTACTCGGGAGGCTGAGGCGAGAGAATGGCGTAAACCCGGGAGGCGGAGCTTGCAGTGAGCTGAGATCCGGCCACTGCACTCCAGCCTGGGCGACAGAGCGAGACTCCGTCTCAAAAAAAAAAAAAAAAAAAAAAAAAAAAAAAAAAAAAAAAAAAAAAAAAAAAAAAAAAAAAAAAAAAAAAATTAAAAATAAAAATAAATCCATGAACTCACAATGTTTTTCCATTTAGTTTCTTTCATCAGTATTTTGTAGTTTTCAGTGTACAGATGATTCACATCCTAGGTTAAATTTATGGCTGTTTTTTTTTTTTGTTTTGTTTTGTTTTTGAGACGGAGTCTCGCTCTGTCGCCCAGGCTGGAGTGCAGTAGCCGACTCTCAGCTCACTGCAAGCTCCGCCCCCCGGGTTTACGCCATTCTCCTGCCTCAGCCTCCCGAGTAGCTGGGACTACCGGCGCCCGTCACCTCGCCCGGCTAGTTTTTTGTATTTTTTAGTAGAGACGGGGTTTCACCGTATTAGCCAGGATGGTCTCGATCTCCTGACCTCATGATCCGCCCATCTCGGCCTCCCAAAGTGCTGGGATTACAGGCTGGAGCCACCGCGTCCGGCCATGGCTATGTTTTTTATTCTTGTTGAAATTATTATAAATGAGATTATGTTCTTATTTTTCAGTTAGTTTGTTTTTAGTGTATAAAAATGTATTGTTATTTGTATGTTGACTTTGTCTCCTGCAAATGTACTGAATTTGTTTCTTAGTTCTATAGTTTTGTGGTTTTCTATGTTAAAGACTCTGTCACCTAAAACCAGAAAAATTTTCTCCTCCTTTTCCAATTAGGATACCTTTAATTTATTTCTCCTTGTCTAATTGCTTCTTTTAAGATGTCCAGTGCTACGTCGAATAGAAGTGTGAAGAGTGGATACCCTTGTCTTGTTCCTTTCAACTTTTCACTGTTGAGTATGGTGTTAGCTGTGGGGTTGTGTCATATGACCTTCATTGTATTGAGGTATATTTCTTGTATACTTAATTTGTTGAGTTTTTATTGTAAAAAATTGTTGAATTTTGTCCAAATGCTTTTTCTGCATCTATTGAGATGATCATATACTTCTAACTTTCATTCTGTTAATGTGGTATATCACATTTATAGACTTGCGTGTGTTGAACCATTCTTGCATCCCTGGGATAATTTCCACTCGACCATGGTAAATGAGTATTTTAAGGTGCTATTAAATTTGATTTGCTAGCATTTTGTGTGTATTTTTGCTTCTATGCTCATGAGATATTGGCCTGTCATTTTCTTTACTTGTAGTGTTCTTATCTGGTTTTTGTATGAAGGAGTTACTGGCTTTATACAATTTGAAGTGTTCCCTTCTCTTTGATTTTTGTGAATTTGAGATAAATTGGCATCAATTCTTTTTTTTTTTTTTTTTTGAGTATGTCTTTTTTATTATTATTGTACTTTAAGTTCTAGGGTACATGTGCACAACGTGCAGGTTTGTTACATATATATATACACACACACATATATATATATACACACACACACACATGTGCCATGTTGATGTGCTGAGCCCATTAACTTGTTATTTACATTAGGTATATCTCCTAATGCTATCCCTCCCCCCTCCCCCAACCCCACGACTGACCCCAGTGTGTAGTGTTCCCCACCCTGCGTGCAAGTGTTCTCAATGTTCAGTTCCCACCTATGAGTGAGAACGTGTGGTGTTTGGTTTTCTGTCCTTGCGATAGTTTGCTCAGAATGATGGTTTCCAGCTTCATCCATGTCCCTGCAAAGGATGTGAACTCGTGCTTTTTTGTGGCTGCATAGTATTCCATGGTGTATATGTGCCGCATTTTCTTAATCAGGTCTCTTATTGATGGACATTTGGGTTGGTTCCAAGTCTTTGTTATTGTGAATAGTGCCACAACAAACATACGTGTCCATGTGTCTTTATAGCAGCATGATGTATAATCCTTTGGGTATATACCTACTAATGGGATGGCTGGGTCAAATGGTATTTCTAAGTGTAGATCGTTGAGGAATTGCCACACTGTCTTCCACAATGGTTGAACTAGTTTACAGTCCTACCAACAATGTAAAAGCATTCCTATTTCTCCACATCCTCTTCAGCACCTGTTGTTTCCTGACTTTTTAAAGATCACCATTTTAATTGGTGTGAGATGGTATCTCATTGTGGTTTTGATTTGCATTTCTCTGATGGCATTTTTTCATGTGTTTGTTGGCTGCATAAATGTCTTCTTTTGAGAACTGTCTGTTCATATCCTTCACCCACTTTTTGATGGGGTTGTTTGATTTTTTCTTGTAAATTGACTTAAGTTCTTTGTAGATTCTGGATATTAGCCCTTTGTCAGATGGGTAGATTGCAAAAATTTTCTCCCATTCTGTAGGTTGCCTGTTCACTCTGATGGTAGTTTCTTTTGCTGTGCAGAAGCTCTTTAGTTTAACCGGATCCCATTTCTCAATTTTGGCTTTTGTTGCTGTTGCTTTCAATTCTTTAGCTCTTTGGTAGAAGTTGCCAGCAAAGCCATGTGGTCCAGGATTTTTTGTTTTGTGGGGAGATTTTTGATGAATGATTCAATTTTCATATTCATTATTGGTCTGTTAAGATTTTCTGTTTCTTCATGATTCAGCTATGGTAAGTTACACATTTCTAGAAACTGCCCAATTCTTATAGGTTACTCAATTTGTTTTTATTTAATTATTCATAATAGTATCCTATAATTCTTGGTATTTCTGTAGCTTTATTTATAATGTCTTCTCTTATTTATACTTCTATTTATTTGAGTTTTTCTCTTTTTACTTAGTCTAACTAAAGGTTTGTCAAGTTTATCTTTTCAGAAAACCAACTCAATTTCTTTGGTCTTTTAAAATTGTTTTTCTAGTCTGTATTTTATTTATTTCTACTGTAATCTTAATTATTTTCTCATGTTTACTATGGGTTTAGTTTGCTTTTTTTTTTTACAGCTCCTTGAGGAATTAATTTAGGTTATTTGTTTGAGATTTTTATTTTATTTTATTTTATTTTTTCCTGAAGGGGGCATTTATCACTATAAACTTCCCGCATTAAACAGTTTTTTTGCTGGATCCCATAAATGTTGATATTAAATATTTAATACACAGATATTGTTATGATTGCCTTAGAGGGTTAATATCTATTTAGATTTATCTACATATTTATCCTCAGTAAATGTAATTTCTCTTTTTTTTCTGTTTTAAATTGTTTTTCTTCTACCTTAACAGTTTTCTTTAAAATTTTTGGATGTGATTTCTTGGTGATAACTTTTCTCAGATAGTTTGTTTGAAAGTGTTTTTGTTTTTCCTTAATTTTTCAATAACATTTTGCAGGTTATAAAATTGTGAGTAGACTTGTTTTTCCTTTTCAACATTTTGAATATGTGATTTAATCTTTTTCTGACTCTTGAGAAGTATATTAACAGTTTTATTTATTCTTTTCAAAATAATATATCTTTTTTTTCTTCTAGAAGTACAACTGCAATTATACCTAGATGTGCTTTTTTAAATTTAACCCTGTTTAATAATTAGTACTTCTTGAATATATGGTTTTATAAATTTTCCAAAATTTATCAGAACATATCCTATCAGATATTCTGTACAGTTCTCTCTCTTCTCTTTTTTGGGATTCTAGTTATACACGTTAGAACTATTCGCCATGTTACACATATCTCCTACTCTGGCTTTACTTTAGCTTCAACTTAAATATGTTTTAACCTACCCATTTCGCATTTCAATAAGCCACTATTTTCAGTCAGTGTGCTGTTTTACACGTTTAATGATTTCAAATATTGTATTTTTAAAAAATTCCTTTTGAGTACTTGCTATATATTTCTGGTTTTCTCCAGAGACTCTTCATCTTTTTGTCCAATTTTTTAACATGTTAATGAAAGTAATATAGAGTTCTTCTGTCATAAATTTAATATCTGGACCATTTTTTGTTCTGTTTCTATATTTTTATTCTTTTTCTCAGTTTTGCCCTTAGATCTGTTTCCTATCATGCCTCACAACTTTTGATTAACTTAGTCTATAATTAAAATTATATGGGCCGGGCACGGTGACTCACGCCTGTAATCCCATTGCTTTGCAAGGCTGAGATGGGTGGATTATGAGGTCAGGAGATCGACAGCATCCTGGCAAACATGGTGAAACCCCATCTCTACTAAAAATACAAAAAAAAAAAAAAAAAAAATTAGCTGGGTGTGGTGGTTGGCGCCTGTAATCCCAGCTACTCGGGAGGCTGAGGCAGAGGATTGCTTGAACATTGGAGGCAAAGGTTTCAGTGATCCGAGATTGCACCACTGCACTCCAGCCTGGGCAACAGAGCGAGACTCCGTCTCTAATTAATTAATTAATTAATTAATATGAAGCTGAGCTTTAGTTTCTGGAAAGAAAAATCATTCTCTTTTTTAGTAAGACTTCATCCTGAGTATAATCCTTTGGCTTCAACTAAAAGTTTTTACCACGTCCCCTCTTTGCTTAGCTCTACCACCATTCCTTGAGGCTGGTTAAAGATTTGTTCAGCTTTTCTGTTCTTCAGCTACCTTTTTAGAACCAGCGTGTGTTTTGTGGTAAAGCAGCTCTGAATGTTGTACTCATCTCATTGATTTCTTTCCCTTAGGCATCTTGATCCCCCTCGTCCCCCCCGCAATTCCAAGTTCACTGAGGCTTTCAAACAAATGTTTTTATCTTGTAGTCAACTTTTCTAATTCTTAGTAATATACAAGCTTATCTCTCACAGCTGGAAGTTGCAGTACATGCCCACTTTTGCTTTTGCCTATACAATGTTTCATGGTCAATGGAATTTTCCCTGGAATTATCTAATATATCCTTGGTCGTATCTGCAATATTAATAAAAATATGGAAAACAAAACATTCATGTAGGTAGGTGAGTAATCAAACAACTTATGCATCATTAAATAGTACTATCATGGAGAGAAGACAATAATGATTAAATATGCCTGATTAAGGTTAAATATTTCCCAGAAGCATTTTGATACTGTTCATGCAACAATGAATAGCCAACATATAAAAATAAATAAAGGTGTGTTTAACGTTTGATGAGGGTAAAATCTGAGCACTAGAGAAGTGTTGATGTGGTTATTATACTTGGTTTTACTCAGAAATAAATAGTTCTTTTCTGTCCTTATTTTAGTTGTTAATCTATTTGTTAAGTGTTATTAGACATATATTTCAGTATCAAAATGTTTCTGAGAAATGTTTAACCTTAATCAAGCATTGAGCTTGAAACACTGTTCTGTATACTTGTATTGAAATCTCATTCTAAGTTTTATTTCACACAGACCTTTCAACCAGATTGTAGTGTTTAAATATTTATTATTTAATATAAATATTTAAACATTTAATATAGGTAGCTGACCTCTGAAAAACTGCTGATGTTGAAGCAATCACTAGGCATTTATCTTCTTTTTTGTTGTTTGTAGTTTGCTGAAAACTCTTCAATACAAACTATTTTCATTGCAAAGATCCTTATGCAGTGCATAAGATACATGTAAAAATATACCAAATGTGAGCTGAATAGATGAGTAGAGTACCAGACTTGGAAATATAATGAATTGATGGTTACATTTTAAAATAAATATAACTCCTATAGTGAATAATAATGTTGGCTCTTCTATTAAAGTTCTTGAACGTGCACTCTCTGAGTTGCATGTCATTGTATTAGTTTATGCTTATGGAGTGTCTGAACAATATTTGTAGGTGAAACTTACAGGTAACAGGCTATCACACAGAAACCCATGAGATATCAGTTATAAGTGTTTTAATTGCATAGATGAATTAATTGGCTCAGAGAAGTTAAATCCTTTCCTAAATTTAAACTATTGTTGGCTGATTCATTGCCCTTTCAGTTTTATTCATTTTAATTTCTAAAGGGATTATTCCTCTATTTGGTTATATATTAATATATAATACATACATTATATATAGATATGTATAAGTATACATGTAAAATGTCTCATTTTATTTATTTTTGCATTTAGCAAGTGTGCTTATTTCATATTCTGTGCCCAGGGGAATTTTTGTTTGCTTTTCCACTTAGTCTCATTTGTGCTTTGTTTCTTCACTTCTTTTTCCCTAATTGTTATAATCATGTTATTTGGAGTTTCAAGTGAGGCAGTCCTTTGAGACTCCTTTTGAAGTTGGGTTACTCCCTAAAAATTTGCATTATTTGTCTACCAGATACCTAAAAACACAGGAAATCTAGGGCTTATTGAAATCAAATTCTAGGCTTGACGTTTTTCAGATCACCTTTGTAGTGTGACTTTGGAAGGGGAAACTGCATGAGATAGATTTCTCCTTTCCTTCTATCCAGGAACAAAACTCAAGATTTTTCTTGAGCTTTTTCTTGCTTTCCTTTTTCCTCTTCTAAGAATATATTTTATGTAGGTGTGGAGGTTCGATGGAATTTTTGCTTCACCCATAAATTGAGAGATTAGACTATTGTGATCCTAGTTATGTGAAGAGCCTTGCCTACTAGATATTCTTTATCTCATCCCTGATGGGCTGCAAAGCCATGAAAGTCAAAGTTAAAGTTGATTAGATTGAAAAATACCCACAGGGCAAATGTAGCTTCACTGCTACCCTTAGTTCTCTAGATTCTAACTTTCACTGAGTATTTTGCCTCTGAAGATGCTTCTTTTCTTGACAGTTTAATGATATATTTAAAAATATACATACATATATATACAAATGTATTCAATATTTCTAGTTGTTGTATTCAAGACATTCAGTATAGCAAGTCTTCTAAATTATCAGAAGAGCAAGTCTAATTATGTGTTGTTAGAATCTTAATTTAGTTTATATTATAAATACTACTAAATCTTTGTGCTCATTTTAAAATAGATATATAGGAATAATTCAGTAAGTAAAATTGATTGGTCAAATAGCATGCATATGGTTAAGACCTTTAATTATGTAATGACATATTGAGCATCAGTAAATTTTACTACCATACAGGGCCAGAAAAACAGGATAAGAGACTAGATATAATTCCACCATTTTACTTTTGAAACATGGAAAACTGAAATGGTACATTTATTTTACGTAATGCTAGACAATATTGGGGAGGATGAATTAGATTTATATGTGCTACCTGATATGGAAAATATCTAATGTGTATTGTTAAATGCAAAACACTACAGTGTATGTATTTCATTGCCCTATTTTGCAGTCAGCTCTTTGTTAGTAGAGAATAATTTTTTGTGCAATGACTTTTCATATCCTCTTCTTATTTTTATCATTATGTAGAATATTTTTTAATTTGAAACAATATTTTATATTTTAAGATTACTTGATTTTTGCCATATACTTATATAACATCTCAGTTACTGTTGAGGTTTTTGTTTTATGTCATTTCTGACATAAAGAAATTTTAAACATTTAAGTTTAAATGTTAAACATATTTATTTTTTGCTCTCCATATTCTTCTTCTGGCAACACACTTAAAATATTTTTCTTCTTAAAGTTTTATTATTTTCCACATGTTTTATTATAATACTTTATTCCATTTTTACCCATGGAAATTTAATTAATCTGGTTGGGTTTTGGTACAAAGAATAAAATGGTAAGTCTGACCCAAACCAATTATTTAAAAAGTCTTTATTTCTCCACTTATATGAAATATAAGTTAACATAATTTATTTTATAATAATCTTCTATAGTGCACAAGTATTGTTTATACAGTGGTTTTGTTTTAAAAGAATACTGTGATTTTTTTGCTTCTAAAATGCAACTCAGTCAAAGAAGTGGCACTGATCTCTTGACCATTTAGATGACTGTTGGTCAAAATTTTTATGTATCTAAATTCATTCTTTTTCTAACACATACATTGTGTTTTTCTTTGAATCAAGCAAGCTATCTCATAATAAAATCTGTGTTTGATCAGGAGTTCTTTCAGATGCTATTGGCAAAAACCTAATTTCAAGTAACATAGTGACTGAAAAAAATTAAAGCAGTGAGAAAGAGAAAGTTCTAGCTTGCATAACCAAATTATGGAAAGGTATTGTACTGAACCAGATGGCACCCTCTAAAAACAGATATTCATATCCTAATCCTTGGATTCCAAGTATTCCAAGTAAGGAATGCTGCCTTACTTTGGAAAAAAAAAAAAAAAAACAGAAAATTCTTCTCCAATGTGATTAAGTTAAGGATTCTGAGAGGAGTAGTTTATTCTGGGTTATTTTATGGAGGGGGTACCTAAACACAATCACATATACCTTTATGAAAGACAAAGAAAGAGAGAGAGAGATCTTAACAAGTCATCATTGCCATGAGATAAGATACCACGACTGGTTTAACATGAGTTACATAACTATTCCTTTGAACAGAGAAGCAGCAGCTGTGACTATCAGACACTAATAATACTGCCTGAATAGTTCACAAAAAAAAGGGAGAAGCTTTTCTGAACAGATAAAATAAAATAAATAAATAAAAGTTTACTCTAGCTCATTCCTTTTTTCTGTACACACACATACACCCCCTACACGCACACCCCTACAGTGAAAACTTCAACGTCTGCAAAAGGTTGGGCTTCCCTTTCAAGACGACTCTTTTTGTGTCACTTACATCTTTTTCAACCAAAAGTCAGCACCAAAAGTTCCATGGCCAATGGGTCAGTCTGATTCAATATATGGCCTATGTTGTAGACAATGAAGATGAAAAAGGTGGTCTATTTTAATAGCAGTCCTGGTATTACCTACTTAAGGGCAATGAGAAACCTATCTCAACAAAAATAAATAAAATCTCAAAGTCTCTAGGTATAAAACAAAAATACATAGTTGAAGACGAGGTCAGTCATTGCTATCAGTTACATTAAGTGGCATGCCTGACATTACTTAATAACGACGTGAAGAAAATACAATATTAGAGAAGTAATAAATATTTAATATATATAATCTATTATGAGCAGAAACAAAAACATGTATTATATAAGGATGGAATGGATTATACTATTAACCATCAGATAAAATTTTGCCTCTGATTTCGCTGCCTAGCAGCAAATTTTACATTCCAAAGATGAACTAGTCAAAAATGGATAAATTTCATGCTTCCCATAAAATATAGTGATGATTTCAGAGATCTAGAGAAAAGTCATATAACATTCTGAGATACACTTAGCAGATGAGAGAAGTGATATACTAAAGGCATCAATTGCATAGTAGGTTGTGGATGAAGCAGCATAAAACATTAGCTTGTAATTTGATGTGCCAAAAATACAAAATTAAATATAATAATAAATAAATCTGAGAGCCATTACCTCTCAAAAGCAATCCTCATATTTTTCAGTAGGAGAAATGATAGATCAGTTTGTGACTTCTTTAGGAAGAAATAACAAGATTTTTGAATTCTCTGACTTGACAGATCAGCCAACAGTTGTCCCGACCTGCAGGACAGTCGAACAGACCCTGGAAGGGGGAGTGGGAATGGAGGAGACAAGAAAACACGAGAAATGGAGACTAGACAAATAGCCTGATCAAGTCTCGTTTATTGAGTGTAGGGTCATGCCTTATATAGGCTGCCAGGGGAAGAGGTTGGGCCAGGGCGGTGACGGGGGGCCGGGTCTTCTCAAATTACAATTGCGCATGCGCCGTGGGTTTGTACTGTTCCCGGGCGCGGGATCGCGCCTGCGCCCTGGGCTGCATATCTTCCTGGGCGGGAAAATGTTTGCGCGCGCGCGGGAAAGGTTGGCGCGCGCGGGAACAGTTTTGGCGCGCGCGGGAAGGGTTTGTAAATAAAGAACCCGGGAATGTGCCCTCTTGTCTCCGCTTTGCGGAGATCAAGCAACAGAGGTCGGCTAATTCCGGGCCTCATGGCTCCGGACAACTAGTGAGGGAGAAAATAAAAACATGCAAAGCTAGGAGGTGATTAAAGGAAATCCTTTTTTATGATTAAAAATTAACTTTTAGCTATATTTAACAAGTGTTTATTTTCAGAAAAATCATGCCCACACACATAAAATGAAGTAACTGCCTAAGAGAGAGACTAGAATTACGAAAATTGCCTTTTGTCCACTTGATTTTAGACATACTCCAAAATGTGTACAATGATGTGGCATACAGAATTATACAAAAAATGAGTACCTACAGTTTTAGGTCTGTGTGTCTAGAACAATGTCTAGCACTTACATTTTTTTTTCAGTGAAATTTACTGCTGAATTTCATAGGGACAAATAGAAGGTCAAACTATTTGGTTTGCCTACATCCTTCATCCACAGTCTGTGACAGCACAGATAGATGGCTCCACTCACACAATGTCAAACAGTCAGATTTAAGCTAAATACATTCAATCCATCTGTTGGGTATTTTCAAATATCAAAATGTTGGATTTTAGTAAACTAAACACTCAATTAATGGAATGACTCGCTTTTTATCTAGTTCAGTTATTTGACATTGTAAAATCAAGAGTTGGCAAACTGGGTCAAATCTGGCCCGCTGCTTATTTTGGTAAATAAAGTTTCATTGGAACCCAAACATACTCATTCATTGATGCATTGTCTATTGCTCCTTTCAGTATAACTTGGCGGTTTCAACAGAAACTATAGTCCACAAAGCCTAAAAAATTTACTATCTGGCCTTTTACAGAAAGTTTTTAACCCCTGGTCTATATTTAGTCAACTGTAAATATTTGGTTGAAATCTCATTAGAGATAAAATAATGCTAAAGGTTAGCATATATGTCCTATATTCAAATTTGAAATTCCACCACCACTGGAGCACATGTAGAGTAATGGTAACCAAAACAGTTATAAAAGACAATTCAGGGCTCGATGTGTTGGTAATGAAAAAAGAAAAGTTTTATTTAGGAGAACACTTCAAATTACATGTTGAAACCTCAGAGACATGGAAGCGGTTCAGGTCAGGTATGACCTCATAGCTAAGAGATTAAAAAGAGATAAAACAGTTTTTTTCTTGTGATTAAGAAGTGGTTTGGGAATGCTTAACTGTCTAGAGTCCTAGGTTAGAAGGAGATTGTTAATTCTACCTTTTCATACTACCTCACTCCCTTGTATACCTCAGAGCAAATGATTGGTATGACAGTATGGACATTCTGAGTGATCCATGTTATTTTAGACAATTCAATCACAAAATCACAGTGATCATATAGTAATCTAATTGATTGTTCATTGATCTGCAGTAATAGTTTAAATAAAGAAGCAGATTGACCAGAACGTGATTGATTTCTTTTGATCATGTCCACAGAGGCAGCTGTAATCTCTTTAGCAGTTGTTTAAGCATAATTCACAGAAATGCCTACCTAAAGTATTTATGCAAACATGCTAAAACTGTTCTACAATCTCAACTTCCAAAATACATCAAAGAGGAAAACAAAGACAAATTTCTTTTATTTATTTATTTATTTATTTATTTATTTATTTATTTATTTATTTTCTCGCTCTGTCACCCAGGCTGGAGTGCAGTGGTACGATCTCGGCTCATTGCAACCTCCACTTCCCAGGTTCAAGCAGTTCTCCTGCCTCAACCTCTTGAGTAGCTAGAACCACAGGCGCCTGCCACCACACTTGGCTAATTTTTTTATTTTTGGTAGAGACAGGGTTTCACCATGTTGGCCAGGCTGGTCCTGATCCCAAGTGATCTGCCTGCCTCGGTCTCCCAAAGTGCTAGGATTACAGGCATGAGGCACCGTGCCTGGCCACAAAGACAAATTTCTAGCAAATAACACACTGAAAAAATGTATTTCAAAGGTTTATGCCATATTTTTAAGTGGAAATAGTGGAATAAAAATCATATTTAAGTAATTATTACAGTTGTGGGTGTGACTTCATGTGTGTGTGTGTGTGTGCCTGCCTTTGTACAATATTTTGACATTTTTTTAGTACTGTATGGGGAATGACAAATAAAACCTTGCTGTGATAAAAAGCATAGGACTTAGAGTTAAGAAAAAATAAAGAACAAACAAACTTGAGTTAAAATTTATGTCCCATCCTGATGGAGTGACTTTTCAAAGTGTCAGAAATGTGGTGCTGGCTCATCTCCTTTTTAGGCTTATCCTTCCCTCCAACCCCCGTGGAAGGAAGGTTAGCAGGTGTCAGCTGTCAGACCTCTTAAATAATTCCCCTTGGCTAAAGACAGCTCTCTCTCTCAAAGTCACACCCTCTTCCCAGGACAGCCCTCACCCAATGCCTAGTCAGTAAGTTGTGCAAAAGAGTGTACCTCATGTCCCAACTTGAGACAATTCTGAAGGACTATCCTGGTTTCAGAATTCCATGTAAGGTTGCCTGAAGTCTTATTGTGTCTACTCCACAACCCAAATTATACCCCTGTCCAATCTTGATTCTTTGCCTTCCCCAAAGTATTAATTTCAAGAGCACTCTTGAATTAACTTTCAGCATGGTAATCTCCATTTCAGAATTCTGATTGCTGTAGAAGTCAGTACTAGGTGTAGCCTGAGAAAGCACTTGAGATTTTGGAGCCAGAGCACCCAAATGCTGCTGGAAATGAAGAAACTGGTGGTAGGTGGAGAATCTATAGCCTTTAGCACACATTAGCTGGTAAATGTGCCATGGTCGATACAGAGTGACTGATACCAAGTTATCATGTGACCAGAACCACCCATCATACAGCTTGTTTGGTGACCTACCAAGTCATGAAATCAAAGAGGATTAGCAGAAATCTGTTGTGAAGTGGAAGTCGTGCATTTGGGATCAAGCATTAGCAGAAGCAGAAACCACAAATTAGTTACATAAGCAAGTTACCCAGACTCCTTGCCATACACTCTGTGGATTCAGCAGCTCTCCCTTTGCTTGCTTTTGTGATCAGATGGTTGCTCTCCTATGACAAAATGATAAAGGAAAACAAAAAAGACCATGTTTATTTCACTGATCAGAGTGCTTAGCGTAAGTCGCCAAAAGCTGAAAATGGATTACAGCTGGTGATCCACTTTGGATTCAAATATAAATGGCCTGACATTAGTATATATATAGATGCATGAGCATTAGTAAATGGCTTAAGGAATGGCCAGAGGCTGAAAAGAGAAAAATAAATGACTTGGCAACTTCACAGAGACCTAAAAGAGAAAAAGTGGAACATTGGTGAGGAAGTCTTGAATAGTTGCTTGTGGATGGGCCTACAGGAATGGGTCCAAAGTGTAAAAATCTTTGTATTGAATGTCAGTGCTTGCTAGTGATTATTAACCATAGACAAGGGACTAAATAGCCAAACAGAGAATGCCTTGGCTATTTGACATCAGTCAGCCTCTGTTATTCCTCCCTCCCCCAGTTCTGGCACAATGAATAAATGAACAGAATAGTGATGGAGGCAAAGATGGGCCCAACAGTATCAATTCCCACTTACCAATCTGGTACAGATACTGCAGTTGATGAATATCCATCCTTTTAGCTATAAAGTCTAAACCTAACCTCTAGATGTAGTCCTGTCACTCAAAGAGACCAATGATCCCCTTTGAAGCAGGTTTACTTCATTAGGCTGCTTCATTCTGGAAGGAACAGTGGTTTATTTTGATGAGAATTGATACATATTTCAGGTACAGGTTTTCAGTTCCTGCTTAAAGGCCCCACCCAGGACCATTAACCAAGGACTTACAAGTATCTGATACAATTATATAGCACTTCAAATAATATTACATGTACATTTTATAGTAAAGAAGGTATGCTGTGACCATATCACAATGAAATCCTATTGTTTTATCACATATTATATAGTCCAAGAGTGGCTAATCTGTAACAACAATGGGATGACAGGTTGATGGTGCAGCTGAGGTCTCAGTTCAGAAACAATATCCTGTAAAGATGAGGCAAAATCCTCTTGACAGCACACACACTGAATCAATGACCATTATATTGTGCTGCTTTCATAATAGGTAGAATTTGTGGTTGAGTGAAGAGGGGCCCTGGTTGCTCACTGTAAGTGACTCTTGGGGAAATGGGTTTTTCTGTTCCTACAGCTCTGGGTTATCTGGGCTTAAAAGTTATGATTTACAAAGAAAGAACACTTTCACCAGGAGACTTAGTATGCGTCAAATTGAATTTTAAACTATTAATACATTTCCACCTGGGTGTTTTGAGTCCTCATAATCTAGGACAAGGAGGCAAGAAGAAAAATAACATCTTAACATAGGTAATTGACCCTGATGATCAGGAGGAAACGTAACTGATGCTAGATAAGGTTTCTGACAGGGCAGGGAGGAATGTTTTTAGGATTTTAGAGATCCATTTGGAAATTTCATATTATTCTTGTATCCAAATGATAGTAAAAGGAAAAGTGCAGTAGTCTAGGCCTGAGATGTTATGGTAAACAAGAGGTCATACCTCTCAAGAATGAGGGTCTGGATGACCCCACAAGGAAAGCTAACTAAACTAGTAAAGATGCTAAACAAGGGTGAGTGAAATCTAGAATGAACATTTTAAGAAGGTTATATTAAGCGTTAGTTACATTCTTAAGACTAACTGCAGGGGCAGGGCCTTAATTTGACTCACTATCCCTACTATTGTAAGAACTTCCCAAGGAAAAGGGGCCACAGAGGATGAAGTTTTGAAAGAAATACTTCTGGAACTCATCTAAATCAGGTGTATCAGAACAACTCCATAAATTAACTTTAGATGCTTAACTATTTTTTGTCCAGATTTCTCTTCAGTCCAGCTGCTAGGGAATCTGTCAATGGAGGCTCTCAGCTGTCAGCCCTTTCTAGTAATTTCCCTTGGGCAAAAAAAATCTAGTAATTCCCTTGGAAATAAGGTTACAACCATATTTCAAGGCATCTTGTATCGAATGACTGGTCAATGCAGTGGTATAAAGTATTTGGCTCCCTCACCTCCAAATCAGTACATGTCTCCAGGGACATCCACAGCTCGTCATAATTGACTGAGTCCTTTTCAAGACAGCATTCAGTCAAGTTATTTCTTTGCCAGTTCTGCTTTCTTTACTTCCCCTAAAGATGGTGATTTTAGGAGCACGACCTAAGAAACTTCTTGTATGCTAATCTTTGACTTGGAGTTGGCTTCTAAGCCCCATCTTACAACAAAAAGTTGTGTGTCTTCTTCTAATCTCAGATAATTTTCTATTTTCTTATTCTAAATGATGGATAATAGTCTAACACACAGTGTTGTCATGGTGATTGAGCAATGTACAATAAAATGCCCAGTAAATTGCCTTGAGTATCTGGATATTCAATTAACTGCTAATTGCCTTATTTACTTTGCCTCCGAAAGTAACAAAGTGATAATTAGCAGAATTGATTATTAAAAGTATGTATTATATAATTTCTTCTGATTTCAAATGCCTTCTTTTTGATGATGTCATGTGTGATAATCATTTTAAAAATAAACAACTATTTTTGTTTTCTTTAATTGCTATTGTGGTATTATCAGAATATAGTTCAACAGCAAACTTTACTTCAACAACTCCTTTAGCCTATTTATGATTCTAACTCATCCTTCAAGATTGAGTAGTCAATAAGGATCAACAGAGCACATTTCCAGCAACTGTGACCATGGTTTGAAATTATATGCCTTAGGACTTGAATGCAATTCAATTTAACAATGTTTGCACCTATTACTTGGGGTTAGTTAATACAAGTCTACCAAGGGAAAGGTACACCTGAATTGGAGTTTAAAGTATAAGTAGTAATTCATTAGATGGAGAGAGAGAAGTCATTTAAGTAAAGAGAACCACATGTGTAAAATTTTAGGGTGATGAAAGGGTGCGTATAGATGGCTGTGAATGAGCTGAGAGGTGGGTAGGCCATGAAATGTAACAGATGCAAATGTAATATATTGAATTTAGGTTGAAAAAAAACATTGTCACCTACACAGAATATGGTTTGCTTTGTTTCTGAAAATGTATATGAATTATATAAAAATCTTGGGCCATAGACCTCATGTGGTTCAACAGTGACACTGTCGTGGTTGCTAAAACCAAACAAAACCTGTTGTGCAAGTAGACACATCTCATGTGTCTACTTACTCCACATAGGAACTGTTGTGTTCAGATGTGCTTATCATATTGAAAGACATTTAAAAACTTGAAAAGGGAAAGTTGGATCTAGAACATTCTGGAAAAAAACTCCACTTGAACATCATGCAAGTAGTTTTTAGACAAAATTCTTGAAGATAGGAATTTATTCCAATTAATGATTAAATTTGTATTCTTGGACATTAGCATTATTTTGTAATTAGTCATGTTAGCCCTCTGCTGCTGTATAATTTCACAACTTGCCTAATGTTTTCTATATGTCAAATACAAACTTTTATAAGAAACAATGAGACCAGAACAATCAGCTAAACAACATATAACTCTATGGGACAGATTGTTGGTCAGACCTACTTTTAAAAAGCCTAGAAACTCTTAAACAGATTGGTTTGGTATGTACCTGCCTATGAAATTCCATGTTATTTCCTTTGATCTGACTTTTTGTCTGACTCTGATCATTGCATTGACTATCAACTCTGTTCAGTTTAAACACATTGCTGAGTGTTGTCATTATTGTTCTAGAACTTTAAAAACTATCCTTTCCTTTATTTGGAGACATGTGGTAAAGGAAGCTGGATAGGAAGCGTGCATAACTGGTTGCTCTTGTGAGAATATGAGACAAGAAATGGCAAACTATACCTCTTACCTGCAACTAAAATACGTGAATCTTGTGGAAGAGATTGTTGATTGATGTTAATATTCATTTTCTACTTATTCAATTTAGAAGTGGGATGCTAAGTCCCCTCTCTGTTTCAGCTAGATAACCCAGGGTTAGCAATTTCAGACTACATTTTCCAGATCCCCTTGCTGTCAGTTTTGGGCATATGAGCAAAAGTGATGTATTCATGTCTGGATCATTTCTTTAAAAAGGAAGCTGCTTGCTCTTCACTTCCCCTTTCTCTTTTCTGATCTCCAGAAAATAAATAAACCCAGAAATAGAAGCTACATATAAAGGATGAGAGCAATTCCTCAAAATTCTATCTTCCCCTTATGACCTTACTTTTGGAAATCTCTTGTTATAGCAGCTTAGTTTAAAACATATAAATTAGTGAATCATAGAAATCAATAAAAAAATTAAGAGGAAATAGAAAGTGCTGAGACCTCAGCTGCACCATCAACCTGTCATCCCATTGTTGTTACAGATTAGCCACTCTTGGACTATATAATATGTGATAAAGCAGTAGGATTTCATTGTGATGTGGTCACTGCATATCTTCTTGGCTATAAAATGTACATATAATATTATTTGACTTGGCATGTGAGTGGATCACTCATACCAGCCCTGGGAATCAAGAGTAAATAAGAATATTTTTTCAAGAGTGAGATGAGAGGTCCACAATATAAATACAAGCAAGAATCCAAAGGGAAATCTAAAGATGTAGGAAAGCTGAGAAGAAGAAATGGCACCATTAGAAATATGCAAAATTGACTCTATTATTTAAATACATGGCCAATGCTCCTGGAAACTTTATAAGAACTCCTAATTGGAATAGCATGGACACCTTGACCTCAAAATAGATGTTTAATTTTAGGCTTCCATTACGGATTCCTTATTATTTTCACAGAGTTCAACTCTAAGCTCTGACACAGAGTGACGGAGAGGAGGGACTCTTGTATATTATTTAAAAGCATGTGCTGTAGAGTCACTTAGACTTAATTCGAAGTATGTGTTCCTTCTCTTACTTTAACCAGACTTTCTGAAATTGTTTCTTATTCCATAAATCAAGATGGTAATACCTACTACAGAGAGTAAATTTAAATTTAAATAAACAAAAATATCTAAAGGGATTAGCATATTCCCTGGCACATAGGAAACTTGCACTTAAACACCTTATTGTTGTGATTTGTTACTGATAACAACACCATTACTGATGCCTGTTTCCTTCAATGACTAAATAAACTGTTATTCAAATATATAAATATGGATACATATCTTTTTTTAAATTTTTTGTTGATCCCATCCCACTGTAGACAAGGAAAAATATGTAACTGGAAAAAGAAGCAGTGAGAAGCTTACATCTACTTTCCTAACTCATAGTGACTACTGACCAAAATACATTTTTAGTGTGGAAATTGAAGGCTTTTCTCTGGAGTTTTTCATCTATGCAGAATGCTGTGCTCTTTCTCTGTTTTCAAGTCACAATTTCATATGGGTCAAGGTCCTGATGTTTAATGATAAATGACAATGAGAACATCTTCACCAAATGACAACAAATTAATTAGCAAAGACCACAGGTCTCCCTGGTTTGCTTACTAAGTTTTGAATCTAGCAAATAGTTCCCTGCATGCCTATTATAATTATTATGAATAGATTTTCCAGTACAAAGAAATCTCATAAGTATTCATATGGACCGTTTTAAGTTCTAGTAACTTTAAATGAGATAGGTAGAGCTCCTGAAGAAAGCAATGAATCACTGGAGCTGAGCTTTAACACCCGTTCAACATCTAATCAGTTGAATTAGAACCATTTTGTAAGAGGGTTAATCAGTTCTCTAGCTTTAGCTGCCCCAGTGCTTCTGAAATTTGCTGATGTTATCATTACATTGGAAGGAGACACTCTGCATTTTAATAGAAGCATTTCTTTTAGAACCTTAGTGGTACAACAGAGAGCAAACATTAAAAAATATATTTTCTGTAAAATGAGGGCTTTACTGGGACAAGATTATGTCCTTATCTGCATCATAGGATGAAATAATATATCACACATTATAACTTCCTGAAGTGATGCTTGGTAGACACTCTGTGTAATGCAGTATCTGGCATAGGTTAGGATTTATGTAAATATTTTCTAATATTTTTCATTCGTGTTAGTGTTACTACAATGGTCTGTTGACCAAACACCTGAGTGCAGTGGCTTGACCACCATATTATATAACATAAAGGCCTCAGACAAAAGTATTGTTTTCATTCCCAAAAATATATTTTTCAATAAAATTCTCATATTAACTTATCATTAAAATATTCTGTGACAAAAAGCAAGAAAAGGCAGGTTTAGTTTAAGAAAAATCTATATATATATAGTTGCTCTCTCTCTATATATATAGTTGTTTTATATATATAAAACAACTGTTAGCAGAGACAAATCTGTATGTGTCTGCAGCAACTCATTTCTTGCCCCCTGAAAGGAAAGATTTCATCCATGGGCCATAAGGCAGAGTGAGAGACTGAGGCAAGTTTTACAGTGGAGTGAAAGTTTATTAAAATGTTTTAGAGCAGAAATGAAAGGAAGTAAAGTACAGTTGGAAGAGGGTCAAATGGACGACTTAAGAGATCCAAGTGTGTTGTATGACCCTTGACATGGGGTTTTATACATTGCCACGGTTCTGGGGTTTGTGACTCTTCTCCCCTGAGTTTCCCTTGAGGTGGGCTGTCTGTATGTGCAGTGGACTGCCAGCACTTGGGAGGGACTGCATGCACAGTGTTTACTGAAGTTGTACACATGCTTATTTGAGGCATTTTCCCTTGCCAGTAAAGCATTGGAAGGTCATATACAGTTAAATGCCGTCATTTTGCCCCTTAGTGCGCATGCTGGAGGCCACTCACTCAGCTCTTGAAATCTTACTGGGAAGCGGCTGATCACCAGCTTCAGGTGTTTTCTATCTATTGGGAGCCCTTTCCTTGGCATCAGCTGCAACAAATCGTTATTTTAGAGAGACAGTTTAACAACTGCCTGACTGTCACCTGATGGTTGCCTGACATTTGCCTAGCTACCTATTCTAACACAACTACCTATCAGGCATGGGACTGAGAGCTGTAGATATAGTAACTCATTTAATCCTTACAACACTAAACACTACACAGTATTATTACCATTGCCAGTCATTAATAGCTAATTTTAAATAACTTTAAAACATTAGTGAATTAGTCAAGCTGGTAGGGTTCTGAGGATGCTGGGGATTCAATGCTGGGAAACAATTTTAGAAACCTAGGTATATCTAGGTTTTAAATGTTATATTAAGTCCTGTATTAATGAATTTCATTGTACCTAATTATGACTTAGCAGTTTCAAAATATATTGTGCTCTTCTAAGTTTGACCCTGTACCTCAAGATACATGAGGCTAACAACGCAAGGTAGAGAAATGCAAGGCACTATATGTAGTATATTCAAGAGGTGATAAGCAAAAACGCCTTAAGGTAAAATGTATTGCATTTATAAGATGTCTCCAGCTTTATATACTCTCTACATTAAACTATGATTAAACTAAACATTATTTACTTTACATACAAGAAAAAATTATAGAAATTTTTTGTATCCTCAAAGGATGCCAGAAAATAATCTTTTCATAAAACAAGAGAATATCAAAAAGATTAAAAGAAATATGGTTGAGAAAAAGACCAATTTTGAAGAAATCTGAAATGCATGAATATAATTAATGAGAGATTACTGTGTGCTAAGGACTTCATGCTTCATATGTATTCATTTATTTCTATAATCGATCTACAGATTTAGTACTTTTAATATCTGATATAGTTTGGTTCTGTGTCCCCACCCAAATCTCATCTTGTAGCTCCCATAATTCCCATATGTTGTGGGAGAGACCCAGTGGGAGATGATTGAATCATGGGGACGGGTCTTTCCCATGCTGTTCTCATGATAGTGAATGGGTCTCATGAGATCTGATGGTTTTAAAAATGGGAGTTTCTCTACACAAGTTCTCTTTTTGCCTGCCACCATCCATGTAAGATGTGACTTGCTTCTTTTTGCCTTCCACCATGATTCTGAGGCCTCCACAGCCATGTGGAACTGTGAGTCCAATTAAGCCTCTTTCTTTTGTAAATTGCCCAGTCTGGGATATGTCTTTATCGGCAGCACGAAAATGGACTAATACATAACCCATTTCACAGATGAGAGAGTCAGAAAATAAAGAAGTGCTCAAAAAACAAACAAACAGAAAAAAAAAAAAAAAAAAACCCCTACAAGAATCAAGCTGGAAGAAGCTATGCCATGGCCAAAGTCAGACTATTTAAGCAACAAAATAATATCAAATTATAACCTAAAGTATGAAATAAATATACATGAGTCCATATGATACAAATAAATGATTGAAAAGATAACAATGTAAAAAGGAGTCAAATCTTCTTTACAGAAAAATTCGAAAAGTTTATGTAGATATGTAGATATTCCCTCTCTGCCCCTGAAGGTGAAGCCAAATTTCTCATTCTTCCTTCCCTCCCTGTGCTCAGGCTGTATTTAGTGACTTGCTTTCAAAGACTAAGGTATGAAAGGGAAACTTTAACCTTACAGTGGAGAAACCTAGTAGGCACTATCTTGGCTAGGTAATAAAGGATAACATCATTGGTGATAAGTCATGCCAATAGCTTATACCCCTAATATAATGTGATGACTAGGGCATTTTACTTCTGAGGTATTTTTTTCTGAAAAATCACAATTCCGTTATAACTACGGGAAAAGCATCACACACAACCTACATCAGGTGCCATGCTACGCAATACATAATCAGTACTCCTCAAAATTGTAAAAAGAATAAAAAACAAGAAAAAAAGTTAAAAAACTGTCAAAGACCGGAGCCAACTTAGGAGACATAATGACTACATGCAATGAGAAATCCTAGATTGAAACCTGGAACAATAAAAAAAAAGGATGTTAGACAAACAATAAATGAAATATGCATAAAATCTGAAGCTTATGAATAGTACTGTAAGAATGTTGATTTCTTAGTTGTGATAAATCTACCACGGTAATGTGAGAAGTTAACAACAGGGGAAAATGGTGGGAGGATATGGGAACTCTCTGCTCTCTTTGCAAATTTTCTGTAAATCTAAAACTATTCTAAGGTAAAAAAGTTTATTTAAAGATATAATCGGAGTCTGTTTCTGATATCACTCACCCTCCCATAAATAAGAACTAACTTGTACAACTTCTTGATGTACAACATCAGGAAGCGAAAGCAACCTGAAGACACTGAATAATTAGCAAATATAAGCAGATTTTAGAGGGGTGTTGACACTTGGAAATGGGGATGGCTCAGTATTACCCATGTTTATAGTTTTCAGCTGAGGACAGGCCATAGACACAATGCAGGGTGGCCAAAACTTCAATAAAAACATCCTCAATCATGTCCTTCTGATCTTAAAGAGCCAAAGGACAAGTTTCAGGCAACCATAATTGTTAGAATGCAATGAGAGGAAGAAGGATCATGAAAAAGAGAGAGCCAGAAGGAAAGCCCAAAATCTTGTGTATAAACTCTGTCCCAATCTCTGGAGGAACTTGAGGCACACATACAAACAGCCCATCTAATGATAAAATAACTGAATTTCAGATTTGAGCTGATCCCAAAGAACAGAGCTTAAAGTTTGAGTCCTGTGGGAATTGCCTGAAATGACAAAGTCTACATTTTTCTCAAGAATGATATAAGTAACCTGCAGGAAGTGGAAATGTCTACATGTATTATTATTATTATTGAGTGTTCTCCTATACAGAAGATTTTTTTCTCTTCTCCTTGCATTTAATTGTTTGTTTATCCAATCATTTATTTATATATGTGGGCTCACATACATTCATTGTATACTTTCGGCTATAATCCAGAACTACGTTATTTATTTTGTTATTCAGATATTTCCTGTTTTGTCCATTGGGATCTCTTTCAGTTTGGCTTCTAAGTCCCTTTCACATGCTCCCATCCTCTTGTTTGTTGAGCACTTCTTATTTTCTAGCATGACAAGGGGTTCCTTGTTCATCTTACATTCTTCCTGTACCAACGTCCTGCCTGTGAGCTGGATTCAGTAAGCATACCAAAAATATTTTTTTATGTAGTCTGACAAATCAATATAAAAAGACACATGCAGTAATTGGATTGTAAGGGTAGCCAAAAACTTTAGGAGAATTGGTGGGGAGAGTAAATTGCATGGGTTCACAGGAAACAGGAAGGCTTATTGTACCCTGTAACTATATATATTTCAAATCTATAGTAATTAAAGCTGTGATATCAGCATTTAGATTTATACATAAACAACTAGCAATGTAAGAATATACATAATATGGAGCTCAGAAATTCATAAATATAATACAATTTAATGTACACATTATATGTATAGTACAGAAATGGTCAATAGTATAGATCATTAGTATAGAAATGATCAATTAGTCAACAAATTGTGTTAGGAAAATCATCTATTGGAAAAATTAAGTTAGCTTTATATCTAATACCTTCATAAGAATAAATTCTAGATATATAAACAACTGAAATGGATATTAAAAAATATAAAATTTACATGAGAACTATAAATAAGATATTTGTTTTTAAAGAAAATATTAAATGAATACAAAGAAAAACATTCTCATGGCTTTTATGGAAGGGAAGAACTAAAGAAACAAAAATGGTACAATACATGAAGGATAAAAATATATAAATGTATGTAATTCAATATTTAAAACATCCGCATACTAAAACGTTAAAGAGAACAGAGTGGAAAAAATATCTGAAACATATGTCAGACAAATTATTAGTGTTCACACATTTTGTTAAAGAAAAAGAATTCAATTTAAAAATGGGCATAGTGTATGCCTAAGCAATTCAAACCTGACAATGCAAGGGTCAATGAAAATATGACTGAAATGTAGTAGTAATCAGAATCATGTCAATCATTAAATTAATCAGAAATCATTTTTCGGTCCACCATATTGCAAAAGTTTTAGTCTCATAATATCAGTTTTGGCAAGAATATGGGGACATTGGTGATCTCCATTGGAGCTGGTGGTGTAAGTTTTAGATACAACTTGAAAGATTTTGTTAACTTTAAAAATAAATACATCCTATGACTTAGTAAAACCATTTCTCAATATTGATTATAGATCCTGTGCACAGGAAAGCATGAAGAAAAAAGTTAACTTTTAGTATCATTGATTATGGTAAAATATTCAAGCAGCATAATTTGGGGAATGCTTCAATAAACTGTGGTGTGATAATTGCTATGGAAAACTTAGCAGCAACTAAAAAGAATAAAGAAGGTTTACATGTACTATTCAGAAAAGATCCCCAAAGTACATGTTTAAGACAAAATTTTTTTTAATAAAATATACATGATATGTATATTTTAGTATGATTTATATAAAATGTAAGCAATCATAATGATAGTATGTTATATGGTCATATATGTAAATATATAATGTACATGATTTATATAAAATGTAAGCAATCGTAATGATAAAAGTATGCTATATGGTCATATATGTAAATATATAAAAGTTCATAGAAAGAAAAGGCATATAAGCTTCCACAGGATTTACTTAAGGATTTGAGATAGAAATTTGGGATGAGGTGAGGACTTGAGTCTTAACTGACAAAGCTTTGTTTTTATGAAGGAAACTTACTAAAATATTCCTTATAAAACCAAAACAATATTGAAATGACCACAGAAAAAGTATATACTATTTAATTCATAAAATCAGTGTATTAAATGAAATAACATGGTTAACATACAGTCTGGTTGACAGAAGAATGTGGTAGTTGCATATGATATATATATGACAGTATATGTGTATATGACATGAGAGTATATGATAGTAAGAATAGAACATGTAGCAAAGGCACTAACAACATCTCAAGCCTTTGTTTCAGAAAAAAGGAAACATAGTCCTTAGATACCTAAAAATTGAAAGATCCACCCCTAATATGATAACAATGTTTCTCTAAAACACAGTTATCACATTATTCTTAATAATTGCCTCTACTAAAACTAGGACAAGATATAGATTACCTAAAATCACTATCGTATTGCTAAAAAATTCTGGGCAATGAGAGGTAAATTCAAATTAAACAACGAAACAAGGGATTATACTCACATTATAGCCACTAGAGAAAAAGAAGCTCATTATTTATTATTATTATGCAGCGTAACTTTTATTTCAGTGAAAAAGAAATGAGTAGAATTACAGCTGTTGCTCTAATAACTGTGTCTAGCTCTGACCACTTCCGTTTTAATTTGTCACATGTGTGAATATCATCAGCGATGACTTTTTCACAGGGAGGAAAAAAGCCCAAAAGATTAAAAAGGTATTAAATTAAATAGTTCAATAAATGCAAAGCCTGCAAGTACGTGCAAAAGAATCAATAGATATCATACCATGGTGTACAAGGCCCTACATGTTCCTGTCTCAGATACCACTTGGATCCCACTGACAGTTGGAGAGAATTTTCTTGAAATCCTTGTTTTTATTTTTGTTTCTCAGCATTTTACAGTACAATACACAACCAACAAAACAGCACACATCTTGACATCTTTTTGCATGTAACCTGCAACACCTTGCCTCACGCCTAGTCCCAACCTTGAATCCTTGACAGGTTACATTTGTGTAAATAAAAGTGATTCCAAGGTCTCTGGCCACAGTCCTATAATTTCTTCCTTTCTTTTCCTTTCTCTTTCCCTTCCTTCCTTCCTTCCTTCCTTCCTTCCTTCCTTCCTTCCTTCCTTCCTTCCTTCCTTCCTTCCTTCCTTCCTTCCTTCCCTCCCTCCCTCCCTCCCTCCCTCTCTCTCTCTCTCTCTCTCTCTCTCTCTCTCTCTCTCTTTCTTTCTTTCCTTCTTTCTTTCTGTCTTGCTCTGTTGCCAAGCTGGAGTGCAGTGGCGGGATCTCGGCTCGCTGCAACCTTCGCCTCCCAAGTTCAAGTGATTCTCCTACCGCAGCCTCCCAGGTAGCTGGAATTACAGGCGTGTGCCACAACGCCCGGCTAATTTTTGTATTTTTAGTAGAGACGTGGTTTTCACCATGTTAGTCAGGCTGGTGTAGAACTCCTGATCTCCAGTGAACCGCCAACCTCGGCCTCCCAAAGTGCTGGGATTACAGACATAAGCCACCGCGCCCGGCCTGATTTCTTCCTTTCTATTGTTGGAATGGATTCAGGTTTTGTGGGCCCTGGTGCTTATACTCTTTGGAGGGTCCTTTTTAAGAAAAGTAATTTAAAACTACCAATACCAAACTGAGGATGGAAATGAATAATTTTTTTTAGAATGAGAAAAATAATGAACAAATTATAACTGCTGAAAAGCTGACAAATACCATAAATATCACAAAGTAAACCAAAATTACTGTTATTATTATTAACTAGAGAATCCAGCCCCTTGCTAGCTTGAAAGGCTCTATAGCTTCTGACTCAGCAGCTGGTACAGCTTGGCCAAGAAGCAACGGGTTGGAGTTGGACTCCCTCCCAGCAGGGGGCAGAGCAGAGCTTTCTTCGGTCCTTTGTTCATCTTTGCCAAGTTGTTAGGCTGGTCCTTTGCTTCCGTAATTTGATCATTTGCAGAGTAGGACTACAGTGAAGAAGAATACGAAATCTTCCTTCCCCTTTAGTCTTATAAGCAGTGATTTTTTTTTTTAAAGTCTTGGTATAAGTAAATGCATGCTTACTATATAAAAAATGAAAGGTACAGAAAATATGAAGTAAGTAACAAGCCCCTATTGCTTGGAGGCAATCACAGTTAATATTTTCATTTATTTTCTTTCTGTTTTCTTTCTATCCATTTTACATAGTTATGAACACGCTGAACAAATTTTTATTCAGCTTCATCACTTACCACTTTATTATGAATTTGTTCCCAACTCATTAAAATTCTCTTAAATATTTATTAGGCTTATAATATTGTATTAACTGCATACACCATAATTTACCAGTTATAATATCTATTGATGGATATTTAAATCATTTTGTCACTAATATAAATAATGCTATCCCTATCATCTTTGTATTTAAACATATGTCTGTATCTCTGATTATTTTCATTACATAGACTTTTAGAAACAAAATTACAGGTTTTAGAAAGCAAAATATTTGTATGGCTCTAGGTGCACATTACCAAGAGTCTTACCAATAACCTTTCACTGCCACTGGCAGATTGTACTATTACCTGGTTCGCAGCACCTTTTCAGCACTGCTTAATAATTTAAACACATGTACCAATTTCAGAAATATAAAAAGGAACCTTTTTAACCATACATTATGTGATGATTGTTTCATGCTTTCCTTTTACTTTCAATTGTATATAATTTATTTACTTGGATACTTCATTTTATGATCACCTGATAATGCACATTAAGGATTGTCAAACTGTACCCTCTGCTATCACCACCTATTTCTTACATAGATGAATATTATGTCTAAGTATGCTTTTTTACTTGTATTTTCCATTTTGAAAAATGTGCCTACTGCTGCTGGCCTAATCTTAAATAAAATAACACTACCATAATTGACAAACACATTTTATACTTACACCATTTTGAATATTATGTTTACAACGAGTTAAGAAATGCAGTGCCAATGTTCAAAGCAATGGAGAATTAAAGGCAGAGATAGTCTGTCAATTAATCAATCATCAATTGTCTTTACATATATCAATGCAAAGTAGCACATGCTTCAGATTTATTGCCCACAAGCAAATATAGGTTTGACAGAAAAAAGTGGTCATTAAAAGCTTTAATTGCTTCAGTCAATTTCATAGAGGAGGACAGTCATGAATTTTAGAAAAAAGGTAAGTCAGAGCGTAATGGGGAGGACTAGAGAAAATAGTAAGATTGACCTGAGCAAGAGTTTTTAGCTGAGTAAATACCTGGCATGAATTGGCAAGAAGATGTGGGACTGGTCTGACTAGAGCTATAATTCAGTTGTTTTCAAATTTGGCTTCACAGGCATTGTATAGCACACTCTCTCACCTATGCCCCTGGCCTACTATAGTGGAAAGGAGAGACATAAATGAGAGAGGATCTTTGAAAGGTATATCTTATCAACATTACTCTATCCTCAATTCCCACTTTTTTTTGTTTGTTTTTTGAAACAGATTCTCACTCCTTCGCCCAGGCTGGAATGTAGTGGTGTGATCTCAGCTCACTGCAACCTCCTCCTACCTCCTCCTCCTTCTCCTCCTACCTCCCACGAGAATCAAATGATTCTCGTGCCTCAGCCTCCCGAGTAGCTGGAATTACAGGCATGTGCCACCATGCCTGGCTACAGAGACAGGGTTTCACCATGTTGGACAGGGTGGTCTCGAACTCCTGACCTCAAGTGATCCGCCTGCCTCAGCCTCCCAAAGTGCTAGGATTATAAGGGTGAGCCATCATGCCTGGCCTCTATCTCCAACCTATCCACAGAAACTTTTCTCTTCTTTTCACATGCATATAGGGACCCAATGTAAGATTTTATTTAAACATATGTGTGCTTTGTTAAAACAGGTTTGAAAAGTTCTGCTGAAGTGTTCAGAGGAGCAGGAGTATGGAAGGAAGCATGTAAAATAAGCGGACAGTAACAGGTTGGTAAGAAAAATCCAGCAGAATGGTACAGGATAGATTTAATTGAAAAGAATGTGTTATGATGAGATAAACTTGAAGATTATTGCAAGTGTTCAACATTAATTAATCACCAACTGTTGGTGAGAAACCATTAGTCCAAGAGTAAAATGATAAACTCACTCAGGGATAATAGCAGTTGGGACTAAAAGAAAGAGAGGACATATAAGAGACAAAAACGTAGAAAATCTCAGATTTGCTGAAAGAGAAAAAAGGAACATTCTAAAAAGAACTCAAATGTTTCAAACTGGTAACAAAATAAAAAGTGGGTAGAATTACAGCTGTTGCTCTAATAATAAAAAGAAGAAATATTAATGGGACTCTTGTACAAACAAAAATGCTAACTTTGGATTTTCACAGTGTAAATTTATTAGTTTGAATAAATGTCAGAATAGTTAAGTGGAGTTGCTTAGCTGTAGAAAGAAACATAGGGCTATTTTATATCTCCTACTGAGAGAGATTTTTGCAAATCTTCATAAAACAATAATAGAAGACTAATGGATATGTCTTCTAAACAAGAGAGTTTAATATAAAAAGGGGGAATATAACATATGGAAGCCTTAGATTCTTTCTTGCTGAACACTGGGACATAAATAGATCCATTCAGGTAAAGAATGGAGTCAATAACAACTACTCCACTGCCACCACCCCACGCAAAAGTCTAGGCTTCTTGTTGAAAAGCTTGTTTAATTTGTTTTTGTTTGTTTGTTTTGGAGTGGAGGAGAGGAGAGTAATTGCATCAAATGTTAACTCCCCTGCCTGGTATCCAGGTTATTGTACAATCTATTCACACATTTCTTACTAAATTCCCAGGGGAGAACTAGCTTCTTCTATCTATCCCTTCAGCATTGCAGAATTGTTCTAAAGTTCTACCTCAAGTGAAGATAGTAAATTTATTACTTGTGCATGTTATTTGTGCCACAGTTGATTATGCTTAACTGGCTGTAAAGCAGTCATGAGTTTCCAACTGTTCCACTCTCTGTGCATCTCTTTGTTGAAGAATGCAACCTTCCAGATAGAGGAAGACCCTTCCTTACTTAGATGCACCTCTGTGATGGTTAAGTGTCAGCTTGATTGGATTAAAGGATGCAAAATATTGTTTCTTGGTGTGTGTGTGTGAGGGTGTTGCCATAGGAGATTTACATTTGAGTCAGTGGACTAGAAAAGGAAGACTCACCCTCCATCCAATTGGCTACCGTGGCGGCTAGAAAAAGCAGGCGAAAGAAGATGGAATAAGCCGGCTTGCTGAGTCTTCCAGTTTTCCTCTTTCTCCCGTGCTGGATGCTTCCTGTCCTTGAACATCAGACTCCAGGTTCTTTGGCCTTTGGACTCTTGGACTTAAACTAGTGGTTTGCTGGGGACTCTCCAGCCTTTGGCCACAGACTGAAGGCTGCACTGGCAATTTCCCTACTTTTAAGGCTCTGGAACTTGAACTGAGCCATTACTGGCTTCTTTACTCCTCAGCTTGCAGATGGCCTATCATGGAACTTCACCTTGTGGTCATCTGAGTCAATTCTCCTTAATAAATTTTCCTTCATATATACATGTATCCTATTAGTTCTGTCTCTCTGGAGAACTCTGGCTAATACAATATCTATGAACCATCAAAGAAGCTCACAAAGATCTGTTCGTAGGATAATATAGGACAGAAATGTTTACATGCTTCAGTTTTACTAGAATGGTGCTTTTGCACGTTTTCCTTTGAATTGTTTTCACTTTATGCCTATCTAATCCTCACTAAATCCCCGTTCCAAATCATGCAAGAACACTATTATATCCAAACAAATCAAATCTCTCTATTGTGTTGTACTATAGTTTATAATCAGTATCACATAGTTAATATTTTTTCAGAGTCTTTGGGTCTCCAATGATAGGAACTTTATTTTAATCTCCTTTTGTTTTTTTTTATAATGTCTACTTTGGTTCTATGCATATAGGATGGTCTTTACAAATGCTTGTTCACTTACGGGTTTCAATAACAGATTATTTGGACAAAATTAAATGCAAATATCATTAGTAAATAAAAATAAAATAAATTAATAAAATTATTTTTAAAATTTATTAATAAAACTGCTTTCCAAAAATCTTTAAACTTGTAAAAATAAATGTAAGAAAATAATGAAACAAAGGTAAATAGCTGAGACTTAGTTAAAGAGCTTTTGCATGGCAAAAGGAAGAGTCAGCAAACAGACAACCCACAGAGTGGGAGAAAATGTTCACAATCTATACATCTGACAAAGGACTAATATCCAGAATCTACAAGGAGCTCAAACAAATTAACAAGGAAAAAAAAATAGACAATCCCATCAAAAAGTGGGCTAAGGGCATGAAAAGACAGTTCTCAGAAGAAGATATACAAATGACCAACAAACATGAAAAAATGCCCAACATCACCAATGATTAGGGAAATGCGAACCAAAACCACAAAACGATACCAACTTACTCCTACAAGAATGGTCACAATAAAAAACTCAGGAAATAATAGATGTTGGCATGGATGTGGTGAACTTCCACACTGCTTGTGGTAATATAAACTACTACAACCACTATGGAAAACATTATGGAGATTCCTTAAGGAGCTGAAAGTAGAATTACTTTTGATCTAGAAATCCCACTACTGAATATCTACCTAGAGGAAAAGAAGTCATTATACAAAAAAGATACTTGCATATGCATGTTTATAGCAGCACAATTCGCAATTCTAAAAATGTGGAACCAACCCAAATGCCTATCAATCAACAAGTGGATAAAGAAACTGTAGTATTATATATGATGAAATACTACTTAGCCATAAAAAGTAATTAATTAATGGCATTCACAGCAACCTGGTTGAGATTGGAGACTATTATTCTAAGTTAATTAACACAAGGAATGGAAAACCAAACACTGTTCTCACTCATAAGTGGGAGCTAAGCTATGAGGATGCAAAGGCATAAGAATGACACAACGGACTTTGGGGACTCAGGGGGAAAGGGTGGAAAGAAGGTGAGGGATAAAAGACTACAAATTGAGTGCAGTGTATACTGGTTGGGTGATGGGTGCGCCAAAATCTCGCAAAGCACCACTAAATAATTTACTCATGTAACCAAACACCACCTGTTCCCTAATAACCCATGGAAATAAAAAAATTAAAAAACAAACAAAGAAAATAATGATTATAGTATATTTTTGTATCTCCTTTTTATTAAAAAGAAAAAAAAAACCTTTCACCTAGATCCATGTTTCTTAGCACTTAAAAATTAACTAATTGTGTCGGGAATGGAAGTCATCTAGGAAATTCTGTGGTTTTAAGCCACCAGACATGCTCCTAGGAATACGATAACACCTATTCCTGATCTCATCTCATCATCAGTCCCTTTCATCTCCATACTTCAATATTGATGACTCCGTGTGCCTCTCCTGCATCCTGGACTTCCAGGCTTCCTATTTTAGACACTTGTCTATGCCCAGCTCCTGGTTTATGGTTGCTCCATTTGTCCATGCTCTTATACCAGCTATTCTCATTCTGAACTATGTCCTAACTGGAATTAATCTTACCATATTTCTGAAAGAAGAGCCCAAGCTCTTTTCGTTGATATATTTATGTGCACCATTTTTAATAATTATAATACTACAAAACTACAACACTACAAACTACTGGATTGAGTTGTTGCAAAGTTAATGTGATTTCCTCTGCAAGGCTGATTTTATATATATATATATATTTATATATAATATATTAAATATATATGTATATATAATTTATATGTATAAATTATATACATATATTATATGTACATATATAATATATATAGTACATATATATGTATAAAATATGGCCACATGCTGCTATATTATGTTAACCCTACTATTTTCTAAGTGTTGATGGCAATAAGAAAAGCTTCGACTGAAAAATGGGTGATTTGATGGTATATAACTATATAGTATAAGATACCACAGATTAATTGATTCAGGTTGAGAAAGAATTATCTGTGCACTATCTAATGTGTCTCTTTATATTGTTAACTCAACAGAACGAGGAAGATCTTCAGCTCTCTGCATGTAAACTTATTAGGATATTCGGTATTGTATGGTAATGAATAGAAAAAGTGCAAGCATTCGTCTCAAATGACCCAAATTGAATCTGTTTTGTCACATACCTACTGAATCACCTTAAATAAGTCAATCGTTTCTGAATTCCAGAGTTTCTACAAAGTTTACATAGGGCTGATATCATTTAAGTTGCTTCAGTCTGCCTGAGAGATGCTTAGCAAAGACATAGATAAAACCAGTACAACCATATATAGGTAGTTTTTTCTTTTCTGTCACTTTTAACTCCAGCCAGTAGGGCAACCTTCTTTTCTCCTCTTTCTTACCACTCCTCCCCAATTCATTCACTCCCATGTTACAGGTGAACAACCATGAAAAATGGAGACAATAGTTTTTAAAGTACTAGTAAAAGTATGAGTACATCTATAGCATACAACTACCAATGATACTTAAATGTAGCTATAGCTCATCTCCAATTCCACACAATCTGTATACCCTCTCTATTTTCCTAACTTTCCTAAAACAGTGATTCCATTTTCCACTCTACATGAAAATTATGCATGCAGCTAAATTTGCTGTTTTTCTTGAATTAAAAAAAATGGTAGGTTTTGCAGAGAAAGAGTAGAAGGGCAGGCCCACAAATGTCATACATAATTTTCGTCTATAATTCATTGGCCAGATTACATGACAACAAGGAAAATGAAAATATATTCTAGCTGTTAGATTGAAAAGAAAATGGGGTTTGTTAAACACATGTTAATCCACATGATAGTTCTCCTTTTCCAGCCCCAAATACGTGTCTCATTATTTAACTATCCCGTCCTATAAGGATATCTTTTCGCAAGTCGATATTCTCATCTTTCTGCAAGTCAGTATACCCATTGCAAAGTGTAGAATCTCTAGAAGAGTAATACGTTTCCTTCATAAAACTCTTGTGGTCTAGTGATCCTCCAGCACATAACCAGTCAATGTACAGTGGTAGAAACATAACTGGAAGAAACAATAGTGGCTCCCAGTAAACAGGATGAGAGTGGCAAAACAGCGGTTATCAGTGCATAGTAAGTCTGAAATCTTGCTAGGCAGATTTTGTAAAGATTTTTCACCTGTTGTGCAATTTTGCTCTCTGGGAAGAATTCCCCCAATCACTGTGTTTGGTTTTGTTCAATTGCACCTACTCTCTGAAAATTTTCCCCCATCCATTATTATATTGCTCAAATTTGATGTGGGGAAAGGAGTTTGTGAATTTTGAGGGAATTCTTGTGACTGAATTGTATTCACCAAAATTCATATGTTGAACTTCCAACCCCCAGTACCTCAGAATGTGGCTGCATTTGGAGATAGAGTCTTTTAAAGGGTAATTAAGTTAAAATGAGGTTATTAGAGTGAGACTTGATCCAATATAACTGGTGTCTTTATAAGCAGAGGAAATATGACATTGATTTATAGACAAAAGAGGAAAGATCATTTGAAGACACAGGGGAAGAGCAGTCTTAGTTCATTCCTGCTGCAATAATAAAATACCTTAGAGTGGGTAATTTGTAAACAACCAGAATTTACTTTTCACCGTTCTGAAGACTGCGAAGTTCAAGACCAAGGTCTGCTTCTCATAGATGGCACCTTCTTTGTTTCCTCACGTGGCAGAAGGAAAAACAAGCTAACACTTGGTTTACAAGGGTACTGCTATAGTTTGGATGCAGTTTGTTCCCACCAAAACTCATGTTGAAATTTGATACCCTATGTGGCAGTTTGGAGGTAGGCCCTAGTGAGTGATGTTTGGGTCATGGGTACAGATCCATGAATGGCTTGGTGCCCTTCTTATAATAGTGAATCCTCTCTTTGGGGAGACTGGATTTGTTCTGATGGGAATGGATGAGTTTTTGTGAGTCAGTTGTTATAAAGCCAGGACACCCCTCTGACTTTTTTTTCCTTCACACATGTCTGCTTCCCCTGTCACCCTCTCTGCCATGTTTTGACCCTTGCCAGAAGTCAAGCAGGTGCCAGCACCAGGCTTGCATACTTCTCAGCCTGCAGGACCGTGATCAAAATGAATCTCTTTATGAATTTCCCAGCTTCAGGTCTTCTGTTATAGCAACACTACATGGATAAAGACAGGCACTAATCCCATTTCTGGAGAAGGAGAGGTGACCTAATCATCTCTCAAAAACCCCATTTCTTAATAATATTCTATTGGGGATTAAGTTTTAATATATGAATTTGGGGACAAAACAATATTCAGAGAATAACATTCCACGTTTTGCCCGAAATTCAGGTCTTTCTCACATGCAAAATACATTCATTCCATCTCAGTAGCCACAAAAGTCTTAATTTGTTCTAGCACCAACTAAAAAGTCTAAAACTCAGAGTCTCATCTAAATGTTTTCTAGCTCACAAATGAGTAAGACCCAAAGATATGATTTATCCTGTAGCAAATTCCCCTCCAATTGATAGTCTGTGAAATACATAAGTTACATGTTTCCAAAAATACAATGGTGGAATGGGCATAGAACAGACATTCTCAAAAGGAGAAATAGGGAAGAAGGAAAAATGAACAGGTATGTACCAAATCCCAAACCCAGTAGGGCAATCATTATGGCTTCAGAATAGTATCATTTGACATGAAGTTCCCCAGACGCACGAGGGCTGGGGTTGGGACCCCCAAGGCTTTAGGTAACCCCACCCTCATGGCTTTGCTGGGCCCAGCCCACATAGCAGCTGGGATATAACTTAGAGTTGCATAACTGAGGCTCTCCCAGGCTGGAGTTGCATGCTGGTGGCCCCACCAGTATGGATCTCAGAGGAACCCTTGATCCCATAGCTCCACTAGGCATTGTCCTAGAGGGGACTCTCTGCAGTGGCCTCAGCCCCACAGCTTCACTAGACATTGTCTTAGTGGAGTTCTCTGCAGTGGTCCTGCTTTTTGTCAGTTCTCTGCCTGAGCCCTGAGAATCTCTGGGACATCCTTTGAAACCTAGGTGGAGATAGCCATGCTCCCACAAATGTGTCTGTGCACCGGCGGAGGTAGAAACATGCAGATATGGCCAAAGTTTACAGTTGTTCCCTCTGAAGGGGTTTAGGCTCAAAAAAAAAAAAAAAAAAAAAAAAAGACAAGCACAAAGTAACACTAGATTTTTAAAGATCAGACACAAGAAATCTTTCAGACAATGCAAAAACAATACTGATCTGTTTCCAGTAGTTCCATGTGCCAGTAATCACTCGTACAGTTTCTTAGCTATAGGTTTTAATATATTTTCACTTCTTTACCATGTGATGTTCTTTCTCAACTTAATGACAGCCACCTGGAGGCTGTCTTGAAGTCCCTTAACATGTTTATTGTCCGTTTGATATACTCATGTGAAATATCTGATAAATATTTTCACCTAATTTTCTACTGAGTCATCTCATCTGGCTTTCTTGAGGGTGGCTTTTTAAAAAATTATTTAACGTTTATTTTAAGTTAAAGGATGCACATGAAGTTTTTTATGTAGGTGAACTTGTGTCATGGGAGTTTTTTATACAGATTATTTCATCACCCAGACATTAAGCTTAGTACTCACTAATTATTTTTCTTGATCCTCTCCCTCCTCTCACCTTCCACTCTCCAACAGGCCCTAGTGTATGTTGTTTCTCTCTAAGTGTCCATGTGTTCTCATCATTTAGCTTCCACTTATAAATGAGAATATGCGGTATTTGATTTGTTGTTCCTGAATGAGTTTGCTAAGGATAATGGCCTCCAGCTCCATCCTTGTCCCTGCAAAGGACATGATATCATTCTTTTTTATTGCTGCATAGTATTCCATTGCATATATATCTCATTTTCTTTATCCAGTCTACTGTTGATGTGCATTTAGGTTGACTCCATGTCTTTTTTATTATGAATAGTGCTGCATTGCACACATACATGCATGTGTCTTTGTGGTGGAATAACTTACATTCCTTTGGGTATATACCCAATAATGGGATTGCTGGGTTGAGTGGTGATTCTATTGTAAGCTCTTTGAGAAATCTCCAGACCATTTTCTACAGTGACTGAAATGATTTACATTCCCGTCAGCACTGTATACGCTTTTTTTTTTCTCCACAACCTCACCAAAATCTGTTATTTTCTGACTTTTTAGTGATAGCCATTCTGACTGATGTGAGGTGCTATCTGATTGTGATTGGGATTTGCATTACTCTAATGATTAGCTATGTTGATCATATTTTCGTATGCTTGTGGGCTGCATAAGAAGTGTCTGTGCCTTTTGTCCACTTTTAAATGGATTATTTTTCTTGTTCAGTTATTTGAATTACTTGTAGATTCTGCATATTAGCCCTTTGTCAGATGCATGTTGTGCAATTTTTTTTTTTCATTCTGTGGGCCATTTACTGTGTTGGTTGTTTCTTTTGCTCTGCAGAAGATTAAGTCACATTTGACCGTTTTTTGTTTTTGTTGCATTTGCTTTTGAAGACTTGGTTACAAATTATTTGGCTAGTACACTACCCAAAAGAGTTTTTCTTAGGTTTTCTTCTAGGATTTTTATAGGTTACCATCTTACATTTAAGTCTTTAATCAATCTTGAGTTAATTTTTGTATATGGTGAGAGGTAAGAGCCCAGTTTCATTCTTCTGTATATAGTTATGCAATTTTCCTAGCATCATTTATTGAATAGAGCGTCCATAAGCAAAATTTTAAAACAGTCCTGAATGGCACAGTATTAGACTTCAACAAATGTGGACTGGTTTCATGGCACGTAAATAAAATGAAACAGAATTACCAAAGGATAAATGCAGAGATTGTTAGGTAACCCATATGAGGTCTATACTAATGTTATATAGATGAAGATGCCTGATTTTCTAGTGACAGCTCTCTCTCTCTCTGTCTCTCTCTCTCTCTCCCTCTCTCTTTCTCTCCTTCCCTCCTTTATTCCCTCACTCTGTTTATTCCTCCATGATGTTCTTTCTTCTTTTTTTTTTTATTGTGATATATTTTCTTCAGATTTTGAAGAGTTGGAAAGGAGAGTTATGTATCCTGAATCTTTTAGTTCCTCATCTACAGAATTGTGTCATGTCTATCCGGTTTTAGGGTCCTATATTATAATTCATCTAAATCTGTTACATCATAAACTGTCATTTACTGGTTTTCTCAGGGAAAAAATGACTTATTAAAAATATTTTTGTTTTGCTGAGTCACAGATTAGAGTCAGAAGTTCACAGAATATTGCTCTCCACAAGGTGCCCATCTGCTTACTGATTTATGAACAATTTGAGGATAGGGCAAGAGTGCTCTTCAGTATATGTTAACATGGAATTAAACAATACAGCTGTTCAGACATCTCTATGGTTACAATTGCTTAGTAAACTATTGTTAAATTTATAACAAAAGCACAAGAGATTACCCTTTGTTCTTAAATTAAATGATGTATGCACGTAGACACACATGCATACACATACATTTATATACACACTGGCTTAAAACCAAAGAAAAAATACTTTATATTGCTAGCAATTACTTATGGAGCCTCAAAGTCTAAGATTTAATGTTATAAACTTGTCAGCAGGTGCTCTGTTAATGCTGAAGTAAACAATGTTCTACAAAATCTTGCTGTGTTCTTTGGAAAAAAATCCCATCAGCAATGAGGGAAAAGAAAATCTATTAAGACACCTCCGCATATGTTTTTAGAACCAGAGTCTTAGCATTTTCTATTTTCTTTCCCTTGCCAAAGATTATTCTTTGTTATACGCGAAGGACTTACTCAGAAAGTAGTGACACGTTTTCTAAAGCTCCCTTGTGATTTTGTTTGGCTCTTAAAATGTGGAGTTGAAGCCAGAATGCTGTGCTTTATGTAATAATATTATCTATTTTTGCTTAATAAAATAATGTTATCTATTTTTGTAAGTAAAATACATTGAAAGCTAGATTTTGAATTCCATAGTTTGTTATTGTTTCAGGTACAACATAGCTATGCTCAAATAATGGACCATTTTTCTTTTTTTCTTTCTTTTTTGTTCTTTCTCGAAGTACTCTTCCTTAAGAAACATGTGTTCGTTTTTGTTCATTTTAGCTAGGAAGCACACAAAAGCAGTTTTCAGAGAAATTTTTGCTCTAGAGATATTAGGTGTTGTTGAAGTAGTTTTATCTGTCCGTTTTGGCAATACTTTAGGATTCTTGGCAAGGAGGGTGCTATGCACTGGAAAAAAGAATGTACTCATTCCTTGGGAGGCTTTTTTTTTAAAGCAATTCCTAATTTAATGTCTTTGAAACTGAGGATTCTTCTAGTGGGAATGTCATCAGGTTAAATAACAAACAAAATGAGGTAAATGGAAATTGACTGTGGTGTAATTATTTTCATGTGTAGAGGATAGATAGGTAAGAATAAAAACGTTAAAAGTAAATGGCTACCTCACCTCTGGCTGATTGATACCTTCCCCACCCCCTCAAATGTTATGTATTGTGAAGTTGTCATGTGGGAAAAAATATTTTAATGCTTGACTTAGCACATAAGAACTTTACAACTTATAAAGCATTCATAAAAGGGATGAATCTTATTCCTTGTGACACAGGTACCTTCATCATTCCCACTGAGCAATGATTTATTTCCTCACCACTGCCAGCACAATGCCTCACAGGCAGCACATTTAGCTGCAACTCAATGAGCTAGCATGTACAAAATATAGAACTCCATACAACTTATAAGACAATTTGGTATTTCTCCCTGAGTTACATTGAGGGAAGGGAGTCAGGGGGTGCACAGGGAAGGAGGAATGCCTTTAGAAATGATTGTAGTGCGTTTTCAAGTTTTCTTGTCATTGGGAGAGGAAACGTGGAAAATAAGGGACAGCTTGATAGTGCTTTTTTTCAAAGAGAGTGGACAGGAAAAAAGAAAAGTATGATTTTATTTGAGAGCTTACATTGAGAACTGAATTCAGAAGTAGGGATTGGTCTTTGAACTCCTTCTCCACTGTTCGGTTTTCTCCTAGCAAGCATTCTTGCATTTAAATAACCCCCTCTCTTGGCTGTAGGAATACCTGAGTGTGGGGCAAGGAGATGTGAAAGAGGTAGTTCTGCTTTCTGATATTTCTATGGATGTTTGTGGGGTGAGAGAGAGAAGGAAATAAGAACATCTATGTAGAGTGACTATGAACGATACGTAAAAATGGTTGAGGTATCATAAAGAGTCTGGAATAATAATAGAAGAATATTAATACCTCTCAACATTATGCCAACAATTCTAGTAGCTGCCACCAGGTGCAGAGTAAAGGAGAGGCATGCCATAGAAAAACAGGTGAAGTGTTTCATCACTGGATAACGGAAAAACAAAGTTCAGTGATACAATCTACCTAAAGATGAGTTTAATAAATGAAAATCAAGTTACTGGAGTTTAAATTATTTTACTGATTAATCCCTATGTATAAAAATCATGATAAATACACCAAAATAAAAGTTAATCTATCTTTAAAATCCAAGTGATTATTTAAGACTCTTTGTTATAAATAAGCTACACAAATCTTTTTGACTTCATGTTTAATCTCACTTTCTCAAGACTTTTTTTTAGAATCTTTTCATCAATTCTTTTTTGCTTGTTTGTTTATTCATGACAGCATATGGGACGTTTTTACATCTTTGTCTTTCCATTTTACTTTCTTAGTCCAAGCCTCCAAAATTAGGGATTGATTACCTTAGAGATACATTAGGTTCTGCTAGAGGATTTAAGAAATCAGAAAATACAATAATAAAGACTTTCTTCCTTTCCTCTTTCTTTCCTTCCTTCCTTCCTTCCTTCCTTCCTTCCTTCCTTCCTTCCTTCCTTCCTTTTTTCCTTCCTTCCTTCCTTTTTTCCTTCCTTCCTTCCCTCCCTCCCTCTCTCCTCCTCTCCCCTCCCCTTCCCTTCCTTTTTTCTTTTCTACTTGCCTATAATTTTGATTGAAAACCAGATGTCTTAAATTAAAATGTTACACCATTACATCTTCTTTTTCTTTTTTTTTTGAGACAGAATCTTGCTCTGTCACCCAGGCTGCCATGATCCCAGCTCACTGCAACCCCCACCTCCCAGGTGCAAGCAATTCTCCTGCCTCAACCTCCTAAGTAGTTGGGATTACAGGCGCCCGGCACCACACCTGGCTAGTTTTTGTATTTTTAGTAGAGACAGGGTTTCACCATGTTGGTCAGGCTGGTCTCGAACTCTTGACCTCATGATCCGCCCACCTTGGTCTCCCAAAGTCCTGGGATTACAGGCTTGAACCACCGTGCCCAGCCTACATCTTCAATTTTATATTTTTGTTTGACAAACATTTAACATTAAAAGTCCCATTTCATGAAATGAATGGTTGAAGAACATTCTAGGCAATGAGGACTCAATCATGACTAGAACTGATATGCCTTTACCTTTAAGAAGTTTACATTTTAGTTTCAGGATCCAGATAATGAACACATAATTACATTTCAAAAATCATTTCTGATAGCTATAGATGCAAGGGAGAAAAATAAGCAAATAACACATGACAGTCTGGGTGTTTCGGGTGAGTCTCCTCTACAAAAGTTGGGCAGAGAAATATTTCTGAGGAAGTTGTTTTTGAACTGAAATCTGAAGAATGACAAAAGGCCATAAAGCGGGCAAGGCAGAGTTTTGGTAAGGAGAGAAAATAACAAGTACGAAGACTGAAGATGGAGAAATTGTGGTGCTAATCAAGGAAAGAAAAGAGGGGCAGTGTGGTAGGTAGAGTCAGGGGAAGTAGTGGTAGGCATAAGATAAACTTGAAGTGTTAGGCAGAAAATAAATTACGTAAGACTCTCTAGGCAGGTCTTCTGACAAGTGTGGACTTTATTCCAAGCGGAGTTGGAAGTCTTCAAAAGACTTTAAAAAGGAAGTCAAGGATATATGCTTAAAATATTCTTGCTCAGTTGGGGAACAGAGAGGAGAAGGAAAAAGTGTCAACAGAGAGGCGGCTTATGGGCTATTACAACAATTTAAGTGACAGATAACTGTGCTGGGAAGCAGAAATAAAGAAAGTAAACATGTTTGATTAGACTGTAGATTATATGAGACTGTAGAGTGTAGTAGCTAAAATCATTGAATCTGAAATAAAAGTGGCTATGTTTAAGACGTAGCTTTAAATAATACTAAAATTTCAACATAGGAAAATCCTTTAAAGTATCTTTGTGTTTTCTCATCCTTATCACATAAAGAATAATAGTTCCTAGCTGTTTTATGAAGATTAACAAAATATTCTCTATCAAGCACTTGGAACAGAGTCGGAAACACAGCAAGCAGGAAATATATTAGCTATTGATGCCACTATTTTAGAATCAGTAAACATACTGATTAGAAATGAAGGAACAGGAGAAGAAAAAAAATCAAAGAATGTTGGATTGAATATTGAGTAAACTCTCAATATAACATAATTTCATGGTACGAGGAAAGAGTGGCAGGGCAATGATAAAAGGGAAAATGGTCAAGAGCTCTTTTGTAGATATATTTTACTTATTACACGTGCTGGATATTAAAGTGCAGTTCTCAGGAAGCACATTAGATACGTGAGTGTGAAACTTAGGGTAGAGAGTAAAACTATAGCTATAATTACAGAAATTATCTTCAGGTAAATAAATAGTATAACATGAATTTAAGCTGAGAGCTTGCTTTGAGATAGTCCATTGGAAATATAGAAGCCAAGGATTAGAGTCCTGTTACACTACTGTATTTTGAATTCAAGAAGGGGAAAATGATACAGCAAGGAGGCTGGCAAGGACATATTTATTACATTCATATGGAGTAGAATGTACAATTTATATTAACTTTAAAGTTAAAATAAGGATAATGAAAGATGTTTTGCACTAGCATGTGACAGCTTGTTCTAGATTCTCTGAAACCTTTAAGGGGTGTTATAGTAAAAATATTGGCACAGCATGGTACTTTCTCTAAGATAAAATAGTTTCTATTTCTTATAACACAGGTCAACCATGACCTTTATCTCTATACTTTAGGCCTCATAAGTTCATTGAAATCACAAGAGTGAAAAAGTTACTCAGATATGGAAATAAAAAGGGTGCTGCATTTTCTATATTATAATTTCCTCCATCTCTAGCTATGTCTTCTTCATCTGTTTAGTTAACTTCTTCCAAATATTTTTATAGGAAACTAGAACTTTCTGTCTTTGAAATTTTTTAAGTATTAAACAAAATAAGACTATTACTATTTCCAGGAATAATTAATTTATTATAATTACATTTAATCAATTATATTAATAAGTTAGAAAGAAAATATTCAGAGAGAATATTATGTCAAGATTCTACATGTTCTGTTCTATTTCTACTGTTAAGGAACCAATGCTTCCTGTTAAAATACTTCTATTCCTTATTAAAATATAACAGTTCTAACTAATCAAATTCACTGTACACTTACTATCTGCTGAAATAATATCAGCTTTCTAATTATAAATAATCAGATGATTAATATTAATTCAGAAACAAATATACGGGCTCTGCAAAAATGGAACTTCATGAAAAAAGAATCAGAATATATGCAGAAGGATCTCCCAGCCAGCAGGGGGCACAGCACACTGACACAGAGCCTGAAAGATTTCCCCAGAAGTTGATACCAGAACTAGAATACAAGATTGAGATAAAAAAGACAACCATCTTTCCAAGCTCTCCAGTGATAATTCAGGTATTTTTGCTCATATTAAGTTTTTAAAAGAAACACGATAGTCCAGTGATAAAGAAAATGCCCTGGATCTATTGACAAAGATTCTCTGCTTGGCCAAACCTTAGTCAGGCTCCTGAACATTCTCTAGGCACATTGGCATAGTTCCTTGTAAAATCCAATTTTAACAATCTAACTTTAAATGACTTTGCTAAGTCAGTTTGCAAAAACCTCCCACCCTAACATCTAATCCCCCTTTACATCTGATAAGGTTCCTCATCGCCCACTATCCCCAGGTGATTTGAATTACCCTGGTTTGTCTTCAGCAAGAATACTGTTAGGTCACTTCAGGCAGAATCCCCGTTACCCCTTGTATTAGTTCGTTCTCACACTGGTATAAAGATACCACCTGAGACTGGGTAATTTAGAAACAAAAGAGGTTTAATTGAATCACAGTTCTGCATGGCTGGGGAGGCCTCAGGAAACTTAAAAACATGGCAGAAGATGAAGGGGAAGCAAGGCCTGTCTTACATGATGGCAGGTGAGAGAGAGAGCACGAGCAGGGGAAATGCTAGAAACTTATAGAACAACTAGATCTCCTGAGAAATCCCTCATCATCATGGGAACAGCATGGGGGAAACTGCCCCCATGATTCAGTCACCTCCCACCAGGTCCCTCCCTTGACTTGTGGGGATTACAATTCAAGAGGAGATTTCAGTTGGGACACAGAGCCAAACCATATATACTCTGACTTTCTCGTAGTAATTTTTCATCTGCTGACCCCCATCCTGATCCTTAGTTATAAATTCCCATGTGCTCATGCTGTATTCGGAATTGAGTCCAATCTGTCTTCACCACTGCAAGACCCTGTTACAGTGGTCCCTATACCTATCAGGATGGTCCCAAATAAAGTCTTTCTTACCATGTTGTTACAAGTGTCATTGAATACTTTCTTTCTTTCTTTCTTTTTTAACACCATACACACACTAAGTTTTTGTCTTGACTCCTTACTTGGTAACCATGTGACTTTAGACGAGTTACTTTCTTTGAGCTTAAGTCTCTCCCATTTGTAAAAGGGTAGTAAGTATTTATTTCATACTGTTCCTGGGAGGATAAAATAAGATATTAAATGAGTAGAAGCCTTGGCATATACGAAGCTGTCAATACATGTTCATATTATTAATATTCAGAAAATGATCAGTCACTGTCATTATCTTTCTTTACTTTCATTCAAATAACAATTGAACCAACTCTTAACCAACCTTCTAGGGGAAAGAAATGGCACAGATATTTTAGAAGTACTGGACTATGTATTCAATATAGGTGCTCAGAAATAACTCTGAGCACATACAAGAGTCTCCTTTTGTCAGCAGGGTATACCTTCCAAGACCCCCAGCAGATGTCTGAAAACCATAGAAAAAGTGCCGAGACATACACACACACACACACACACACACACTGTTTTTTCTTGTACATACACACTTATGATAAAGTTTAATTTGTAAATTAGGCTCAGTAAGAGATTAATAACAATAACTAAGAATAAAAGAGAACAACTATAACAATATATCATAATAAATGTTAGGTGGACATGATCTCTCTGTTTCTTGGAAAATATCTTATTGTACTATACTCACCTTTTTTTCAGATTGCAGTTGACAGTGGGTAACTAAAACTTCGGAAAGCAAAACTCAAGATAAGAATGAGGTACTCTATTCACATATCACAGAATGAGGAAATTGAAAGTGAGCTGGGCCTCACAAGGAACACAACTAATGATTTAAAATTGTTCTTAGCCAAACTATACTCTTGTAATCAACTTCATTGCATTTGTCCTAATTTTACAGATATTAGTTAAAATTAAAGTATTTCTCAGCTGTAACAATAAGTCTGATGAAATAAAGTGCCCATATTATGAAGAGTGAAGTCCAACTACTTAATATTTATTGTAGCACCTTCTGTTAGAACAGTAAAATATGGTGATTCTGAACTCCTAAGGGGAACCTCCTGTAGGAATGAGTAAAACATTACCTATCCCTATAGGAGGTCCCCTATAGGCAGTAAAGAGCTCTCCCCAGGAGATGAAAGAACTCACCCAGAAACCAGACTACAATGAGGAGTGCATTTATTCAAAGCGAATTTTAAGCGCTCACATTTTTTTAGGTGGGTAGCTATATGAAAAACAACAAAAACAAATGCAAAACTATTTCATTTTCTTTAAAAAATGGAATGTTGAACAGTTACCCAACTTTTCAAAGTCTGACTTTATAAATTTAACTCTTCTAAATACTCAAACATGAAAACTCAATCTGTGCCAACACCAGTCAACACACACACACAAACACACACACACACACACACACACACACACACACAGCCCCTGACCATGCAAGAATTTCACAAATCACCAATACTAACAGTCACTTTCTGAGGATATTCCAAAGACTTGGTCTTTTGAGTCCTGTTGACCTAATATCCCAAGGTTTCCATGCCAGCAAAGGACATTCATGATTACTTGTGCATTGTTAGCACTCAATGTTTTAATCTCATAGACCAGTGAAAAATTAATACTCCTTTAAACACTAAAGTAAGTGATTGTCTTTTGAATATTGAAATGCATTTTATACATCTAATAAATCAACACTTAAAAGCAACAACTTTATTTTCCCAAATATTAAAGTTCACAATATTATTTCATTTTTCTGAAAACTGAACTATAATTGTATATTGAAAATAGCACTTATGCATTTCAAGTATGTTAAAAATCCATCAAAACACATGTACTTATTACAATGGTTATAAATCACATATTACTATATGTTTATTAAAAGTGATTACAATGAAAAAGTTTCCTATTTGGTTTGAGATTTACTACTTTTATCAACATTATCATCATCATAGTATGTTTTTTAAATTGTTTTTTATATATTTGTGTTTAATTGAGTTGTTGGTAAGCTTAATGGAATGGACGACAAGAATAAAAAATTCATAGGTTGTCATTCTTCCTTTCCCAAAGGGAAACTCGGCTACGATCTTTATCTGTAAGGGAAATGTTCAGACAGATACTGAAAAATTTATTTTCTCCTTCTCAACTCAGGATTCAGTTTTAATGATATAGTGGGCTAAGTACTTGGATTGTCCCACTGGCATTAACTAAAATGTAAGGTACAATTTTTTAAAAGTCTTTTCATGGTATTAATGAGCTAGCAGGCAAGCAAGCAATTCTCAGATCAAAAGACTAAATGAAGACAGGAACTGAGCTAGGTAAATAGAAACTTAGGTCAAGTTTGTCACTCTAAGGCTATGTGCTAAACAATCCCGACCTTGAATTTTGTTTTTTATTGTCTCAGAGCACAGAGGAAACAAGAAGGTCCACCTAAGTTGAAGAATCTGGTGAGTGTCTTGATCCAAGAAAATGGAAATACAAAATTTACAAAATTAGTATAAGAAAAACAAAAATAGGCCAGGCATGGTGGCTCACGACTGTAATCCAGCACTTTGGGAGGATGAGGTGGGCTGATAACCTAAGGTCAGGAGTTCGAGACGAGCCTGGCCAACATGGTGAAACCCTGTCTCCACTAAAAAGATGAAAAGTAGCCACGCATGGTGGTATGGACCTGTAATCCCAGCTCCTCAAGAAGCTGGTAGGATAATCACTTAAATCCGAGAGACAGAGGTTGCAGTGAGCTGCGATTGTGCCACTGCACTCCAGTCTGGGCAACACAGTGAGACTCTGTCTCAAAAACAAATGCATAATTTCATTACAGATAATAACAAAAGAAAAATTTGTTATTTCAAATCTAGTTATTAAAAAAGAACAGAATGAGGCTGGGTGCAGTGGCTCATGCTTGTAATCCTAGCACTTTGGGAGGCCGAGGTGGGTGAATCACTTGAGGTCAGGAGTTTGAAACCAGCCTGGCCAACATGGTGAAACCCCATCTCTACTAAAAGTACAAAAATTAGCCGGGCATAGTGGTGGGCTCCTGTAATCCCAGCTACTTGGGAGGCTGAGGCAGGAGAATTGCTTGAACCCAGGAAGTGGAGGTTGCAGTGAGCCGAGATCATGCTACTGTACTCCAACCTGGGTGACAAAGCAAGTCTCTATCTCAAAAAAAAAAAAAAAAAAAAAAAGAAAAGAAAAAAGAAAACAAACAAACAAACAAAAAAAAGAAGGAGGGAAATGGGAAAGGATACCATGAGAAGCTGGAAAAACAGTTGAGTCTTCAGCCAGTTTTGTGGACCAAATACATATCATGTGGTGCTATAAAAACATTCAAGGGAAGAAATCACTTTAACATGACCTAGCTCTGGTGCCCTCTGTCTCCTGGAAGAAGCAGTGCAAATATCTGGAAGAAGTTAACTTTGTCTCATATCTCAAGTAGTTTTCATAAAGTTAGTTTTCTGGAAAAGAAGTAACTCAGAAGGAAACAAAACAAAACAAAACCCAGTAAGCTAATGAGAAAAGGGAAACGTGTAAGAATTTATTTAAAGCTCCTTCCCCAGGAAGGTGGGAAGAAGTGTATCGTGTTCCTGCTCCTGGATTTAAGACTCTGCTTCTTCCCACCTTCCTGGGTAAGGAGCTTTAAATAAGCCATATCCTCAGACTGCAACAAACCATGGGCTTTTCCTAACCTTTCTACAAATATATGGGAAGAAGCTTCAGAGCAAGGCATTCTAGACAAACTGCTGGTTTCAAGTAGTGGCCAAAGCTTCATTCTTCTCTCTAGGAGGCTTTTTAAATCCCTGACTTCCCTTCTGGAACCGATTCCATTCCCTCTGCCTAATTCTGGTTAGAGGTCAACATGATCATACTGTAGTCATCTTTATCTTTTTGCATTTCTCTCCTCGTATTACATTAGACTTTGTTCATCTTTTTATTCTGGACCCCCTTGTGTTTTTATTTTTTAAGTGTGTATATTGTTATGGGATAAATGTTGGTGTCCCCCCCAAAAAATTCATACACTAAAGTTCTGTTTCCCCGTGTGATGTTATTTGCAGGTGGTGCCTTCCAGGGGGTAATAAGTTTGGATTACATCATGAGGGGGGTCTTAATGATGGGACTAGTGACTTTATGAGAAAAAAGAGAAAGAATGATCTCTCTCTTGCACTGTGAGCAAGCACTGAGAAAGGGCCAAGTGAGGAGGACATAGTGAGAAGATGACCACACAAGCCAGGAAAAGTGCATTTACAAGGAACCTAACAGCGGGGGGCACCATGATCTTGACATCCAGACTCTAGAATTATGACACATATATTTCTGTTATTTAAACCACTCAGTCTATGGTATTTTGTTATGGCAGCCTGAGCTAAGACATATATTATCCACATCTGATGAGTATGTACAGTAAAGAAAGTGCCCTTATCACCCATTACCTTAATGAATAATTTTCCTTGTCAATTCAGTGATAAATGAGCCAAAGCAATAATAAAACTCGATCCTATGCAAGGTGAAAATAGAACTTGAGTACTATGCTAGTTTTAATATAAACTGATATATCATTTGTTTGAAATCATATTGGTAGTGTACTTCACAAACAATTTTACTCATTAATCCCAACTTTCAGAATGTACCCCAAGGCTAGAATCAGAGATTTAAAAGATTCACTTCCTCCTCATAGTCCAGACAGATTCCCCATTATATTGTCTTTAAAATCCTCCCAGTCAGCATCTGAAAACATAACACCATCATCATCAGTATCTTGGCACACAGCTACGTTATTATTTACTCTGCAATATTTAATATGTTACTACAGAATTAACATCTCTGTATGGATATTCATTTACTGATTCAATAAACATGCGAGAAATCCTGTTATGTGCCAAATTTATATTTCCAGTCCAGACCAATTCCCTCAAATCCAGGCTTGTTTTACTTCCGCCTACTGGACTTTTTATTTGAAAGTCTAATAAGCATCTCAACTTAACATGCCCTGAACTAATCCCTTCTCTCTCTACAAGTTCCAGTTGCTCAGGCTAAAAGTTTTGAATCATCCCTTATTCCTATCATTCCCTCATGGTCCACATTCAACACATTAGCAAATTCTGTCATTTTTTAACCACTTCCACTGCTACAAAACTTTTGGAAATTGCATATATTTCACCTGGATTAATGCAAAATAATAACTGGACTTTCTTATTCATGCTTGGTCCCTGTAGTTTATCTTCAACATAGTACACAGAACGATGATCTTTAAATAAGTCAGAAGAAACCCATCTATCTATCTAGACTTTGCATTTCTTGAACGATTACATCTTCAGAGGAGCTAAGATTCTGGAAGAAGCTCTCCACAATCACTATACCCAATCCTACTCTCTTAAAACATTTTTACTTTTGATGGGTATACCTTGCTATATCACTAATAAATTCCTAAATGTAGCCAATTATCTGTATAAATTCAGAAGAAAAAGAATGCTCTATTTGGTGGTAGATATCTGTAAAGATGAGCTGTAATTCAGGTAAAAGGATTCTCAGATTTTAAAAAAGTCAGTATAATTTCCAAAGCTGAATTCCCAGAAAGAAGACATACAGACAAATCTTCACATCGCCCACAATTATACTTTGTTTCAGATTTAACTATTTCAAAAGTGGAGCTCCTTTTGGTGTGTGTTTGTGTAGCAGGCAAAGGGTTCACAGATATATTTTCAGCACCTAGTCCAGTGTTTGGCCCATTCATTACAGGCTTATTAAATAAGTGAATGAACCCCAAATGTTCTTTTATTCTGATGGTCTGTCATCATAGTGCATTCAGAGAAGAGCAGTATTTGAGTGAACTGGAAGGCAGCTTGGGTTGCTAATTAGGTGCTACTGTGTCCAGAATTGGTGGGTTCTTGGTCTCACTGACTTCAAGAATGAAGCCACGGACCCTCGCAGTGAGTGTTACAACTCTTAAAGATGGTGTGTCTGGAGTTTGTTCCTTCAGATGTTCAGATGTGTCCGGAGTTTCTTCCTTCTTCTGGGTTCGTGGTCTCGCTGACTTCAGCAGTGAAGCTGCAGACCTTCGCAGTGAGTGATACAGCTCATAAAGGTGCCACAGACCCAAAGAATCACCAGCAGCAAGATTTATGGTGAAGAACAAACCTTCCACAGCGTGGAAGGGGACTCAAGCAGGTTGCCACTGCTGGCTGGGGCAGCCTGATATTTTTCCTTATTTGACCCCACCCACATCCTGCTAATTGGTCCATTTTGCAGAGAGCTGATTGATCCATTTTACAGAGAGCTGATTGGTCCATTTTACAGACAGCTGATTGGTCTGTTTTGACAGCATGCTGATTGGTGCATTTACAATCTCTGAGCTAGACATAGAGTGCTGATTGGTGCATTTAAAATCCTCTAGCTAGACATAAAAGTTCTCCAAGTCCCCACCAGATTAGCTCCATACAGAGTGCTGATTGGTGCATCTACAAACCCCAAGCTAGACACAGAGTGCTGATTGGTGCATTTACAATCCTTCAGCTAGACACAAAAGTTCTCCAAGTCCCCACCCAACTCAGGAGTCCAGCTGGCTTCCCCTAGTGGATCCTGCACCAGGGACACGGGCGGAGTTGCCCACCAGTCCTGCGTCACATGCCCACACTCCTCAGCCCTTGGGTGTAGATGGGACCGGGCGCCCCTGAGCTGGGGGCAGTGCCCGTTGGGGAGGCTGGAGCCACGTGAGAGTCTATGGGGGAGGGTGTGGGGGGAGGCTTGGGCATGGGGGGTGCTGCAGGTCTCAAGCCCTGCACCCTGGGGAGGCAGCTGAGGCCAGGCAAGAATTTGAGCACGGTGCAAGTGGGCCGACACTGCTGGGGGACCTGGCCCACACTCTGCAGCTGCTGGTTTGGGTGCTAAGCTCCTCACTGCCTGGGGGTGGCAGCACTGGCCGGCCACTCTGAGTGCAGGGCCCACCAAGCCCGTGCCCACCCGGAGCTCATGCTGGCCCATGAGCACCACGCACAGCCGTGGTTACCACCCATGCCTCTCCCTCCACACCTCCCCGCAAGCAGAGGGAGTCTGCTCTGGCCTGGGCCAGCCCAGAGAGGGGCTCCCACAGTGCAGCAGTGGGCCGAAGGGCTCCTCAAGCATGGCCAGAGTGGACAAGCAAGGGCTGCTAGCAGATTGTCACCTCTCGCTACCAAGAAACTGAATTCTCATGGCCCTTATATGCCATGCTAAAAACCTTGCTTTAATTTTTTGGCATATTTTTATAATCCTTTCTATATATTAATCTCCAACCTCTGCTAGAAGAGCTTACCTTTGAGAGATACGACATTATCTGTCATGTCTAAGCCCTGGAATTCTTTTCTTTTTTTTCTGCCATATTTGTTTTCTAGTAACATTTTGAAATTCAGATTCTCCTTGAAAATGATCTATTTGTAAATTGCTTTTTCCTTCCATTCATGCCTTAAGTGATATATTTGCATATGTTTATTAATAAGTCCTCTATGTATAATGACTACATGGTCATTTCTTGAGGTTGTATTGTTCGAGGTATCAACCAGGAGGGTGGGAGAAAGGAGTTCAGGGAAAACAATATCTGGTATGCCAGTGTTGAAACTGATAGGAACATCAATTCATTGCAATGAAGTCTTACTAACCAGCATCATATTTACATGGCTGGAAGATGATTTGCTTTAGAAAAGCTCATAGGAAAAACAGCAACAAAGGAAAGAAAAACCTGATAAAATGTATCCTTTCATTTTGTTAGACAACATTTAAAAATCTGCAATTATAGTATATCTTCAGATATCTCTCTGAGAAAACTGGGCCTACATTCTCCATGGTAACCTCTGAAAGGAGCTCAAGAGCAGTGCTCTCTCACCCATTTTCAAATGAAGCAAAAAATAATTTACAAAGAGGTATTTAATCATGCATGTTACCTGCCTAGACATTATTGACATTTGAGTTTGTGCCCTACATTATTGAAATCTACCATCTCCACTAAATCTATAGTTTAGATTTAGTGTATAGTCATTTTTAGTAGGAATATAAAGAGATATTTCAGAAAACCTTTATTGAACCCTTGCTAAAATAAAGTAGACTAGAGCAAAACCCCTTATTTATCTAAAAGGTGCATTCCTTCAGAATCTTATACAGGGAAGGCTTTGTATTCTGTGTATTTTCACTGAAAGCAAGCCTGCAGCCTCTAAGTTGAAAGCAGCAGAAACAGAATTTGGGATATCACACAGACTTATACATTGTTATAGAGGATATTACAATTTTCTCAAGAGATACTGGTCATAGAATTCTAGCAACCATAAAATACTGATAATTCTTTTACAAGTACTTTTATAGTAGCCTAAATTGATTTAATAGAGTAATGTCAAATCAATTCATTCTCTTAATTCTTAGGCTGCTTCATTTTAATTTGAATTGTTGGTGAACCAGGCCATCCAGCAATTACAGGACCACATAGCATCTGATATATGATTCATACGGCCAGCCACCTGAAGACTGAAAGCAGAGGTATGGAAGAAATTGTGAACAGAGCTCTTCATAAATTGAACATCATCGAATGATAATTCTATATTTGAGGCACACTAAATACATACCTTTATACCAAAAAAAATTATCACACACATTTATGTTTGTAAAGGGTTGAAAAATGTAGCAATTATACCTCATACAGCACTAGGTAACACAGAATATACTGTTTTAAGCAATACTTTAATATTTATGAAGGAAGTCTTCTTTAGCATGACATATATACATTTTATTCTCTTCAAGTCAAAATATGCCTTGGGGGATAAATAATGTGTGATGGAAAGGCATGGTCACTAGATACACAAAATACCTTATTAATGGCTAATTATAGAAGTTAACATATCCTAAGTGGTTCATGTCCTGAATAGTTTGTTAAGAACTTTGCACATACTGTTTCATATAGCATTAGGAGTAGCTTCTTATGATGAATGAGGCTTGGTAAGGCAGTATGATTTGTCTAAGGCCAAAAAAGTTAGTAACCATTGGAACTGGGGTTGGATTCTGGAAAATTGCATTGGCTGTGCTGTTGACTATTATACATAATGCCTCTTCAGTGTGTTATTACTGTAGAGTCAGAGACCATGACCTTGGAACCTAAATATTTTTCAGTTCTGTCTATGTTACTAGGTGAGTGCTAGGTACTAACAAGAGTCAAATGGATGACGAACTGAAAATGTCAACTGTGGCCTTTTGTTTCCCAAGAAAATCTCGAAATTTTGTGTTTATTTTGTCAAAATAAATTTTAAAGCCTTTTTATTGTTCAATGAGTAACCTCTTTATTGAAATATATTCCAAAATTACTTTAATAATATTTCTTGTATTTTTCTAATTATTTTAAAGCATCTACTTGGTTTAGTCACAGTCTAAGTACTAAGAATGCAAAAATAAAGATAGCATATGTATAAATTCATTATCATAGTCATTTATAATATTGTATAATAAAATAGGTGTTATGTAATAAAATAATTTACAATACTCTAAGCAGGCCATAGAAGTTTTTAATTTTTAATTTATTAACAATCTCAATTGCAAAAACATAATCACTCATTAAAATGCAGATTTTAAATGGTTATAGGCATATTTATTAAAAGAAGTATATTTTTACATTGATGATCAGTCAGAATGCATTACAGTTGGATTAAGTCAGTCCACTGCTTCAACAAACATTTTAAGTCCAGAAAAACTTTTGATTTAATATTACAGACAAATATTACAGATTAAATATTGAAATCTAAAGAATAAGTGGGGAAAGAAAAAATTATAGAAGAGCAGAAGATAAATGGGTAGGGTTTGGCACACTCAATCACATCCAGTGCATGCCTTTCCATTACAGATAGGGCATCTTTTTCTAGTTCCCTCAAAAGGAAAATAATTCTTTTAAACTACTATTTCAAGTATACAGCTTTTATGGTAATGCTTAAAGTCTGCTTAATCTAATTATCTGTGCACTTGTTTTACTTTTTTTCTTTGACTATCAGTACTTTGAAGCCAGATCTATGTTTTTGCATAACTAATGATCAGGGAAATGCAAATCAAAACCACAATGGGAAACCATGTTACTACCACAAGAATGGCCATAATCAAAAAATAAAAAAAATAGATGTTGGCATGGATGCAGTGAAAAGGGAACTTCTGCCCTTCTGGGAGGAATGTAAAATAGTACAACCCCTATGGAAAACGTTGTGGAGATTTCTTAAAAAACTAAAAGTAGAACTACCATTTGATCCAGCTATCCCACTACTGGGTATCTACCCAGAGGAAAAGAAGTCATTATACAGAAAAGATGCATGCACACATATGTTTATAGCAGCACAGTTCACAATTGCAGAAATGTGGAACCAGTCCAAATGCCCAAATCAATGAGTGGGTAAAGAAACTGTGATATACATATATGATGGAATACTACTCAGCCATTAAAAGGAATGAATTAATGGCATTCACGCAACCTGGATGGGATTGGAGACTGTTATTCTAAGTGAAGTAACTCAGGAATGAAAAAACAAACATTGTATGCTCTCACTTAGAAGTGAGAGCTCAGCTATGAGAATGCAAAAGCATAAGAATTATACAGTGGACTTTGGGGACTCCAGGGGAAAGGGTGGGAAGGGGGTGAGGGATAAAACACTATGAATTGAATTCAGTGTATACTGCTCGGGTTATGGGTGCACCAAAATCTCACAAATCACCACTCAAGAACTTAGTCATACAACCAAATCCGACCTATTCCCCAAACCTATGGAAATAAAAAAGAAAAAGAATACGTTTGTGGTAGATGGCATATTACAAGTAGTTGTTCCATTAAATTCACCTAATGTGGTTTATCAAGGACTATTAAAATAATTTAAAAGGCATTAAATTAGATATTTTAGAGTTTATACAAAATTCAGTGAGGACTTGAAGCCTTCCACAAATGAGCCTGGATGTGAATTCTACCACAGCTCAAATTTGAGATGACTGTATTCCTAGCGGACACCTTGATGCAGCCTTGTGAGAGGTACTGAGCAGGCCCCCAGCTAAGCCATGCCCCAATTCATGGCACACACACATTTGAGATAGGGAGTGGTTTGTTATTTTAAGCTGTTAAATTGTGGGGCAATTTGTCACATCAAGGGATAACTAATGCATAATGACATTTTACCTATACTGTATGATATTATACATTAAATTACAGATTGCACATCTTATTATATGAAATAGAAGCTAGCATTATAAGTAGAAAAAATAATTTACCTGGAAATAAATCTTTGAATTGGATTCCTCCAAAAAAGTTTGGTAGAATGAAAATAGAGAGGACAGGAGGAATGTTGCTATGATCCAGGAAGAGCAGGAATTACGCATCTGTGTAACTGGCTAATAGAAAAAGTACAGTGGTGACAATTATGTAGTTAAGAGCATGGGTTCTTTTCCCAGAATGTCTTTAGCAAAACCCACATGAAATACTTGGTAGTTGTATTACCGTGACAAATTTATTCCATTGTCATAGAAAATAATTTCCTAATCTGGAAAATAAAAAAATGGTAACTGTACTTATTGCATTGAGTTGTTTGGAGGTTTAATGTACTGCTACAATCTGGTTACTCACCAAAATATCTGGCACGTATGGAAAAAGGAAGGAGCCAGAATAATAAGGACATGTGGATACTTTTTTCCTTTCTCTAAAAGAGAATATATGTTTTCTAAACACCGTAAAGCAGTGTACTCTATTTTCCAACAGATGTTTAGTCATGTTTAACATTGAATGATGTGAACGCTGAAGCAAAAAAGAATTCAATAAGGACAAAGCAAAGCAAAATAACCTCATTTTCCTTTCACAACAGGGTTATTACACTTCTAAATGAAGGGAATGAATTAGAAATATTGTATCTTAACTTCAGTAGAAATGTTTTACATGACAAATTGATAAAGATGATCATAAAAAGCAGTTGATGACACTGGGTGAGGCATTTGTTGCTAATTTGACAGGTACATCTGAAGATTAGCCATTTATTTATTTCTTATCCCTAAGAAAGTTTTTGAGTTGCAAGCCTTAGGGCTGCTTTCTCTCCTCAGTCATGTCTCAACTCGTTTTGTTAATGACATGAATATGAATTTTATATTTGTCAATGCCAAACAGTTGAGAGATACTGAACATATTATAAATGAAAAAAAACTTCTAAATGCGTGGAATGAAACTACAGACTAAAATCACAAGATGAGATTTTACTGAAGTAAGTTAACAGTTGTCAAAATAATCAGTCTCCCACACATAAGATGTAAAGAATCATCACCACATCGTACTTCACATGAAAATTTATGAAAAATAACTAGAGTTAAAATAAGACTATGTGTAAAGTTAACAGAGTGTCAAAAACTGAAAAAATAGTTTCTGATATCTTTTCAATATTTGCAAGCAAGAAATTAGCCTGACAGTTTTATGGACTGGCAGAAGGCAAGAGACACTCAGATCAAAAACAAAGGTTAGTTTACTACTCATCAGTAGCAATGACCAGAATGTCACCTTTTTTAAGTTTCCCAAACTCCAGTTCCCACAGGATGATGTAAAGAGAGCCAGGTTACACCTGCACATGCAATGAGTTACATTACAGGAGAGAAATTCTGAGATTTATCATGTACAGTAAACAAATCTGCTCCTAGATGTGGATTCAGACACAATATCTTCAAAGGATATTTGCTATATATACATTCTTGAAAGGGTACTCTAGCTTGGCGTGGTGGCTCACGCCTGTAGTCCCAGCAATTTAGGAGGCTGAGAAGGGTGGATCACTTGAGGTCAGGAGTTCGATATCAGTCTGGCCAATATGGTGAAACCCCATCTCTACTAAAAATGCAAAAAATTAGCCAGTTGTGGTGGTGGTCGCCTGTAATCCCAGCTACCTGGGAGGCTGAGGGATGGGAATTGCTTGAACCTGGGAGGCAGAGGTTGCAGTGAGCTGAGATCATGCCACTGCCACTGCACTGCAGCCTGGGCGACAAAGGGAGACGTTCCATCTCAAAAATAAATAAATAAAAGAAAGAAAGGGAACTCCGGACAAAATAGGACAATTACAGTTTCTGCTTGCTCGGCATGCAGAAATATGAGAGATCCCATGAAGAATTGTATCTTGGCAATGGAGCTTTGAAAATACAAATAGAAGCTGACATTAAGGTCTTATACAATCATCATTTGGCAGCACATCATACTAGTATGATTAATAATACAATAACATCATATTATTAATGATAATAAAAATGCTTATTTTGTTCACTTTTAAATACCATATTTTGAAGCACATATGGAAATGTGAAAAATGTTCACCCAAACATTGAAGAGAATGACAAATGTAGAAAATTGTTCACTTGCAAAATAATTGAACTATGAAGTATAGAAGAAAAAACTAAAAGTAAATTATTAACCTCCAATAATTAAATACATTTTCTTTAGAGAAGGCCAAATGTCACCTTTTCTCTACTTCTTCCCAGTTCTCAGCTCTGCTAATTCTAATGAATGCTTCTCACAAAAAGTCCTATTTCTTCAAGCATACTCTCAGAATTACTTGAACTTGAGTCAGAGTATTTAAGAAATTTGTAATCTTTCAAACTCTTGAAAATCATTACATAAAGCACACTTACCTCACCATAAGACCAAAACGAGAACATGACTCTGGAAATACAGATAATCATGGATATTCCAAATCTGAAGATATCTGAAGTGAAAGGAAAGGAAATTCAATCAGTATCATGAGACAACTCTGATAAAATAATGGTAAAAAATGTACAGTTTAGAAAGAAGTAGAGAAGAAAAAAAATGCAGGGTTGTATCTGAGAATTATGATTATTAATACTTCAGGGATTTAGAATGCTATCTACTTTAGAGATTCTATTTTCAGGATCATTCCCACTGAATCACACTCATGGACATTGTATCATGTCCTCTGATTCCTTTCTTATATACTGGGAAATGCTAGCATGGAAGTCTGTAAACCTAGCCTTGGAATTTTCTCAACAAGTGAAAATTCAGCAAAAACAATCAATGCAGTGTAAATTTTAAAGAGTAAGAAATATTTTTAAGTTTATGATAAAATAAATCCCTAAAATATGCAACACATTTTACCAGGGGTAGCCGGAGAAGAATAAAAATAAAAAATGATGCAATCCAAAGACAATGAATTTCAATCTTGTGCGAGGGGCAATATGTCACCTGTGAAAAAGTAGTAACTTTTTATTGACGTACACATGCAAATAAATATACACAAAATCCTGGTCATGTATAAAGTTCTAGAGAGACAAATCAATACACAGAATCAGAACAAATCACAAATCTTAAAAGTAAGTTTATCAATGGCTTCTGAAATAATCATATTCTAAATAAATAGAAATTAGCTACAGGAACAGAGGAAAGTTTGGGAGAATGTTTTGTGTTTTCAACCTCTACTGCAGATTAGAATTGCCTGAGAATCTTTTTAAAATACGGATCCCCCAAGGACTGTTATATACTTGGTTCTATTTGTGGCATAGACATCAGGATTTTAAAATGCTGCTCATGTAATTCTGATGTCAATCCAAGGTTGAGGACCATTACATAAAATGAGAATAGAAACCATTTACAGAGAGTGATTTGAGAAGTATTAAAAAGCTTACTAATGCAAGGAATTCTTACTATCAGGCAATAGAGCCTGTCCATTAAAATATTAAATTTAGGACAACCTTAGTGGAAATACAAATGCTATCAAGAGAAATAACAATGTAAGGATGCTGAAACCTAAAAAATAGTAAATATTCAATAAAGTTATTATGAGGGCTGATAATTAGATGATACATACATTATGGATGTCACAGACTCTTATCCATGGTATACAGATTCCTTAGGCATTGTCTTATACATTTTATATAATAAACACATTGGTAATTCCCTAGGCCCTGTTGATCTTTAAATGTCTTGATAATCACCAGTATTAGCACCAGTCAACATTTGTCATAAAATTTCTTCCGATTTAGCAATAAAATGAATTAGACAGATGACTCTTAGCACTTGAGGGAGATAATCTGGCTACAGGAGGATTATACAACAAGTACATGATCAATGTTGCACTTCAGACTACTGGAAAATAAGTGTATAGAGTCTAACTTTATTTTCCACTCAACCTCTAACTAGTTCATTTTTGTTTAGCTTGAGTTGATCAAACTCTCCCCTATCTGTCAAAAAGAAAAAATAAATAGTGTACTCTCCCAGGGAAGAAAAATATTCCTTTTAGCCTTTATGGTTATTTTGTACTTAATATCCATCATACTATGAAAATATGAAATATACCAAGATAGAGAAAAATATGAGTAATCAAGATGAAAAAGTCAATAAGAGCAGAATATCAGTTAATACAGTTATTAGAGTTAGCAAAGATTGTAAAACAACCAATAGCTTTCAGCCAACTGGCAAACTGGACAAAAATATATAAGACAACAACTTTTTAGATATGGGATAATAGCCAGTGAAAGAAAATGTTTCTAAGACAATGAAAACAAACCAAAATAAAAAAAAAAAAAAAAAACAAGGTGAGCCCTATGATTATCCCAGTTTTCTTACTTGAGGCATTTTTTGCACCCTGTATCACAGGCAGGGAATAAAATGGAGCGTGACAGTCTTGCTGAGTTAAGGAGACAGAAATACAATTTGGAAGAAGGTTTGACAAAAATGGTGGAGCAGATCACTGGAGAATAGGGAACTAACACAGAAAGAGTTCTAGAAGTCTTCATCAGCTACTCTTAAGCCTTTCACAGAATCCAAAGCTGTTCACATGTAGGATGAAACTCCATGGAAAAGAACAAGTGCTGGGAACTGTAACCTGAACAATCTTCACAGCTCACATAGCCATGGGAAATGTTCAAACTCCTACCAGCCACAGTTGAGAAACTTCACTGAATGCCCAGGACATTCAGTGTTGGGGTTGTACCTTATTCATAACGATTAGTAATGCTAAATAATCTCCAGCCTAATGGCTATTGTAGAAATATCCTGCCTAAAATCATGCCTTGAAAACATCAAGCGATCTGAATGTGACATAATTGTCTTCCAAAGTAACACTCTCTAAAGGAAGCTGACAGAATATAGACACTCCATGGTGTAACATATTCATTGTTCAGAATTCAATGAAAATAGAACCCTAGATAGGGGTGCAGGGCAAAATGTGATCCATAACACGAGGAAAGTCAAGCAATAGACACAAATGACAGTGATGATGGAATTAGAAAAAAAAAAACAAAAAACTTTAAACCAACTCTAATAAATATCCTTAAGGATTTAAAGGAAAACATGATTGCTACTCAGCCTTTTGGCTAAGGTCAAGTGTAAAAGACAACATGAAAACAATGTGATAAATGGGGACCATAAAAAGACCCAAATGAAATTGTATTAAAATATATAATATCTGAAATAAAAATGTATTAAATAGGTTGATCAGCAGTTTGTAGATACTGTGAAAGGGAACTTGAAAACCTAGTAATAGAAACTACCAAAAATGAAACCTAAAATGAATTGTATTAAAATATATAATATCTGAAATAAAAATTTACTAAATGGGTTTATCAGCAGTTTGTACATATTGTGGAAGTGAACTTGAAGACCTAGCAGTAGAAACGACCTAAAATGAAACAGAAATAAAGGCTAAGAAATAATTAATAGAGTTTCAGTGACCTACAGGACACCATCAAGTGACCTAACATCTGTGTCCCAGAAAAAGGTAGTGTTTGAAAAAGCAACAAAAGTTTTTCAAATGCTCTAACAAATTATAAACTCACAGATCTGTGACACACAACCACAGTCAAGCAGGAGAAATACATAGAAAACCACACATAAGTTCATAAAAATTAGATTTCTGGAAACTAATGAAAACAAGAAAAGCATAAAAGCAGACAAATCAGACATTTAAAAAAATCAAGATAAAAGCATTCGTTGATGTCTAGGTAGACGCTAAGCAGGGCAAATAACAAAGGAACATTATCTGTGAAGTACTGCAAGAAAAAAAAAAATAAGGCCGGGCGCGGTGGCTCAAGCCTGTAATCCCAGCACTTTGGGAGGCCGAGGCGGGCGGATCACAAGGTCAGGAGATCGAAACCATCCTGGCTAACACGGTGAAACCCCGTCTCTACTAAAAAGTACAAAAAACTAGCCGGGCGAGGTGGCGGGCGCCTGTAGTCCCAGCTACTGGGGAGGCTGAGGCAGGAGAATGGCGTGAACCCGGGAGGCGGAGCTTGCAGTGAGCTGAGATCCGGCCACTGCACTCCAGCTTGGGCGACAGAGAGAGACTCCGTCTCAAATAAATAAATAAATAAATAAATAAATAAATAAATAAATAAATAAGAAAAAAAAAAAATAGCCCAAACACCCTCAATCTATTATTCTCTGTCCAATATAAAATATCCTTCCAAAAGCTTAACTGCAAACATTTTCAGACAAATGAAAGTTAAAAGAATTAGTGGGCATCAGACTCACACTATCAAAGAAAATTCTTCAGGCTTAAGGAAAAAGACAGCACATGGAAACTCTGACCTACTCAACGGAATGATGAGGAGGATGAATAGCAAATATGTAGATAAATATAAAACTTTTTTCCATTAAAAAATCTATAAAATATAATTGACAATTTATAGCAAAAATAACAATGTATTAGTCATAGTAGTGTTATCATAGCACCAACAAGAAACAACTGTCCAAAAACAATAAAATTTATGTGTAAAATGGAATACCATCCAGCATTAAAAATAATGAATTATCATCATAAGAAATAACATGAGTTTCGGCCGGGCACAGTGGCTCACGCCTGTAATTCCAGCGCTTTGGGAGGCCGAGGCGGCAGCTCACGAGGTCAGGAGATCGAGACCAACCTAGCTAACATGGTGAAATATGTATTATATGATAATATAATATATTTATACGCATATAATTTATTATAAATATATTATAATACATTATAAATATATAAATATATGCATATAATATAACCATGCTATATGTTATATTTATATTATATTTTATTTTTTATTATATTTTATATTTCTGTATTTTGTATTATATTATAATATTTTATTTTATATAAGAAATTATCATGTATACAAATAATACATATATTATTTATATTATATAATACATTTAATAAAGAAATAATGAATAATATTAATAATATAGCATATATTTAAATAATAACAGTAATAAATATACATTATTTAAATATATATTATACATATATTATTCCTATAATTATTATTTGTATGTTTATATATAATGTATATATGATATGATATATTTACAGGGTTTTTTTTAAGGAAAGAAATACACAAGTAATCTAGAACTGTCCCCTGGGATACGGATAGGGTGATATGTGGAGTTTCAGGAATTAGTTTTCAAAACACAAAGAAATACACCCAAAAGGACATGTCCCTTTATTCTTTGGGTTATCGTCAATTTGGATTTGAAGAATGGAGACGTATACAATTTGTAAACCTAAGAAAGGCCAGACTGTGGGTAGAGTCAAATTCAGAATGAATCTTACACGTGTGGGCAGCAGAACTGATTTGTTAAAATAAACCTTCCCTCTTTTAAGAACTGTGAATTGCTGAATGACCATACATGAAATCTGACCTAGTTCTGGTCTTTTGGATAAAGTCCTAAGTATACTTTTACAGGTACAAAAACATTGATGCATTTATAAGTTATTTTACACAACACATATATGCAAAGAATCCTCAAAAATTGAAAATTATGTTAACTGTTTCAGCGCTTATTGTTGTTTATTTATTTATCTACATTTTATAAGATTTACATAAATATTATGATTCTAAATTGAATGTGTTTTATGAATCTTCAAGCAGATATGTTCTTACTGGTTTGTCCGAAGGATTTTTCACTCTCCTCGTGTCTGCCAAGAGGCCACTCTTTTTTTTTTTTTTTTGGAGACGGAGTCTCGCTCTCACCCAGGCTGGAGTGCAGTGGCCGGATCTCAGCTCACTGCAAGCTCCGCCTCCCAGGTTTACGCCATTCTCCTGCCTCAGCCTCCTGGGTAGCTGGGACTACAGGCGCCCGCCACCATGCCCAGCTGTTTCACTGTGTTAGCCAAGATGGTCTCCATCTCCTGACCTCGTGATCCACCCGCCTCGGCCTCCCAGAGTGCTGGGATTACAGGCGTGAGCCACCGCGCCCGGCCTCATTTGTTATTTTCTAATAAATCTTGGCTCCTCAAATTAAGCATCAGTTTTCCAGGGGGGTGAAAAAACTAGTCATTTGCCTGTGTTCTCTATTTTTGCTTTCTGTAGTGAACCTATTACGGCTACTGAGAGTAAGTGGTTGGGGAAGTATAGTAAAAAATTGATCCAAAGTCGATGTGGTGGCTCACGCCTGTAATTTCAGCATTTTGGTAGGCTGAGGTAAGAGGATCCTTGAGCCCAGAAATTAGAGATTAGCCTGGGAAACATAGTGAGACTCTATGTCTACAAAAAGTTGTAAAATATAAATTAGCTGGGTATAGTGTCACGTGCCTTCTAGTCCCAGCTACTTCAGAAGCTGAGGTGGGAGGATTTATTTAGCCCAGGAGGTTGAGGCTGAAGTGAGCTCTCATGTGTCACTGTACTCCAGCCTGGGTTACATGGTGAGATCCTGTGCCCCGCCAAAAAAAGCCAAAAGAAAAAGTGATTCATATTATCTTCCTCACCGGAAGATTTGGTTTCAGAAATGTGTAGAAGAAAACAGGCCAGTTTGAAACTTGATGGTTTATCTTAAGTAATATTGCTGGCATCATGGCTCACACCTGTAATCCCAGAAATTTTGGAGGCTGAGATGGGCGGACCATTTAAGACCAGGAGTTTGAGACCAGTCTGGCCAACATGGGGAAATTCCATCTCTAATAAAATACAAACATTAGCCAGGCGTGATGTCTGTAATTCCACTACTCAGCATGCTGAGCCACAAGAATCACTTGAACCCGGGAGGTGGAGGTTCCAGTGAGTCCAGATTGCACCACTGCACTCCAGCCTGGATGACAGAGTAAGACTGTCTCAAAAATATATGCTTATATATATATCTTAAGTAATATTGACATATATAGCCTCAACTTTGCTAAATTCTGTTATGAAACACAATTCATTATTAATATCTTTATATTAATACTAATGCAATGAAAATAACAATGTTATTGTTTTAATTTTGCTTTAAGAAATTATTTAGGACCCGTAGACTTATTTCTTGGTTATTTCTACTGTCTTGTTTACTAGCTACATCAAATTTTTCAAGTAAAAGATAAGGATTTTATTTTCATCGGGTTCACATGTTAGACTAACAGATGAAAATGAAACTGCTAAATGAGTATCTGACAATATATAATTGATGAATAGGATGTGCAGTGTCAATATATATTCCACATTTTCAGAAGAAAGTAAGTTCAACAGAAGATAAGGCAGAAATTATTCTTAAGCATGGTGGATCTTGAGTTAGACTTAAAAAAAAAATCCCTTAAAAGGTAAATATTATCTTTTGTTAGAGGATGGCAAAAGAACAATGTCTTGTAGGCAAAAAAGTTTAACAGGATGGTAATATTCAAAATTAATTAGTGAAATGAAAACCAGGAGTCATTAAGTCAGTTTGAAAGCTGTGCAATTATACATGGCATGATCAGATAATATACAGAAAAAAAAATGGTGGGAAGTAAAAGTGCTAAAGAAAAAAAAAAAAAAGACATCCAAAACCTGTAAAAATGACACAAAAGATTTCCCATGTGCTTTCAACATAATTCTAGAACTTTGTCATACAGGCCTACCCAATAATTATTTAATTATGGTAGGGTGATATACTGTCATTTGACTTGTTATTTTCCATTGATTAGAAGACAGACTCTGTGAAGTTAAAGGATAACTTGTAGATTCTTGACAAATCGAGATGCAAATGATCCCCATTCCATAAAAACTTAGCTCCAAAGTTAGAGTGTATTGCTTTGTAGGGCATTAACTAATTTTGCCTCTAATTTTGTAAACTTATTTTAGTATGTCCTTTTTGGTAGCATATACAAAACACATTTTTCCTAATTCTTCTTTAAACTATTTCATTCAACTGGTATCCTCAATAATTTAGATAAATCTTTGACATATATTCACTCTGTAAAGTAGTCATGTTTTAATTTTTTTTGCAATTATACTTTGGGAAAAGAAAGTGAAAATATGAAGCATTATACAGATACAGTTAAGAGGACTTACTGACACAGTGAATATTAAGTAGCAAAGTATCAATGAAGATATAGGTCATTGAAGTTAAGAGTCAATATTGAAGTCATTTTGTACCTCCTCTGCAGAGTATGAGTTTGTTGTCTATTTTTTTAACCAAGTGGTTTTTATAGTATTATGTGTTTTCTGGTTGAGAATCTGTAACAGTAGAATATTCGTATTTTTTCAATTAATCTATTCAATTTTTAAAATTATTACTTAGTTAACAATGTTTTCCTAATAATGAGTTAAATTTTTCTACTTAATAATATAAAATTTTCAGCCTTTTATTTAAATTATGAGCAACAGGAAATATGTAAACCTGCTTTTTGATTATGCTAGTTTTTCAAATCTTTTGAGCAATTATAGTTTGCCTAAAAGTTTCTCTTTTCTAAGTCCAAAAAACCCCATAATTACTGTAGTTGAATCTCTTTTGAAAATATATACAATTCTATTATCATCTTAATAGTTGCTCATTGTACATCCTCAATTTATATTTTTTTCAAATTTTTTTCTTATAATTATTATTTTTGACAGGGTCTCACTCTGTTGCCCAGGCTGTAGTGCAGTGGTGCAATCACAGCTCCCTGCACCCTTGACCTCACAGACTCAGGTGATCCTTCTACCTCAGTCTCCCAGGTAGCTGGGACTACAGGCACGTACCACCACACACATCTGGTTAGTTTTAGTAATCTTTGTGGAGACAGAGTTTTCCATGTTGCTCTGGCTGGTCTTGAACTCCTGGTCTCAAACAATCTGCCTGCCTTGGCCTCCCCAAGTGCTGGGATTACAAGGCCTGAGCCACCATGCTCAGCAATAGGTTTCAGAACAAGGTTAAATCTGACAGCTGGAATACAAACAGAACAGTGTCTAGGGAGGACAGAAAAAATGCAGAAGTTGAAAATTTTAGAGTTAGTCATAACCCGTGAAAGAGAAACCATGAAGTTAATATTCCATAAAACAGTTTATTTTGAGTAACCTTTTAAACTTACAAAACACTGACAAAACTTTGTTCATTTTTTTTTTTTAAAGTTTAGCCTTATGAGGGATGTATATTGTGGCATCCCAGCAAGTAGATCTAATCTTCGTTAATAATGGCACTCATAGAATAACTAACATATAAATGTGACCTCCTCAAAGAAAACTATGTGACTAGCCACTCACAGCAATCTGAAGTTTCTATTATAGCAAGTTATCCCTTCTAGTTTGTGTGTATGTGTGTCTTTTGGTGTTGTCTTAAGGTAAACTGAACTTCCATGGCAATAAGTAAGGTAAATGAAAAAATATTATCCACATTTTACGAATGATGAAATGGTTGCTTAGAAAAGCTAATTAAATGTATTGAGGTCACACAGTTCATAAGCAGCAGAGGCAGAATTGAAACCCTGGTCTCTGACAGGAGTGATACAACTTTCAACCACCTTATCATTTCGTATTTTGTGCACTCTGTGTTTAACTGAAGTTGGGCCATGAAGTAGCATATTTATTTTTGTAATTTTTCTGTGCTTTCCTACACATGGCGATTTCCATATTGATTAATGTATAATTATATTAAATTAGGAACAAATTAACAAATAAAATGACAATAAAATATGTTTAAAAATGTCTAAAATGAAAACAATTACAAGTTTTAGCAATAGTACTATAAGATACAAATTGAATGTACTTATATTTGCTTCTTTCCAATAAAGCAAGTATAATAGTCAGTTTGGCCATCCTTCTGAACGAATCTAATAAAAAATAATTATAGAGATTTAGCAATGATTTCACTATTTTAGCCAGAAAAAAAGCACTGCCAATACTTGCTCTCGTAATTGTTTTAAAGATAAAAGAATATAATGGATAGAACAGCGATTGTAAAGCTAGACAAGTAAATTATTTCAGAAATTGGGAGTAATTACCTCAGTATGGCAGACAAGATAATTTCTATTGAATTCTTTTAAATCCATTTTTGTTGGTTTTTTAAAAAAATCTTCTATTTGTTCAAACACTAGATAAGTTGTTAATCTTCTCCACCTATAGTTATGTAGTTTAATATTTTTCTTAACTTCTAGAAAATGTTCCCAGCCAGTCTAATTACTATACTATTCATATTAGGCAATATTTTAATGCCTCAATTTTTTTCCTATAAAATTACTTTTACATTACCTCTTAATATTACATATATATTTTTTCCACTACTGATTTGAGTCTTTTCTCATATATACAAAAAAGAGAGAGTTTGACTTTATTTTTTAAAGAATATTTAATAATATATGTAGGGAGTCCAGTATTTCTCAAAGCAAATCTAGCCCATAGGAGTTCTCAATTTCTTCCTTTTTTTTTTTTTTTTTTTTTTTTTTGAGAGGTACTATCACTGCTCACTGCAAACTTCGCCTCCTAGGCTAAAGTAATCCTCCCACCTCAGCCTCCCAGTTGGGACCAGAGGTTTGTGCCACCACACCCAGCTAATATTTATTACTATTACTATTATTATTGGTAGAGATGGGGTTTTGCTATGGTTTATAAATGAGCAACTACAGTACCATAGCGAGCCCAGGCTTGTCTTAAACTCCTGAACTCAAGTGATCCTCCTGCCTTGGCCTCCCATGTGCTGAGATGACAGGTGTGAGCCACCACATCCAGCCCTTCAATTTCATTTAGTCAGTTTTTAAAAAACATTTTTTTCCTGTTAAATTTATTTACTTTCTCACATTTTGTATTTAATGTCATTGACCTCTCTGTGGTCATGTCAATGGATGGTATCTGAAAGCCTCCCAAAGTCCCTCTTCTCTATATTTAAGTGTTCTGGGGTAATTTATTATTTCAAATCATGAAATCCTCCATCCTTCCCAAATTTTCCTTGAATCCTCACCATTGAAGCATAAAATACAGCATTTTATTGGTTATTTATATACCTACTTCTTTCTGCAAAATTTTTAAAAGTAAAAAAGGTGAGGTAAAGTCAGCACAGGATTGAAGGCTTTTATTGAAAACAAATCATCAGTGCATCTGAGATAGGTGTTTTAAAGAAAATGGAAGGTAGAGTAATCCTACCCCAAACCATACATACTTAGAGCAAGGAAATGCACTTCTTGATAACATTTTTAAAAATCCATGAAATTTATTTCTTTTTGTAGGAATTTATATTATTAATACTTTATAAATAAGAAACCTGAAAGATTGAATAGGGAGTAAAATAAGAGACTTGTCATAAAAGAAGTGAGCTTTTCCCACAATGTGTTGGAAAATAAGAAAGATGATGAGTGATATGGTTTGGCTATGTTCCCACTCAAATCTCTTATTGAATTGTAGCTCCCATAATTCCCTTGTGTTGTAGGGGAGAGTCAGTGGAAGATAATTGAATCATCGTGGCAGTATCCCCCACACTGTTCTTGTGGTAGTGAATAAGTCTCACAAGATCTGATGGTTTTGTAAGGGGAAACCCCCTTCACTTGGCTCTCACTCTTCTCATGTCTGCCGCCATGTGAGATGTGCCTTTCACTCCCCCCGCCATGATTGTGAGGCCTCCACAGTCATGTGCAACTGCGAGTCCATTAAACCTCTTTCTTTTGTTAATTGCCCAGTCTTGGTATGTCTTTATCAGCAGCGTGGACTAATGAACTAATACAATGAGAGACAGTTAACATTATCCTCAGAGCTGCTGTCCAAGTGGTGATTATATTGAAAATTCACAGAAACTGAGACCTATAACAATGATTGAGGGGATATGCTTCGGTATGAAGTCATTAGACTCTCTCTCTGTGTATGGATATCTCTCTCTCTCTCTCTCTCACATATGTGAGGAGATATATATACACACACATCACATATATATGGATATATATGTACAACTCACATACCTCATTTCATATATATATATATATATAAAACACCTCATATACCATATTCCATATACAGATCTGTGTATTTCTGCACATCTATCTATCTGTCTATGTGTGTGTGTGTGTGTGTATGTGTGTGTGTGTGTATGTGTGTATATATATATATATATGTAGAAAATAGGGTATGGGGTATGTGAGGTGAGAAGAAAGCAGAGAAGGGTAGATTCAATTTTGGATATGTTGCATTTGAAATAGCTATGAAGAGATCATTAGACCATGTGCTAAACAGGTCAGGACCTCAGAAGAAAGTGTCTCGGTAAAGGTAGCGTTATAGGGACTTCCAGGACCTGGTAGTGGTTAAAGCTACAGGTGAGGTTAATAATGCTCATAATACCTGGGATAAAAATAGAAGCACACAGAGTATAGTAATTTATTAAATTTCAATATGCAAATGCAGGCCATGTAAAAGAACAGTAGTTTCTAACATTATATTTTATCATGTTTTATGCTTATTTATGGTATAAAATAAAAGAAAATGTTTTAGTATTACAAAAAACTATAATGGAGAAATATTATGACAAAATTATAGGTGGAGGAAAAATAGTCATTGCCAGGGATTAGGGACAGGGAGATGGGCTGAAGGTCAGTGGGTTATAAACAAGCAACTATAGTACAATATCAAAACTAATACATTTTATAGTGATGTAATCCAGTTATCTTATTCAGATTTCCCTAGTTGAACATTTACTTATGTGCATGTGACTATGTGTGCACTTCTATGCAATTAAATCACAGTGTTGATTTGTATATCCATCACTAGAGTCAAGTTCCAAGACGGTTTCATCCCCACAAGGTGATGGAGTTTCCTCCACTAGAGATTCTCTGCTAAACTGTCCTCATATTTCAGCCCAAATCTCAGCCAGTCAGAAGACCCCAGAGGAGAAATCGGTTGTCAATCTCAGCTCAGTGAAGAATAGTTCTTCCTTCTATAGGATTTCGTTTTATCTAGTCATTTTTGTTTCCATAGCTCTCTGATGTTTTTTAAAAATGTGATTCTTGTAATTTATCAAGATACTTCTAGTTACTACAAAAAGAATAATGGCCAGCCACTAGTTACTACATATCACTTTGAGGTAAATGTTCTACTTTATTTCCTGCCAGCATAACCATAATTGTATTTTTTGCTAGTAAAGTTGTTTAGTTCATATATTTGTAATTAAGAAGTTTATATATATATAATATATATATATATTCAAAGAAGAATAGTTTAAAGTAACCATTATCTTATGAATTACAGATAGGTATACCAAAGATGGAGGTTAAGATTTTTTTGGTAAACATCCGGTTTTTCAACACTACTTATTAAAAACACCTCCTTTTTCCGGTAAACTGCCTTCACAGCTTGGACAAAATCAAATGATTATGTAAGTGTGAGTCTATTTTTGGTATGTATATTCACTTATACTGATACATGCCTGTACTTATTTCACTGCTACATGTTGTAAATTCTCTAGGTTGTAGCACATCTCTAAACAAGCTAACAAGTCTTCCAAATTTGTTGTTCTTCTTTAAGATTCTCTAGGCTATTCTAGATATTTTCCATGTAAATGATAGAATCAGCTTGCCAGTTTCTATCAAACTACGTAGAGATTTTGACTGTGATTTTATTTAACTTATATATCAGTTTGGGGAGAAATGACCTCCAAACAATATAATAGTTTCCAATCCATTGGTATAACATATTTTCATTTATTTGTTATCTTTTATTTCTCTCAGCAATTTCTCAGTTTCTGTGTAGGGGCATTGCAAGACTTTTAATGGTATTTCAAAGTATTTTATTTTTCTTTAATTCTAATTTAAAGATGGGAGTCTTGTTTTCCCTCCCAGGCTGGAGTGCAGAGGCATAATCATAGCTCACTGCAGTCTTGGCCTCTTGGGCTCCAGTGATTCTCCCCTCTCAGCCTTCTGAGTAGCTGGGACCACAGACAGGCACCACTATGCCCAGCTAATTTTTAAAATTATTTGTAGAGATGAGGTCTCTCTATGTTACCCAACCTGGTCTCGAACTTCTGGGCTCAAACAATCCTGCAGCCTCTGCCTCCCAAAGTGCTGGGATTATGGGCGTGACCCACTGCAACGGGTCAAAAATTTTAATTGTCATTTGAAAATGGTTTTCCACTGGAATGTAAAAACTGCAATTTTTTATATTGTCCTTGTACACAATGGCTTTGTAGAAGTTATTAGTTTTATTAGTTTTGTTTTTATATTTTTCTACACAAATAGTGATATCATCTGTGATATTTCAGTCTGAAGATCTTTTTCAGCACTTTTTAAAAACAAGTGTTGTTTGCATCTTAGACTTTATTACTCTGAACATATCTATATTTCAGTGTCAATTCAGTTTTTTTCTAAATACAAAATTGTAGGCTATTTTTTCTTTTATCATTTTAAGTATGTCATTCCATTGTCCTATATGTCTATTGCTTCTACTGATAAGCTGAGTATGAATTATACTTTTATTCCTCATTATATAATATATTGTATTCTTATCCCATCAGCTTTTACCATTTTCTTTTCATCTTTGATTTTCAGAACTTTGAATATGACGTGCTGTGGGTGGTTGTATTTGTATTTATCCTGCTTAGGGTTTGCTAAGATTTCTGTGTCTGTGTATACATATATTTCACCAAATTTGGGAAGGTTTCAATTATCATTTCTTCAATTGTTTTTTCTCCATCATTTTAGTTTCTCTTCTACACATCAAATTACACATATGTTAAAATGCAGGGGCTGGGCACGGTGGCTCACACCTGTAATCCCAACACTTTGGGAGGCCGAGGTGGGCAGATCACAAACAAGGTCAAGAGATGGAGACCATCCTAGCCAACATGGTGAAACCTCGTCTCTACTAAAAAAAAAAAAAAAAAAAAAATTAGCTGGGCATGGTGGTGCACACCTGTAGTTTCAGCTGCTCAGGAGGCTGAGGCAGGAGAATTGCTTGGAGGCTTGAACCCAGGAGGTGGAGGTTACAGTGAGCTGAGATCGCACTGCTGTACTTTAGCCTGGTGACAGAGCAAGACTCCATCTAAAAAAAAAAAAAGAAAGAAAGCAGGTAATCAAAGCTTTTATTCTTAACTTTCTCTGTGTTTTCCAAAGTATTGTCTATTGTTCAGCCTTAAACTTTAATAAACATTAATTCTGCACTTTTCAATCTCCTATTTATGCCAATCCATGGAATTAAAAAGCTTTATATTGCAGTTTAAATTTCTATTGGGATTCCTTTTACAGTTCCTAATTCTCAGCGATATTCTACACCTATTAACTCATTTTGATAATATTTTTGTCTTTGAACATATTTATAATAGCTGTTTCAAAGTTCTCATCTGCGGATTTCAAAATCTGGGTCATCTCAGTGTCTATTTTTATAGATACTTTTGTCCATGTCACATTTTTCCTGGTGGTTCACATATCCTTTAATTTTTATTTTATAATGGACATAATGGATGATATGCTGTAGAGACCCTTTAACCTATTATTGTTCTTTTAACAATACTAAATTTTGTTGTATTAAACACTTAATAAACTGGCTTATCACCTTGAACTTATAGAGGTTTGATTTTACATTTGTTAGGCCTGATCTCTTTAATTGTGTAATGTAGTCTTTATTCCTGTAGCATGTCACTTCTAATATTTCAATGCAAAGCATGAGATATTTACCAAGGCATTTTAACTTGGTAGCATTGAAATGAAAGTCTCTGTTCTTTTTCTAAGATTGATGACAGTTGACACTTCTGCTTAACTTATTCAGCCTTCCAGGGGGTGGATTACATCAGATTGCAGAGTATCTACCCCTTTCACATGCACAACTCATGAACTACCAACACTTGGAAGAAAGTTTATAAGTAGGTTTGTGTACTCTCCATCTGTGGCCCCCTCCTTACTGGGATTCTCCTCCTCAATTTCTAGCTTCTCAGGCAATCTTGAACTCTGTCTCCTGAAGTCTGAAGACAGTAAAACTCAAGTTTTCTGCTTGAGTTCTTCACATGCTGAATCATGTGAACTGGAGAGTTGTCTTGGGGAAACCCTGTAAAGCAAGTATGCATTCAATCCCTCACTGGCATTTCTTCTTTCAAAGAACAAAATCTCTCCAGATTGTATTTGCTTTTGTTCACTCTCTAGTATCTTCAAATAGGGGTATATGCAAATTGGAGTGTGTATGAGTTGGGGAATATGTGTGTGTACGTGTGCGTGTGTGTGTGTGTTTGCCTTTCTATATTTTGTCCACAGTTTATAATGCTTTTATAGTAGGATCAATCCTTACCAAAGCTATCCTGCAATTATCTGAAGTGAAACTTCTCATTTCAAAATAAAATAAATGAAAATAATTTTTACAAAATATTAGCCAGACTTTTTCTCTATATAGAGTCTTATCATTGGAATTACAGGATTTAGATGCTTACTAAAAACTTTAAATACATTAAAGTGACATTAGATTGGTACATTTTCTAATATTGTGTTGCATTTCTATAAGAAAATCCACATAACTGCATATATTTTTATTTTGATATGAATGATTTTTGTATTCTGTATCTACAATGAATCAGTAAGCTTTCTGTATTTTCCATTTAGGAACCCTGGTAGAATAATCATTTTTTTAAACATTTGAAAAGCAATTTCCAATAAAATTATATGGCATAAAATATTATTTTGAATCTAATTTTTGATAGTTTTGTAAGTTTCATGTATCAGGTTTTCCATTTTTGAGTAAATAACATTTTCTAATTAAAACATTAATTTTGCTTATTTAAAAATTAATTATATAGGCATGTTATTATTCATAATTAAAATAACTGATTAATACTTTTTGCTTTATTTATGTTTTTATTCTTGTTTTATCACAAAATTAATTTTGTAAGAATTTGTTCATTTTTATTATCTTTAATTTCAAAACCTATTCAAGTTATGACATTCTCCATTTTCCCTAATCAGAGGAGTTACAAAAATGGTAGAAGATTTACTGTAATTCAAATCACTTCAATTGGAACAATATGCTTTATATTTCTAGTAGGCTTCAGTTTTCATTTTCTATGGAGTTTTATTGGCCTTAGAGTCAGTAGACACTCTAGCCATATCTTGTGTTTAGAGCATCATAAATAATTTGGTTTAATTTGCATATAATAAACTTCACAAATGTTAAGTATACATTTATGTAAGTACCACAATAATCAGGCTACAGAATATTTGTATCTCCCCAGAAAGCTCCCTGTGCCTCTTTGTAATTTCTTTCACTAACTCTTGTCCAACACAATGATCTGATTTTTATCACTATTAATGAGGAATTATCATGAGTAATCATCTTTATCTGGAAAGTTGGCCCTTGAACAACATGGGTTTGAACTGTAAAGTTCACTTATACATGTATATTTTTCAATAAAAAGTATCCCAAGTATGCCTGCCTCTCTTGCCTCCCCTTCTATCTCTTCTGCCTCTGCTGCCCTTCCTCTTCCTCCTCCTCCTCAGCTTACTCGACGTGAAGATGAGAACAAATACCTTTATGATGATCATTTCCATGTAATAAATAGTAAATATATTTTATCTTCTTATGATTTTCTGAATAACATTTTAGTTTCTCTAGCTTACTAGAGAATACAGTGAAAATATAGTATGTAATATATATAACATGTAAAATGTGTGTTCATCCATCATTTATGTTATCAGTAAGGCTTCCAGTCACAGTAGGCTACTAGTAAAGTTTTGGGGGAATCAAAACTTATATGTGAACTTTTGACCCTGTGAGTGAAGGTTTGGTGCCCACAATCCCTGTGTTGTTAATGGATCAACTGTATTTTTTAATATAGTTTTTGGAGGATATTTTGCTATACAGATTACATTTTTAATTTAGGTCAACATTTATTGAATTATAATTTAATATGCAGATTATTATCTCAATGCTTTTAAGTTGCTTGTTAATTTTTCTCCAACCAGAGAGATAGTTCAAATTTTAACTAAACCTTACAGGAAGAAGTGTAGGAAGATACAAGGTATGAAACTAGAGAGATATAGACAGATACTATTATGAATGTGGGCTGTACTTTTCATAGTTACGTGACTCTGAGTTAATTAATCTTTTCAAGACTGTATATGCTAGCATTAAATTGGTTTAATGCTAAATTCAAAGGCTAATTATGAAAATTAAATGAGATAATAATACATTGAAGTAAGTTATCTTAGTCTGTTTTGTGGTGCTCTAATAGAATACCTGAAGTTGGGTAATTTATAGTAAATAGACATTTTTTTGGCTTAAGTTCTGGAGGCTAGGAAGTCCAAGGTCAAGTGGCTGCATCTGGTGAGAGCCTGTTTGCCAGGTTATCCCAGCAAAGGCAGAAGGGGAAAAGAGTTTACGCAAGAGAGGAAGCAAGGAAGGCCAAATTCACCATTATAATAAACTCACTCCCATGGTAATGACATTAATCCATTCATGAGTCCAGAGCCCTCATATCCTAGACACCTGCCATTGGGCCCCACCTTCCAACAGTGTTAAATTGGAGATTAAGTTTCCAACATATGAGCTTTGGAAAACACATTCAAACTATGGCATAAATCCTTGGCACAATGGTTCGCATACAATAGGTGCCTCAAAAAATTTTCTGGATTCTTACTGCCTTGGAGAAAACTGCATGTTTTCAAATAAGTTAGGTGCACCGTGACTATGTGACTTTTTTTTCAGTGGGACACAGCTGGTGTTCAAACAGATGCAAGACAGTGGCAAAGGTGTAACTATTAGAATATTCTTAAATTCTCCTTAAACACACACACACACACACACACACACACACACACACACACAAAGAACTAAGAAAAAATAAGCTCTAGGTCGCATCTTAAAGTTAGCAAAGTACCCCCAACAAACCAAACAAATGAACACATATTGTTATTGGCTGCAATTCACCTGTTAGATTATCAGTTCAAGAGTATATATCTCAGGGGCAGGTTTAGGGATGGGGCACAGGTTTGACTGTAAAGAAGGGAATTCTTTGGGAATGTTAGAATCATTCTATATGCTTTCTGTGGTAATAGTTAAAATAATCAATGCCTGCGTACAAACGTATGCAACTGTACACCAAAAAGGAAAATTTACCGTATAAAATATTTGAAAATTAAAAATAAATAGAAACATTAATGTAATTACGTAAAGTTGGCATCTTATTCACATAAAATTATTTCAAGTCATGATAAAACCTAGGGTTAAACTATATAAAGTTTTGAGTAAATATCTTAAGAAAAAAAGGACAAGAAAGAATTTTAAAATTTTATTCAGTAGCATTATTTTTCAGAGTAATATCAATATTGCTATTTTAAAATTCATCTATCTGCCATTTACCTATAGTACACATAGTATATTAGTAGTTAACTTAATTTGACTAAGAATGAATACTTTTAGTATAAAATACATACAAATGTAAACAAAATCATCCAAGTTAAATAAAATCCCCAAAATATTAATGTATTCATCTGGTAATATCATTATAAACTGATATATTTTTTCTAAAAATATACACATATTTTATTATTTAGAAACAATAAAAGTTTTAGCAATAAAAACATCTAACATCTCAGTTGTAATCTCCAAATAGAATTTCCCACAAAAACAAACAGGTTCTTTGGAGAAATAACTGATTTCAGGTCTGTGACTGGAAAGGGATAAAAAGAAATTTGGACCAGAAAGCAAGGAATCTAGCAAAAGCTATGGGATTACATCAGATGAATACCAAAACTAACAATGGTCCCCACTGGCCAAAAATGGGACAATTTGGCATCAAAACCATGATGTTCAATGACTACAACTTAGATAAATAAAATTTCATGAGTTTGTGGTGATACTAAAAACCTTAAAATATAAAAGAAAACTAATAGTTAATTTTTGGGATTTGATGCCTAGCACTTCATTCTGAAAACTTGTGTATAAAAATGGAAAAATAAACATAATCCTGTTTTTTCTATAGGAACTTCCACTAGAGGAACCAAATATGTAATAAAATAAAGTTCTTCCTTGTAGAAGAGTCCCAGCTAATATCAAGAATTATGAAAGACCTGATACCTTACTTGAAATCCGAGAAGTTAGTCTGCCAGTTTTGGGGCTGCTGGCAGGAAACAAGCCTCTCTTGGGGAACACCAAAAGGACAGTTTATTACTCTAATCAATACTAGTAGCCATTTGCTTGCGTTGGTTCCCCAAACTCCAATTCCAAGTCATGAGGGTCAGGTGATGTCGGCATACACAGTGAATTCTGTTAAAAGAGAGGGGCTTCAAGCTTTAGAAGTGTCGATCATTTGTAATGGACTTTAAACAAACTTATTCAGCTTTTGCTATGGAAGAAGTCATTATCTTTATTACACTGAACAGCAGAAAACAAACAAGCAGAAAAAAAAAAAAAAAAACCCTGCTCTCTGCTCCAGGCAAAGTTGTCATCCCTATCTTTTGAACCTGTTCATTATACATATATCTTTGAAAAGCTATTTTGGAACAAAGGCCATTTGCACAACTGCTCTCAAAATGTGAAGAAATGCAGGAAACCCACGAATCATTGTCTCACAACAATAAATGCAGACGGAGTAAGGAATTAGAAAATCACCATTTTTTAACCTCTAATAAAATAATGTATCTAGGCAGTCATTAAGAGTAGCTGTGGCTGGGCGTGGTGGCTCATGCCTGTAATCCCAGCACTTTGGGAGGTTGAGGCAGGTGGATCATCTGAGGTCAGGAGTTCGAGACCAGCCTGGCCAACATAGTGAAACCCCATCTCTACTAAAAAAAGCCCCAAAAATTAGCAGGGCCTGGTGGCAGGTGCCTGTAATCCCGGCTACTCGGGAGGCACTGGGCAACAAGAGCAAAACTCCATCTCAAAAGAAAAAAAAAAAAAAAAGCAACAACAACAGTAGATGTAAAACCATTAAGGCAATGGTTGGTGATGAATTTATAATGAATGGATTAGGCTGACAACACCTAAATCCACTGACCAAAGTCAAAATCATTAAAAGTGAAAAAAGTGAAATAGAAAGATATCACAGACCCTCTGCTATGATGCAATTGGAAGTACTGAGTGACACCTATTATTACAAAAATAATTTAACCTAAATATCACTAAGCCTTTAGATTTAACTACCTGGTTAGGAAAAGAAAGAAAATATAGAATACACACATATATATATAATGTAATCATTAGGAAATGGAAAAGTCTACAGGCCAAATGATTTAGTTTTATCAACAAATAAACTAGTTACAAATTTGCAATGGGAAACTTTTAAAAACTTTAGAAGACGTAGCAACCAAACGCATATGTATATTTTATTCTTATCCTTGTTTGAACAAACTTAACAAAAAATATGTTCTTTGAGACAATTATGGTAATTTTATTATAAACTGATTATTGCATATTAAGGAACGAAGATCAATTATTTTAGGTGTATCTTAAAAATTATGGATTTGTCTTTAAGGAAAGTCTTCATTTTTTAAAAGATATCCTGAAGTAATTTATTGACAATAAGTTGCCCAGGATTCACTTTAAAATATTTTATGAGAGAGAGAAGGGAGGAAGGAAGGAGGGAAGGAAGGAAGGAAGGAAGGAAGGAAGAGGGAGAGGGAAGGAGGGGGAGAGGGAGGGAGGAAGGAAGGGAAGGAGAGAGGGAAGGGGAGAGGGAAGGAAGGGGAGGGGGAGGGGGAGAGGGAGTGAGGGAGGGAGGGAGGAAGGAAGGAAGGAAGAAAAGAAGGGAGGGAGAGAGGGAGGGAGGAAGGGGGGAGAGAAAGAAGGCAGGTGGGAGGGCAGAAAGTAGATGTAACAAGATTAGCAAAATAATAATAACTCTTTGATAAGTGTGTTTAATATACCTTTTATCAAATTTTCTGTGTGTTTAAAAATGTATGTTAAAAACACTTTCTATTATAAGATACAAAACATTTCTGAAGCAAGGGTTTACCTACTGTTATTTACCCAGCAAATGTTTCTGGAATAAATAATTGCCCTGTTATAGCTCAAAATACACTTTAATTATATGTATAAAAAATAGAGGTATAGAGTCACTAGAAGGTTTTGGGGTGGAGTATCACAATCTTGAGAAAATAAGCCCTAATATGTTAGTGTAAGTACTGTATCCAAACTTGATATGGTTAACAGTTTTTTTCAACTATCAGGCTGCTAAACAGTTGTGTTGTGTGATTGTTCTCTTGTTCCCTTGTTATTTCCCACTGAAGTCACTCTGAGGAAGCACCAGTGCCCTCCATGAGGTTGTGATGCCTCCTCTTTTTATGGGACAAACACACACAGCATGATTTATGATAATTTGCTTCTTCCTCCACAAAAGGGATAATAGAGCGAAACACTGTTTTGATTCTGGCCAAAGGGTTTTTCAAGTCCGAAGAGATCACTTCAAGTTCCTGCTTCTATTTTCCGGCAGGATTGCTCTTCAGTTATTTCAAATATGCTTCCTGTTCAGTAGAGCAGCCTCTGCAGTGTCTAGATGGTCCATCTTCATGAGCCAGGATGTGAAGAGGTAGCTGAATAGGGTGTGTTTCTCTTGTGTACTGAATTCTACCTTTTGAGTGATTTAGCTGATTGAAGTGCCCAATCCATCACTGAAGATTTTACTTTTCTCTGTAAATTCTTATTTACTGCTTTTTCAGCATATGCTTTGTAGTATTTTAGAGCGCTCCACACTTAAATTATGTATCACTTTGGTATTTAAATCAATGAATTTAAACTACTGCATAATGAATACTTTCAATTTGCCTTCACTTAAGGAAGATGATATAATTAAATATGTTTGTTTGATCCGGTCTTGCAAATGAACCTATACATTTACATTAGGTCTCTATGAGACGAGTTAATTCTCTTGAGCTTTTAAAACTATTGGAAGGGGTTGTATGTGCTGTGGCTAAGTCAGCAGTCTTTCTCCCCTTCCTTTTCCTTCCTTTGGTCTAACTGCCTTCCCTTCTTACTTCTTTTCTTCTCTGTATCCCTTTACACCTATCCCTATCTCTATCAGCTTTTTTTCCACTTCGTTTCTATTATTGCATGCTTACACTGTGCCAGACACTGTGTTAAATACTATAAATAAAATATTTAACTTAGAAGCTGATCTTGACTTATGTTTCCAATCAGGGACCATTTAAGCTTGCCATTACTTCCTGTGCCCAAGGTACTTGCAGTATCGGTCAGAGAGGTCTGTGAAAGTTGAAGGGAAAAAGAAATTTTAAATAAATCTTAGTATGTATGCTCTAAGCTGCTAAGAAGTTGAGATAAATGAAAATTATAGGCAACTAACCTGAATGATTTTGTATTTGCTATTTCATCACTAGAAGTTCAATTTGGGTCTTTTAAATATCTTCCATGTCTCTTTAACATTTTCATGCTTCACTCTACCTTCTTGAATATACAGCATATAGCTACAAAAAACTGTTTTATACTTTATTCTATCATCTGTGTAACATTTTGGTTTGAATCTATTGCTTGGTTTTCCTTCATATTATAAGTTATATTTTCCTGATTATTTAATGTCTGGTAATTTTTAACTGGATGCCAGACATTTGTTTTTACCTTTTTGGATACTGTATCATTTTGCAGGTTCTTTTGATCGTGAGCTTTTGACAGATATGAAATTAACTGGAAACATTTCAAGTCATTTGAGGTAAGGTTTTAAAATCTGGTAAGTGGAAACAGAGTGATTTCAAATCTAGGGCTAATTTTGTTCCACTACTGAGATAAAAAACTTTCTGAGAACTCTACTTAATGGTCTATGTATGATGGGGTTTTTCACTACAGCTGGTGGGAACATCAGCTATTCTCAGCCCTTTGTGAGCTCTGAGGACTGTATCACCTTGTCCTTTCTGGTGCTTCTTCCACAGTCTTGAGTATTTTCTTTATATGCACTGAATTTATATGCAACACTCAACTGAGGCCTCAAGAAGAACGCTTTGCATATTTCAAGGGCTCTCGCTCTTGCAGATTTCTCTCCATGCAACACTTTCTTCTTCATGCGGTTCTTTCCTCTTTATCCAGTTCTGTCCTCTTTGTACTGTGCTCTGCAAGTTCTAGCCAAATTGGCTTTCTGACATCTCAAATGTATCTTATCAACTGAGAGAATCTACCAGCCCTATTTGGGTTCCCCTTTGCTGTGTTATTCTCTATGTTTCCCCCAGTTTGCCTGGAAACTGTTTCCAGGCAGCAGTGTGGAACAATCATAGGAATCATTTTGATAGTTTCCTTTATCTTGAAGATCACTGCCTTGTGCTGAAGCTATTGTTTCATATATATTTTGTTCAATTTTTAAATGTTTAAGGCAGGAGAGTATATCTCATTTTGATTACTTCATATTGGCAAGAAATATATATGCATTCCTATCTTTATAGATGCATGGAATTATTACTATATCCTTTTTGATAAATAAAAGAACTGAAGCTCATCAAGAATTAATAACTTGCTCAAAATTGCATATTTAGTACAAGCCGAACCAACAGGCAAACCCTGGTATCTCATACAGAATTCATATTCATTTCACACTTGCATTACACTACACATTTTTATCTTACAAAGTAGCTTTGGTATGATGGAATGCATAGAAACTGTTTCCAAGAATACAGAAGGAGGTGGTTCCCTACTGAAGATGGTAAATGTAGACTTGTTTTTCTGAAGGATTTGGTAGTGAAGAAGGAAGTAAAAGACAACATGAAATAAAGGAAAGGAATGACAATCTGAAAAGAATGTGCCAGAATTGAGGAGAGCTTATATATCATATGTAGGTACTCTTAACCTGACTGCTCACTAGTCAAAGAGACTAACAGAACCCCCCTACTCACAACTCAAAGGAATCAAGCATTAGTATATTAGTGTCTTCTTGCACTGCTATAGAGTCATACCTGGGACTGGGTATTTATAAAGAAAAGAGGTTTAGTCAGCTCTTGATTCTGTGGGATGTACAGGCTTCTGCTTCTGGGGAGGTGTCAGGAAACTTACAATCATGGTGGATGTGAAAGGGAAAGCAGGTACATCTTTAAATTGCCGGGGGGGGTGGGGGCGGGGGGAGAGAGAGAGAGAGAGAGAGAGAGAGAGAGAGAAAGAAAGAGAGAGAAGTGAGAAGTGCTACCTACTTTCAAACAACTAGATCTCATGAGAACTCTATCACAAGAATAGGGGTAAGCCTGTCTCCATAATTCCATCACTTCCCACCAGGCCCCTCCGTCCATACTAGGAATTTCAATTCAACATGAGATTTGGGTGGGGACACAGAGCCAAACCATATCATTCTGCTCCTGGATCCTCCCAAATCTCATGTACTTCTCACATTTCAAAACACAATCACGCCTTCTCAATAGTCTCCCAAAGTGTTAAGTCATTCCAGCGTTAACTCAAAAGTCCAAGTCCAAAGTCTCATCTGAAACAAGGCAAGTCCCTTCCACTTACAAGCTTGTAATATTAAAAATAAATTAGATACTTCCAAGATACAATGGGAGTACAGGCATTGGGTAAATGCTCCCACACCAAAAGGGAGAAATCAGCCAAAACAAAAGTGCTACAGGCCCCATACAAGTCAGAAACCCAGCAGGGAAGTCATTAAATCGTAAATCTCCAAAATAATCTCCTTTGACTCTATGTCTCAGGTCACATTAAGGAAAAGGGTAGGTGCCCAAGACCTTGGGCAGCTCTGCCCCTGTGGCTCTGCTGGGTAAAGCCCCCTGTGCTGCTTTCACAGGCTGGTGTTGAGTGCCTGTGACTTTTCCAGGTACACAGTTCAAGCTGCTGGTGTGTCTGCTATTCTGGGTTCTAGAGTACAGCAGCTCTTCTCACAGCTACACTAGGCAGTGCCACAGCGGAGACTTTCTGTGGGGGTTCCAACCCCACATCTTCCTTCACACTGCCCTACTAGAGGTTTTCCATGAGAGCTATGCCTCTGCAGAAGACCTCTGTCCGGACATCCAGGTGTTTTCATACATCTTCTGAAATCTGGGCAGATGCTCCCAAGCCTCAACTTTTGCCCTCTGTGACCCCACAGGCTTCTAACCACATCGAAGCTACCAAGGCTTGGGGCTTACACTCTCTGAAGGAATGGCTCAAGCTGTACCTTGGACCCTTTTAGCCACAACTGGAAATGGAGTGGCCACAATGTTCTGAGGCTGCACAGAGCAGGGCAACACTGAGCCTGGCTCAAGAAACCATTTCTCCCTCCTAGGCCTTCAGGCCTCTGATGGGAGGGGCTGCTGTGAAGGTCTCCAAAATACCATAGAAGCACTTTCTTCATTGGCCTGACTATTAACATTTGACTCTTCTTTACTTATGCAAATTTCTGCAGCAGGCTTGAATTCGTCCCCAGAAAATGGGTTCTCTTTAATATCACATGGTCAAGCTGCAAATTTTCAACACTTTTATGCTTGACTTCTCATGTAAGTTCTAGTTTGAGATACTTTCTTTGTGCACACATGTGAGTGTACACTGTTAGACACAGCCAGGCCAAATCTTTAATGCTTTGCTGCTTAGACATTTCTTCTACTAGATATGATAAATCACCTCTCTCAAGTTCAAAGTTCCACAGATACCTAGAGCAGAGACATAAAACCACCAGTTTCTTTGCTAAAGCATAGCAAGAGTGACCTTAACTGAAGTTCCCAATAAGTTACTCATCTCCATCAGAGAACTCTCAGCCTGGACTTTATTATCCATATTACTATCAATATTTTAGTCACAACCATTCAACATGTCTGTAGAAAGTTCTAAACTTTCCGTTATCTTCTTGTCTTCTTCTGAGCCCTTCAAATTCTTCCAACCTCTGCTCATTACCCAGTTCCAAAGCTGCTTCCACATTTTCAGGTATCTTAATAGCAATGCTCCACTTCTCTGGTACCAATTTTCTATTATTTGTTTGTTCTCACACTGCTATAAAGGTATACTTGAGATTGGGTAATTTATAAAGAAAAGAGGTTTAATCGGCTCATGTTTTTATGGGCTGTACAAGCTTCTGCTTCTGGGGAGGCCTCAATAAACTTACAATCATGGCGAAGGCACAGAGGAAGCAGGAGCATCTATCTTCCCATGGCCAGGAGGAGAGAGAGAGAGAAGGGGAAAGTGTTAAACACTTTCAAACAACCAGATCTCGTGCTAATTATATCATAAGAACACCAAGGGAAAAGTCTTGCCTCATGACTCAATCACCTCCCACCAGGACCCTCCTCCAACACTGAGAATTACAATCCAACATGAGATTTGGGTGGAGACGCAGAGCTAAACCATATCAGTTGAGAGCTTTCTCTAAAAAGACTGTAGAAAATGCTTGCTGGAGGAAGTAAGGCTCAGGTAAGTCTCTGAAATACTCACTCAGGATACAGAAGAATAAAAGACACAAGGGAATTTATTACAATGAGATGGGGGAAGGGGAGGCAGCTGTGCAAAAATGTACAAGTTGTGTTTTCAGGACAGTGAGAGTATATTCCAGTATAATAGAATTCAGTTTACGCTCTCAGTTTCTAAATATCATATCAAGAAACATACCCAACAGAACAGACTGTCGCCAGGGATGACAGGCCACAACTGCCCTTTGGCTTCTCTCCTTGTAACTCTCCTTTCCATACACATATCCTCAGCTATTTTCTAATATTCACTGTAATATCTTTACAAGGAAATTTGGATGTTTTTGGTGGAAACCATTAGGAATACAACTAGAAGGCAATCAATATGCATTTGATAATTCTGTAAATATATGAGCTCAGTTTTTGTATGCTGAATGAATCTGAAAAATACCTCCCTTGTGTCTATGTTCTATATTATTCAGGAGAAATGCTTCACGTTGTCATCTCTTTGCAGATGACATCTTGCCATCCCTCCTCCAGACACACATTTTCATTTTTCTGTAGAAAATAGAGGAGTTCTGAACTATGGGTAGATGAAGATTTAATTCATTTTGCGCTTTTGAACTTACATGAAATGTCTAGTTTACAACCAGTTTTCATTAACACACACACAATAACACTGGATAATCACAATATAATTACTGTGTGACAATTTATTTCTATTTTACAGTGGGCTTACCTATGAACTGTATATTGCCTAGCTAGAAGAAGAAAATGAAAAACAGTCCATTGGAAGAGCTTCAGATTACCTCATTTTCTTATCATAGGGCTAAATGACTATTTTGAACAGAGTATTTTAAGGAGCCTAGAGTGTGAGAAATTAGTCTACTCTTTTGAAGTCATTTATCTTGATACAAAAGTCAATTAATATTTCTGGACTACAGATGACTAGGATTACATTTGCTGGTTTATTTACCTTATAGATGAGTATGTCTTTCTTCCTGTAAGGAGGTCATGCTTGCTGTGAAGGAGTCAGCATGGTCATAGCTAGAGGTAAGGAGTGAAGAGAGATAAAGGTAAAACCACCTGGGGAGGGAAGGAGGTACACAATGGTGTGATCACAGAGTTTGTAGAATGTTGTGCTGACTAAGAGAAACAAAGCCAGAACCAAGTTAGTCACAACTGAGGGGCCTGAGTACTGGCTTTGGCAGGAGGTATAGTGAGTGTCTGTTTTGCGTGAAGATGAATGTTCTTAACTGCCAAGTTTTGGGCTTCCTACCTCACTGCCCCAAGTTTGATAAACATGTTGGAGCTAAAGATAAATTGCTGGTAGAAAGTTCACAACTTGAATACTGTTATTCTTTATTTATATAACACCTAGACTATTTTTAATGTTGAATATTTATGAAATACAGACTAGGAGGAACTCCAAATAATTGACATGCCTATTTTACTCCATGCCAATGTCTAGCCCTGCCTTTCTCCCATATAATTATGGAGATGAAAATAAATCCTTGTGGGGATACAAACAATAAAAATTTAACTAACACCATCCTTAAGAAAAAACGTATTTCAGTACAGCAGAAGGACTGATACCCAACTCCATCCACCCAGGGTACTTAACCCGCAGGCTCTTGCCTGGAAAAAAATCTAGTTACAGCATCTTATACTAGGAATCTCATTAAGATACATAGACTAACTGAGGTTTTGACGTGTGTTTTCATTTTATGGGCAGGAAATATGATGTGATGTATAAAAGGGTTTCAAAGACACATCAGATGTTGCCCAAGATATGAATGGAAAGCAATGCATTTTGTTTTTGTGAGAACATAATTATAACTTTGATTTCTATAGAAAATATCTGAAAGAACAGTGTATAATAAAAGAAAGTCCAGTTCTACCCAAGAAAGGCAGCTGCAGTCAGCCAAAATTAAAGGCATTATAGGAATTGATGGCTTCTCTTAAAACAATGACAGGGAAACTACTCGACCTTCAAAAGAAGGGAAACATGAAGGAGGGACTTTTAGCAATAAATGGAGAAAAATAAAATTTATGAATATTTCATGTGGTGGTTGTGGTAAACAAACCAAACAAAAAGAATAAAAATAAAATATTAGAAATAAACATTTATAAAAGTAATCCAGAACATAGCAGAATATAAAATGAATTTTGAAGAAAGGCAATAACATCTTTGTTGCTTCTAAATATTTATATATGCACAATCCTGAAGTCCATAGCAAAGAACAGAAGAGAAGCATGAAAGTAAGAAGAAAAACAGAGTGGGAGGGGCCAAAGGCAATGAGGCTAATTAGCTCACTGGCGATTGGACTGGAGCCCTTGAAGGAGGAATTCAGAAGTGGGAAAGTAAACAACGAAGTGGCAATAGGAGTCAAAGAGACGAAGGAAAGCGTGGCCAAAGAAAGCCTCAAAGACTTGTAAAAATTGCCATGTATAGGTATGTTCAACATAATTAGATGTGATTTGGCAATATGAATCTCCCAGGGACTGAGATTGGAGTTAAAGCCTAATGGGTCATGAAAAGATGAATTTCGGGTTCTTTTGATTTTACAAAAAAAAAAAAAAAAAAGGTTTCATTTTATAGGAATTTATTAAATATTAAACCTCCTTTTATAATAATTTTTAAAAAGTTATCTTTACTATCCTGAAATAAAATTATTGCATAATTTAGCTTATATACAGGATGTTTTTTAAAAAAATCAAAACAATGTTCTAAAGATAATAAGAAGAGATAATAATTTAGAACATATTAGCTTATATTTCAGCATATTAATACTCACTATTGATAGTAGTTGGAAATCTAATATAGCCAGAACACTGGTAATTGAGTACACATAAAACAAGTACAAATATTGATGTATTTGTATGTAAAATTAAAAGTCCTAGTCTCAGCTAATTAGCATTAGAATTTCCCTTTGAACTTACAGATTGTAGTGGGGTATGTAGGGGAGAATAATGCTACACTACTGGCAGTCACTCTATAATGGGTTTGTTTTCAGGGCACTTCACATTAGTCACTGAAACTAATGAGTTACAGGGGGTAAAACCTTAAGATTAACATGTAATGTGGGACTGTTAAAATGTGTGACTTGAATTTGTTTGTGTTAGGTCAAGGTGTGAATAGAGACTAGAAAATATCAGTTCTCTTACCATGTGCTGCTACAAAAAATAAGATAAACATTATTTATAATTACTTGTATTTTCTCCAAAAACGACAACAACAGAATGTTGGAATAAAATGTTAACCTTATCATGCATGATATATGCAAGAGTTGAAAGTAACAGAAATGCCTTATCAAGCCAGGTACTAATAATTCTGTAAGAATACATAATTAACACAAACACATGTCTTTGTGTGTGTGTGTGTATGTGTGTGCATGTGTGTGTGTGAACATATACACAGTACAAAGTAAATAATCCACTGGACTTATATGCAAAGAAAGTAGCCCTAAAATATGAAGCAAAAGCTGTTTTTAATCTTTCTATGATAATAGTAAGACTACATTTCTTCTAAACTGAAAACGAGAGGTATATATAGGATGCACTAAATACAAGTATAAATTTTATTTAGTCCATCAGGCAAATACTTGCTATATAATGGATTCTGAACCAAGCCCTGTGGAAGTAAAACTATGGAATGACAGCCTCCTGTCTCATGATGTTTAAGTCCACTGGAAGAAACACGTATATGTAATAGCTAATGTGTTAAAAAAAAAGTGCCGTAGTGACAAGTTCTAAATATCTTGGCAGTAGTTTTTAAATAGATTAGAACCAAATTTGTGATCCACCTTTAGCAATTATGTAAAATCCTAAGGCTTATAATTTGGGTTCATTCTGTGATGAAAATCTTATTTATTTTTTACATAGTAACCCTGCTTTTAATGGGCAAAGATAAGGGCTCCCAGAGTGTAACATCCTGAATTTCTAACTTAACCTTTTGTGATGTACATATTCAGTCCTTCAGTGAACCTTCTCAGTGAGCATTTAAAGCAAAAGTAAGGTTCATTGGTATATTAGTCCATTTTCATGCTGCTGTTAAAGACATACCCAAGACTGGGCAATTTACAAAAATAAGGCTCATTGTACTTACAGTTTGACATGGCTGGGGAGGCCTCACTATCATGGTGGAAGACAAGGAGGACCAACTCACATCTTCCATGAGTGGCAGCAGGCAAAAAGAGAGCTTGTGCACAGTAACTCCCATTTTTAAAGCCATCAAATCTCATGAGAACCATTCACTATCACAGGAACAACACAGGAAAGAGCCATCCCCATAAGTCAATCATCTCCCACCCGGTCCCTCCCACAACATGTGGGAATTATGGCAGCTACAAGACGAGATTTCAGATTTCAGTGAGGACACAGAGCCAAACCATATCATTCTACCCCTGGCCCCTTCCAAATCTCATATCTTCACATTTCAAAGACAATCATGTCTTCCCAATAGTCCCCCAAAGTCTCAGCTCATTTCAACATTAACTAAAACATCCACAGTTCTAAAACATCCACAGTTCTAAAACATCCACAGTTCAAAGTGTCATCCAAGACAAGGCAAGTCCCTTCTGCCTATGAGCCTGTAAAATCAAAAGCAAGTTAGTTACTTCCTAGATACAATGGGGGTACAGACATTGGGTAAATACAGCCATTCCAAATGGGAGAAATTGGCCAAAACAAAGTGACTACAAGTTCCATTCAAGTCTGAAATCCATCAGGGCAGTCAAATCTTAAGGTTCAAAAGTTATGTCCTCTGACTCAAATCCAGGTCACACTGATGCAAGAAGTGGGCTTCTTAGGACTTGGGCAGCTCTGCCCCTGTGGCTTTGCAGGGTATAACCCCTCTCCTGGCTATTTTCACAGGCTGGTATTGAGTGTCTGTGGCTTTTCCAGGTGCACAATGCAAGCTGTCAGTGAATGTAGCATTCTGGAGTCTGGAGGATGGTGGCCGTCTTGTCACAGCTCCACTCAGTAGTGCTGCAGTAGGGACTCTGTGTGGGGGCTCCGACCCCACATTTTCCTTTCACACTGCCCTAGCAGAGGTTCTCCACGAGGGCCCAGCTCCCAAAGGAAACTTCTGCCTGGGCATCCAGGCATTTCCACACTTCTTCTGAAATCTAGGCAGAGGTTCCCAAACCTCAGTTCTTGACTTCTGTGCACCCGGAGGCTCCCAAGGCTTGGAACCTCCACCCTCTGAGGCAACAGCCCTAGCCATACCTTGACCTCTTTTAGTCATGGATGAGGGATACAGGGTACCAAATCCCTAGACTTCACACAGCAGACGAACCCTGGGCCTGGCCCAAGAAACTATTTTTTCCTCCTAAACCTCCAGGCCTGTGATGGGATGGGCTGCCGCAAAAGTCTCTGACATGCCTCAGAGACATTTTCTCCATTGTCTTGTTGATTAACAATCGATTCCTCGTGACTTATGCAAATGTCTGCAACCAACAACAGTATTTTATTTTGACCCTAAATTTGCACTGTAGGCAGGATGTAATAGGAAATGGTTTCCTCTGCTCCATCTACTGATTAGATTAAGCTGGGAAATGGGAATAAGAGTGAATCATTTCATTCACTTTCACAATGGCCTCTTCATACAGGTAACATACTGGTTCTTCCTGGGAGTTTAGTAATGGCAATAGGCTAGGGACTTCAGCTGCATTTTGTGTGAACCTCTTCATGAGGCTGCTTTGGCTTTCTTAAAGCATAGCATCTGGGTTCTAAGAGTGAGTGTTCAAAAGGACAGGAAATGGAAATTATCGGTCTTAAATCCTCAGCTAAAAATGTAGCACAGGCCGGGCGCAGTGGCTCATGCCTGTATTTCCGGCACTTTGGGAGGCCAAGGTGGGCAAATCACAAGGTCAGGAGATCAAGACCATCCTGGCCAACGTGGTGAAACCCCATCTCTACTAAAATACAGGAAAAAATATTAGCTGGGCATGGGGGTACACACCTGTAGTCCCAGCTACTTGGGAGGCTAAGGCAGGGGAATCGCTTGAACTCAGGAGGCAGAGGTTGCAGTGAGCCAAGATGTTGACACTGCACTCCAGCCCGGCAACAGAGCAAGACTCCGTCTTAAAAAAAAAAAAACAAAATGTAGCACAGAGTCACTTGTAGTATATTGTTCAAAGTTTTGACAGGGCCTGCCCAGACTTAAGTAGAGGGCCCATAAAATCTATCTATCAGTGAGAAGAGTGTGCCCACTTTGGTCTGCCACAACCCAGGACCCATGAGAGTATCTCTAAGAGAGCATCAGAGGCAATACCATAGTAAATATATGGTGGCCTGAATACCAGAAAATATTTCTTTGGGGCCCAAAATGGGATCATTCTTTATTAGTTAGGGATTTAGAGGAAGATATACAGGGATGTGTGTAGAAACCATCTGCAGAATGGAAATGGAATGTTACCCATTTCTAGAGTCTGGGAAAACTTAGGAGCCATTATCAAGCAGAGTATTCATAAATGTCTTGATAGAATTATAATCACATCATATTTAATTGGTGCTACAACTGAGGATCTACTTGGATAGAAAATCTGATTAATTTGGTTGGCTCATGTAACTCTTTTTTGTACTAATAAATTTTTGTATATTTAATATATTCTCATGAACAATAAATTGTCCTAAGTATAATATGTAATAATGGAAAGAGAACAATAATACTGCCTAAGATATCTGAACCCTTTGTGATAATAATAACAGAAAAAATAAAGTAAGTATAAAATGGAGGCAGGGAATAAATATTTGTGTATTTAGAACCTTTAGAGTTGAGTCACAATTACTAAATCCCTACTGTTCACCAGCACTGTGGTATGAACTAGGCAAACAAAAATGAAAAATCTTGGACTCTGTCCACAAGAAATTTTTTCATGTATCTTAGAGAAGATACAAATGTTTAATCTAATGATTACTATGCAAGTAGAACAAAAGTAGTATATCTAATGTACAATTTTGTCATTGAAAAATTCTGTGTGTTGGGAGTTTGGGTTTAATGCCAGCGAATATACATGACCAAAACAGTAAGTGAAGAAAGTTTTGGTACAAAAACATCAAAGTCCAATGAGACTTCTTGTGGAAAAGAAACACGCAGGATAATTTTTTTAAAAGTAGTTACAAGAAAGACAGTAAACCTAAGTGGCATTTCAAAGTTGCAAAGTGAAAGTTTCTTAAAATGTATTAATAAAATAATATGACCAAACATATTGATCATATGTGTTTTAACAGTTTCACTTAGAGATGAGAATGAAAGATGATTTCAAATTTTTGTTTTATTTTGAGAGAGAAGAGGTGAAGGAACCCAAACCAGTGAGAAACTAATGGCAGTAAAGAATTCAGTGGAATATATAACAGTTTCTGACAAGTTAAAGCCATTACAGAGACATAGTGTGCAATGGTATTTCAATTTTATCCCGACTGACAGATAAATTCTGTTTTAAAAATAGCTATTTGTGACCTGAGAAATAAATGATCAGAAGAAAATTCTGAGTATGCAAACAACCATAATAAATCATCTGCATATAGAGAAACAATATATCAAATGGTGCCAATTTAAATATTTTACAAGGAATTGAATTAATATCACCAGCAAGAAGCTCAACTTAAATTTAAAGCACAAAGTGAGATAAAAGGCAGGCAGTGGCCTGGTTTTGCTATTGACTGACAACACATCTTGTTGTTCTATCTAGGGTGCAAGACCAAGGGTTCCCATCCCAACTCTGAACACTTAATAGTTTTGTAAGTATGCAATTAAATGCAGAAGACCTGCAATTGCACTTATGTTTTCTGAAATGACATAGGAAACTTTTATGCTGTGATAAGTGATTTAATATTTTCGTTTTATTCACCAGTTATCCTGGTTAGATTTGGCTACAAGTTCCAACACACCTTCTGTGCGCTATGGTTCCAGCATTGAAAACTAGTTAAGCTTTCAAAGCCTTTGCAGTGCTGCTACTAATTTGTACCTGTTGGTCAGCCTGGGACTTAGATGAAAGTCTATCCATTAGCTCAGTTCCCAGAGTTTTTGGAATAATAATTAGGGTAAAATACACAAATATGCAGCCTGGGAGGTCAATTTATACATTTTAGTACAGTCCCTAAAGAAGCACAATTGAATAAGTTATGGGAAGGAGGTAAAATCATGGGTTCATAAGCAACATTATAGAATTACCATTTTGTGTCTGGGGCTAAGCAGTAAGACGAGTGATAAGTCGTGAAGAGAGAGAAGGTAGGACGTGGGGGAGGGGAAGAGAGAGAAAAAAATATCAGTAGAATTGGCCTTGCCTATTGGAAGGACAGCTGGTAGTACTGGTAGTACTTTGAATTCTGTTGCTCTTCTCCAATCCACTAGATGGTTTTGAGTCCTCAACTATGTGTTCCATGCTCCCTGTCCAGGTTTTATATTTGAATTCAGTGGGAGGAAAGTTTGCCTTCTCTACCTCATTCAGAACTGGAGGTCCCATATTCAAAGCTTCTTCAATAATTTTTACCTGAAATACATTTATTTTAAACTTAAAAAATGCCAACTTAGGCTATTTACTCACCTTGCCAAAGTGCTGCAGAAAAAACAATTAAAAATCTCAGAAACTATGCATTTATGCAGATGTTTGAGGCAGCATAGAGACTGCTTATTTGGTTCTTTGCTGGAGAGGTTTTATGTCATTAAAACCTAGACTTACTAAATATCTTCCTTATTACTTCTATACATTTTAGTATAGTCCCTAAAAGAGCCTAATTGGGTAAACTGTGGGAAGGAGAATCTGCTTGAGCAAATATTAAATAAATATTTATTTACATTTGGAACCAAAACACTGTCCTTTATAAACAAAAAAATACTGTGCTTTAAGAAAGTAGATTTTCAAAGCATATTTTTGAATGCTAAATGAATAAAAGTAAAACTAATAGTAGTATGTTTCTAATATAATTTAGGAGGCTTTATAATATTGACAACTACTTAGAAATATATACAATAATATAAATAATCAATTTTTATGTGCATGTAAATCATCTGAAGCTGTTGTGATTATGTGGATTAGAGATTTGATTTCAAAGGCTTTCATTGCTCTAATACATATAATAGTAATTATGCAGTGTAAAATTCTTCTTTTGAAAAATATCCATGCCTATGTCTTCCACATATTTATTCTACAGATAACTATTGATGCAAACAAATTAGTTCCCTGTATTCTATGTTGGAGAAAATGAACCAGGGATATCTCACTTTATGAGATCTATAAAAATATAAGTAACACTTGACAAGTTCTTATTTTTTTAATGTAGTACTTTTATATACCTTTAGAAATACATAAAATGGAAATTTATATTTTTGTTACTTGAGACACTCTATGGCTAACAACGTGAAGTCATCTTGAAAACTGAAGTATTTCAAAATGAAAACTGAGTTCCTCAGATTATACCTATTAATAATTAAATCATGTGCAATGTTAAGATTTACATTCTTATATTTTTAGAGTGTAAATTATCCAATTAACTTTTTCTCTACAGTGTTGACCAATAATTTAAATATAATTTTCAAGTGCTCAGTGAAAATAACTTTTATTGCAAAGTTGCATTTGATCAACTTTCTTATATTTACATTCAAAGTTGATGCAATGCATTTATTAAAAGATAAGGGAAAACAAAGTCCATTAATTTATTGGAATGACACACAGTGAAAAGCTAATGGATTCTCCCTAAAGACTGGTATTATCTATTATAGGCATTTCTTTGTTTGTATAATATATTGCACCTTTTCTACCTCAGACATACAATCTTTCAAGAGGAGATTAGTTTTAATGGTCAAAGATAAACTGTGTATGATGATATAGTACAGATTTTCACTGATTTTATATGTTCTATTTATGTATGTATGTATGTATGTATGTATTTATTTATTTATTTTGAGAGGGAGTTTTACTCTTGTCACCCAGGCTGGAGTCCAATGGTACAATTTCGGCTCATTGCAACCTCCGCCTCGTAGGTTCAAGTGATTTTTCTGCCTCAGCGTCCTGAGTAGGAGGGATTACAGGTGCCCACAACCATGCCCAGCTAATTTTTGTACTTTTAGTAGAGAGGGGTTTCACCATGCTGGACAGGCTGGTCTCGAACTCCTGACCTCAGGTGATCCGCCCACCTCAGCCTCCCAAAGTGTTGGGATTACAGGCATGAGCCACTGCACCAGGATTGAGTCTATATGTTTTTAAATAACTCTTGGAGTTTATACAACATTAAAAGGTTTAACTTAATTTGTTGCCTTAATTAGCATAATGGAGAAAAGAAGTGAACAGTAATGAAGGTTAAATGGTCTCAAGAAGGTCTAGAAAACATGTTTATTGCAGATATCCTCATTATCCTACATGTAAGATGACCCCAAATGACACTGTTTTTCTGTAGATATATTGATATGAGAACAGGTTAATTTTAAGCAATTATTAATGCTTTATACCCTATTTTTATCATCAACAAATCTTAATTTATACTTAATTTCCCATGTTCTTATATTTCTTTGCTACAAAATAGTTTATTAATATAAGCTCATTAAAGTTATTTAACTTTAATAGTTTTTTGTGTTTCTATTTTCTTTTCCTTAAGCACTAAATTCAGATTTCAAAGAAGTAAAATCTAATTGGGCTAATTCATCCTCTCATTCTAAGGCTATTATAAATTATTATAAATAAATAACCTTATTATTGATTCAGTACTTTAAATCAGGTGCCTTCCTCTGCTCGACACATTTATGAGCCTCTTATGACAGAGCAAGTCTTAACCATATATTGGTCTCTGAATGAGCAGCAACATCTTAATCTGTCCAGGTGGAGGGCCACAGAATTAGCACTAGGCATATAGTTAATGTGAGGTCAGTTTATTCAGAATTAAAGTATCGTATTCATTCTCACTAGAAAATATTTTGGAGTCCTAGCAGTGAATAATTAAGTGACATTACAGCCTTTTGTCTTGGTTTGTCTTAGCTATGCAACAGAAACCCCTACATGTTGCATTCTCTCTCCCCTCCACACCAGATAGTGTAAAAAAGTCTATGTAATTCTGAGCTTTCTTCTCCTGTATAGTCACTAAACATGTTACTCATATACTAATAATGTAAGGTGAATGTTCTCAGAAGGTATGGCATATAAAGAAATAATTAGAATTCCATAATAGAAAATTTAAAAAGAGAGAACAATCAGCAAACCAAACATACAAGGGAAGATTTAAATCTTAACAAATCAGTAATTACATTAAATATTAATGGTCTAACTGCTCAATTAAAATATGGAGATTGGCAGAGTGGATCAAGAAATCTACTTAACAACTAAGTATTACGTATTGTCTCAAGAATCTTACTTCAAATATATTGATATAGCTATTTTGAAATCAAAAGAATGTAAAAATATATATAATGCAAAATTGATCAAAAGGAAGTCATAGTGGCTATATTAATATCATATAAAGTGGACTTCATAGCAAAGAAAATTACCAAGGGAGAGATATTACATAACAATAAAGATCAATCTGCTAAGATATAGTAATCCTAAATGTGTATAATAGAACAAACAACCTATAAAATGTATAAAGCAAAACTCATTGAACTGAGAAGAACAAATACACAAGTACACTGTCAATCATCAACCAACAGGGTGTAATCCACACTTATAAAACAACACACCCAATGAATCAGAAAACACATTTATTCAAGAGCCCATGACCAAAATATAACATATCCTGGATAATTTAAAAACCAATTAAATTTAAAAGTATTGAAATAATACCGAGTATGTTTTCTGATAACAGTGAAATTAAACTAGAAGTCAGTAACAAAGATTGAATAGGAAAATCCCCAAACACTTGGAAACTGAACAGAACACTTCTAAGTAATCCATGGGTCAAAGAGGCTGTCTCAAGGAAAATATAGAACATATATTGCAATGAATTTTAAAAAAGGAAAATACAGTGTATAAAAATTTGTTGGAATCAGCTAAAACAGTGCTGAAAGTGAAATATATAGCACTGAATTCTGATGTTTAAAGAAAAGGAAAAAATCCACAAATCCATAGTCACAGATTATTGAAATTTTAAAATGAGTTACGTAAACATACAAGAAACCAAAGGAAAGAAGCAATAAATAGCAGAAATCAATGAAATTGAAAGCAGTTAAACAACAGAACATATTCTTCATGAGAGTTTCAAATACACCCATATTGGAGGTAATCTCTTATTTTATTGTTTACATTTAAATATATTATAATTTATTTTCTTGAAAAACCAGATACATGAAGCCACAGAAAACAAATTCACACTTTAATAAACTGTTTCAAGTCAAATAATTTTGCAACCATCATATTGGTCAAGAAAAAACTTTGCCAGCCACCCCTGAATTCCTACCCCATGTGCTTCTTCCCAAACACACCTCCCTCTCTTCCCCCACAACCTATGGTGTCTTTAATAGTACTTGCTTCCTTGATGTTCTTAAACTTGGGCACAGATTTCTCGCATCATAATGTTCTTAATATTCTTCCAAATTACTGCCTGTGACAACAGTTTGTTTCTTTTTATTGCTGAATAGTGTCCCATGGTATAGCTATACAAGAATTTGTTTACACAAATGACCTTTTAAAGGTCATTTGGGTTGTTTCCAACTTTTAGAAATGAGAAGTAAAGCTGCTATAAATATAAATGTATATGTTTAGGCATGAACAAATATTTTCATTTTTCAAGGGTACAGTACTCAGGAATGAGATTGCTGCATTAAATGCTAAGTCTATGTCTAAATTTATAAGCATTGCTAAACAATTTTCCAGAGTGACTATAACATTTCACATTCCACAGGCAATACCTGTAAGTCACGGTTGCTCTGCATCCCAGTCTGCATTTTGTATTGTCTGAAATTTTATTTTAGTTACCCTATGAGTTGTGTAGTCTTACCTTATTGTCATTTAAATTTGTATTTTCCTAGTAGCTAATGATGTTGGACGTCTTTTTGTGTGATTATTTGCTATTATATTATCTTTGGTAAACAGTCTATTCAAGTCTTTTGTTCATTTCTTAAATTATTTGTTGTCTTGTTAATTGAGTTTTTGAAAGTTCTCTGTGTGGACTTGATACTAAATTCTTTGTGAATATATGGTTTGGAAATATTTTATTTCAATCCATAACTTGTTTCTTCACTTTCTTCATAGTATCAAAAGCTTGTAAATTTGATGAACTCCTATTTATCATGTTTGTCCTAGAACACGCTGTTAGTATTGTTTCTCAGAACTCTAGTCCTGATTCTGGGTTATGATAATTTTCTACTGAGTTTATTCTAAGATTTTTATAGCTGTTCATTTTACATTTACATCTGTGATCTATTTTGAGTTGACTTTTTCATGAATTTGAAATTTAGGTCATAGTTCATTGTTTTTCCCTATAGAGAACCAATTGTTTCAATACCATTTGCTGCAAAGACTATCCTTTTTATTTAATTGTTTAACCTTTGTCAAATGTCAAATGGCTAAATTTGTTTGAGTCTATGCATATACTGCTTATTCCATTTCAGGGACCTATTTCTTTCTTCACCAATACCATTTTCTTGATTAGTAGATTTATAGTAAATCGTAAAATCAGGTATGGTGATTCTTTCAACCTTGTTTCTCTTTTTAAATTGTTGAAATTATTCCAGTTTAGTTGCCCTTGCATGTAACTTTTAGAATAGCTGAAACAAACCATTTCAAAACAAAATACCTTATGGCCTTAATCTTAAACCACCACCCATACAGTGGTGAGATCTATTTCAGTATCTCTTAAGAAGAAAGATTGATATTCTATGGTATTTTTCAAATAATGTTTATTTGATGCCTACAGAACATGTCATAAAGTGTTTAATGTTAATGTTTGTGTGTGTGTGTGTATTAACCTATTAGCCTTATCTACCAATTGCCCATTATTCATTTGTTTGAAATTGGCTTCTTTCCCACAGACATAAATTACTGGGTTTACATGGAAATATACAAATATTATAGTAAAAGTGAATTTAAAAGCTAAAATATGAAATTATACAATTGACTTCCTGAAAGTTTAAAAATATCTTGTAAATACCATTACCAATGATAATATTTGGGTTTTGGTGGCCCTTAGGATGAATAATGGTACCTGTTTGAAATACCTGAACTTCCTATATGTCATACGCTTTCTGTGGCCCAATCACTCTACTACCTTATTTATGCTGAATCCAATGCGCCTCCATAGAGCCCAAAATTCTAGATTCTTTCTTTCTCAGCCTGCTATATGAAAACCTCATTCTGGACAATGGGATCAGAGGAAAAGCCAAGTGGTGATATTCAGGAAACAAATTTTCTCCAAAATGGCCAGGCACAGTGGCTCACGCCTGTAATCCCAGCATTTTGGGAGGCCACGGCAGGCGGATCACGAGGTCAGGACATCGAGACCATCCCGGCTAACATGGTGAAACCCTGTCTCTACTAAAAGTACAAAAATATTAGCCAGGCGCGTTGGCAGGCGCCTGTAGTCCCAGCTACTCGGGAGGCTGAGGCAGAAGAATGGCTTGTACCCGGGAGGCAGAGCTTGCAGTGAGCCGAGATCGTGCCACTGCACACCAGTCTGGGCGACAGAGCGAGACTCCATCTCAAAAAAAAAAAAAAAAAAAAAAAAAAAAAAATTCTCGAAAGTGACACAAGGAAAAATACTTGTCTTCATCTTCCCTGGATGTAGCCATGTAGCCATGTCTCATGTGTCTTATGAAGCAACCATTCTGTGACAATGAGAGAGGAACATTGTCATGGTAAAGGTGGCTCAATGTAACTATAGAAACGTGTGTCATTAATTATACTTCTGAGTTGATGAAACCAATTATAGAAAAGCCATGTGCCTCCAGAAGTATCATTTAAGGTAAAAATTACCTTATCTTCTAAGCCACTTTTGGTTGGGCATCCTGGTTTTTACAGTCAAAGGCTTTCTAATAGATAAATCTCAATAAATGTGCAACCAAGAATAACATAATTTCCCTTTTGTCTCTTTATTTCTTTTCTGGAGATACTCTGATCCCTTACTATAAGACATCTACTCAGAGACTTTTAAAAGACTGTAAGGTAAAAAACGATGCTGTCCAAACAATTTGCCTTTTTTTAATAGAAAGCTATTTAATCATCTGGAATTTTGCAGTGGTGATTTAGAATTAAAGCGGGAAAATACGGTACAAAAAGAACTGCAGTTGGAGCCCTCAGATTTTAATCCTGCTGCTGGGTTTGCTAGCAATTTACTCCACTGATTAGAGGAATTCATTAACCACTCTGTGCTGCAGTTTCCTCAACTTGAAACATGACTTCTTCAGGAAATACTGAAAACTCTATGAGAAATTAACCACACTACCATATCACCACACCCCAACACATGAACACACTTGAATTTCAAGGAGCAGGAGCCCTGATAATGATGGCGCGAGTGACCCATCTGGAGCAGCCACTGTGGGAATGCTAGCAGCAGTGGGGGAGGCGCAGCTGGGGCTGTGTGCTCTGCCAAGCCATTGGGGGCTGTGAACAGGTCGGAGCCCCGCCCCCTACTGAGTTGGCAGGGCAGGAACCCCATGCACCCAGGGGCAGCTGTAGCCATCCAGCCACCTCTGGACCCAGCATCCCTGTGCTCTTAGGGGCCCAGGAAGCCCCCCTGCCTCTGCAGTCTTGGAAGTGCCTGCTCCCTCTCCCTGGCCTCTCTCTGCTCCTGGTGTCCACTCTGGAGCAGAGCAAAGCTGTGACCAAACTGGGGTGCTGTCACAAATTGGCCAGGTGTGCACACGTTCATGGCAGCCCTGACACACCAGCCCTCTGCCACCTCGACCCCTTCTGGACTTTTGGACACTTACAAGCATGGGTGGGGAACTGGGGAAACTGAGGGCAGCTTGGTGCTAGCCTGTGGGTGTGTTTCTACACGCACAGCCTGGGTGCCATGGATGGCATGTTAAAGGCAAACAGGTTCCTAGGCAGAGGGGTGGTTCCCTGGTGAAACCCCACCTTCAGGTCGGGAACATTTTGAAGCCTGGGGACTGGGCTGCCAGTTCTGGGCAAAGTTTACGGCCCAGAGTAAGAACTTCATTGATGATGGTTCGGCCAGTTCATGGTGCTTTTTCCTGTCCTGCCCTTGGCTGCCCATGGACCAATTAGCACTCAATTCCTCTATTCTGAGCACATAACAACCCCAGATTCAGCCAGACTCACACTCATTGGGATGACCTACTTGCGAAAAGGAGCAACTCACTTTGGGTCTCCTGAGAGCTGTCTGTTGTTCAGTGAAGCTCCTCTCCACCTTCCTCACCCTTCAGTTGTCTGCATACCTCATTCTTCCTGGATGCCGGACAAAGACATGGGACCCACTGAATGGTGGGACTTAAAGTGCTGTCACACAAACAAGGTGGAAACATACTCCCCACTTGCCATGTTGCGGGTGATGAGAAGGAGAAAAGAGCTGTGGCCCTTCTGGGATCTCAGCCCTCAGGGATCCCCAAGCCAGAGATGTGACACACAGCAGAGGCCACTTGCAGTATGTCTGGTCCAAGAGCTGCCTGCCCCACTGCAGCCGGCACACCTGAGCTGTGAGCAGTGGCCAGATCCCATACTCATTTGCTCACACACCCCTCACCATTCCGCCCCTGGCTCATCCTTGGTAGGCATGGGATATGGGCCAGTAGTGCAGTCCGAGTGCAGCCTGCCAGGCTGAGTGGGCAGAACAAGCTCAGTAGGTGGAACTAGCCCAGCAGGCACAAGCAAACCCCAAGCACAGGGGCCCCCAGCTACAGAGGTTTCTGAATGGTGAAGCAACACTCTAAAAATCCTATGACAATAAGGTCCAAAGACAACATTGTAGTTCTAATTGTATATAAAAATGGTCACAACTATCTACTTCCACATGTTTGGAATTACTCTTTTGGAAATAAAAAACTCCATATTCTTTTGGTTTGTTTAATTTTGTGTCATTGATGGAGTGTGACAAGCCCGGCATTGCCTCGCATTTATCACTGCCACCCACCTAGACAAGAACAAGGTAGCTCAGGAAACTTGTGTTACTGAACTTGCATAGAAAGATTATTATTTCTAAAATCCTTCTTTCTACTATAATAGAATAAAACTTTAGCTTACAATTACTGTGTAGTGATGAGATTAGGAGGATAAGCAGTTTATTTAGCCTTAAATCAGAGGAGAATATAAAAACAGTGCTTGTTTTAAATCAGGCCACAACTTCTTGATGTGACTCGTTATTTTATTCTCTTACTGACTTTCAAAACTTCCCACAATTTCCCAGTCTTTCAAATAATCAGATTCTATAATCTGGATATCTGAATCATCATGTGTAATTATTGTGTAGGCGATTGGCACAAGCTGATGGAAACACCTACAATTTAACCTGAAGGGACATGATTTCTATTCTCTCATTAAGTAGGCCTCAATCTTTTCAACAGATTGACAGACCTTGCCTAATCTCTAGATATGCATATCTCTTAAACACATAGTGAGCAATGCATATGAACTCTCACAAAGATATCAAAAAAATACCCTAAGATATCTCAGAAAACTGGTTGTGAAAGAGGTGAACAAAAATTGGCAGAAGTGGAGGGTATGACAGAAAGAACATGTATCTGAAGGAGGCCACATGAATGGCAATGTTGTGAAGTGTGTACCCAGGGGTCTCATCTATTAGCTCAGATTTTAATTAAGACTTGCATAAACATCAAAGGTACTGGTTTTTGTATCACATTTAGATTATATTTAAGATAGCCAAAGTTTTAACAATTTCTTAGTTACCAAACACACATTTTTATTTGTAACCAAGATACTGTAATAGCAGTGGGGATGTGAAAAGTATAAGGTTTTAATCTTTGCCTTTAATATGCTTAAAATCCATACAAGAAGACTAATAATCAAATGAGTGTGATAACATTTTATATCTTGTATAGTAGGCAAATATCCATCATAAAGCCTGGTACATAGTAAATACCCAATGAATGTTTATTGAAAGACAAATAAATGAATTGTTGTATGTGCGTGGCAAATTGAATGAAGAATTATTGATCAGATAAACATTTAGGAAATATTAATTACAGCTACTGGATCTAGGAAAAATGACAGGATTTGATTGTGGTGAGCAGAGAGGAGGATAACATTACAGGCACAGGAAGTCGTGACCAAAGATTCAAAGATGAATATTGTATTTACACTCACATTTGGCTCAGAGTCTGTCCCAGAGGATGCCTAGGCATTCTGTAAATGCTCTAAGTATTTTGGTAACTCCTTACTTTTCTAAAATGAGAAGTATTTGTAGGTAGCTGTCTATGGAAACTTTCCCAAGTGCTGACATTGCGAATTTGCCTAGTTATCTTTGAGACAGCTATTTGTTCATTCATGAAATCATACATTCTTGCATTCAAGCACACTTGTTAAGTGAATACTTACATGAAAATCTGTGTGACTAAGTATGTAAAGCTTTGCAACTCAAAATCATTCTTATAGCAAGAAGCATTTATGTCACCTAGAAGCTTGTTTGAAATGCAGATTATCAGGGCAGCCTCAAATCAACTGAATCAGACACTGTGTATAACAAGATACCTGGATAGTTCATATGAAGCTAAGGGATACAAAGAAAGCTTGTGTATAGCTTTGTAGGACCTCCCAGTCCAATGGAGGAAATATATTCCATGTACAAGCAATTATACTATAATGTCAGTGCTCACATGGTAAATGTCTGTATGCGTAACATAGCTAGTTTTATAGAGCCTGGCACTGTTTTTCAAGTCAGACAAGAATAATTACAAGAAAAAAAATTATCTCAGGTCCCTGTCTTATGTGTGAATTGGACAAGTTATTTTTCCTTTCCCTGATTCATTTTCTTCACCTCTACAGGAAAATTAATGATGTCCACTTTATAAGGCTGATTAAGTTAGGAACAATACATATAAGGACATAGCACAGTAACTGGAGCAGAATAAGCACTGATTGAGTAAAGACGATTATTGTGGAAATTTAAACGTTCACTGTTTGCAGTTAGATGTGCTGTTGTAGATAAATTTTCATGATAAGTTGACATATTAGCTATATATCATATACATAATTTTAATATAAGGGTTTAAAAATGCACAAACGTAAATATATTTAACCCTCCAATCATGATTTTCAACTATGGGGAGTTATATTTCTTACCCATATAGACACTATTTGAGAGTCAAGAATGGTATGTGTTAGAATATCTATCATGCAATTTAAACCTGATGGTCAGTTTATACTAATCATCAATTTAGACTGAACTATCTGCAAACACAGTAATATAGCATAAACTAGATAGGTTGTTTAAATGCATTACGAATTTTATTGTCTCAAAATACCTATAAAACGAAATTCTTCTGAAAATAAATCAGTTGCCTGTTATAGTCTTTTTATTTAGTTTAGAATTGACATTAAATAGTTTTTCCTCTCTCTGTCTCTCTCTCTGTCTGTCTCTCTCTCTTTCTCTGTTACCCAGGCTAGAGTGTAGTGGTGTGATTTCGGCTCAGTGCAACCTCCACCTCCTGGGTTCAAGCGATTCTCCTGCCTCAGCTTCCAGAGGAGCTGGGACTACAAGTGCATACCACCATGTCCAACTAATATTTTTGTAATATTGGTAGAGATGAGGTTTCACCATGTTGGCCAGGCTTGTCTCAAATTCCTGCCCTCCAGTGATCTGTCCACCTCAGCCTCTGAGAGTGCTGGGATTGTTATTATTATTATTTTTTAATGTTGGAAGCATAGCAAGCTTTATAAAAATCATGAAATTCAAAGATGAATTTTCACAATGAGTGAACAAATATAAATCATGCATCGTGGAATGTGCTGCAATTTGTCAATTTATGTATTTTTCTTGGTAAAATATGACTTCTAAATATTATACATTGATTGAAGAAATTGTAACTGAGTAAAATCATTTCGTCAAACCCACCTTGATTACCAAAGCCAGCATGGGTGATAATAACCTGCCTTCTCAGTATGCATTAGCAGGAACTGCCAGCTCTCTCACATAAAAGACCGAGAAAGGTAAAGTGTCTAAATTGAACTGATCAGACACTAATTATTTTCTGATTCTAACTGATTAATTACTTCATTGCAATTTTGGCTAAATTTCTAGTTAAAATTGCTATGGCTGATGCTCATTGTAGAACAGTCCAATATATAAGAGAAAGCAATAAGGATAGTTCTCAGTAAGAGGTGTGCATTGTTATTTAGTGTTCTAAACCCTTTCTTCCTTTCCCAAAGGACTGCCCAACTAATATGAAAGTGTCTTCAGAGGGCATTACAAATTTGCAGGGAGACCAGACAGAGATGCAGAACACAGAAATTAGGGCTTTCTTACCAAATACTCCAGTGATTCCAGGGTTTATGCATTTCCATGTGGCTCAGATTCTGCTTTTTATCAATGTGTAGCAATTCTTTTGTCTTTTTCTCTTTTTCCTTTAAGCATCTGTAAGAAGGGATGTTAAGGACTTCCATCTGCCTTCCACCTGGTTACTTAAAAGAGTGAAATATTTGCTACAGGCAAGAAACAGATGAGCTGCTGAAAGCTTTCAGTTTTTCAGGTTTGGTAGGGTTTGGAGAAGGCCATAAAGCAGGGATTTCCAAAGTGTATTCAGAAGGTTACTGGTGGACTCTCAAGTAGTTTATAAACAATTTGGCAGTTTGGGGGTAAAAATTAATGAATATTTGCCCCTGGTTATTTCATGGATTTTGTTGTATGTAAGATTCAGATTTTCACCAAAATACCATTATATGTTTAAAAATTGCACCTGTTTTGATCAAGGACTACTTTGAATAGTTTTTCTTACACAGCTTTCAGTTTACAGGTTGATCCTTGTGTTGGCCAAAGTATTTTCCCATCTCTTGAGGGCTGTTGTTTACATTTTCCAAATTGGTGTTTTCATTTTTTTAAATTTTATATCCTAAATTGTAGTAAGCATTCATCCATTAGCTCAAAATGATACCTTGAAATGTGAAGTTATCAATAAAGCATAATAAAGTTCAGAAATCTGATTAATTAAAAAAATGAACCTGTATGTTCTCTAAAAGTGAATATGTAGGTGGGGTGACTTCTTATCTAAAACAAAAACAATTGAGTCATGTAATATAGATATCTACAAATTAGATTTCTTTTTGTAAAGACAATCATTTTTCCCCTACTCCCCACCATCTTGTCTGCTAAAACAAAATTTGTCAAAGTGCCTTGAAACCATAGATTATTTTTCTGTCATTCTCAAAGAAAGTATGGTAAATTTTCTGTTGCATCAATCGATTTTCCTGAACACATGCAAAGTAATGCTAGCCAGGATAATTTTGCTGGATAAAACTCACTAAAGAAGGAGAGGATATCAAATCTATGAAAGTGACTTTTGAAGTTGTTTTTCTTTTAACAAAAATTAGTCAATTACTTGTAAAGTAGCTAATGAAACTAGTAACAAAGTTAAACTGTGTCCTTGTAGAAAAACAAAGATAACTATTGCCAAAATATTTTATCAAATGCCATCATTGAAAATCACATATTAAGTCCTTTAATTGGAAATGCAAGTACTATCATGTGTGCAGACTTGCAGACATTTAAACTTAAATTTGGCTATAATTGTGCAATGTATGAATCCATTCTTGGCACGTATATAGTGAGTACTACATATTTATTATTTGTAAGCCTTGATATAGATATATATGGTTTTATTGGAATCAAGACTGATGGAGCGATGATGCAAGGGAGGGTGCTGGGACATGAATAAAAGTTTACACCTGAGTGCCTGTGCACTCATTGTTTTATTCACAGAAAACAGTGGGAAGATAACAAAATTCTACTGCATCTTGGTTCTATAGTAAAGATAATAATGTAAATTGTAAACACAGTAAAACCCCAGCCATAGAGCAATCATAGTTTTCAGTGCACTCTTTGGAGAAATTGTCAGTAAGCGAAAAACTTTGTTTTTCCATTGTTAAGTAAACCAACAGCAAATAGACAACGTACTAAAATAATCATTACAAATAATGGATAAAATAACATTTTTTGTTGATATTAATGCTTATAAAGACCATATATATGATTTCTTGTACATTGAACAAATGGAACATTTCAGCAATATAATCTATTTCTTGAAGAGTTTTAACCTATTATTTTGAGGCCGAAATTGAATTCAATGTAGTAGATAAAATACCTGGGCTTAGTGGGCAAACAAAAACTTGATGTGCATAGGTAACTTTCTGAGAGATGTGTTCTTTTCCACAACGTGATGATTGTTATCAGTCATCTGCAAATTATACCCGAATGTTGAGACAAAATGTGATGAAATCATTTCTGGATCTGAAAGCAATAAATAAATGGATTAGGAATTTGTTCATCCCTAATTCCCAAGTTGAATCATTTTAAGTTCCCGGTGTTTTAGTTTAATATGCTTGTCAGTTCAGCTTGTGATAGAGTCCATGAAAAACTCAGATGTAAGAAAATCCTATTAAAATGATTTAATGTTTGATCCTAATGTAGAGACTTAATATAGCGATTGAATAGTTCCTCTCATTCCAGACCACAAATAAATGTCAGCCAGGGTAGTGAAATTTATCAAAAATAAAGAACAATAAAAGAAACTAACAGGATCATAAGCTACTCATCATGAAATCAGATAAAGGCAATTTATAGAAAAAAGCAAAACATATCTCTGTAAGACAAGAAAATAATTATAATTTTTAATGTTATGATATCTAACTGTGATGATTATATATTTTTATTTGACAGATTGTATATTGTTGCTAAGCATGTATATAAATGGTCTGCCAAAGCTAGGTATTTAGAAATATTGCAAGAAATGCAAACCTATGGCAACTGGTTGCTTAGCCTTTTACTGTCTCAGCCAATACACCAGCTGCCATGTCAGCCTGGGTACTCTTGTTTTCATTATAATAAATAAGATATACAGCTGACGAAATGTGGGTGAGTAGTATATGTGAGGGTGTACAAAAATGTGAGCCAGCAGGAGGGTGGTTAATGTCTTTCAATATTTGAAATTAATACATTCCATCTCACTTTGTGGAAAGCAATCCTTTTAGCCCTGTACATGTGTTTATAACTATTATTTTCAGGACCTGATGCTGTTTTCCAATCCAAATCGTTTCAAAAATAAAAATAATATAACATATTTTATCTTTGATATAATACAAACACTTTAGCAAGTCAAATAAACTATAAGATATAAGTAAAAACCAGTCAACTGTTACCTCATCCATATCCACCTATGAATCTGCATCAACACTTTAAAAAAAAAATCCATAGGTTTCGGGTGAAAAGGGGGTGCTTGGTTCCATCAGTAAGTTCTTTAGTGGTGATTCGTGAGATTTTGGTGCACCCATCACCCAAGCAGTATATGCTGCACTCACTTTGTAGTCTTTTATCCCTCATTTCCCTCCCACACTTTCCCCCAAGTCCCCAAAGTCCATTGTATCATTCTTATGCCTTTGGATCCTCATAGCTTAAGCTCCCACTTATGAGTGAGAACATACAATGTTTGGTTTTCCATTCCTGAGCTACTTTACTTAGAATAATGGTGTTATAAAAATAAACGTTTTAAAATAGTTTTATTGAAAAACAATTTTTATCTTTAAACAGTTTTATTGAAAATTAATTCATATATAATTCAAACATTTAAATTATACAATTTAATGGCATTTAATATATTCGAAGAGTTGAGCATCCATTATTACCAGAATCGATTTTACAACATTATCCCTGTCCCCCTCAAAAATATTTAGTCTTCTGATTCATAAAAGTCTTTCAATTCATATAGTCTTCTTTAATTTTCGTCAACAATGTTTTGTGGTTTCAAGGTATAAGTTTAGATTTCTTTTACCAAATTTATTTGTAAGTAGTTTTATTCTTCTTGATGTTATTATAAATATAATTGTTTTCTTCATTTCATTTTTCACTTGTTCCTTGCTACTTTATAGGAACACAATAGACTTTGCTATATAAGCTTGTGTTCTGTAACCTTGCTGAACTTCTTTATTTGCACTAATAATTATTTAATGGATTCCGAAGGGTTTCCAATGTACAGGAGATTATCATATGTAAATAAAGAGTGTTGCTTCTTTCTTTCAAACTTAGATGCTTTTTGCTTATTTTTTTTTCTTAAACAAATAATCTGGCTAGAATCGCTAGCACAATGTCAAATACACATGATAAGAGTGGGTATCCTCTTCTTATTTCTGAACTTAAGCGGAAAGCATTCAGTCTTTTACCAGTTAGCATGATATTAGCTGTGGGCTTTTTGTATATGACGTTTTCTGTTGAGAGAGTTCCCTTCTATTTCCAGTTTATTATTATTATTTTTTTTATCATAAAAGGGTGTTGAATTTTCTCAAATGTATTATTGAGATCACTGTGTGGCTTTTGTCATTTATTTTAATGAAAAGTATTACAATTATTTATTTTTAAATGTTAAACTAAGCTTGCATTACTGAAACGAATCCCTTTTTAAATGGTGTATAATTGCTAGATTTCATTTACTAATATGATGAGAAATTTTTAATAGGTATGCATAAGAAGTAATCTTCTTTAGTTTTCTTTAAATATGGTATCTTTGTCCGGCTTTGGTATCATGGCTAGCCTCATAAAATGTATTGAGAAGTGTTTCCTCCTCTTCTATTTTTTGAAGAGTTTATCAAAAATTATTAATTCTTCTTTGGTAGAATTTACCAGTGAAATATTCTGGTCCTGGGCCTTCCCTTTTGATAAATGTTTTACTTACTAACTCTATCTATTTTGTTGTTAAATATCTATTTGAATTTTTTATTTCCTCTGGAGTCAGTTTCAGTAGTGTGTGCCTTCTAAGGAATTTGTCTATTTCACCTAAGTGTTCTAATTTGTTGACATACGGTTTTTTTAATAGTATTATCTTAGAATTCTTTTTATTTCCTTGTTAGTAATGTCTATCCTTTTATTCTTGATATTAATAATGTAAATTTTTCTTCCTTATTTCTTGTTTAGTCTAACTATAGGTGTGCCACTTAAAACCTTTTTTTATATGCAGTTTTTTATTTTGTTTACCCTCTTGCCGTCTATCCTCCATTTCATCATTTTTTGTTCTGATCCTTATCACTTTCTTCCTTTAAATTGCCATGTATATATATATTTTTGTCTTTTTCCAGTACCTTAAGTGGGAAGTTAGGTTGTTGATTTGATATTTTTCTTTAAATATGCACATTTACGGCTATAAATTTCCATTTACGCACTACTTTAGCTGAATTCTATATATTTTGATCAGTTGTGTCTTCATTTTCATTCTCTCAAACTAATTTCTCTCATGACCACTGCTTTAACTTATTCTTTGTTTAAAAGTGGGTTGTTTAATTTCTATATTTTTGTTAATTTCTTCTTTTTTCTGTTATTTATTTTTTAAAATTCAGTACAGCATGATCAGAAAATTTACTTTATATTTTTCAACTAATTTAAATTAACTGAGGCTTGTTTTGTGGCCTAATACATGGTCTATCCTGAAAATTGTTCGCAATACACTTGAGAAGAATGTGTGTTCTGCTGTTTCTGGGTGACGTGTTCTATAGACGTCTTTTAGGTCTAGTGTTTGTGTGTTTTTTGGTGTCCTCTATTTTCTTGTTGATCATCAGCCTAGTTCTACACATTGTTGAAAGTTAGATATTGAGGATTCCATTATTATTGTTGAATTGTTTCTTTTTTCCTGCAATTCTTTTAGTTTTCATTTCACATATTTTGGGAATTTGTAATTTGCTTTTGTTGTTTGGTACAAGTGTTCATCATTTGTATTAATTCCTGATGGACTGACCTTTATAACATTATAAAATTTCCTCATCTATAGTACATTTTTCTTTTGCTTTAAAATCCATTTTTTTCCTGATATTATTATAGCCACTTTAGCTTTATTATGCTTGTGAAATGGGTAAAGTTCCCTCACCCCCCTCACAGGGCATGTGTGGCTCACTTCTTTCAGTGCCCCACTGCTCAAACCTCTAGGGGGAGCATTCAGTGTCTAGGGGTGAGTGCCCCAGTGGGCATGTGTTACAGGGTGGTCTTTGCAAGGTATACAAAGCCTGCACATATGGGGCCTCAGACCGTCTGTCCTCATGTCTACAGAAAAGTTTCAACTGCTGGATGGTATTGAAATGAATGGTTTCTTCCTGAGGACAAGCCAGTCCTTGCTGTAAATTATAACTTGGCCATACCTTTGTGCAGAGAGCTATGAGGCGCTTCTCCTCCAGATTCTCAGGGTCGAAGCAGTCCCAATGGTTCAGGATACACTTTAGAGGAGTATAAGCTGGGGGTGGTGAAGAAAACTGGTTGCCCATTCTGAAAGACAGGGAATAGAGGATTCCCTCATTTGCCATCCTTCTTTCAGTGAAAACTCAGGGTGTGATGGAGAGAGAAAGCAAGCATCCTCCCTTTCTTTTCCACCTCTTATCCCTGAGCCCTAATGACCTTGGCAGGTGCCGGCCATAGGTACCAATGTGGTATGTACCCATGAAGCAGGGGAAACCCAGATAATAAGAATTAACCGCCCTATTTTAATTGTTATAATTGCTTTACATCTGTTATTTTTGTTTTTATGTATTTTTTATATCCCATCTCTTTTTCTTTCCTGTATTCCTCCTTAACTGCCTTTTTTTTTTTTTTTTTGCATTAGGTAATCACCTAGTGTAACATTTAATTTCCTTAATTTTTTCACTGTATTTATTTTCAGTTATATTTATTTTTAGTACACTTTTCAGATACCTCTTATTACAATATACTTTAGATTTATACTAAGTTAATTCCAGTGAGATACACAAACATTACTCCTATATAGTGCTATTTCCTCTTCCTTATTTTTAGCCTACTACTATCACTGACACTATATGTTACAAATTCAGTACTATGTTATAATTATTATTTAATATAACAATATTAATCAGAAGAACTGAGAAAAAAGGAAAACATACTTATTTCATAGTGTTTCTTGTATTTACTTTCCTAGTTACTGTTTCTGATTCTTAACTTTCCTGTTGAGAGATGACTGGTGTCACTGTCTTACTTTGATACAACTTTAATTCTCCACGTGTTCTTTGCTATGTTATTGTTACTCTATATTTATGTATTTTATAAAGCAAGCAATAAAATCATGTACATAATGTTTTAAACAATTGCATTTTAAACCAGTCAGGTGAATAAAGATGAATATATATGCATTTATACTTTTTAAAAAATCTAATTACATAATTATTATTTATTAGCACTCTTTCTTTAGAAAAGGAATTTAAATTTTCATCTGGATTTGCTTTCAGCCTGAATAACTTATTTTAGAATTTTTGTTAGGCCATGCTAAGTAAAAACAAATTCTCCAGTTTCTGTTTATTTGTCTTTATTTTTTAATATTTTTATGTTGCCTTCATTTTTGAAAGATAGTTTCTCTATACTATCTTTGATAGTCTAGAAAGATGCTTGGTTGATTTTTTTTCTTTGTCAGTTTGTGTATAATATCCCATTGCCCCTTGGTTTTCATAGTTTTTTTGGGAAATTACCTGTCAGTTGTATGAGGCTTCCGTGAAACATAATGAGTTGCTTTATCCTGCCCCTCTCAATAACTGTTTTTGTCTTTTAGCATATTTACTATGATTTATATGGTTATGGATGTTGTTACATTTATCCTACTTACAGGAATTGAGTCTTGGATATGGACATTAATATATTTTAGACAATTTTGGAAGTTTTCAATTATTACTTCTTTGAATATTTTTCTTCTCAATTCTTTTTCCTCTCACTTTAGTACTTCCATTACACTACAGTTGGTGCAGTTAAATTTGTCCCACAGTTCTCTGAGGCTCCCTTCATTTTCCTTCATTCTGTTTTCCCTGCATTCATCAGATTGCATGATCTCTATTAAATTGCCTTCTAGTATGTTGATTCTTTCTTCTGCCAGTTCATATCCACTGTAATATTTCTGCAATATTAACAACTTTTATTATTGTTTTCAACTCTAGAAGTTTTACTTGGCTCTTTGTTAGAACTTCTATCTCCTTATTGATGAGATATTGTCTTTTTTTGTTTGTTTTTTGTTTTTAACTTCTTCGTGGGTTCCATTAGTATTGGGTACATAGTTACAATTATTACTTTGAAGTATTTGTTAAATGTGACATCTGGTTTCTCTCACAGGCAGATTCTGTTTCTTGCCATTTTTTTCCCATGGTGTGACAGCCTTTCCCATTTATTTGTCTCTTTGAAAATGTTTGTTGTCAAAATCTGAATAGTTTAGGTAACACATTGTAACAGCTCTGGATACTGATTTCCCTCCCTTATCTCTGAGACGTGGTCTTGCTGCTTTTCTGTTAGTTTTGTGACTTCACTAGGCTATTTTAATGAAGCCATTTTCCCTCACAGTTAGTCTGTGTTGCTCTTCAGAAGGTGCAAACAAGAACCTGCACACAGTTCAAGTGTGTCATTCCTGCACTCTGGAATGACAGTGATTTTCAGTGAGCTCTCTTTGTCTCTTTTTCTAATGTCTATGGTAAACTATGTAGCTCACTTGGTATTACACCCTAGGCTCCACTAATTGCCAGCTTAACACTCTAGTTTTCAAGAATGCCCTGGAGTATAAATTCCCAGCTGTCTGATCCAATTAAATTCTGGCAGGTGTAGTTTTTAGTCTAGCATTTGAGGTTTGCTCTGATTCTAGTACTGCTTTTCCCAGCTGTCTCTTTTCCTGGTCTTTCTGGTGAACAACCTGATTTATAGTTGAGCTCATAGATTTAAATGAAAATAAACGATTGTTTTGGAGATTGTCCTTAAGCCATGATTTCCTTACCCTTTTTCAGATTAATTTCATTAAGAGGAGTTTTGAAGCCCTATTTTCTTATGGATTCCCTCTCCCCTGGGCAAAGTTTCTGAGTCTGGGTGGTACGGTAGACACTGGTGTTCTCAGCCTGCCTCACTGTGAGTGGAATTTCTACCCTGCTAGGGCAAGGGCAATAAAGAATCCAGTATTCTTCGCTTGCCATGCCAGGGTAGAGCCTTTATGTATGATTTCAGGTTGAATGCACAAAAGAGTTCTTGACTTCTTAGCTGTTCTAAGAATTTGGCCTCTTCAAACTGAAATTGCAGGTGACAAAAATTCTGGAAGTTTGTCTTTACCAGTAAACAACTTATTTGCATGTAGGGGAAAACAGAGCCTTGTCTTCTTGTTTACTTTGGCCCACAGTGGAGCTTTGTCCAAGATAAGCTGGCAGTATACAAGGTACAGAAAGAGTTACAGCTCAAATGTCACACATTCTCACTGTTCTAAGTCTTAGTAAATTTTCTAGAATAAATACTTTATCGTTTGCTATATTTCTTTAGAATAATGTCCAGAGACTTTATTATTAATAAACTTAATTTAGAGCAGTTTAAAAATTACAATGAATTTAAGGATAAAGCACAGAGAGCTCCTAAATATGCCCTCTCCCTCACTGCACAGTTTTCCCTATTATGAATATTTCACATTCATCAGTATACCCGCTATAATAAATGTTAATTTGCTATTAACTGGAGTTCATAATTTACCTTAGAGTTCACTCATTTGTTGTACAGTTCTGTGTCCAGAATTGGTGGGTTCTTGGTCTCACTGACTTCAAGAATGAAGCCACGGACCCTCACAGTGAGTGTTACAGTTCTTAAAGACAGTGTGTCTAGAGTTTGTTCTTTCTGATGTTCTGACATGTTCGGAATTTCTTCCTTCTGGTGGGTTCACGGTCTTGCTGAGTTCAGGAGTAAAACTGCAGAACTTCGCGTTGTATGTTACAATTCTCAAGGGGGCGCGTCTGGAATTGTTCATTCCTTTCAGTGGGTTCATGGTCTTGCTGGCCTCAGGAGTGAAGCTGCAGACCTTCGTGATGAGTGTTATAGATCATAAACGCAGTTACAGTTCATAAAGGCAGTACGGACTCAAAGAGTGAGCAGCAGCAAGATCTATTGCAAACAGGGAAAGAACAAACTTCCCACCAAATGGAACGGATCTCAATGGGTTGCTGCTGGCTGGCTCAGGCAGCCTGCTTTTATACCCTTATCTGGCCCCACCCACATCCTGCCGATTGGTCCATTTTACAGAGTGCTGATTGGTCCGTTTTGTCAGGGTGCTGATTGGTGTGTTTACAATCCTTTAACTAGACATAAAAGTTCTCCAAGTCCTCACCAGGTTAATTAGACACAGAGCACTGATTGGTGTGTTTACAAACCTTGAGCTAGACACAGGGTGCTGATTGGTGTCTTTACAAACCTTGAGCTAGACACAGAGTGCTAGACAGAGAAGTTCTCCAAGTCCCCACTAGATTAGCTCCATACAGAGTACTGATTGGTGTATTTAGAAACCTTGGTGGGGCACGGTGGCTCAAGCCTGTAATCCCAGCACTTTGGGAGGCCGAGACGGGCGGATCACGAGGTCAGGAGATCGAGACCATCCTGGCTAACGCGGTGAAACCCCGTCTCTACTAAAAAAAATACAAAAAACTAGCCGCGCGAGGTGGCAGGCGCCTGTAGTCCCAGCTACTGGGGAGGCTGAGGCAGGAGAATGGCGGGAACCCGGGAGGCGGAGTTTGCAGTGAGCTGAGATCTGGCCACTGCACTCCAGCCCCGGCGACAGAGCGAGACTCTCAAAAAAAAAAAAAAAAAAAAAAAAAAAGAAACCTTGAGCTAGACATGGGGTGCTGATTGGTGTATTTACAATCCCTTAGCTTGGACATAAAGGTTCTCTAAGTCCCCACTAGACTCAGGGGCCCAGCTGGCTTCACCTGGTGGATCCAGCGTCAGGGCCGCAGGCAGAGGTGCCTGTTAGTCCGGCGCGCCGTGCACCCGCACTCCTCAGCGCTTGGGCAGTTGATGGTACCGGGCGCCGCGGAGAAGGCGGTGGCGCTTGTCGGGGAGGCTCCGGCCGGCCGAGCAGGAGCCCACGGCGCGGGGGAGGCTGGGGCATGGCGGGCTGCAGGCCCTGAGCCCTACCCCGCTGGGAGGCAGCTGAGGCCCAGCGAGAATTCGAGCGCAGCGCCGGCGGGGCCGCCACTGCTAGGGGACCCGGCGCACCCTCCGCAGCTGCTGGCCCGGGTGCTAAGCCCCTCGTTGCCCGGAGCTGGCGGCACCGGCCGGCCACTCCGAGTGCCGGGCCCGGCGGGCCCGCGCCCACCCGGAACTCGCGCTGACCCGCCAGCGCCGGGCTCAGCCCCGGTTGCTGCCTGCGCTCTTCCTCCATACCTCCCTGCAAGCAGAGGGAGCCGGCTCCGGCCTCCACTAGTCCAGAGAGGGGCTCCCATAGTGCAGCGGTGGGCTGAAGGGCTCTTCAAGCGCCAAGAGTGGGCGCCCAGGCCGGGGAGGCGCCGAGAGCGAAGAAGGGCTGCCAGCACGCTGTCACCTCTCAGTTCTATGGGTTTTGAAAATACAGGCTTACCATGGAGACGGTATGCTTCAGTTCCAGACAATGACAGTTAAGCAGATATTACAATAAGGTAAGTCTTATGAATTTTTGGGTTTCTCAGTGCGTATTAAGGTTAGCTTTGCACTATACTATAGTCATTTAAGTGTGCAATAGCATCTTGTCTAAAAAAGTGTATACTTTAAAAACTTACTTTATTGCTAACAAATGCTAACAATCATGTGAACCTTCAGTGATTTGTAATCTTTTTGGTGGAGGAGGGTCTTGCATTCACACTGATGACTGCTGACTGATAAGGGTGGTGGTTGCTGAAAGTTGGAGTGGCTGTTTCAATTTCTTAAAACAAGACAACAATACATTTTGTAGGATCAATGGACTGTTCCTTTAATAAAATATTTCTCTAGAGTATGTGGTGCTGTTTGACAGCATTTACCCACAGTAAAACTGTTTTTCAAAATTGAAGTTAGTTTTCTCAAACCCTGTCATTACTTTATCTATGAGGATATTATGAATTCTTTGTAGTTTAACAATATTCACAGTGTCTTCATTAAGAGTAGATGCCATCTCAGGAAACCAGCTCTTTTGCTCATCAGTAAGGGACTGTGCATCTGTTCAAGATTTATCATGAGACTGCAACAATTCAGTCACATTTTCAGGGTCTACTTCTAATGCTACTTCTCTATTTTCATCACATCTTCAGTTTTTCCTCCGCTGAACCTTTGAACCCCTCACAGTCATCCATGAAGGTTAGAATAGACTTCTTCAAACTCCTTTTAATGTTGATACTTTGACCTCATTGTATCAATCACAAATGTTCTAAATGTCATCTAGAATGGTCAGTCTATTCCCGAAAGTTTTCAATTTAATTTTCCAAGTTTCTTTAGAGGAATACCTATGACAGCCGTCACCTTAAGAAATGTTATTTCTCAAATAATGATAACTTGAAAGTTGAAATGACTCCTTGATCTATGGGTTGCAGGATGGATGGCTCTTTGTTCTTCTCCATTAGAGATCTTGGGTTTCTTTGTGCGTTGTAAATAAGCAGTAATAGTTTGAAAGGAATCCTCTTTTTTGAACAATAGTCCTCCATAATGGGCTTAAACTCTTCAGTAAACCATGCTTTGTGGAGAGGTGTTACCATTCCGACTTTGTTCAATTTATAAAGCACCGACAGAGTAGATTTAGTGTAACTATTAAGGACTCCAGGATTTTCAGAATTGTAAATGAGCAATGACTTTAACTGAAAGTCACCAACTGCATTAGCCTCTAACAAGCAAGTCAGCTTGTCCTTTGAAGACTTGAAGCCAGGCATTGACTTCTCTCTGGCGGTAAAAGTTATAGATGACGTCTTCAAATAGAATGTTGTTTTGTCCACATTGAAAATCTTTTCCGTAGTGTGGCCACCTTCATCAGTGATTTTAGTTAGATCTGATAGACAACTTGCTGCATCTTCTCCATCAGCACTTGCTGCTTTACTTTGCACTTTAATGTTACAGAGCTGGCTTTTTTTTATTAGCCTTTCAAACCACCCTCTTTTAGCTTCAAAATTCTCTTCTATAGTTTCTGCAACTTAGCCTTCATAGAATTGAAGAGAATTAGGACCTTGCTACTGATTAGGTTTTGTCTTAAGGGAATGTTGTGGCTGATTTAATCTTCTACATGGACCACTCGGACTTTCTTCATATCAGCAATATAACTGTATTACTTTCTTATCCTTGTATTCACTGGAATGGACATTTTAATTGTCTTCAAGAACTTTTCCTTTGCATTTACAACTTGACTATCTGTTTGGTGCAAGAAAGCTAGATTTTGGCCTCTCTTGGTTTTCAACCTGACTTTTCCACTAAGCTTAATTATTTCTAGTTTTTTATTTAAAGTGAAAAATGTGCAACTCTTCCTTTCACTTGGACACTTAGAACCCATTTTGGTGTCATTATTTGACCTAATTTCAATAATGTTGTGTCTCAGGGAATAGGGATGCCATTAATTGTTGATAATATTCTTTCAATTTTGTGGGGTTTGTAGGCGAGAAAGCTTAGACAAGAAGAGTTGGGAATAGGTACTGGAGATCTAACTAAGCAGATTATCATCAAACCCCTTTTTTTGTCAACTTATGGTTCATTATTACTTCTCAAGGTGCATGACTGCTGCAGATTATTTTTGTAAGTGTCTATGTCTCCTTTCAATTTCATTTACGTTGGTCCATCCTCCCTGTAAGAGGCCTGCATTACTTGTGTTCTGTGTCACTGCAACAGCCTCATTAGACCTTGTACTCTAACTGCTTATAACTTCCCAATCTTATTTCTGTCAATAGATGATTTTTTGTGTCATAAATCTAATGTTACAACATTGGAAAATTGTAATGGCTTCCTATTGAAGTACACAAGTGTATTTATATTTACTAAGAATGTATGTTGTATATATGTATGTTTTAAGTACAATGTGTGTATTTAGATATATGTATGCAATTTATATATTAGCTATAAAATATAAAACAAACATGTAAATTCTACTTATATAATCAGATCATCACATGTAAAGTTGCATCTACCTATTGTCAACCTAAATAGCAAACATAGAGAGGCTCTCTACAAGAAAATGATGCTTATTTGAGAACAGAGCATTGCAATGGAAATACATGTTTCATAGTGAAATATGAGCATATTTCAGGGAGGCAAAAGAAGACAAAGGTTTTTAAAGAAAAAAATGAAAATGGTTACATAATTGTTTTGAAAGTATTATCCTTGGGTGTAAAGATTAATAACAAGAGGGACTAAGGTTGAAAAGGCAGTCCAAGGTTGAAAAGGCAGTTGCTTGGCAGATTTACTTGCAGAGTATTTTTTTCTTTTTGTAAGGTTGTGATGGCCTTTGTGCAAATTTTTGAGTTTGTAGAGTCATTTTTGATAATTTTTGTTATTATTCATACAAGCATGAGAACCCTCTCTTCACACCTTATCTAGCTTTATTTGGCAGGTTTTTTAAAATGGTAACTTTATTTTTATTCTGATATCTTTCATATTTCTTCCTTTTAATCACAGTATTTCTCCAGAACAACTGATCATCCTGTAGTTAGGTTTTTATATTCTGTGGTGGCAGCATCGACCTGTTCTGGTTGCTGTTCTTGTCCCATGTTGTGGTGGAGTGTCTGGAAACTAGAAATCAGTGTCAAAACTATTGTTAGCCACATTTAAGCAAAAAGGGAGGTTTGAAGGGAATGGCTCTCAGGCTAAGTTCACCTGGAGTCCAGGATTAAGTTTAATTTTGTCTATTCTGTAGCCCTTTACTATTATTTCAAAGTTATGGACCAGCGATTATTCTGTTACTAGTTTTAATTCTGCAAAAATTTAATAAGTAACAGACACAAGGTTTACAATAAAAATAAAATAAGAATTAATAGTAATATGACAATCCCAGTTTACATAATGTATTTGACCCATAAACCTAGGCTTTAATACAACCAATGGAATAAATGAAAAGACAGTAAGGAATTAGGTGAGACCTGTTGTGACCATGTGGCCAGGGGTTTTTGTGTTGTATATATGGGTTTCAACTTTCCCAAAAAAGTTTATCGAGGTTCAGCATATGGTATTGACACTAGTTTTAACCTATGGATACTGAAGAATCTTCTAGGCCATGTTTTTACATGTTACCAGCAGAAGATAATTGTGAAATTTCATTACACTGTTATCCTTCCAAGTAAAAAAGGTACTATTAAGGGGGGTAAGAGTCTCACAATGATGATTGTTATACTGATGTCTTGGTCAAAGACCTCATCTTGGTTTTTAGTTTGAATATCTCCAGTCATGCCACTGGGTGGTTTGGTGAACTTTTGTGTGGCTTATACATCAAGCAGAAAGCCAGTTCCTTAAAATGTATCTAATTCAGCTTATAGGGTCTTAGGAACAGAACAGTTTCCATTTTTAGTAACTTCAGGGAAGAAAACTGGGTTGGAGGAAGCTAGAATGATTCAGAATCTAGTATAGTCTACAAGTAGATTAAGAAGAATGTGAAAAGATTGTGGTCCACAGGGCTACAATCCAGTAACAGGTGTATTATAGTTTTCTCTATGTGTGTGTGTGTGTGTGCGCGTGCGCGTGTGTGTGTGTTTAGACACATAACTATTTCTTGCTACATTGATCATATAGAAGTCTCAGATTTAAAAACCTCTTGAGGATAGGAAACCAAAGCAAGACAGATTTTACTTAAGTTTCCTCGGCCTGATGGGAAATGACAATTTTTATTCACTCACTGTTAAGCTGGGAATCCTCAAAATCAGGCGTTCTATGCACCTTCTTAAATACAGTATTCCTGACAAAGCCTTGGTAAATGCCTAATGTTTCTAATTATGTCTTGCTATAAAGAGAAATCAGACTTCTATTAAACTTCTGCAAACAACCCCATTGTCACAAAAAGTAAGAATGGTCACAAATAGATTCCAGACTTTGGAAGAATCAAGTAAGGAGAGAAACAACATGCTTTGTTCACAAAAGTATACTTTACCAAATTTATGTAAACTAGAGAAAGCTTAAGAAAGAAAATATCCTTAAATCTGGAAAGCAAAACATTTAAGTAAAGAACTAGTAATGTTATACGTAAAAAGTCTTAAAAATTATCTTCATTATTTATTCAATTTCATGTAATTAATTTTTGCTCTGCTTGATCTTGATTACAAGTTTCATGAACCCATCAGTTTTATTAGAGTTCTGGAAAATTTTTTGTATTCTATTAATGTTCAAGTTATGAGTGTTTGTTAGAGTTCTTTCCATGAAAAGCAATTTTGGACTATAGGTAATTGAAAATGCTTTCAGAGGAGAATTCAAAATAATAACTGTAGATGACAAACACTTATATTTGCCATAGCTAAAAATCTGATGAAAGTTTCCAATTGAAGAGAAAATTAAGTTATTTTAAGATAGCTTAAGATTTTTAAAAGCATTTTAAGATAATAAGAATCTCGACTGACAGCAACACCTCAGGACCATCAGACCTTTATAAATTTTACATAACTTTCAGAACACTCGCCTCAATATGAAATCCATATTAATGTAACTTTTAAAAAGATTTAACATAAGCAAAACTAGTAGGACTATATCATATTTCTATATATGTATATACTTCTTGAAACATTTACATCAATAACATACCCATAAATGTAACTGAAAGGGTATGTAGTATAACTTATTATTTGAAAATGCTTCCCATGTAATTTACCAAATAAGCCTAACAATTTATCTGCAAGATGAGAGATACATTCTTTAGTGCTTTCCAGGGGCCCAATGGAGAATCCCAAAGTTAATTCAAGATCAAAAGACTGAACTTAGGATTTTGATCCTGGGGAAGCCTACCAAAGATACCAAAATGTTCAAAATACTGGACCAAAACAGAATCACAGGTCATTGTGAAATAATAGTAATTCATTTAACCAGAGTGATAATTGAAAGACTTCAGATTCATCACAGAATGTTAGATGTATGTAAAAACCTTACCCATTTTAAAGCTCAATTTTTCTAAGTAATCAAAAACCTAATAAAAACAACATAGGAAATAATCTTGATAAAACATAAAATCTTTGTCTTTTTTACGGCAGGTACCAAAAAAGTAAAGAAAAACCTCCTGTGTGGGTGCTTTTCCTTATGGAAAACCCATTTCTATAACATGGAAGTCAAACTTTATGAAAAGATTACTTAAAATTAATCAGACAGAAAAAATGTGTTCAGGGTTATGAGTGTACACTATATTATAGAAGAATATAAACAAGAAAACTAGTACCTTGAGTGAGGAAATAAATATGTTTCTTGGTAACAGTATGAGAAGTATCCTTATTACATGAAAGAATCTTGATACATCAACAAAAACTAAGAGTACAGAATTAAGTTATACTGGAGGAAAAGCATTGCTTTTCTAGGCCTTCATGCTAAACATTTTTGTTTCATTTGTGTTTTGCTTTTATTGCTCTTTGCTTTATTGCACTTCACAGACATTACATCTTTTAAAATTGGAGGTTTGTGGCAACCCTGCATCAGGGTTAGAATAAAATAGCTACAGGAGTGATAAAAACATTGAAGAAGAAAGTTTTCACCCTAGCCCGGAAGAAACACAGCTTTTTAAGGGTAGAAAGAGAGTTGAAGGCAATAATGCATAATGTGCAAATCCCATGTAGTGTGAGATACAGCAAAAGTTGAATCGAGATATAAATTTGAAAAGTTGTAAACAGAATTTACTTCAAGAGATAAAACTACCATCCTGAATGAAAAAATACAACAATTATAATACAAAACTGGAGAAATTAAATGGATCTCAGGAAGAACTATGGCAGAGATAGAAACTGCATTTTAAAGGTGGCTGTTAAAGAAACAGATTTCAAAGTTAAAAAATCAAAACCTCTTGTCATTTGCCTAAGAGCAGGTACATATTTCAAGAAAATCTTATTGTTCTAATAGAGGGGACTAAATTTTAAATTTTGTATTAGTGTATTTTTAATATCAAAGCTCAATCTTTAGTAGATATAAATAATTCCCTTCTAATTATAGCCAACTCGACCACACACAAAATTCCTATCACAAATTCACTCTTTATGAACTTTTTTCAACCTGCTCAGACATTTTGATGTCATGCTTATATTTCTTCTTTGTGCTATACTTCCTGTTTCTTAAATAACCAGGCATTTTACTTTAGGACAAAAATTTGTCAGACAAGTTTTTGAACAACCTTTAAATAGCCTTTGAATTAGAAAATATTGTTTTTTCTTTCTCAGTGATGAGCACGTTTTTGCCTTTCTTATTATTTTTTCATTAAAAACATCTTTTTGGCACATTTTATATAGAGAATTATATTTATTAATTATAATTTTTTAATTTCAGGGAACTAAATGTTCGTCAAACCTTAGGCAGCAAGAAATCCTGAATTATCAGCCACATATTAGTATGTTATAAATGAGAACTATTTTATAATTTTCAAAAGCATGTTTCCCCATATTTTTATGTGTATTGATAGACCCAAATGTACTTAGTCTTTTCATGAAGTCTAAGCAGCCAATAACAAACTTATACTTACTAAGTTGTTTCAGTGTTTGTTTTTAAGTTTTATTTGGAAATGACCTAGACATTTGATTAGTTTCTTTATTTCATCTATTATTTAATTTAATGTAACATAAAGTTTTAAAATTACATGACAAGTTTACTTATAGATATTTGTTCCATATAAATTTAACTATTTATTTTAACATTTTATTTAAATTACTTATGAAAAATAAACTATTACCCAAAGCTAGTCATCATTTCAAGTTATTTTCCTGTAACCATTTTTATAACCTGTGAATATCAGGTATTCACTTAGTAAGAACCTTTAAGTTAAAGACATAGGTATATTGCCAATAACACAGAAGATATAGCTGTTTTCATTAAACCAACAATACTAAATTAGGCTCATTCATCAAAAATTGCACAAACGTCATTCTCTTTTAGGCTGAGTTTATAGTTTTATATCCTTTATGTCAAATACTAATAGTAAGATATCTAACTGAAATAAATATAAAGTAAACCATTAAACCCAGGCAAAAATGTATGCTGATAATTGTGAAAACATTCCTATTTTTATTTTACCAATATTTTTAAAAACATTATTTATTAAGGATTTACTTATGTCATATGAACTAAAAGGAACATGGGTTAATTAGGTTAATTACTATATATTTTAAATAAGCAGTCATTTATCTAAGTGCTCATCCATCTAATTATCTAAAAATTTCTAAGGGTCTTCTGGCTAACTACACCAGATTTTTCCATTTAGACATAACACACAGAATAATATATATACATATGGGTAAACATTCCTAAGGACATATTTACACACATGCACAAAGATCTTACAGCTTCCAGTTTAAAACTTTAGTCATGAGATAGTAAAATACACCAACTCACAAGTTAAGGCCAGCCACAGTGGCTCCCATCTATAATCCCAGCTCTTTGGGAGGCTGAGGCAGGAGAATCTCTTAATTAAGCCCAGGAGTTGGAGACCAGCGTGGGCAACATAGGGATACCCTATTTCTACAAACAATTTAAAAAATTGGCCAGGTGTGGTGGTGCATGCCTGTGGTTCCAGCTAATCATGTACATGAGGTGGAAGGATCGCTTGGGACCAGGATGTCAATGCTGCAATGAGCTATGATTGTACCACTGCAGTCCAGCCTGGGTGAAACAGTGAGACCCTGTCTTAAAAAAACAAAAGCAAAAACAAACTCACAAGTTATAAAGGGCAGTTGGGCCTATATTATATTTCTAACAGAATTGGGACTTAGTCACTTGGCTAAATTTTATTTGCTCCAATAAGTAATCTGAAAGCTGTGGCCCCAAATTTTGAGTAAAACAGTTTCTCTAGCTGTTTGATTAAAAAACAAACAAACAAACAAACAAACAAACAAACAAAAAACATAAAAAAGCACCTTTTTTGCCTTTTAGTTTCAAATGGGTGTAGGGTTAATTTCTCAATGTGTACATTTTATCTAGGACGGGCTGTTTTGTGTGTGTGTGTGTGTGTGTGTGTGTGTGTGTGTGTGTGTTTTATCTCTAGCCTTGAATCCATCTCTTTTCTGTTGGTGGTGTTTGCTTGACTAGTCAAATGTGGATGGGGAGGTATTTTAGCCTTTTTTTCTGGCTTTCTCTTTTTGGATCCTGCATGGCAAATAATGAAAACTTTTATACCAGACAGAGATACATTACGCTATTTCTCTGAGCTCAAGATTTTGACTTGTTTGATCTGAGAGCCTAACATTTACACATTTTTCTATTTCTTTACTTTTAGGTCATTAATCTTCCAATTAACAATTCAGTCACCCTAAGTTATTGTTAGTCAAGCAAATCTAAATTTACATTTCCAAAAGATTTCTAGGTTGTTGGTTACCATGGTGCTATGGCAATTTATAGTCATTAATTTGAAACTTTTCAGACTTCTTTTTTTTTTTTATCTTGACTGGAACGCCGTAAGTAGTGACTTTTATCTCAACACTAGTAGAAAAGTCAGCAGTTTCAAAGTAAGCAGAAAAAAAAAAGCAGAGAAAACTTAGATGGCTCTACATCTTAACTATACAGTTGCAGGGTTTTTTAGAGTTCAAATACTGACCATTTAAGCTATGAATTTTCCTTGATTAAATTTGCCCATCAGTTTTAAAATATGCACAAGAGTGAGCCATCATTATATGTAACCAGCTGTAGTCCCAGAAAATGTGGCATGCCTTAATGACTTGGAACCCCATTCAATTTCTTATTAACCTCTCAAGAGCAAAGAAAGACTTATTCTGTCAGAGAATGTCAGGAGTTTAAACCTGTGCTTTAGATGGCTTTTAATTAACCATCCTGCACCAACCATTTATAATGTTTATTTTTCTCTCAAAAAAGTTTTAGAAATAAGAAAAGAAAAAGAATCAAACTAAATTAAAAGGACCCATGATGAGTACTTAGAAAAGATGTAACCAGGGCATGCAGATAAAACAAAAGATTCAACCAAGTACACAGATGAAAAGTGCACCTAGATAAGCCCTGCATTAACACACAGAATGTAAATTCTATAGAAGTCAGAGTACTCAACCCAAAAAGATATATTGTCTTCACACCAGGAAGGACTTACCAGACAAAAAACATTTTATCATCTCAGGAGGAATGGAAGGTCCTTTATTTAAGGCAGCTGTATAGAAATCAAATCCTAAACAAGATAAAGAACTTCTACAAAAAGATGAAGGCTCAGCCTGAGACAAGAGTCACCAAGGCAGAAAGCTGGGCTGTGGTTTTAGACACCATGCATGTCAACCTAAATAACAGAGAGGGGGTCTGTAAAAGAAAATGGTGTTTATGCAGTAATAGATCATTCTAATTGTAATACACGTACCATAGTAAACTATATGAATATTCAGGGAGGTAAAGGAAGACAGTTCTTTAGAAAATGAGGACTACATAATGGTCTTGAAATTATCTTTGGCTGTAAGGACTAAGAACAAGAAGGACAGCAGTCTGAGGTTGGACAGGCAGTTGCTGGGCAGATTCCCTTGAAGAAGTGTTTTTCGTGTAAGGTTGTGATGGCCTTTGTGCAAGAGTGAGAATTTTGTAGAGTCCTTTGTAATAATTTTTGTTATTAGTCATACAAGTGTAAGAACCCTTTCTGTGCAGCCTTTCCTAGTGCTATCTGTTTTTTTTTTTTTTAAACATAAGTGACTTCATTTTGACTCTGACAACTTTCACACTATGAACCACTTTTCTGTCTTAAAAATTATTTATATTTTTTAGTATTGGAAGAATACCTACCTAAGGCATCATTTATTTAGATTTTCTTTTTTGAGCTCTACTAAAATACATATAAAACTGTTTATGATCTTCTGTGTCTTATTAGTTTTTACTCAATTTTATGTTTTGACATTTACTTGTGTTCCACATGGTATGGTTTTATTAATATTTTATTTATGTCATATTTCATTTTATCAATGAATATTTGAATTACTTCTGATTTTTTGCTATAAAAATTATACTTCTATAAACATTAATGTACAAGTTTTCTGATACTGTATGTGCAAGAATTTCTCTAGATCATATGCCTGGAAATGAAAAAATGTTTTATATGTTTTATTGCTTCTGTGAAGCTGTGAAGAGTGCTAGTAGCAACTTGTTTTAAAAATGTTTCTTCAGAGTGACTGGAATATTATATGGATACTGGCAGTATCTCTTCTAAGCTTTATTAATTTCTCCATAGATTCTTTAGGATATACTGTACAGATAATTAAATGGTTCACAATGATTACACTTTTCATTCTGCTTCTCCAATTCTTATAAACTTATGTTGCTGTATTTTAAACATTTATTGCTGCCCTTTCTAGCATTTATAGTACAATGTGGAATAAAAGCTGTCATAATAGATCATTATTTTGTCCTGAAATTTAGATAAAATGCTTCTGATAATTCACCTTGCGGATAAGAATCGAAGAAAAATTTTAGTAGATATCCTCTGAAGTATTAAGTAAATTCTTTTCAATTCTTAATGCGTGTTTCATTGTATCACGTTCTTTGCATATATTGAGATTATCAGAAATCTTCTGTTAATCATTAGGTGATTAATGTGTTAGTAATATGTTTTATGTATTCTTAAGCTACAAACAAGACTATTTCTATTAATTATCTGTTTTGTTATTGTGGTAAAATTCACATGACATGGACTTTAACTTTTTAGGCATTTAAAAGGGTACAATTCAGTGTCGTTAAATACTTTATAATGTTGTGCAACTATCAACACTATCTTCTCATGACCTTACACAGAAACACTATACCCATAAGCAGTCACGCCCTATTCCCACCTGTACTCATTCCCTGAGAACAACAAATTGTCTTTCTGTCTTTGTGGATTTGCTTATTCTAAATAGCTCATCTGAATAGAATCGTGCAACACTTAGCCTTTATGTCTGTCTTCTTTTACTTAGCATAATGTTATTAAGGTTCATTCATATTGTGACATATGTCAGTACTTCATTCCTTTTTGTGACTGAACAATATTCTGTTATACAAATATGCCTTGACAAATGACATCGAACATCTTTTTATTTGCTTGTTGAGCACATGTGATTGGTCTCTGGAGAAATGTCTACTTGTCTTTTGCCCATTTTTTAAATGACATTGTTTGTCTTTTTGTTGAGCAGTGAAATGTTCTATGTTCTGTAGATAATAGACATCTATCAGACATATGATTGCAAATATTTTCTCCTATTCTATGGGTTTTTTCTCTTTTTTCATAGTGTCCTTTAATGTACTTTTTAAAACATTTTTGTGAATTGTGATTTTCTCCTTCTTTTGTTGCTGGTGCATTGGGTACTATACTTAAAAAAACTGTTGTAAAATCCAAGTTTGTAATGATTTATTTCTGTTCTATCTTAGGAGTTTTAGAGTTTGAGCTTTTATTTACTTCTTCAATGCATCTGAGTTAATTTTTGTATGTGGTGTGAAGATCCAACTTTGTTATTTTGCGTTATATTTAACTATTACAACCATTTGTTAAAGAGATTGCTCTTTCTCCATTGAGTGGCTGTGACACTTTCAAAAGTCAATTGGCTATAGTTCATATGAGTTTATTCATCAACTCGCAACACTCTTGTATTGGTCTATGTGCCTATCCTTATGCCAGTACTACACCCTTTTGATCACTTAGCAGTAAGTTTTGAAGTCAGGAAATGTAAGCCTTTCAACATTTTTATTTTTCAGTATTTTTTGGCTATTCAGGGTTTCTTGCAATTTCACATGACTTTGAAGACTAGCTTTTCTATTTCAGCAAAAAAAAAAAAAAAAAAAAAAAAAAAAAGAGAGCGAGACCATTGGCATTTTGATAGAGATTGCGTAGAATCTGTAAGTTGCTTTGGGTTGCGTAGATATATTAAGGTTCTCAAATGTTCCAATCCAGGAAGAAAGAATGTCTTTCCAATTATTTAGGGTTTCTTTAATTTCATTTAGCAATGTTTTGAAGTTTTCTTTGTACAAGTCTTCCATTTCTTTGATTAAATTTATTCTTATTATATTATCTTGTGTGTCATTGTAAATAAAATTATTGTTTAATTTCTATTTGAATTGTTCTTTATAAGTGTATAGAAAGTTGACCTTGTATCTGGAAACTTTTTTGAATTTACTGGCTCTAATATATTTTATTAAACTTGTTTTGCAGATTAATATATGTGCTATCCTCAAGATTGGTCCGTGTGCACTTGAGAAATGGTGTAGTCTACTGTTATTGGATGGAGTGTTTTATGTATGTCAGTAAGGTCCAGTTGATTTATAGTTTGTTTGTTTTTTAAAGTCTTCTTTCTTATTTTTTGTCTAATTATTATATATGTTATTGAAAATATGACATTGCCGTTCCCAACTATAATTTTATAAATATCTATATATCCTCTGATTCTTTCCATTTTTGCTGCATATATACTGTGGTTCTGGTTTTAGGTGTATATGTTGATATTTGTTATACTTCTTGATGCCTTGTGACAAATTTTGACTTAAAGTATATATTTTCTGATATTAGTATGACAGCCCAGTTCTTTTTTGTGTATTACTTGCATTGAATATATTTTTTTCCACCATTTCACTTTCAACCTATCTGGGTCTTGGTTCTCCACTGAATGAGTGTTTTACAGACAGCGTATAGATGGATTTATTTGATGTATCCATTTTGTTCTTTGGAGTGCTTAATCCATTTACATTAAAAGTAACTGATAATAAAGCAGACTTTTTTATTTAGGTTTTTTCTTTATGTTTTACGTCTTTTTTTTCCCCTCAATTGCTTTATTACTGTGTTACTGTGTTTCATTGCTTTTTGTACTTATGTATCATTTTCTCTTATAATTTTATGTATATTTTGTATTGATTTCTCTGGTGATTTTTTTGAGTTTTGCAGTTGACATCACACACACACACACACACACTCACACGTTTTACATTATATATAACGTAAAATCTCCTTCCAAGCTTTTGGCACATCTGTTCATTGCCCTGAGTGTTATTTTTTGTAGGAGTGTTTTATTTACTTGCCCTGTAATATTTTAGAACACATTCTTTGCAAAGTCATTTTACCAGCATGAGAGTGCCAAGTTCAGTGAAACAAAGTAAGCCTCTTGTGTTTGTTACTCCTTCAGGGATTTTCACAAACAGGTCAGACAAAAAAATTCTTGGAAACAAGGTTCACTCTACTTTCTTCCCAACCAGATATCTGCATCGGGCACATGGACTGTCCTCATTTTGGGAAGGGAAGAGAGTGAGGCAAGGGTAAGTTAAAATACCACAAAGCTTTCCCACTTCATTACAGGAGCCTTTATTCTGATGAAGCATTTGTTTGGCTACTGTAAATCCTTGACCATCTTCCAGAATTCCTATGAGGTTGATTCTAATAGTTTTATTCAGTTGTTCCATGTTTTGGAAGAGGCATAGGCCACTGGACTTCGTTACTCTACTGTTTTTGCTGATATCACCTATGTGATGATTATCCTTCTGCTTCTAGAAATGGTTTATTGATTTTGTGTTTAGGAAATCTTTATTCAAGAGTAAATAAAGATTCGTAACTGAGATTATTCCAATAATTTTATGGAGTAGTACAGTTCTTACCTGCTTTGCATAACAAGTGACTTCTCTGCTACCCCAAATGCACCAGATCTGAAATAAGTATTACTTAGAGTACTATGCAAGTGGTATCTTGCATTTTCACATAATAGTTTGTGTCTGCATTGTTTATGTAATATTACATTCATGCTACCAAGCCTGCATAAAAATGTTCAGTTGCATAAAACATAAGCATGTATTTATTTACTAATCTGTGGTTTTTCTAGGTTATTATATTGATTTGGACTGAAATTACTTACATATCTGGATGTCAGCTGGCTGTTGGCCAATTTAGAATGACCTTGGCAATTGGGGACACATGAGTGCTCTGTATATTTCTTTTTCTCCAGCAGGCTAGCTCATGGTCATAGCTAATGTAAAATAGGCAAGCAAAAATTTGCAAGCATGCTATCAAACTTCTGTTAATATCATTTACCATATCTGCTAATATTCTATTGGTCAAATAAGTCACAAGATTAATTTCATATTCAAGGAATGGGGCATAGACTAGGAGAAAGTGCAAAATCACATGTCAAAGAATATGGATATGGGGAGGAGGTGAAGAATTGGGTCCATAAATGCAAGAAAAACAAAACCATGATACATATTTAGGAGAAAAGCTAGATGGATGTATATTAGTGCTAAGATTATTCCTGAAATCAGTTTTTGACAGGTTTAATAAAGACAAAAGCAGGAGAACAAATAATGTGCTAAGGAGAGGATCTAGATTATTGAGGAGCCCTGGAAACTGAAGCAGTGGGAAAGCAATAGTCAAATTTTATAAACTGATTATTTACAAAATGGTGAGGAACTATTTGTAATAATTTTAGATTCCATGTACATTCTGGTAAATGGAAAGCCCATATTTTTCTAGGATATTTTATTCACATACTTAGAGTCACAAAATGTAACATGATATCACAGAGCTGTGCTTAAAATAGCAGTTCTGAAGTGAAGTATCCTAATTCTAAGTGTCTTTACTGTATTCCAGGGTAAGTCAAGGGATCAGGTTAAGGTGATATTTGGGGGTACGGCTTAAATTATGAGACAAAAGTAGCCACTTACTGAGACATGCCTAAGGAAAAGTATCCTTTGCTTGAGAACACCATTTGAATGCCTGCTTACTCTTTGATGCCTGCAGGAAACTCTTCCACCCACAGAAATCTTATTCTTTGAAATTCTTGTCATTTCTTATGTATATCCACAGTTTTCTTACTTTTCTGTGCTTAGCAAAGCTTTTCTTACTTGATTTATATTCATGTATTCTCTTTTTGTAAGAGGACAAACTACTAGGACAAACTATGCCCCATGGGCTGCCTGTTTTTCAACATAATGGTTTATTGGAACAAAACCACACCCAATTATCTTTTTCATAATATATATTCAGGTCAACCATGGCTAAGTTAACTAGTTGCTACTGAGACCATTTGAAAAATTTGAAAATAAAATTAATGCTTGCCCTTTATAGACCCTTGTACTACAGTATAAATTGTTTAAGGCCAGAAATTTACTAACTTTTTTCAAACACAATGAACGAATTGTCTCAGGGTTAATACTGTCTGAAATTTCTAAAATGAATTTATTCCATCATCTATAATTACCCTTAGGATACTTTGACCAAGGATGTCACTCATATTCAAACTATCTTCAGTCAAGTTAAAAACCCAGTTTGAAAGCTATGAGCAGTTATGCATGAATTATAGGTGTTATCAGATTTACTACTGCTTTGATAAAGTAAGCCTGATAAGTTCTCATGGGACTGGGGCAACACATTTTGACAATTTCCAATTAGCAGCCTCAGACTGATTCTCCAAAATATGACTACAGCTCCTCAAAAGACCCATGTTCTCCCCAGACAGAGTTGAGGACCATAAATCATAGTGACACAGTGCACTCACCCATAAGACCTAATATAAGGATAGTCTCCTAAAGCACATTCCAATTCAACCTTATCATGAAAAGCACCTTGGGGCATACTGAAAACTCCATGGCCACTCTAGTCTTTTTATCAGTTATAAGTGAATGATTTTTAAATGCAAAAATATTAAGAGAACAAAGTAATGCCTGCATGTTTTGGAACATTTTAAGATTAATAGCTTTGTGGATAATAGAGACGAGGTTCAGGATTATTACATTTTCAGTCACATTCAGAACTTCCTATCTGTAAAATTAAAGTCAGCTTATTTTAAAATTCTTGCAGCACATACCTATATTCATTTACTTACAGAGATTTTAAGTTCTTCATTTGCTTCTTGGAATAACATGTTTATTTCAATCATGTGACCAAGAAATGTTTTATTAGCTTTGCACATATCAAAAGTGTATTTCTGATACTCGAAGAATTCAGGAGTAAAGAGATATTTAAATGTTCAGGTATTTTAAAAAAATCAGACTGCAAACTTGTATTTGAAGTCATAGATGTTTAAAAATAGAAAAGATTTTAAGAAATATCTAGTCAAATATACTCATTTTACAGATGGAGAAAAACAGTAAAGCAACACGTCCAAAGTCAAATAGCTAGCCACTGAGAAGGCTTGGAAGAGATACCTTTGTTCCAATTCCTTATCACACAATTACATACAGCTGTCTATTGATTTTCAAAAAGGATTTCAGCCATTTTACATCTCTTTGATAAGAATTGGATGAGATTTCAATGAGTCTGACTGAAAAAGAAAGGCACCATTATTTACACAAGGAAGCTAATAAAATTGGAGGTTATATCTGAGAATAGATTTGCCCAAAGTCAGGCTGCAGGTGAGGACTTGCGCGCTTCTCCACTGTTCAGTTCACTGGACTCCCACTGAGGTTGTTAGTTTGTGCATGAAAGCTTATATCAACAGTTTTCATTTCACAGATGATCAAATGGTGTATTTTGTAACTATATGGCCACAGGCTACGATTAATTGCAGTATGCACTGATTTAGATGTTGTGGAAATGAAGAGATAATTATGTGTCACTAAAATTATCTGCACACATCACCAATTACCTTAGACTCCATAGCTGGTAGTAACAGTGTCCTTCAGAAAAACATAATGTAAGAAAATTTGTTTCTCTAGGATAAGGGTTTTATTTTCTACTTATCGAGATTGCATATACAACTCAGATTGTGAAAATTCTTGATCTGTGGTATTGGACTTTCTTTTTTTTTGGCATATAAAAGCCTTAACAAATGCTTGTGAAATTATAATCTGCCTTGTTTTCCACAGTTTATATGTCTGTCTTCAGTCCTCATTAACTTTGGAGCAGTACTTTGTTAAGGAAGAGGAACTAATAATACATGTCAAAGCATGTATTGAGTGAATTATTGAGTAAATACATAAATACAAATCTAAACCCTGGCACTTCATCCTAATAAAGTCTTCTCCAAGAACCACTTGGAATTGTGCAAAGGGTGGCTCTTGGTGCCACTTTCCTGAGTTGCCTTCTTTTTGACATCTTTTTGATGTGTTCCTGAAGATTAGAAATAGGCATGAGGAAATGGAAGCAATATTTTGACTACCATAGATTTTAAGACTCTACTAAATCAATATTATAAATTAGTTAAATGTGTATCTTCATGCTATCGTTATTTTTCAAAAACAGATCAATTTCTATGTAGCATGTACAAACTTTAATAACATTTTCAGTTCTAATGATTAGTAAATTATGTTCTAAGCTTAAAATAGTGTTAGTAATATTTGTTGGGGAGGAACGGAAAGACTGAATGGTGTGCATGTGTGTGTTTGCGCTTCTGTGTGTGTGTGTGTATGTGTTAGGGAGGGGATAGCTACTGCTGATCAAGCCAATTTAACTGTCATGATGGAGTTAGATATTTTTATCCTTAGTTTTATTTTGGGCAATTAACATCAAATCACAGAGTGCACCATTTTATGTTTTCTGTGGCAGATGCTGATTATATGACTTTTAACCCAGAGAAGAAGAATATATTTAGTTGTGTGTCATGGAAGGCAGTTTTTAAAATTCTAGGTGCCAACCATGCTGCTTCCTTCTGAGGAAACCAGCCACAGAAAGTTAAGTCTGCATACTTTTCTTACTTTTTTGGTGTTCTTTTGCCCTGGTCACAATACATTGAATTGGAAGTCACAGACAATCATGAATTAATTGGTAATAAAAAAATGATCAACTACCAAGGGGTGATTTGATGTGAAACTGCCCAATGGTAATGTTCTATATTGAATCAGGAAACATTGAAGTGCGGTCCACATAGAAAAAAATAACAGGAGGAAATTATATGGTCTTCTGAAAATACTTAAAGAGAACTGGGTCACTGGAGTTGCTAATATACCCTAAGGAATGAAAAGAAACTTTTCCTATCATTTTTGAAATTCTGACATATTCTGGTTTCTAAATTTCTGGTAACAAAATTGACTATGTTCTTTTCAAGTATTATAGCCCCATGATTCCTAATTCCTCTATGATTCTTTGCAATAAACCCTCATCATATCAAAGAAACGAGACAGTGTGAAAAACTTGGAAGTGTAAAAATAAAGTCCAATTACTATACTTCAGAAGAAAACTCATAGCATTGAAAGGGAACACTGACATCATCAATGCTAATCTGTTTATCTTCATTAGTTCTTAGCCAAGGCATCCTAGAAACTATGCTTTCAATAGTCTTTCACTAGTCTTTCTCTGCTAACCTAGCTTTCTAAACTTGTCTCAAATTATAACCCTAACTTGCATTATTCATTCCGAAATAATTACTCTATGATCCATCTATAAATAATAGCTCTTGAAGCATACTCAGCTTTTTTTCTCCAGCTCTATTCAATACTCTTCCTTTATTTTTTGACAAAATCCTAATGACTGGTTAAGGTTTGGCTAGAATGTTTTGCTCACGAGCAAATCATCCATGACACATGATCATACCCTTCTCCCTCCACACATCTGTATCTCTATTCTATCTCATATGACAGTAGTTTCAGTGCTTATCTTCTTCTCTCAAGTGATAATCAGATTTTAGGGAAGTGACACTAATTCTAAATCTCTCTCTCTCCATATATATATATGTAGTTCCCTGGAACTACAACTATTATGTATATATAGAGAGGGACTAAATATATATATATGTGTATATATGTATATATTTTTATATATGTATGTGTGTGTATATATGTATGTATGTGTGTATATATATGTGTGTGTATACATATGTGTATATATACACATACAGTTGTAGTTCCAGGGAACTACAGCAAAGGCCACCATGTTCTTAATGCTTGAAAATTATGTTGAACAGAGGTGAGCTGACTTTTGTTCTGTCCGTCCAGTGGCATTGTGTTTGCTCTTTTAGTATTCTTGATGGAGTGAAAATATTATAAACATTATCCTTTTTAGGACATCATATTTCAGAATAGTTATTTGTCTTTAATTATTTTCAATATATGGTTCAAGAATAAAATAAAAATGAAAATGTTCTCCCAGAAAACCATATAGTAACTAGAAATAAAAAAGTGAAATATTTTCTAACCTGGCGACACACTGTAACATTCAGTAACCCCAATCATGCCACCAGGATAATAAAACTCTTAATGTTCTTGTATGTTTCACGAATTTATTATCCCTTTTAACCAGTGTGTGCCACAGGCAGATTTAAGAAATTTCTCCCTGAATAATTCTCATGGTGGAGAACAAATTATGAATTTACTCATGAAGAGTATTAATGGTCCAAGACTGTGGCTAAAACATTAATTGTTCTTCCTTGTTCTATTTGTTTTAAAGATTTTTTAAAACTGTACTGCAATTATCTTAGACTTTTTATATTTTGAGAGTTGGAATAAACCTCAGATATGATTTAGCTACTATTACAGGCAGTGAGTAGCTGAATAGTAATGGTCTATGGAAACATTGCTTTACTCCTCTTGATTATGGTACCTTCCATTTTGCTTTTGTGGATAGTGGGGTCTCCACTTCTCCCAGAGTAACTGGTGATCGACTTGCCTGTTTGCTGCCTTGCTCTTTAATTTATTTGAATTTAGGTACCACATCTCACTAAAATGTGTGTCTTCAGAAACTACGAAAAACATTCTGAGAAATCAATACATGTTTGGTGAAATAATGAAATGACTTGCTTCAAATACATAAGATATGGATTTTATTAATGTCTGTTTCCAATTATATACAGGTACCTTCAATAAATTGTTTAAATACAAGTTGAACTAAGCTGTAAATGAGATTTTCAAATATTCATTAGTCTTTCATCAAGCAGTAAATTACCTTAATCCTTTTTATCTTTTCTATTTTCACTCTAATTCCCTCTTTTAGAAAACCACACCCAACTTGGTAACCAAACAAAATGATAATAACTAATTTCCAGAAATTTTCTGCTTTAAAAATCCCTATAGTGTAGTATGACCAGCATTATTTGATCTCTAGATCATGCAGGGAATAATTTCTAAAAATAAATTCACTTTAAACAAATTCACAATAAACATGTAATTGATACTTCAATCAATTTCATCTTTTTTCATATAGTAGAATGTGTTCTCTAGTTAATGTAAATCATGTATGAAATTAAATAAATTTTAAATGTTTTCAATACTTTCATTTTATTATACTAATAGTTTAAAAATAAGTACTTGTGCTCTCATGTTTACTGAAATGTGGCTTACCAGTTTTATGAAGTGACCTGAAGTCAATGAATAGATCCTGTTTGTTTGTTTGTCTGTTTTCTAAAGGAAAAATGTGGAAAAATTCAGAGAGCTGGCTTTTGGCTTTTGGATTTGTACAGAATGGCCACAATATGTTCTCTGAACCTTAACCTCTCCATTTTCATTTGTCATTAGTTGAGCATCTATTGATGTTACTGGGTGCTCTCTGCAACTGAGGCCTATGTACTCCATGTATAAACTTTTCTAGGATGGCATCAGAATTGGAATTTGGAGAAGAGATTGCCTGACAAGTGAATGCCCACCTATAAGGAAGAAAAAATATATCTCATTTTCCTACTCAGTATAAACAATAAATAAATCATGGACCTCTTTTAATTCCCCTTTCATTTGAGAGCTATAAATTATATCTCTGCTTCTATGTTTTATTAAGGGAGGGGGTAATAACCATTAGGACAGGAATTCTTGTATGTTTTATTTACTATTGCATAACCCCGGATTTAGTAAAAACCTCCTACATGATAGATAAAATCATATGAATTGAATCAAAACAAAGAAGTGAGTTAATTACATTCTTTGAATTAAAAAGCTTTTAATTCAGTGCCCTCTAATATCAAATTAATTTACCAGCCTTATCACATTTTATACAAACAAAAAAAGTCAGATTCTTCTTTTTTGTGCTGTAGTATTTCCAATTTCAGCTAATTATTTCAGTCAAATGCCACCTCCTTGAGCAAGTGTATTCTGATCTTCTCCACAGCATTTTGCTAATTGTTGTACCAGGGCTTCTACATTTCATTTTGAGGCTCCCTCTTTGTTAAACCTTTAAATGAAGATAATTTACAAAAACAGACTTCCTGGGCTCAAGACCAGTTGTTTAAACTATTTGAACTTCTGTAAATACTTTCCACATCTCCATATACACCCTCTGTCTTCTAGGAACATCAGGTCTATATTTTATTTTGATTCTAAATTTAGATTCCCTAATTTCAACAGGGTTTAGTTGGAATCCAGTCCTTCAAATTGATCATCATCTGGGTTTGTAATTTGATGAATAACTTCCGAGATACCAATGCCAATACTTTGGGAGGTACTTTTTATGTTTCTTTTTTATCTTCTACATCAGTAACTCACCACATGTGACTCTTATTCAATGCCTCTATTCTCATCTCTCTTATATTCTACATAGGTGCCCCAGGTCTTAACCGTATTTATTCTGCCCTATTGCAATTAATTGTCTCTGCAGTTAATTAACTCACAAGCCAGTTATCCTTGTCTTCCTAAAATACAAGACAGATAGCGTCACTCTCTTCCTCAGGATTCTTCAATGTCTACTAATTACCTATAGTAGAAGCCCTAAACTATTTTGACTGTCCTTCAGTGCTGTCTATTAGCCAGCCAATTTCTTCACCTTATCTCATTTCATGCAAAATAAAAAATCAGAAGCTTTTCTGTCAGTCTTCAAAATGGCTATATGCTGTATATTTCCAGATTCAGCTAATGGTTCGAGTCAAATGCCACACCTTAGATAAAGTATATTCTGACCTTCTCCGCATCATTTTGCTAATCCTCTATTATAGTAAAATCTATTTTCATTGAATGCTATTTGTCTATGGCTGTATCTATATTGCATGAGAAGTGTCTAGGAACAGGAATTGTATCTTATCTAGCTTTGCACCTTTCACAAACTGTAGCGTGATTTACACATAGTTTTATTTGAGGAATTTATTTGGGCATGCCATTTTGTCCCCCACAGAGATTAGCGTGTTATATTTTCATTCCATTGATTAGTTAATAGAAGCTCTACCTATGCTGTGCATGGCCCAATTTACCCTCTAAGGCAGTGCTCTTTCTCAGATGTGAGCATAAGTCTGCCATTGTCTGCATTAGATGATCTGTTAAACAACATAACAGTTGAGCCCACTATGATTTCCTTATCAATAAACATCACCCAGATATAACTTCTATTTATTAGTTAAAAGAAGTATCATAAGACATGACCACAATCTTAGCATGGAATGATGGCTTATAAATAATCATGCACAAGAGCTTTATGGCCACCTCTGTCATTGCCAAAGTTTTAAGCATGTGAACCTGTGTTTACCCAATGGGTGGAACAGATGTCTGAATGGTGTCCCTTGACCTGTCCGTGCTACAATAGCATTTTTTGTTTATTATGTTTTTAGGATTTGTTGTATTTCAGATTTATAATGTATTTAATATGTATACAAACATGACAGTTTCAATGAAAAACTATCCCAGGTAGGGCAACTTATGGCACTCAGAATATTTTGTTTAAAAGAAAAAAAGAAGCAAAATGAATCAAATGCAAAGAAATACAAAACTATTTCCTTCGTGAAAATGTAAATAAGATATGTTAGCCTGAGGCTGAAAGTGCATAAAAGCATTGGCTTCATTTAAGGGTCATCTGTGGAGGTTTCAAATAGGTATATTGGCTGTAAAGCCAATCACGGTAACACAAAAAGGAAAACAAAATAGCTCTCTAAAAGTGAGGTCTCAGAGTGGAAAAGTTTTATTGAACTTTCATTATCCAGATCTGTAATATGAACTCTTATAATTTTATTTTTCTATGTTGTTGAACTAAACATTTAATGAGAAAACATTTTTTCATTGGTTGCTCTTTCTGAGGGTTTCAACTGAATGCATCTTCCCATCTACGGCAGTCAGTCACTCTTTTAGAAAACACTGAATGGACAACAAATATTTCTTAAAAGCCCTAACAGAATAATATGATGGTTGAAAGATCAGCAGAACAATTTTGCCACAGAAATTGTCTCCATGGAAGTTTCCTCTGGTTTCAGGCAGATTTGTTGCTCCTGCTTCCCCAGTGTCTGATAGTGGTATGATAGAGCCTCTCCCATTATCGTATCAGAGCTTCTTTACATATATGACTTCTTCACTTAACTGCAAATTTTATTCAACTGATGTCGAACAAGACGAGAGAGTGAATAGAAAAATAATGAATTATTCCATGAGTAGAAGGAGAATGAATTGGCCGGGAGCGGTGGCTCACGCCTGTAATCCCAGCACTTTGGAAGGCCGAGGCGGGTGGATCATGAGGTCAGGAGATCGAGACCATCCTGGCTAATACAGTGAAACCCTATCTCTACCAAAAATACAAAAAATTAGCTGGGTGTGGTGGCGGGCGCCTGTAGTCCCAGCTACTCGGGAGGGTGAGGTAGGAGAATGGCGTGAACCTTGGAGGCGGAGCTTGCAGTGAGCAGAGATCTGCCACTGTACTCCAGCCTGGGTGATAGAGCGAGACTCTGTCTCAAAATAATAATAATAAAAAGAAGGAGAATGAATTACAGCACACTTTCTATTTTCAGTCCATCCTGTGTTATCAGTTGTGTTTGTGTGTGTGTGTCTTTATGATCACTATTTATATAAGCATTTACTAAATGGCAACTGTGTAATAAGCTTCAGAGATACAAATATGAATAAGGAAAGTTCAATGAAGCTTATCTTGAGAGGAAATGATACATTTCATAGAATTCAAAGCAGACTTTTGTACTTTTCTATAATCTGGAGGTTTGTTTTTATATGAGATAAATTCTCATTTGCGTCCATTATTATAAAATGTAATTTTGGATAAACCTACCCTAACATTGAAAGCTGCCTTTAGGTACAGAAAAATATTAATTACAAACCTTCTACCAGATCTTTACAAAATAAGCCATTAATATATTTGTAAGAAGCATGTGTCTTGTGTTTATAACAATGAGAAAGAAATATTCTGATTCTAGTTATTTTGAAGCAATATTCCCATTATGGGCAGGGTACCAAACAGAGTATATTATGTTTAGGAAAGTGATTTTCTTCTTTTGACTGTCTTTGAGCATATTAATATGGTCAGTATTTGAGATGTGGGGGTTGTATGTGTGTGTGCGTCTGTTTGCTTGCTTGTTAGAATCAATACTGAGGTTCCCAATTAGATAACCAAGGAGAATATGTAATACTCCCCACAGTAAAAAAATAATTACCTAGAGTGACAACATTTATTTTAAACTTTTCTACTCTATCCCACCCTTACAGATGATTATCTACCAGACTGAATCGTTTTGGTTCACAAAATATGCGGCTGAAGACTATTGCATTTCAAATACTTAAAATGAAGGAAATGGGTTGGATCACTTACATGGCTAGTAATTATGGGGAGAGGTGAGGCTTTCTGAAATGCAGTCATACTTGCTTGGTGGTTTGAAGGAATCACTCTCACAGGAGTGAAAAACTCAAAAGGTAACTATGTCCTGGGGTATGCATAAACAAATCCCTTCTACAAAGTTGATTTGTGTCTTTATATATTTTTCTCTAGTCTGTGGGGACTGTCGTGTGAAGCATATAGTTCTGTATTATGCCCATGCTGCATGGATTCCCTTAATTTACTCCCAACCCTTGATAATAGTGTATAAGGATCAACAACCTATACAGTAGACTAAAGCCACTAGTTTAGGGAAGTGCTAAGCTTCAAAATGTAAAAAGACCTGGGACTGAAGAGTCAGCCTAGGGAAGAGTAATGACTTCCCTAGGCTGACTCTTACTAGGGTAAGAGTCAGTAATGGATTTGAGACAATGCTCTTGTCTTTTAAATATGTTAGTAAAAGATAATCCTGGCCAGTCTGTGGCAGTGGGGGGTCAGAAGGGAAGTATACTGACCCTTGAAGCATACACATTTAATTGACAGCTCTACAAGATGGCGATCCTAGATACCAAAGATGACACAAATACGACATGCGTGGAAAGAACGGCCTGGTTTGGAAAAGCTTCATGGAGGCTCATTGTTTTAAATGGGTCTTGAAAGGATATTACAACTTTGACAAGTGGTGTTGTAAAGAGATGAATTTAAGAAAAAGTTAGAAGGTGTATTTCACAAGCTGAATTATTTTATTTTACCTTTTAAGATAATATGTATGACTGATAACAATGTATATAAACAAATTTAACTTAAAAAATACAGTGAAGTGATCACTTTCTCTTGTACAAATCTTCTTATTAATCTAGTTCTCGTTTGGCTTTCGGTAAAGCCAACAAGAATTTATGGAGTTGTCTCCTATACTGGCTTCATGTGAGAATAGCATATCAAAATAAATGAGAAATATTTCGTTAATATTTCCAGATGTTTTATCTGTGTGATACCAAATGCCCAGATATTAGTCCCAGCAGGAGAAGTACTATAAGTAAAAATAACAATAACAGAGGACACTATCTTTTTCTATTCGGCAGCCATCGCAAATACTTTACCATAGTAAATCAAGACAGAAACAAAATTCACTCTGAGTAGATTTTTTGATACTGTTCAGATTTTCTTTTTAAAATTTAGATGAGGAATTATCATTATCTACATTATTTGTCAAATGATACAATCAATTCATGATGATTCCACTACCTACTTTTGAAATATATTTCGATAAGCTTTATATTGGAGTATAAATTGGTGTTTCAAGCACTACTGTTTGCTTTGCAGTATTCTTGCCTGAGGCCTTCTTTAAATATAAAGTATAGAGGTTTAGAGAAACTGCATCTAAAAATGCCATCTGCTTTCGTATGATATTTAGCTTTTCTTCTTTAACTAAACCATTGTCCATTTATTATGCATGTCCAAAGTTTTTAAGTTATTATATTTGCGTAACATTAAGGTACATTATGATTAAAAGTCATTTTATGAAACATTTTTTCTGAGTGCTAAGAATGACATATATATTTTAAATGAGAGTTTACATATTCCCCCTCATAAGAGAATCGAAGCCAGCAAAGATTAAAAGGAGGCAATCTAATTTAATGGCTTACAATTATAGTTGATGAAGAAACGTGTTAATCAGGAAAAAATAACTCAAATGACTTCTGTTGAAAAATACCATGAAATCAGAGCAAGTAAAATGAGAATTCTTAGCTTTATTTTTTTCCCCCATATTGATATAGTAGAAAAGACATATGCTAAGGAGAGTATCAAGCAAATGGATTCCCATTCTAAAAGTACACCTAGATTGTTTGAAAATTATGTCTGTATAAAAGGAGCAAAACTATGTGTGGAACTGTTTAGGCTGTTGTGAATACAATGACTAAATGTAGTATCATAGCTCATGAAAATGAAAACAAAATGAGTCCTTAAATCAAATTTACAAAGTAAACTGAAGAGTCTGTTCTATCTCAGCAGTTCCTAACAATGTGCTGTCATGAATTATGAAAGGTCATAATAGGATTTTTTTGTCATGTTGTGAAATTATGCTCTATTCAAAATGTGAAATACTATTGCAAAAGACATAAAAACTTTCATCATGATCTATGACTGTCAATCTCATAATAATAAAAAGAAGATCAAGTGATAGTAAAGAGACGATATTTAATATGTATTTTTATGAAATTGTATACAGGTTCAATATAGAGAGTTAGAGCATTTTTTGACCTTGAATTGTGTTTGTGGACTGTCTTCTGGTGATAAATGAAACTCATTCACAAACAGTGTAGCAAGGTGTCTGGAAAAAGGATTAGCTCGAATTCTGGAAAAGGTAAGAAATGTTTTTCTCACCAAATCAGAAGAATTGTATGAAATGGAGGTAGGAATGATTTGGAGCTAACAATAAATTTTATAAACCACTGAACAGGACTAATCTAGAATGTTTTTCAGGTTTTCTAAATGACAATGGACACTCGATAAAGAGAATAATAAAGATTTTGAGGCACCTAAGAAAATAAACTGGTAGAAATCTTTGTATTGACCATATCAGATTCAAAAAATGCTTTTGATATAAAAAATCAAGTACAGTATTATTTCAGTCTGCTAACTTGAGTGAAATTAAAATAAAAATTAAAATGACATTCCACACTCTCATTCTTGCCACAGGACTTCTTTTGGTGTGTTAGCACTTAGTCAAAAAGGGATATTCTCACATTTCTAGTGCCTGGATTTAAATGGAAAAGTGTTGCTATCTCATGGCAAAACTAATGGTCTGTTTAAAGGGCATGAACCATACTTTTCAAGTCATATCTGTGGTCTCAGAATACCTGTGAAGAGCTTCCACCTCACAAACACATCTCGATTGGAAAATAGAGTCACTATACATTTAGGAACCCTGAGGCTGGCATTTCCAAATATATACATTCACTTTTTTCCCCATAGTTTATCTACATTCTCTGTCTTGTCCTATGTGTACCTAGCTTGTATTGTTGAAGAAAGATTCATAATAAATATTGTTAAATAAAAATGTACATTCGGTGAAAAATATTTATTACAACATAGAAAGACTTCAGATCGCTCCAACATTTTTTGGACACATCAAGTCTGTAATATAATTTTTTTGTTGGTAATGATAATGTTGATTTGGTTTTCATTCTCATCACAGATTCAGATGTAATTTCCCATAGTATAACAGGAAAAAATGCAATTTGTAATGCTGACCACCTGTTTTTCAGGTTACTATATAAGACATATATAAGTAATTTCTTTATCACATGCAGTGTTAAAAAATGCTTTGAATGAGTTACATGGTGCATGCACTCTCCGGCTCATGCACTTCCTCCGTCATTCTACGCACAATGAAGACATTGATACGCTCTGATTCCTATAATTATGTGTTTGTGACAAGTGTTTAAGATTTAAATTAGCAATGAAACTTCAGTATAACAAAAGAAAAAAAAAGTTCTAGACTAGAGTCAGGAAATTTGGATTCTGGATTAGACTTTACTACCAATTAGTTTGATAACCATGGCATTACTTGCATGGGTGTCTCAGTTTCTCCTTCAGTAAAATGAGATTCACATAACTTTTCCAGTATATACAGATTATCGGAAGTGTGACAAAGTCCTATACAACTTATATATGATAGCTTATTTTCCTGAAACTCAAGACATATTTCTAGATAATAAATTGCAAATGTAGTAAAGTTCCCATCTTTCTGTATAAATACTCAGTCTGATACTTGGTGAGTACAGAAAAGATTTGGAAAACCAGACAATGAATCTATCAATTTTTCCCCCAAGGGTGCTCTTTTGTTGATTCTAGGGTTTTGCTCATTCACTCCATTTTATGGTAAGACCATATTCTTATCAAATGATTTAGATGAGCAGGTGGCATGTGTTTTGCATCTGTCTCATGAGGAGGTGAAATACGCTACATGAGTCTTTCCAAGGACACACACCAGAGCTCCCTATAACGAGAGGTGCTGTCTCTTCCTCTTCCAGTTTTTCTGTTTAGCTGGGCTCCAATGCAGCATCAGGCCTCTGACTGTTATTACCTGCTTTCTGTTTCTGGAGGCTTGAATGCAGCCTTCAGTCAGTACATTTTAAAATTTGCTCTTTGGTCATTTCCACCCACATTGCCATAGGGAGACAAAGCTTGAAAAAGTAGCATTTGGGATGAAAGGAATTAAACATACTCCAATATTTTAAAGAAAACCAATTGGCCCTTTTCTCTCTTTTGTCTCTTTTGTTGTTTTTCACACAGCAGCTGAACCGACATTCACTTTCTACCACCGATCCTAGGAAATCCCACAGCCATCCCTGGGCCATCGGAGAAATGAGTCCAAGCTAGCCATTCTCTCTAGCTAGCTGGTTCTTGTCATGGTCATTGATGCAGCTCTCTACTTTTCATCTCTGTGAATAAAACTGGCCAACTCTTCATTAGTTAAGCTCTCCTGGATGACTGAATGCCACAGTAATATTTCCCAAAGATGTCCAGAGAGGAATTGAAAGGGCTCAGAGTAAGAAAAAACAAATAAAATCAGTGAAGAGTGACAGACAAGTAATCCCGAGTTTGATTGCTTGCCCATATTTAAATGTTGAAGTGGAAAATTCCCAATTCTGCTACAATGCAGCTACCTCCTGGAGACCCATAAATTCAAAGGTGATTGGTGAAGCTGATTCTAAGAGTCATGTTGTGGCTGAAAATAAGAAAGCCAAAATAGTTTGTAGCTTAAAATTTGAAATCTCTCCTATTTCTTTTTTTTTGGATACAGATTTAAGGGTTGCTTTTAATTTTTTTTTAATTTAAAACTAAATATTATCTATGTTCATCAATGCAAGATAAGAACAAGCAAAATATAATTAAATAAAATGATATTTAAAAATCTATCACACATTTAGATTACATTTTCTCCAAGTTAGTTGGGCCCTCAAAATTTAGTTTAACTCAACATCCAATTCCACTACTTTTGCAGAAAGTTCTGATTCTAACTTGCCTTGAAAATCTTCAAGATAAGGATTTGTGATTCCTTTGGCTGTCGTTTCAATATCTGAAAAATTTTAACCCAATAGCTACTAAGTGTCACCCTTTCTTGGAGATAGAAATGATCTAGATAGGTCATTTCTAAAAAACATTTTTTTTTTTTATTTTAGAAAAATTTAAACAACATGTCAAAAAACTAATATGGCAAACTCCTTTTCATTCCTCACTCAGAATTAGCCAACATTAAGAAATTGTCATTCATACTTACTTCAGAACAATTTTAACATAGCAGAAACAGTAGAAAAAGGTAAAACGCTCTCTATAGTACTCCCCAACCCCATTTCCTTCACATGCTTCCCAGAGAAAATTATTATAAATTCAATGTATATTATTTTAATTGATGTTTATGTACTTTAATAATACATATGAATTCATAAAAATGTAGTTTTGTTTTTTTAATGTGAATTCTCTCACACCATAAGTGTATTTTTTCAACTATGGTTTATTCTTGTTTCAATATTTATCAGTATTGGCTCATATCCATCCAACTCATGTATTTATTTGAACTCAGATATAGTGGTCTACTGCGTGGTTATTTTGTCTTTATCTATTCACAGTCACTGCGCACTTATGTGGTTGTTATTATGTTTCTAACCAAAAATGGTGTTATGAATGTTGCTCTGCAAGCCTTCTATAGACCTAGATGTAAAATTTCTGAGTTGGCATAGTACTCTTAATAAAATTGTTGAAAATCCCTTTAAAATATATGTAGTGAACTATATTTCCCCTAACAGTATATGAATTCCTGTTATCTCACATTGTCTCCAGTAATTTGCAATTTGTAAATTTTTCAAATCATATGGCTAAGAGAGAAACACATCCCTGTTGTTTTCTTGATGAATGGTGATTTGAGTATCTTCTTATGTGTTTATTTTCCAAATGACTTTCGTCTTACATGAAATGATATACATTGCTGATACAGAACTGCGTGATCTCTTATTGATTCAGTAAGTTCTCTTTACACTTGGATAATGACCATTTTTTTCCAGTGATAAGCAGTGTAAATGACACCTTACCATCTGCCACTTGTTTGGAATTTGTTGAAATTTTAGCAATACATTTACTTTAATTTCTGTAATCAAATTTATTACTCATTTATGTGTTGTGTCTTCTTTATATGTGTTTTAGGAAATTATTTTTTTCCAGAATCATAAAGATATTCACATATATTTTGTTTGTTTGCTGTTTATGTCTTGTCTTTTTTCTTCTATGTTTTATCTGTATAATTTAAGAGACAGTTTTTTCTCTGTTTTATATAGACAACCAACATTTCATTGGGTGATTATCCATATGGTAATCTTTCAGATAAAAATCATCAACTTATTTTGAGTCTTCTTTCTTCTAGGCTTCCCATTCTCAGGTTCTTCATCTGCTTCTCCTTGTAGTTTTTAGTCTCTTTAATATTGTAATTGCTTTCCTTAGAGTGTGCCCCAACTTTTCTATATCTGTTCATGAATATGCTAAACAGAACTTCACAGAATAAATTATTGTATGATTGATTTATTTAATACAGAATAGAATTATTCCTCCTTTGCTTCAGATGTTGTATTGCTCTTAATGCAGCCAAAATTCTATTACTTTTCAGTAGTCACATTACACACTTGAGTCCTTTTGAGCTTCTGCCAACAAAAACCCTTTTGTCCTTTTATACATGATACTGTTTACAATGCCTTCTTTTTCCAATTCTTGGTAAGTTTGCTGGAATTTAATATATTGATAGTTTTTAAATTAATATCAATTAAACTCTTTTAAATCATAGCACATGTGGTTTTAATTTGACATGAACTAGCTCAGTTCTGATTCTGTCATCTAATATTCCATTCTCCAAGTTGTGTGTGTGTGTGTGTGTGTGTGTGTGTGAGAGAGAGAGAGAGGAAAGAGTATTTTCCATTTAGCTCCATTTAGAATTCTAGCTCTTTTTCTCAATGTGATAAATTATGTTAAGTTGGACACTTTTTTCATGTTCCAGAATATCTGCAAAATGGGGATTACAATATTTATGTCTCACTGTGTGAGTCTTAAATTAAATATTAAATTCTTAAATTAGATATAAAGACCCAACACACACTATCAGGCTTAAAATGGGGACTTGTTAAACATTATTTTCCCTCATTGCTATACTAAAAGACATGTGTATGTTTGGGTGTGTGTTTTTGGGTGTGTATTATGATTGCTTTTACTTGAGAAACTGATTAAATTGGTTTTTGTTCTCTTACATTTTAATTCCTGCACCTCAGCTGTTCTCAGAAGCATAGGATGATAGTCCCAGGTTTTCAGTGCATTTTGCCGTGCTATTTCACCATCTTTGCTTAAGAGATTTTCTCTTCCCTTCCCATGAGAACTGACCTGCTATTGGTGCCATTAATGCCATATCCCTGCTACCTCATTACTGTGTTAGTCCATTTGCAATACTGTAAAGGAATACCTGAGGCTGGATAGTTTATAATGAAAAGAGGTCTATTTACCTCATGGTTCTGCAGGCTATACAAGCATGGTACCAGCATCTGTTCAGCTTCTAGTAAGGCCCAGGCAGCTTTTACTCATGATGGAAGGCAAAGGGGAGCTGGTGTGTCACATGGTGGGAGAGGGAGCACGAGAGAGAGAGTGGGGCAGAGCCACATTATTTTAAACAACAGATGTTGCACAAACTCAGAGCAAGAACTCAGTTATTACCACAAGTAGAGCACCAAGCTGTTCATGAGGAATTCTCCTCCATGACACAAACAGCCACCACTAGACCCCAGCTTCAGCATTGAGGATCACATTTCAACATGAGATCTGGAGGGAAGAAACATCCAGACCATATCAACTGCTTATCTTGTCTATTAAATTAGATTACACCATATCAAATATTTAGTAGCTATTTTATGTAATTCACCAGTGGTTAATGATGATTTAATAATTAATTACTTTTCTGAGATAACAATTTGAAAAAAGAGAGACATAAAAGATTAAAGAAATTTTAGGATTTCAGAAGGAAACATTAACATACAGATTCATATACATATATTTAACTTTGCTGACCGGTGATGAGAGGCTGAAACTCCCCCACTGCCTCTCAAAATAAAGTTAATGGAGAGTTGTACTAAGGAATGCTTCAATTTAACATCCAGGTAAAATAAATAGATTTTTTAAGCCTGTCTGTGGTTTTGACGTATTATTTAATAAGAGCAGTGCCATAAGTTGTCTAAATAGTTTCAGGCTGTGTATATGATGATGATACATTACCACTAAACTCAATCATGCCCACCCACCAAAAAAAAAAAAAAAAAAAAAAAAAAAAACCAAAAAACACGGAAATTTAAAAATCCCTGAAAATTGGTGGGACTAGAAAATAAGTGAGTGCTAGGAAACTGTGCTATTTACATCAGCCCAGAGACCTCCCTGCTTTCCAGACCTCATGAGCAAACCTTGGCATCTTTATGCCTAATTGGCATCTCACCCTCAGGGGTTTTCATTGAATTTTCTACTTGGCTGACATATTTGAACAGCGTTGGCTTCAATATTTGAAAGAGAGCTTTAATCTCATAAAGGTGATAGACTGCTGTCATCCTCAGACAAAGTATCTGTCACAAAACGTTCTGAACAATACAACAGATTCAGATGCTAGTTTGGGGCTGACTCTTAAGTTTCTCTATGTATTTCTCAGATGTTCTCATCTTGTCTTCATGCAACAACAGAATGGGTGTTTATTTACTTTTTAGTATTTAAACAAAACTGTTGCTTAAAAACATTGTAACATGAATTTGCACACATTAATACATATTTTGTAAGTCACTTTAAAATACAACATATCCCTAAGTTAAGTATTAGATCATTACTGCCTGATCTTGACTTTCTTAGAGGTCACAGAGTTCTGAATTTCATCATTCTGAAACTTAACATATATGTTTATCAAAGGATTAATTTCATTTAAAGAACAAGACATTTTTAGAGACTACTAAGCACTTCAATTTTAGAACTATAATTTGGTTGATTTGCAGAAGGGAAAAATACAGGTTCAGTTCACAAGGGAGGCTTTGAGCACTCGATTCAAAAGTTCATATTTTATTTGAAAGTCCAAAGGAACTCTCAAAGTTTTTGAGGTAGAGGAGATCTGATTCTTAAAAGATCAACCTGGTTACTTTGTAAGTAAACTTGGTAAAATTGATTGTGGGAGGGGCAATGAGAATGAGACGGGATCTCAAACAGGCAGGGACTGAAGTGAGCTGTCCAGGAGGTACTAAGTCAAGAGGATTTTATCACTGGTTAACAAAGTTTACAGATAGGAGGCATTATGTGGGTTAAAAAAAATACTGCATAAAATAAAATTCAATGTGACTCCAAGGTTTCAAGTCTTGATTTCTGTGAGCCAGACTGCCTGAATTTAAATTCCTACCCCATTATTTACTATCTGGAGGACCCTGGGCAAAACTCCCTGTGTTGCAATGTCCTTATCTGTATAATGGGGATGATAACAATTGTGGCTGTATTGTAGGTTGTTGTGTGAATAAAATGAATTTGTATATATAAAGCTGTTGGAGTGGTTCCTGGTTCATAGAAGGAGAAATAATAGCCATATTGGAAACCATTCCTATTTTGTTAGCATTCAACATCACCAATGAATAAGGTCAAGTTTATATTTAAAGAGAGGAAGCAGCATTCTACAATGTAATATTATACTTAAGTTTGCAAGATATTTTGCAAAATTCTATCTAAAGGCTTTTCTTACATGGAAAGATGGTAGCCAAGACGCTTGTGAGCATTTTCCTGCACTAGTGTTTCATTGTCTAGCCATTATCACAGTTAAAAGTTCTTTGAGGTGCATTTAGCATCACAATTGTATACATTAGCAAATAAACTCAGTGGGGTTATATGATTTATCTGAGATCATACCTAGTGAGAAGTAGATTCAATACTTGAACTGTTCCTAATTCAGAAGTTCACAGAGTTTCTTTTTTAGCCCTTCATTTCAGAGATGCAGTATTTTCAAGCAATTAGTATAAAGCTACTTTATGGCCTACAATCAGAATATCTTAGGTCAACTCCAAACTCCATCCCCAACCCAGGTAAATCATAGTTGTTTCATAATAGCTTAAAGACTACAGGACTCCGGTATAGGGCTGTTTACACTACACCTCATTTTAAATATGTTCTTTTTTTCTGTAGACAAGTAAAGCACTACAAACACACACAGGTAATGTAGGTAATGTCTGTATCTATGCACATAGATGCTAATATGGTAAAGACCTACTTCAGTTCATTTATATTCTGCCTCCTTAGGTTTTAACAAGTGACCCCTCTATAATCTTGCATGTACACATTCAAATATTAACCTAGTAGAGAGTTTGCTTTTCAAAATAAATTCAAGGACAGTAGTTAAGGTGGAAGATTCACAGATAGAGATTTATCTTTTTTAAAAAAAATCTAAATCAATACAACTTTTGAGTAAGGGAAACAATAGTGAGCATTGTGCTTCTTGTAATCCTATGATCAAGTAAGGGGTGAAACATATTTTTTTGGACTCTATTGCTATTCAGTCATGTAAATGGCCTAAAGCAAATTGGAAGGAGCAAACCTTTCAACCATGTCAGATTCCAGGGGCCTGTATACACACAGTCTCAGATCTTGGCAGCCTTTCCACCAGTCTTTTACCACTGAGTCATGCCTGTGTTCAAGATGATAATTAGCATCATCAGAAATGTTGCTCAGCCAAAAGCAATACATTCTTCTGCTGCTCTAATTTAACTTCCTCTGGGCCTTGGCTGACTGAATGACAAAGTTCCATTTTTATTATATTTGACACATCATTCTTGGTATTTTTTTTCTCTAGGGAAATTCACACAACCATTTTAAGTTTACATGCTTCGTTTATATATTAAAACTGCCAGACACATTTGGGGCAACACCAGGAAAAATTTTTTTCTTGTTTTGGTTTAAGAAGCTGAGCTCTTAAACCATCCTTCCTTCCTCTCTTCCTTCCTTCCTTCTTTCCTTTCTGCTTTCATTTCTGCCTCCCCTTCCTATCCCATGTGTATTGTCTCTCTTCCACTGCTCTCTCTTTACTTTTAATAAGGAAGAATAAATTCCAGAATATTCCTTGGTAATAACCAGTGAAGTTTAGGTGGTGATTGTTCAGATTACACAGAATCAAAGATCTGAAATCCATTATAGAGGACTGAATACATACCTACCTCCTATAAAGCTTTTGAATTGTTTGATTTCAGAGAAAACACTACAAATTTGACCCAATAACCTTTGATAATTTTAAATTTCATGGTTATTAATCACATTTTCAGCAAATAACCATGAGCTTGTATTATTTACCCTGCACCAACTGCATATGCAATGCACATATTCCTTTTAAGTCTATTTATGATGTTTATCCTCTTCTTTTGACACAGAGGGTCAGTTCTCATCAGTTGAAAAGTCTTTAGAAATGCCTCCCACTATATTGAAAACTAAAAATAAAATCCTAAGTCCCCACTGACTGAACAGACCCCTTCTTGGCCAAAGGGATCCCAGAAATACCTTACAAACTGAATTCCTGGTCATGATGGGAAGGGAGATTGGACATACCTTGTTATATTCCCTCTCTTTTGGAGTTTAGGAAAACTGACGAGTGTTAATGTTAAAATAGACATCAAAAGACTAATAAAATAGATTATTGGTGACAAGAAGATACCAAAATATAAACATGACTTAAGGTGGTGCCAGAGAAGAGTTAGGCCACTCACTTCTGCAGGTCACTCTGACCCAGTATATTGGCTAACAGGCTGCCTTATCGTAAAGATTCCATTCTGTTGACTCCAAATTTTTAGACAGAGCTTTAATATTTTAAACAATTGCCAATTAAGGAATATCTGAATCCATCCATAACCTGAGAGCTCCCACGTCAAGATATCTCACCTTTCTGGTTAAATCTATGCATATGTCTTTCTTTGCCTGCAACTCCTGTACTCTTGAAACATATAAACGCATACTGTAGCCCACCCACCTAGGGGATACTTCCTCAGGACTTTTGAGACTCTGTTTCCTCAGACCATGATCACTCATGTTGTTTCAGAATAAACTTCTTTAAAATATTTTATAGTTTGCTTTTTCCATTTATGGTATTAAAGTTACAACTTTATATACATTTAAAACATGCACAATTAATTTCATGTGACCTTTATAACTAAATGATAGATCTATTCACAGAAATGGATTTTTAAAATATGTATCATTTATAAGAACATATATGTACCTATCAACATATTTTATATATATATAATATATATTTGAGCAATTGTTCATCAATATAGAACGTTTGAGAAAAAGGATTGTAATAATGTGATAAATAGTACAATGAGATATTTTGGGAAACAAATTAATATGTGACCTATAAAAATATTTTTAAAATAAACTTGGGACTAATTATTTTCATAAGTCAGAAAACATATTTTAAGTAATATACTTACTCACTAGGAAGGTCAATGTTATGCTAAATATTAGAAAATGTTTTATGGTAATTGTTTTACTGTGCATTAGCTACCCCAAACCTTGGATCACATGGCAGTAGAAATACGTAAGGTACTGCTGAATGATAATATAGGGATTTACAGGAAACTAAGTAAAATGAACTTTGATGGGAAGCTGGATAAATCATTAGTTTCAGATTTCTCCATATCAGAAGCTTTCAAATTGGTCTCCATGTGAGCATGAGACTTCTTTGGTATAGCCTCCATGGAGGTTTTGTCCTGGAGAGAATTTGTGTCAACCTTTCCGATTTAAAGCAGGTCACATTGGTTTTGACTTGTTTTATTTTATTTTATTTCTTTTATTTGGTAATGTGGGAGATGGAGCCTCGCTCTGTTGCCCAGTGCAATGGCACGATGTCGGCTCACTACAACCTCCACCTCCCAGATTCAAGCAGTTCTCCTTCCTCAGCCTCCCGAGTAGCTGGGACTACAGGCGTATGCCATCAGCCCAGCTGATTTTTTGTATTTTAGTAGAGTCAGGGTCTTACCATGTTGCCTAGGCTGGTCTTGAACTCCTGAGCTCGGGCAATCCGCTCGCCTCAGCTTCCCAAAGTGCTAGGATTACAGGCATGAGTCACCATGCCCGGCCTTGACTTGTTTTAGGTATTATAATTTCCCACAAGATTTTCTTAGAAATATATATCTTTACTATTAAAAGAGTGATGGAAACCAGTGATTCAAATGTCCTCTATGTCTGCTTTTCCATAAAAATCTTTAAGTGCTTTGTACTTGTAGGTCTGAGCACTTTATTGGGGCATAATACTCTCCCTTGTTCTTTCCCATGCCTGCATTCAAAGCTCCCAGCAAATTGAACTAAACTATATGTACTCCTCTTGTGCTTTCTCAAGTTTCCATTTTTAAATACATTGTTTTTATTTCCTTGGACCTGACTGTCAATTTTCCCATGCTTGCCTCGTTTTTCTTTAGTTTTTGTCAAGTCATGATTAACAAAGCACTTGCAATTGTCTTGTTACTGTTTCCAGGGTTTAAATATTTATTCAACTTTATTGTGTTTACCTGATTGTCTGTCTTTTTCCTGTTCTAATTTTAAAGGCTTTTCAATTCTGTCTGTTGTTCTTAATATAGAGTTTAGTACACATCAGACAGTAAATAAACAATGCCACATGAACGAGAACCTTAGTAACATTTTTGCAAGGGAGTATGGGAATGAGCCAGCTTCCTCAAGATGCTGACAATCAAATATTTAATGAACGCTAACTGTGTCTTCAGCACTGACTAAAGGACAGCTTACTGAACAATAGTTCATTACTGTAAACAGCTCTCCTCCGCGGAACAGGAACAAAGCAAAATACAAAATGATGGTTGGGCCTAAAGTCAAGATCCACTGTGCTTCAGGCCTCAAACTGGCCACTGTTTTTCAATCCTGACTGCACTAGAATCACCAGTGACTTTCAGTTACTCTTAATAGTCCCCATTCTAAAGCAATTATAAAAACAAGACTGGAGAATGAATATGGAGTCTGAGCATCAATTTTTTAAAAGTTCTCCAGACACTTCTACCTTAATGCAAGAATGAGAGTCATCCCCAAAGTGTTCCTTATTCTTCTGAGTGAGAGGAGACTCCTTTCTATAAGATAGGAACTGGAGTGGCATTCCCTGATCCTGAAGGGGTATACAAAGCTACAGGTTACCATCGTTTGGGGCAAACACTTAAAGACAATTTTGAGATACAGAGAAATGGGACAACAAAACACAGCTGGTGACCAGTCACTAAAACGTACTTTTCTCCAGCTATGGGTTAAATATTGCAATATCAGTGACCCAACAATGAAATAGAAATCCAAAATATCACTACAAGATTTATTCCTGGAATGGTGGCCAGGACACTGGTGGAGCCAAAACAAATTTTGTTAGAAAATGAGGAATGAATACAGAGCGAGATAAATTAAACAAACAAGAAGACCTCCTGTCTAACATGAGATTGCAAATAAAAATGGAAAGAAATACATCAAAACTACAATGATACATTATCTCACACCAGTCAGAATAGCTATTATTAAAAAGTCAAAAACAAAACAAAACAAAAAAAAAAACAAAACACCAAAAAGCAGATGTTGGCAAGACTGTGGTGAAAAGGGAATGCTTATTCACCATTTGTGGGAATGTAAATTAGTTCAGCCACTGTGGAAAGCAGTTTGGAGCTTTCTCAAACAACTTAGAGCTGCCAAAAAGACACATGCACTCATATGTTTATTGAAGCACTATTCACAATAGCAAAGACTTGGAATCAATCTAGATGCCCATTAAGAGTGGACTGGATAAAGAAAATACAGGAATTTTTTTTTCCAAGATGGCAGATTGGAGGCATTGTTAGCATGCCTTTCTCACCTGGAAAGACAAAATAGCATGTAGAGATTCACACTGTGAACTTTTTTCTAGGAAGCAACACAGGAACTTAACAGGAAAACCGAAAGAAATCACAGACCCTTTGAAAGAAGCAGCAGGTTGCAACCTACACCGTAAGCCAGGCAGAAAACTAAGTTTTCAGATTGTGAGAGGGAACTGCCTGCAGGATAAACACTCCCAGGGGGAAACCTGGCAATTCAACCCACAAAGGAAGGCCTTAACCCTACCCAGTACTGGAAAGGATTTAGGGAGTGCTGGGGAAAATAAAGTAGAAGCAGCAGCAGGAAGAGCCTTGCATGCTTTCCCAGTCTCCAACAGGGGTGGACGGAAGCCATTTATGATTCTACCCCTCATCAGAGCTGGTGCCAGTACTCAGTACTAGGAGATTTGATGACAGATCACATCACTGGATCCCTTGCAGGCATTCCACAGCACTAGCCTGAAGTATGGCGTCCCCCCTCGGTGGTGAAACTCAGAGGAGCAGCAGCATTTATGCTAGTCTTGCTCTCAGGGACTCCTACTCCTAGGGAAAGGGGGAGTACATCTCATCCAGGGAGCACCCCATAGGACAAAAGAATTCAGATAGCAGGCCTTGAGTCCTAGAACTTTCCTCTGTTGGGAAGTTTATTTTAGCAGAGGCGCAGGTGCAGTGCTGGGCTCGGTGGGGAAAGTGTGCAGCTCTACCCCAATAGTCAGGTAGCCCTGGTACTCATGAAGGGTCTTGGTAAAGGGGTCTTTCCTCTCCCCCACATCCACCCCTGCAGACACAGCTTGCACAGTTGGGGCTTCTTCCATGGGAGCTCAGCCTGGGTGCATGTATAGATAGCCTTTCTGGAACACCTCAGGGTGACTGCATCCCCACAGGTGGAGTGCCATCCAGGTTAAGGCTTGCATGACATGTAAAGCCACAGTTCCTCTCTTCTTGAAACATGAACATTCCTGCAGATAGAAAGGAGCAGGGAGTATATATATATATATATATATATATATATATATATATAACTGGGGGAATCACTTTCCTGCTGAATTGGCAGGGGCGCTGAGGTGGCTCCCACTCGTCCCCATGATAAGACCTCAGTATGCTTCACTGAGAGGTCTCCCTACCACCTCTGTCAAGGCTGGGACCTCTGCCCACCATTGGGTATTTCATTTACCCAAATGCCTTAGCCACAATCAATTTCTATGTAAGAACACTCCACCTACTGGCTCAAGGCTTGAACTATTCACCCCAGTAAATACTGTGGAAATATAAATACATTTAAAAAGGCACACCATAGGAGAATGAGGTAAGTTTCAAGAGACCTCTGCCATTCCATCCTCATAGGAGATACTGAACTTACTCATACACTGAGCACATTGCTACTACAACCAGCCTCTGAGAAAGCCATCATACAAAGACTCTCTATGACCAAGAAACTTGCACAGTCTTCACTCCTGAAAACACCAAGAGCCAAGCTAGGCTACGATAAACTATAAACATTAAAGTCACATCCTTAAGGGAGAAAATAAATGAAATACAATCACATTGAAAATAAAGTCAAGAACAATGATAAGAATACCCAAGTGAGAAGGAATCAGAATAACAATTCTGGCAATATGACAAAACATGGTTCTATGACTTTCACAAAAGATCACACTAGCTTTCTAGCAATGAATCCAAAGCAAGATGAAATCTTTGAAGTATCAGATAAAAAAATTCAAAAGGTTGATTATTAAACTACTTCAGGAGATACAAGAGAAAGGTAAAAACAACATAATGACATTTAAAATAGCAAGTCAAGATATGAATGAAAACTTTTCTAAAGAAATGACTTTTTTTAAAAAAAACAAAGGAAAAACAATCAGAACTTCTGGAAATGAATAACACATTTAGGGAATTACAAAATTCAGTGGAAAGTTTTAACAACAGACTAGATCAAGTAGAAAAAAGGATTTCAAAGCTCAAAGACACGGCTTTTGAATTAACCCAATCAAACAAAAATAAAGAAAAATGAATCTAAATAAATAAACAAAATCTCCACGAAAGATGGAATTATATAAAATGGCCAAAACTAATAATAATTGGTGTTTCTGAGGTAGAAGTGAAGGTAAAATGTTTGGAAAAATTATTCAAAGGAATAATTGAGAAAAACTTCCCTGGCCTTGCTAGAGATATCCAAGTACAAAAAGCTCAAAGAACTTCTGGGATTCATTGCAAAAAGTATATCACCAAGGCATATAACCTTCAGGCTATTTAAAGTCAACATGAAGAAAAGTATTCAAAGAACAGTGAGAAGAAAGCATCAGGTAACCTATAAAGGAAAACCAGCAGACTAACAGCAGACTTCTCGGCAGAAACCTTACAAGCCGGAAGGGACTGGGGTCCTATTTTTAGCTTCCTTCAACAGAAAAAGTGTCAACAAGAACTTTGTATCCAGCAAAACTAAGTCTCATAAATGAAGGAGAAATAATTTTTAGATAAACAAATGCTGAGGGAATTTGTTACTAACAGACTAGCCCTACAAGAAATGCTGAAAGTTTCAAATATTGAAACAAAAGGTTGATATGCACCAGAATACAATGTCTGGAAAGCATAAAACTCACAGGGCCTATAAAACAATAATACAACAAAGACTACAAAGTAGGTACTAATCAACATGAAGACTGAAACATTACCTCATGTCTCAATGTTAAATGTGAATGGCCTAAATGTACCAATTAAAAGATATAGATTGGGAGAATGGATAAAAAAATTAAAAACCAATTATCTAATTATCTGCTGTCTTCCAGAGACTTACCTAATAAATAAAGATTCATATAAGCTCAAAGTAAGGGAGTAGAAAAATATATTCCACATAAAGTAAGCAGGAGTACTTATTCTTTTATCAGATAAATCATACTTAAAAGCAACAGTGGTAAAAAAACAAACAAACAAACACACACACACACACACACAAAAGGTCATTATATAATGAAAAAAATAATCCAATGAGAAGATATTACAATTTAAAATACTTATATACCTAACTGTGGCACTCCCAGATTCATAAAATAATTACCACTAGACCTAAGAAATGAGATAGACAGCAACACAATAATAGTGGGTATTTTAACACTCCACTGACAGCACTAGACAGATCATTGAGACAAAAAGTCAACAAAGAAACAATGAACGTAAACTACACTCTAGAAAAAATGGACCTAGCAGATATTTACAAAACATTCTACCCCAGAACTGCAGAATATGCATCCTTCTCATCAGCACATGGAACATTCTCCAAGTAGACCATATGATAGGCCACAAAACAAGTCTAAATAAATTCTAATAATCATATCAAGTATTTCTTAGACCATAGCAAAGTAAAACTAGAAATCAGCTTCAAAGGGAATCACAAAACTACAGTAACACATGGAAATTAATCTGCTCCTGAACCATTTTTGGGTTAATAATAAAATCAAGATGGAAATTAAAAATTTCTCTGAAATGAATCACGATAATGACAGAAGGCATCAAAGTTCTGAGATACAGCAAAAGCATTGCTAAGAGCAAAGTTTATAGCACTAATTGACTACACCAAATAGTCAGAAAGATTACAAATTTACAACGTAAGGTCACATCTCAAAGAACTAGAGAAACAAAAAACAAATCAAACCCAAAGCTACCAGAAGAAAAGAAACAACAAAGATCAGAGCAGAACTAAATGAAATTGAAACAAAAAAGACAATACAAAAGATAAATGAAACAAAAAGTTGGTTCTTTGAAAAGATAAATTGATCAATGATTAGCTTGATTAAGAAGAAAGATGAAAACAATCTCAATTGTAAACAAAAATGGAGATGTTACAAATGACAGCACAGAAAGACAAAAGATCATGCGAGACTACTGTGAACACCTCTATGAAAACAAGCTAGAAAATCTAGATGAAATGGATAAATTCCTGCAAACATACAACCCTACTAGATTAAATCAGAAAGAAATAGAAACCCTGAACTGATCAATAACAAGCAGTGAGTGAATCAGTAATAAGAAAATTGCCAACAACAAAAAAGCCCAGGGCCAGACGGATTCACAACTGAATTCTGTAAGACAGTCAAAGAATTTGTACTAATCCTACTATTCCAAAAGATTGAGAAATAGGTAATCCTCCCTAAGTCATTCTGTGAAGCCAGTATCACCCTGATACCAAAACCAGGAAATGACATAACAACAACAACAACAACAAAACTCTATTGACCAATATCCCTGATGAACATAGATGCAAAAATCCTCATCAAAATGTTAGCTAACCAAATCCAACAGCACATCAAAAAGATAATACACCATAAACAATTGGGTTTTATTTCAGGGATGCAGGGATAGATTAACATATGCAAGTCAACAAATGTGATACATCATATAAACAGAATTAAAAACCAAAACCATATAATTATCTCAATAGATGCACAGAGAGCATTTGATACAATTTCGCATCCCTTTATGACAAAAGCCCATAAAAAACTATGCATAGACAGATTCTACCTCAAAATAATAAAAACATTGCCTGACAAACACACAACATCATACTGAATGGGAAAACATTGAAAGCATTCACCCTCAGAACTGGAAGAAGATAAGGATGTTCACTTTTATCACTTCCATTCAACATAGTACTGGAAGTCCTAGACTGAGCAGTCAGGCAAGAGAAATAAATAAAGGCCATTCAAATTGGAAAAGAGGAAGTCAAACTATCACTATTCACTGATGATATAATTATATACCTAGAAAACCCTCAAGACTACTCCAAAATGTTCCTAGATTTGATACATAAATTCAGTAAACTCTCAGGTTAAAAATATGAATGTACATGAATCAGTATCACTGCTATACGTCAACACTAACCAAGCTGAGAATCAAATCAATAACTCAATCTCTTTTACAATAGCTCTAAAAAATACCTAGAAATATTCTTAACCAAAGAAGTAAAAGATCTCTTCAAGGAGAACTACAAAATGGTGCTGAAAAAAAATCATAGGTGACACAAATAGAAGCACATTCCATACTACTAGATTGGAATAATCGATATCATGAAAATGACAATACTGCCCAGAACAATCTATACGTTCAATGCCATTCTTATCAAAATATCAACATCACTTTTCGCATAATTCAATAAAAATAACCAAAGAACCCAAATAACCAAATAACCAAAGAAATCCTAAACAAAAATAACAAATCTGGAGGCATCATATTTCTTGACTTCAAATCATACTGAAAGACTATAATTACCAAAACAGCATGGCACCGGTATAAAAGTAGACACATAGACCAAGGCAACAGAATAGAGAACTCAGATATAAAGGCAAATACTTACAACTAACTGATCTTTAAGCATACAAAAACATAAATTGGGGAAAGGACACCCTATTTCGTAAATGGCACTGGGGAAAATGGTAGCCACATGTAGAAGAATAAAACTGAATCCCTATATGGCATCTTATTCAAAAGGCAACTCAAGATAGATCAAAGACTTAAATCTAATATCTGAAAACATAGTAATTCTAGAAGACAGCCTAGGAAAAACACTTTTAAAACATTGACCTAGGCAAAGAATTTTTACTAAGACCCTAAAAGCAAAATACAACAAAACAAAAAATAAATAAGTAGACCTAATTAAACTAAAAAGCTTCTGTACAGCAAAAGAAGTAACCATGATTATAAACAGACAAACAACAGAATGGGAGAAAATATGTGCAAACTATGTATTTGACAAAGGACTAATATCCAGAGTCCACAATAAAGTCAAACAAATCAGCAAGAAAAATATAATGCCATCAAGAAGTAGGAAAATGACATGAATAAACATTTCTCAAAAGAAGATATACAAATGATCAACAAACATATGAACACATTTTCCTCAACATCACTGATCAGCAGGGAAATGCAAATTAAAATCCCAATTAAATACCACCTTACCTCAGCCAGAATGGCCATTATTAAAAAGTCAAAGAACATTAGATGTTGTCGTGGATGTGGTGAAAAAGGAAATGCTTCTACACCACTGGTGGAAGTGTAAAGTAGTAAAACCTCTATAGAAAACAGTCTGAAGATTTCTTAAAGAAATAAAAATAGATCTACCATTCAATCCAGGAATCCCACTACTGGGTATCTATCCAAAGGAAAATAAGTTTTCTCAAAAAGACACCTGCACACATATGTTTATTGCACCACAGTTCATAATTGCAAAGATATGGTACTAATCTGTGTGCCCACAGAACGATGAGTGCATAAGGAAAATGTGGTATATATAAAACATGGAATACTCTCAGCCATAAAAAAGTAAAATAGTGTATTTTGCAGCAACTTGGATGGAGCTAGAGGCCATTATTCTGAGAGAAGTAGCTCAGGAATGGAAAACCAACTGCCTAACGTTCTCATTTGTAAGTGTGAGCTAAGCTATGGGAATGTAAATGCATACAGAGTGGTATAATGGACTTTGGAGACTCAGAAAAGTGAGGGTGAGAGGGCGTTGAGGGATAAAAATCTACATATTGGCTACAATATACTCTACTTGGGTGACAGGTACAATAAAATCTCAGATTTCACTACTATACCTTTTATCCGTGTAACCAGAAACAACTAGCACCCCAAAGCCATTGAATTTTTTTTGAAATTATAAAAATAAAAAATTTTAAATATGGTATATACATGTCATGGAATATTACACATCTGGGTACATCATTGAATACTACACAGTCAATAAAAAGAACAAAATAATGTCCTTTGCAGCAACATGGAAGTCCCTGAGAGCCATTATCCTAAGCAACATAAAGCAGGAACAGATCAAATACTGCATGTTCTCACTTATAACTGGAAGCTAAATATTATGTACACTTAGACATAAAGATGACAACAATAGATGCTGGGGACTACTACGGGGAGGAGGGAGTGGGGATGAGATTAAAAAACTACCTATTGGGTACTATGCTCACCACCTGGGTGACAGAAAAATTCATACCCCTAACTTCAGTGTCACACAGTATACATATTTGTGTGACAAACCTGCACATGTACCCCCTTGAACCTAAAAGCATAAATAAAAATATTATAAAAGCAAAAAGTCCATAAAAATGAGTGCTTTTATCCAACATTTGAAAAAGTTGTAGAACACATAATCAATATGATTTTGTTATATCCATAATTTATATCTTACAACCCATAATCAGTGGGTAATAAAATATCTATATTTAAAATATCTATATTATATACAAATAAGTTATGAGAAATAATGTTTAGGTTCAGTTATTAAGTAGAACTTAATATTTTTTCCTTTTAAAAAAATGTGTGAAAGTTTATTTTTGAAAGGCATTTGATGCTGTATCAAATCTTTTTTTAATATTGCCTTGTTTTTCTTAACTTTCTTGGTTAACTTCTTTCTCACCTTTTTGCAATCATTCTCTGTTTACCTTCTCTATTTCCATAGATGTTCATCTGATTTTATTTTCTCATTCAAAATGTGGAATTTTGATGACTAGATGTACTTCTTTAAGCTCAGATCTTCTGGACAGCTTTCTATTAACATGATGTTCTTCAAATACCCAAGGTCGAGGATCACCAGCACTTTAAGATTTTTTCCAGCAATTATGAAAGTATTCCTGCATATAACTAGATCTTTGAATTATTATTTATATATGATGAATAATAACCAATTCTCCCATGAAATTAACTGTTTTAAAATAAATTTCATATACTATACAAATTGATATACATAAATTTCATAGTCCTAAGAGATGTATATTATTAACAATCTCATTAAACAACATACATAAATGTCATCCGAAGAGTTCATTAATTATGTTTTTAAAGCGATGGGAAATTCCTGAGTTAGAAAATGTAAGTGAAATAAAACACAAATAATTCCTACATGCACACACACACGCACACTCGTGCACACACACACACGCGCATGTATAGGGAGGAGTCAGAGAAAAAGAGGGAAAAAGAAAGGTTGTGAGTATATATACAAATATTGTGATTACGTGTTTTGTGTGTTTATAGATACAAATATGGTTAAGTGTTTTTGTCTACCTTGTTAAGGTACAATAATTTACATATTTCTGTATTTTTTTTTTTAGAAAAATAAATATCTCTATTCCCCTACCCATCCAACTGGCCAGAAATGCAATCGCAAGTATTTTACACACTCGCTTCTTTCTCTGTGGAATATACAAGAATCACAGAATTCCAAAAAATAATAATAATAATAAAATCACTCACACACCCACAACCAGCAAAAAACAAACCACATCTTTGGTCCACAGTAACTTTAGTTTCTATTATTGTTCCTTCAGCTACATGTCTTTGTCAAGGAGTCTTGGCTGCTTCTCTCAAGTTTATTTTCTCCAATGATTGCCCATTCAATCTAGAAACCTTTTCCCCAGTCATTCACGTAGGCACTTTGTCTCTGGAACTTAGTTATAAATAAAACAAAAAAGGTATCTTCTTCATAGGAACTTACATTATATTGGGAAACATGAGAAGGACAATGAAAAGCTACTTGAGAAAGATTATTTTGGAGCTCAACAACTGTTATCCAACAAGCAATGTGATAGAGAGCTAAGGAGGGTAGCTACGTAGCTATAATGATCAGAAAATAATATCTTTGAAAATATCATAATGAGATAAGATTTGGGTAATCAGAAAGTGAAATTAAATATATTTGAAACCCTAATTTGAACTTGTTACTGTAAAGGAACAGGACTTATGGAATATATGCAAAATATATTTTCATTTTTTGCCCCCTGTTGTCTTGCAAATGTTTTACTGCGTTAATTCTCATTTTGCCACTGGATAAAGACTCAGGGGAACTCAGGAATTTCCCATCACTTTAAAGAAATGCTAGCATCCTTCTAAATCAAGTGAATAATTACAAGTATTGTAATTGCCCAAAATATTGATCAATTTAAACCTTTATTCACAGATAACACAGACCAGCTAGGGCTGGTTCCATGTATGTAGGTACCACTGTAATCCACTCAGGGATGAGGATACATTTGGCTGTTTCTCTTTATTTGTTCCTATTATTTCTCCTCTTCCTTCACACTAATAACCACAGTTTTTCATTCTATCAGTGTCTAAGTTGGGGTAGAGAGAAGAGGTAAGGGGAATACGAGGTTCACACCAGACCGAGAAACTCTAGGGGTGGATTTGTCCTTTTTGTGCAAGGCAAGTCTTTAAAGTTGAGTCTTTCTCTTGAGAAGAGTCTCCATGGGTGCTTCAGAGGACTTGCTCTGCAGCAGCCAGTTGCATTTCGGTGATTATGAGTAGTGCATTTACACCTCTTTCTCTGTTACTCAGTTTTTTTTTTTTAAATATTACTTCCATTTTCCCCTTTTCCAGACTGTTTCTGATGGGTCACAGATATCTTTGTAGTTGGTCCTTTTGGGAAGAATACTAAATGATGTTTTGTAGCTTTCGTCTTCTGCATGTGCCACTTCTGTTCTATGAAACACACACATACCCAATACCACTAATCCCCTTCCATTAGAAGAGTAGCTATTTCTCAATGCAACAAAATCTCTTTTCTGCCAGCTCAGGTTCATTGCCATACATTCACACTTTTAGATTTCAGATCCATGTCAGACCCTAGTTCATTGTTCTCCATGTGTCTCCAGGGGATATATATCAAGCACACGGAGAGGCCTCCGTGCAACCATTCTCACTAGACTTGAGGTAAGCACAGGACAATCCCATTTTTCCCCTTAAAAAAATAAAACATACAGGATTATACATAAAGTATAGACATCATTGGTCTGAAATTTCTCACAATAAAAGGGGTTCCTTTTTAAGTGCCTACTTTAATTAAGAAAAATGTAAAAAGTGAGTTGTTATGGTAAGAAATACATTTCTGTCCTTCACATTTCTCCTTATTCTTCCTTCTTCAAGATAGCTCTTAAATAAAGAACCACCTTGAGAAAGACAAATTGAAAGGGTAGGACATCGTTTATCAGGAAAGAGCATTTCTGCCTTATGGCCCCTTGAGTAAAGTGTTTCTTTAGGACATCACAGCTTGTGTGAAGGCAGATTTAAAGGCCAGGGCATCAATTAGAAACCCACAGTCTTGCTGCCTAATCGCTCTTTTTACAGCTTCTTTTAGCAAGATAAAAATACCATCAAAATGGAAAATGAGACTTGCCAAACAATTTCAGCACTTCCCTTAGGCCACAAATGCTCAATACTGACAGATACAGCATTTCTGAGTCCCTGGCAAAGTTGAAAAGGTTTACATAGTATTTTATTTGGTTTGCTGCTATCTGCAATGCTGATTGAAAGAGACAGACATCCGTAGTGAGTAGTTCAGTACTAAAACATCAGCAATGACAAGTTTCAAAATCAAAGTGACTCTGAGAGAAGTTGACAGACTACCCAATTCTTTCTTTCCTATAATGCTGCAGTTGAACTAATGCATTGGCAATATTTATGTGTGCATGTATGTATATGTATACAGATTTGTGCATATACATGTTTGTCTTATAGATGCCCATATTTGTTGTGTATATGTGAGTATTAGTCTTAAAATTTTTTAAAAGCCATGCACCCTAAAGAAGCAAAACATGTATAAGAAAAATAAGGTTACATGCATCGCTATAATATTCAAAATGTTTGGGAAATTTTCTCTCAATCTTTTTTTCTAGGGAAGCATTATAAAAGCTGTTCATCTTATTCCTTAGCTACGTTTTGATTGTTTTTAGGTCTTATGTGTAGTTACTTCATTATGCTCTATGTAAAACCCCTTGAAATGTGAGTTTTTTAATCCTGTAGAATATAAGATTAAAAACTGTATTTAAGACAATAGAATGTATCTTATTCATCTCTTGAAACCTGCCAGAACCTGGAACAAGTAGCACATTTTAGTTCTCAATTAATACTTCTTTTCTCAGTAGCCCTGTTTACATTTGACCTGATAATTATTCCAACTCTTCACATTCATTTGATTGGGTTCAAAAATCCCTTAATATTCAATAGATCCATTTTTAAATTAAGGCAAAATGTGCATTTTCCATTTCTTCTGCTGGCAGAGGTACTAGATACGGTTAATCAGACAATGCTCTGGTTTCCTCGGGTCATAGCCACAGAAGTTCAACTGCTTCTGGATAAAGCATTCCTTTGAGGGTATTTGGGTGTTTGTTTTCTGGCTCTTGCACTGTTCCCTCTGGCCAGTGGAAATCTCACTTGCTGACTGTTCTGACAACTTCATAAGCAACCCTCATCTCCTCCTCTAACTGCTATATCTCTTCAAGGTTGCCTGTGCATTTGGAGGTGGGGCGGGGTGGGGAAAGTTTTCTGATTTTTGCTGTTAATCATTATCTAGGTCTCTAGTCAAGTCCCTTGATCCAAAGTTTCTCAGGACAAGATGAACAAAATTATTATTTGGGTAAAATATACAGGCAAACATCACTTTTTAATTGAATTATTCAGTGTTTACCTTTTCTCTATATGTAAACAGTAATACGTGTTCATTGGTGAGTTTGTATTTCTGTAGTAATGGTTCCTAGAATTTTCATTTACTTTGCTTTCTATCTTATTTCTCTGTACATTTGTGAAGGTAAGGTATGTGGGAAAGGGGTTAGTTGAAACTGTTCCAATAAGAGTTACAGTTGCTACTTTCAGATCACTCACTATAATTGTAGAGAATACTGATAAGCTTTCATAACATCATACAACCATTTGAACTATATTGTATGGTTATAGAGTGTTCTTGCTCCATGCCAGGATAACACTTTTCATAAATCTAACCATAGCTTCTAATCAGATGAACACATCAGCAGCAAAAAGTTGACAGCATTCCTACTGACATTACAGTTTTTTTTTTTTTTTTTTGGCTGATGTTGCACAGTGGCGTATACTTCCTTACAGCAATAGTAGCAGTAAATATCTCCAGAAGGCTCAGAACCGAGAATGGCATTGTGTAGTAATCACTGAATCAATTCCTTCTTGCAGTTCTACTTCTGAGAGCCTTGAGAAAACAATGAAATAACCCATGGGGACATTAGGCTTCCATTTTTCAGATATCTCTACCATAAAAAGTATAGAATGTGAGAAATTGTGTTGTCTTCAAACTGTATTGGGCCAAATTTCTAAATTCTGATAGAATCTGGCCTAAAATACTCAATTCCATATTTAAAAGTGACCCTTGAACCTCTGTAATTGTCTCTTTTCTTTTTAACATACTGATTATTGGAGGCTATCCTCTTAGTTTGGAAAAAAATTAAACATATTTTAAAATAGACTGACTATCCACAGGTGCATTTTCTTTATGGTTTAAAACCTTTTAGTTTGTCTTAGTGGAATTTTGTATGCATTGCAATTTTATACTTCAGTGGCTCAGTAAAAGTACTCTTTAGAATTTATTCCAAAGAGTAAACTGATATGAAATTTAAAAAATAAAAAATAGAGAAACATAAAATCGGTGAGGTGGGGCTGAAATGTCAACTTCAAACTTTGTAAGACTTGTTTTCATTTATATATAAAATGTATATCCATTTGTTTTTAATTTGACACCAAAATCATGCTTGTTATATTAGTAGGTGATATAGTTTGGGTATGTGCTCCCTGAAAAATCTCATGTTGAAATGTGACCTTTAATGTTGGGTGTGGGGCCTAGTGGGTGGTGTTTGGGTCATGGCAGCAGATGTCTCATGAATGGTTTTTTGCCCTTCTTGAGGTGACTGAGTTCTCCCTCTCTTAGTTTACAGGAAAGCTAGTTGTTTAAAAGAGTCTAGTACCTCCTGTCTCTTTCCCTTGCCTTCCTTCTCTTCATGTAATGTGCCTGCTCCTCCTTTACCTCTCCTATGATTGTAAGCTTCCTGAGGCCTTCACCAGAAGCAGATGCTGATTTCATGTTTCTTGAACAGTCTACAGAACCATGAGCCAAATAAATCTCTCTTCTTTATAAGTTACCCAGTCTCAGATATTTCTTTATAGCAATACAAAATGGACTAACACAATATGTTACGTTGATATTTATTAACGTCATATTTTGCTGGAGAGTAGTTGGTATCATTAACTTTCACTTAATAAATTATTTTTTTAATTTATAAAATATTTTAAAATCAAAATTATGCAGATGGAGAACAAGTCAGTGGTTAGCGGTTAGGCAAGGAGTGGAAATATGTGACTAAAAGGGATATTGGCATGAGGAAGTTTATTGATGGTAACAAGGGAGTTTTATACCTTGATCGTGGTGATGGTTTTATGAATCTGTGCATGTGGCAAATGTCATAGAATTATGTACAAAGACACGCAATAAAGGAAATCATGCCCAAACTGGTGAAATCTCAGTAATGCCTACAGTCTGGTAAATCATATTGTTTCATTGTCAAGGTCTTAATTTTGGTAATCTACTTTAGTTATGCAAAATGACAAAAATAGAAGAAAGATTGTTGACGAGTACATGAGAAATCTCTATGCTACTTTTGCAACTTCTTGTTAGTGTATAATTATTTCAATGCATGAAGTTCATTAAAAGTTTTAAAAAGTAACAGAAATGTTAAAACAAAATGTTACAAGCACTCCTCAGTCTATTTCGGAGTATATATCCAAAAGAAATGCAATCAGTATCTCAAAGATATATCTTTACCCTAGTGATTACTGAAGCATTATTCACGATAGCCATGATATAGAAACAACCTATGTATTTTTCAATGAATGAAGAATATATGATTTATACAATGAAATATCATTCAGCCATATAAAAGGAGAAATTCCTGCAATTTATGAAAACATGAATGAACCCTGAGAACACAATGCTAAGTGAAATAAGCCAGACACAGAAAGACAAATATTCTATAATCTCACTTATATGTGGCATTTAAAACATGGTAAACTCATCGAATAGTGTTTGCTAGGAGGTGGGAAAGTGGAGAGACATTGATCAAAAAGTACAAACCTTGCATTACATGGTGAATAAGTTCTGGAGATCTAATGTGCACCATGGTTACCGTAGTTAATAATACTCTATTTAATATTTGAAATTTACTAAGAGAGTAGATATCCAGACTTCTCACCACAAAAATAATTAACGGCTGGAAGTAGTCCTCTTGAGAACTGGAACAAGACAAGGATACCCACTTTCACCACTCCTGTTCAACACAGTATTCAACATCCTGGCTGAACAATTAGGGAAGAGAAAAAAATAAAAGGCATCCAGATAGGAAGAGAGGAAGTCAAGTTATCTCAGTTTGCAGATGATATGATTCTACACCTAGGAAACCCCATAGTCTGTGTCCAAAACCCCCATGATCTGATAAACAACTTCTGCAAAGTTTCAGGATTCAAAGTCAATGTACAAAACTCAGTAACATTTCTACACACCAACAATACCCAAACTGAGATCCAAATAGAGAATCCAATCCCATTCATAATAACCACTAAAAAAATAAAATACCTAAGAATACAGCTAACCACAGAGGTGAAATGCCTCTACAGTTAGAATTACAAAACACTGCTCAAATAATTCAGAGATGACACAAAAAATTGGAAAAACTTTTCACGCCCATGGGATAAGAAGAATCCACATTACTAAGATGGTCATACTGCCTAAAGCAATTTATAGATTCAATGCTATTCCTATTAAACTACAAATGGCATTGCTCACATAATTAGAAAAAACTATTCTAAAATATATATGGAACCAGAAAAAGAGCCTGACTAGCCAAGGCAATCCTAAGCAAAAAGAGCAAAGCTGGAGGCATAATATTACCCAATTTCAAACAATACTACAAGGCGACTATAACCAAAACAGCATGGTGCTCGTACAAGAACAGACACATAGACCAATGGAGCAGAATAGATAGCCAAGAAATAAAGCTGTACACCTAAAACCATCTATATTTTGATAAAGTTGATAAAAACAAACAATGGAGAAGGGACTCCCTATTCAATAAGTGGAGCTAGGATACCTGGCTAGCCATATGCTGAAGATCCAAACTGGCCCTCTTCCTTACCATATACAAAAATCAATTCAAGATGGATTAAATGCTTAAATGAAAAATCTAAAATTATAAAAACTCTGGAAGATAACCTAGGAAATGCAATTCTGGACATAGGCCCTGGCAAAGATTCCATAACAAAGTTGCCAAAAGTAATTGCTACAAAAACAAAAATTGACAAATGGGACCTAATTAAACTAACAATCTTCTGTGCAGCAAAATAAACTATCAACAGAATAAACAGACTACTTACAAAATGAGAAAAAATATTTGCAAATTTTACATCTGACAAAGGGCTAATATTCAGAATCCTTAAGAAACTTCAGTGAACAAGCAAAAAAAAAAAAAAAAAAAAAAAAAAAAAAAAAAAAAAAAAACTATTAAAAAGTGAACAAAGGACGTGAATAAAGAGTTTTCAAAAGAAGATATACATGCAACCCACAAGCATATGAAAAAAATGCTCAACATCACTAATCATTAGACAAATGCAAATCAAAACCACCATGAGATACCATCTAATACCAGGCATGGCTATCATTAAAAAGTCAAAAAGTAACAGATGTTGGGGAGGTTGTAGAGAAAATGGAACACGTATACACTGCTGGTGGGAATGTAAATTAGTTCAACCATTGTAGAAAGCAGTTTGTTTGGTGATTTATTAAAGAACTCAAAACAGAATTACTATTCAACCCAGTAATCCCATTACTGGGTATATACCCAAAGGAATATAAATTGTTCTACAACAAAGAAACATGCATGTGCATGTTCATTGCAGAACTGTTCACAACAGCCAAGACATGGAGTCAACTTAAATGTCCATCAACACTAGACTGGATAAAGAAAATATGGTACATATACACCATGGAACACTACACAGTCATAAAAAAGAATGAGATCATGTCTTTTGCAGTAACATGGATGCAGCTGGGGGGCATTATCCTAAGTGAAATAACAGGAACAGAAAATCAAATACTGCATGTTCTCACTTATAAATGGGAGTTAAACTTGAGAACACATGGACACAAAAAAGGGAACAACAGGCACCAGGAGCTACTTGAGGGTGGCGTGTGAAAAGAGGAAGAGAATAGAATAAAAACTTACTGTGTGCTACACATATTACCTGGGTGACAAAAAAAAATTAGTACATCAAAGTCCCATGACACATAATTTACCTATATAACAAACCTGCATGTGTACCCCTGAAACTAAAATAAATGTTAAAAAATTAAATAAAATGGTCAAAAAATTAAATAAAATTCTTTAAAAAGGTATTTACATGAGGTGACAGATGTATTAATTAGCTAGATTGTAGTAACCATTTCATAATATATACATATATCAAATCATCATGATGTACACTTCAATACAGAAAATTTTTATTAAAGCTGGTCAAAAACAACATGTTTAAAAAATTGGAGTTACATAAATATTTAAAAATAATGTTACCCATATCAATTTTTCAACCATTTTATTTAAGTTATGGTAATATTTTGCACAGTTTATATACTTTGTAACAAAATTAAAATTCTTTACAATTAAATTTTCCTTTGGTCCTTTCTTATCCCATTCTTGTTACTGTTTTATCGAATGTAAGTATTTTCCGTCTTTTTCCAATCCAGCTTTAAAATTTACTGGATATACATATATATGCTGATAAAAATACACAATTTTATTTTATGATTTAAAATTACAGAATTGATTTGTTTATAAATGTATTCATATGTAACAATGTATTAGCGCTGAATATTATATTTGGTGTCAAACCCATTTAGATACATGTGCACTTAATTTTATTAATAATAATACATCCTTTAAATATATAAAATGTCTTTTCTCTAATTGAATTATATTGTTTCTAATTTTTCAGTAGTTCTACTTGATTTTATTTCAAGAAATCATATTTAAAGTACTGATGTTTTAAAAGGCCAAGAGGTGAATTTTATTCTAAAATCTAATCCTAGAAACTTTGTCTTGCAATATATGAATTTACTTACATATGTATATAATAAACAATATTCCATGTAATGAAAAAACTGCAAGGAATTTGGACCTTAAGAAAAAGAGATACAGTTTGAGTGACATTCATATTTTAAGTTTGATTCCCACAAATTTCGAGAGGTTTACTAACTATTTCAAATTTTTAATGAAAACTCCAGTCCATAATTTAGGATTACAGATACCACCCAAGAACTGAAGGATTTTAAGAGTAAGGAAAAACAAAAGTAGACCTATTCTAACAGGGACTGAAATAAACTTCCACGATGTCAAATGATCACCTGCATGAATAAAAGGCAGTGATTTTCAGAAGATAACCAAATAGTCAAAGTAGCATAAGAGTATCCAGATTCTGTACACTTTGCACAATATGTAATATAAAATCACTGACATGTAGAGAATAGGGAAATACAACATAGAGTTAAGAGCCAGATCTATCTTTTGAAGCACATCCAAAGAAAACCCAGGTAACAAAATAAGCAGAAAATAACTTTAAGAAAACTCAGATAACTATAATAAGGGTCTATGAAACAGAATTGATATATGAAAAGTTAAGAACTATTAGAAGATATTTATAAATATAAAAAGAAGCAAATGGATATCTGAGAAATAACTTACTTAAAAATGTAATAAAATTTCATACAACAGGATTAATGGAGGATAAAACACAACAAACTTTTTAAAAAATTAGTAAATGTCAATGGAGGCCATCCACACTTACGGACAGAAAAAAATAAATTAAAACATAACATCTGTTTTGAGTTACTTAAGTCGATTTTCTGCTATATATAATTACAAAAATAAGGTAAAAATTAAGATAAAAATACAAATTTCTTGGAAGTACAAATAATGAGAATTTACTAAAGAAAGACTACAAAATTCAATCTTAAACAGAGACCTTCCCCCAGAGAAAATTCTAGGCCAAATGAATTCTATGACACATTTAAGAAGAAATAATACCTACCACAAAGTCTTTAAAAATTAAAGAAATAAGTAATTTATTGTTAATCAGTAAATATTCGTCTCGACTCATTCTAGCAGGCCTGCATTGTGCTGATAACAAAACCAGACAAATATTTTACATACAAGGAAAACTGTGAATCAAAATCCTTTATATAGATAGACAAAAAATATTAGCAAAATATCATCAGAACAAATCTAATTCAAAAGGATGAAAGGCGTGAACAAGGCTATTTACTACTATCAAATCCATTCACTCTATGCTGGGGCCCTCACCTATAAATGATAAGAAAAGGTCTACAAATTGGAAAGAATAAGTATAGATGTCTTTATTTATAGAAAACATGATTAGGTAGAATATTGTTGAAAAGCAAATACGTGAATTAAACCAAGTGAATTTAGCAAGTATGTGGGATATAAAAATAAATTGTACTATGCACTAGTAATGAAAAATTGGAAAATGACATTCAAAATGGTATTTATAATGGCATAAAAACACAAAATATCAAAGAATAAATTTAGCCATGTATGTATAAACCTGTATATTACATCTATAAAATATTGCAGATGCTATTAAAGTATATGGAGACATGTACTAGGTTCATGTATTTAAAGGATTAATATTGATAGGTCAATTTTGCCCAACTTGCCAATAAATTCAATGACATTTTAATGAACATCTTTGTAAGCATTTTTTAAGTAAAATGTTAATCAGTTCAGAAAATAGGCATGTAAACACAAAAAATATATGATAGTAAAACAATCTTGAAATACAAATATGTGGTAGGAAGAATTAAACTATTTAATTTCAAGACTTACTGTAAATTTACAGAAATGAAGACAGTGTGGCATAGGCCATTTATACAGAAGAGTGTCAGAATACACACATACATGTGTTATCTATTAATTTTTTATAAAGTTACAAAATTATTTTGATGAGAAAACATTAAGCATTTCCATAAATATTTCTGGGAATTTAAGCAGTATCTGAATTTTTTTAAAATGAAAACTTTAACCTTATACCATACACTAAAAGAAAATTTTAAAGACTCAAACTGAATTATATTTCTAAAGAGAAAGGCTGAAAGTACAGGTTTTTTAAAAATTAAAAAGTATTTGCACATTAAATATACAACTATCTCTTAGGACAGAATGAATTAAAGATAAAAGAAAAAGTCAGTATACTGGACTTCATAAAAATTAATATATACAATTATTGAAAATATGGCATCAGGGAAAGAAAATAAAAATAAGACACAGACTGGGAGAAAATATTTGCCATACATTCTTCTGTGAAAAGATTGCATTTTACTTTGTTATAGTTTTATTGAAAAAGTTGACAATAGACATAAGCACTTTGGTTGAATGTATATAAGAATATTTTTTGCTTTGCAATCCTACTTGTAATGTCACCTAAAAGCCAAAACAAAGCTGATTATGTTACCTTATTTATAAATTAACAAAGCCTCAACAAAATATGGGACATTGTAAAGAAGGCTAACAAAAAAAATGTAATTGGAATCTCAGAGAGAGGAGGAGAGTGGTATAGAAACTATACATAAAGAATTTGTAATGAAAAATTTTATAAATTCATTAAGAACAGCAGCCAACAGATCCAGGAATTTTATTGGACTCCATATTGGGTAGATGCAAGGAAAGCCAGGCATGGGTATCTTAATCATCATAATTTTACCTGTGATCAGCTAGATGGCTGATGAAAGGTGCCTGGCACTCATCTTCCACACAAAATAAGAACAAAAACAAGAAACAACCAACTGAAATTTGTCCAGAATATCTGAAAAAGAGTGCTGGAGTACAGCAAGCAACTGGCAGAATCCCTGTGTAGCACAGAGACAGAGGATGTCAGCATAGAACAAAGAGAGAGGGAACAAAGTACCCTTTCTCTGCCGCCCCATTTTTCTTGCCAAGAGTGACTGAGAACTAAGACAAACTTTCCCTTTTGGGAAAAAGGTAAGCAGGAGGCCCCTCACAGCCTCCATTACCACTGCAGATACCTGCGGTTCTTGCTACAGGAGAAACCCCCACTCCTCACAAGTTCTGCACCCAGTTTGTGGAGCTGCCTGGAGTTCACATGGCTTCATTGATCCAGAATAGGAGCCTACATTTTGTACCTCCCAATCCTGGTGATCTAAACTACTACAGCATGGCACTATCGTGAAACCAGAGTTACCTCTAGAGTGCCCTTTGTTGTATGGGTTTGTAGTCACTGATCCTCTTAATCCTTGAGACTGTGTCATCATTCCATCGTGCTCATATATGTTGCCATAGTACCAAGACATCCCAAGCTACTCAGAGGTGAGGTGTAGCAGAATGGCTGTGACTCTGGTGCCAAATCACATGAGGTACACTGCCCCCCAAGGAATAGGCAGTCCTATACAGTGAGAAAAACAACTCCAAGTCAGCTGAACTGCCATGTGCTGTTGTGCACCTTTGACCTGAGAAAGAGACCAGTGGCCTGGTCCCAAGCAAGCCCATTCCTTAGCTGACCCATAACAGACACATACCCCTTGCCTGGAACTAGCCCAGTACCATGCCCCCAGCAAGGTTGACCCTGAGTTAGTGAATACATCACATGATCCCACACAGTCTGAAAAGCAACACAGCACCTAGTGCCTAGCCCCCAGAAAAGCCACATCACTGCCACAATAAACTTCCACAGCCTAGACCATTGAGGCACTCCCATAATGACTGACCCAAATTATAGCTGAAGAAACTGCTCAGATACTACACTCCTGTTTCCACCCAGAACCAAGTCTAACACACTCTACCCAACTGACATCTTAGAATCATGAAACTGAAAGGGGTGAATTCCACCAGATGTGCAGATATCAAAGTAGGTATATAAGAAACGTGAAAAAACAAGGAAACATGACAGCTTTAAAACGACACAATAATTATCTAGTAAGAGACCCCAGAGAAAAGGAAATTCATAAAATATCTTTAAAGTAATTTAAAATTATCATTTTAAGGAAACTTAGTGACACACAATAAAATATAGATTAATAATTCAATGAACTCAAGAAAATAATGCATTATGTAAATGAGAATTTTTTTTTTTTTATTTTGAAACAGCGTTTCCCTTGTGTCACCCAGGCTGAAGTGCAATGGCATGATCTTGGCTCACTGCAACCTCTGCCTCCCAGGTTCAAGTGATTCTCCTGCCTCAGCCTCCTGAGTAGCTGGGATTACAGGCATGTACTGCCACACCTGGCTAATTTTTGTATTTTTAGTAGAGATGGGGTTTCACCATGTTGGTCAGGCTGGTTTCAAACTCCTGACCCCAGATGATCCACCTGCCTTGGCCTCCCAAAGTGTTGGGATTACAGGCATGAGAACCAACACACCCAGCTATAAATGACAAAAGTAACAAAGAGTTAGATAGAAAAAAAAAAAACAAAAGACAGAAATCTGGAACTGAAGAATACAACAAATGATGTAAAAACACAGTTGCAAGCATCAACAATAAATGTGATCAAACAGAAAAAAAAATTCTAAGGTTGAAAATAGGTCTTTTGAAATAACCCAAGCAGAAGGAAAATGAAATAAATAATAAAAATGAATGAAGAATGTCTAAAAGTTACCATTAAGCAAACACACTTGAATTATGGAATTTCTCAAGTGAGAAGAGATGGAGAAAGGCACAGAAAACATGTTTAACTAAAAATAGCTAATGTCTTCCCAAATTTTGAAAGAGATGAATATCCAGGTCTAGGAAGCTCAAAAGTCACCAACTAAATTCAATGAAAAAATGTCTTATAGGCATAGTATAATCAAACTGCTGAAGAGCAAATGCAGAGAAAATGTTTAAAGTAGCAAGAGAAAAACATCTAGTCACATAAAGGAAATCCCCATGATACTATCAGCTGATTTCTCAGCAGAAAACTTGCAATCGAGGAGACAATGAGATAATATGTTCTAAAAAAAAAAAAAAAAAAAAAAAGAAGAAGAAAAATAGAAAACTATTAGCCAAGAATATTATACCCAGCAGAAGTATTCCTAGAAAATGAACAAGAAATAAAGTCATTACCAGACAAACAAAAGCTGAAGAAATGTACTACCATTAGACTGATTTTATTAGAAATGTTTAAGGTAGTACTACAACTGAAAATGAAAAGAAAATAATCACAATCATTACTATTTGTGGAGACATATGAAAGTTTAAATTCACTGGGAGAGATAAATTTAAAATTAAACTGAGAATACTCAAGTAATGTATTGCTTATTTATAATTCTTTCTAACCTCTGGTAAAAAGATTAAAAGTCAAAATGGCCAAAGATCATTAGAGCTCCAATTAGTTGTTAAGAAACACTGTATGAAAGTGTAAATTAAGACAACAAAAATATAAATTTTAGTGTAGAGGGTAGATTAAAATTCTAGAGTACTTTTATGTGACCAAAGTTAAATTATCAGCTTAAAGTAGTTAATTATAACTATAATATATTTTATATTAACCTCACAAAAATCACACAAAAATTGTGGCAGATACACAAATAAGAAAGAGAAAGGAATCAGAAAACTACAAAATGATAAAGGTAATCAATGAGAGGTTAAAAAAGGAACAAATAATTTACAAAATAATCAGAAAAGTATCAAAAAAGTGGCAGGAGTAAGTCCTTACCTATCAATGATAACATTGAATATAAATGTCAATTGATTAATTCTCCAATTATAGAGTGGCTGAATGAAAATAAAAACAAGACTCAACTATAAGCTGCTTATGAGATACTGGCTTCACATATAAGAACACAAATGAACTGTATGTGAAGGTATAGAATAAGATATTTCATGCAAACAGCAACCAAAAGAGATCAGGAGTAGCTGTATTTAAATCAGATAAATGTAAGTAACAAACTTTAAAAAGTGACAGATAATATCATTATTCACTGAGAGGATAAAACAATCGTAAATATATAGTCATCAAATAATGAAGCACCCAAATATATAAGCAAATATGAGATTTAAAGGGATAAACTAAAATACAATAATAGTAGGAGACTTCAACACCCCATTTTCAGCCATGGAAAGATTATACAAACAAAATTAACAAAGAAACATCATACTTAAACTGCATTCTAGAACAAATGTGTGTAACAAACATTTATGAATCTTCCATATAGCAGCTGCAGAATACACATTATTCTCAACTGCAAATGAAACAGTCTCCAGGATATATAATATGTTAGACCATAAAACACTACTAAACTCTTTTAAACACTTAATAAAAACTAATTCCAAATATTCTCAAACCATTTCAGAAAATTGAAGAAGGAATACTTTCAAACTCATTCTATGAGGTACATTATTCTAATACCAAAACTAGACAAGTAATGAAAAATGTAAACAATAGTCCAGTATCCCTAGTGGATGCAGATGCAAATCTCTTCAACAAAATGCTAGCAAATTGAATTTAATAGCGCATGAAAAAGATCATTAACTGTTGTCAAGTGGAATTCACTTCAGGGATGCAAAGATGATTTCACATATATAATTCAGTAAATGTAATATGTTACATTAACAGAAAGAAGATGCTGGGCGCAGTGGCTCACGCGTGTAATCCTGGCACTTTGGGAGGCTGAGGCAGGTGGATTGCCTGAGCTCAGGATTTCGAGACCAGTCTGGACAATACAGTGAAACCCTATCTCCACTAAAATACAAAAAATTAGCTGGTCATGGCAACATGCACCGGTAGTCCCAGCTGCTCAGGAGGCTGAGGCAGGAGAATTGCTTGAACCCAGGAGGCAGAGGTCACAGTGAGCCAGATTGTGCCACTGCACTCCAGCCTGGGGGACAGAGGACTCAAAAAAAAAAAAAAAAAAAAAAATCCCTACAACACCAAACCAAACCCAAAATTAGTAGAATAAAAGAAATCATAAAAATCACAGCAGAAGTAAAGTAGAGCCTGAAAAAACATTTAAAAGAAAACAAAGTCACAGTTTTTTGAAAATATAAACAGTCAACCAAACTTTAGATAGACTAACGCAGAAAAAAAGAGATGACTCAAATAAATAAAATCAGAAATGAAAACAGAGACATTGCAACTGATACCACAGAAATACAAAGGATCATGAGAGACTAGTATGAGCAATTATATGCCAACAAATTTGAGACCCTAAAATAAATGAATAAGTTCCTGGACACATGCAATCTACCAAGAAAGGCCTATGAAGAAACAGAAGATAGAAACAGTCCAATAATGAGTGAGGAAATTGAATCAGTAATAAAAAGTTACCCATTCAAGAGAAACGCAGGACCTGATTTCACTACTAAACTCTATTAGATACTTAAAGAAAAACTAATTATTATAAACCAAATATTCTCAAACCATTTCAGAAAATTGAAGAAGGAATACTTACAAACTCATTCTATGAGGTCAACATTATTCTAATACCAAAACCAGACAAGTAATGAAAAAATGAAAGCAATAGTCCAGCATCCCTAGTGGTCAGAGATGCAAATCTCTTCAACAAAATGCTGGCAAATTGAATTTAATAGCAAATGAAAAAGATCATTCACTATGGTCAAGTGGAATTCACTTCAGTGATGCAAAGATGATTTAACATATAATTCAGTAAATTTGATATGTTACATTAACAGGAAGAAGGACAAAGACAATAATCATTTCAATAAACACACAAAAAAGTATTTGATAAAATTCAATATTCATTCATTATAAAAGCCCTCAACGTCTTAGGTAAGTTCTCCAACAGAATAAAGACCATGTAGGACAGACCCACAGCTAACATTTTACTAAATAGAGAAATATCTAATGCTTTTACTCTAAGATTTAGAAAAAGACAAGGATGTCCAATTTCATACTTGTATTCATCATAGAAGTGGAAGTTCTAGCCAGAGCAATTAGGCAAGATAAGTTAATGATAGGCATTAAAATTGAAAAGGAGAAATCAAATTGTTCTTGCTTACAGACATGTTCTTGAACATTCCACCAAAAACGCTTTGAACTAATAAGAAAATTAGTAAAGAGGCAGAACACAAAGTAAATGTGCAAAATATCAGTAGCATTTTTATATGTTGATATAAACTACTTGAAAAAGAAATCAAAGAAACAATCCTATTTTCAATAGCCACAAAAATATACTTAGAAATGAATTTATCAAAGAAGGTGAAAGATCTCCAAATTGAAAATTATAAAATATTGATGAAAGAAACTGAAGGAGACACAAATAAATGGAAAGACATTTTGTGTTCATGGATTTAAAGAATTAATATTATTATAATATCTATACCACCCAAAGCAATCTAAAATTTTGATACAACCCTATCAATGTATTGATGACGTTCTTCATAGAAATAGAAAAAAAAGTCCTAAAATTTGATACCACAAAAGATCTCACATAACCTAAGCAATCTTGAGCAAAAAAACAAAGTGGGAGACATCACACTACCTGACTTCAAAATATACTACAAAGCTACAGTAATCAAAACAGCATGGCATTGACATCAAAACAACACATACACCAATGGAACAGAAGAGAGAACCTAGAAATAATCCAAACATCTACAACCAACTTATTTTCAACAAAGTTGTCCAGAAAACAAATTGAAAACAGTAGAGTTTCTTCAATAATTGATTCTAGACAAATTGGATATCCATATTCAGATGAATGAAACTGGACCCCTACCTTTCACCATCAGCATCAACTTATGATGAATTAATGACTTAAATGCAAAACCTGAAAGTATAAAAAACTACTAGAAGTAAACGCTTTTTAAAGTTGGACTGGGCAAAGATTTTTTGAGTATGAATTCAAAAACAGAGACAACAAATGCAAAAATGAAAAGATAGGATTACATCAAATTTTAAAAGCTTCTGCACAGGAAAAAAAGCAATGAAGAGAGTGAAAATACACCTTACAGAATGGGAAAATATATTCACAAACTGTACATTTAGCAAGGGATTAGTATCCGTAATATATAAGAAACTTAAGCAAATCAATAGCAACAAAATGATTATCCAATTAAAATATGATAAAAAACTGGCATAGTCATTTATCAAAAGAAGGCATAGAAATGGGCAAGAGGTATGTGAAAACATACTCAGCATCACTAATCTTCAGAAAAATGCAAATCAAAACCACAATGAGATACCACTTCACTCCAGTTAAAATGGCTATTATCAAAAAGACAAATGTAACAAGCGTTAGTGAGGATGTGGAGAAAAGGGAACATTTACACACTGTTGGTGGAAATGTAAATTAGGACAGATGTTACGAAAAACAGTATTGAGATTCCTCAAAAAATTAAAAATGGAACTACTTTATGATACAACAATGCCACTATCGGATATGTATCCAAAGGAAATAAAATCAACATGTTGAAAGAACACCTGAACTTCTACATTTATTGCTGCACTATTCACAATAACCAAAATATATAGTCAACCTAAGTGTCCAACAACAAATGAATTAACAAATGATTAAGAAAATGTGGTATATATACATGATGGGGAGATACTTAGCCATGAACACGAAATTCTGTCTTTTGCAACAGTATGGATTAACATGGGGGATATTCTGTTCAGTGAAATAAGCTGGACACAGAAAGACAAATATGTTCTTACTTATATGTGGAATCTTAAAAAGTTGATTTTGTAGTAATAGTAAATAAAACAGTGGTTACCAGAGACTGGGGAGAGCAGGGCCAGGGGAAAGGGAAAGAAGTTTGTCAACCAGCATATTGTTATAATTAGAAGGGAAAATACGTTTTCATGTCCTGTTGAAACAGTGGGATTACTATAGTCAACACATTGGGATTGTATGTATCAAAATAGTTAGAGAATTTTGAATGTTTCCACTACAAGAAATAATAAATTTTTGAGGTGATAGATATACTAATTACCTTTATTTAATCATGACACAATGTATAGATGTATGACACCATAACATTGTACTCCATAATTATGTACAATTATTATGTGTCAGTTAAAAATAAAAATAATTATAAAAACTCATCTCTTGATAAATGTTATACATGGCTTCTTCAGTTGCACACGTGAACAGAAAAAAAAACACATTTGTCATACTTCTACCATTGTAATTCATAGTATACAAATTAAGAAAGTTCATTATTTCAGCCATGAATATCCAGTAAAGTAGGAGAATTAGCGAAGGAAGAGGGATTAAAGATAAATCTTGAGCTAAATGTGTCTTTTAATTTGGCAGAATATAACATACAGGATTATAAAACACACTTTAAAGTAGAGTAGTTTCTGTGTGTTTAAAGTTTTGTAATTCTCCATATATCGTGAAAGGACCGATATATATTTAAAATATGAATCCAAAATTTTACCTTTTCCAGAAATTTAATCATATATTTAGCTTTAACTATACTAGGGAAACATGGCATGTAAAACTTTCATCCTTAACATGTTGTAAATATGATTTTGCTGGTTATTTTTCTGCATGATTTAATTTTCAATGCAACATGGTCACTGCATTTTAGTTCTTTAAAAACAATACTATAATCTTGTTTTATATCTCACTAAAAAATGGAGTATTTACTCGTACAATAATAAAAGTACATATAGCATTTTGAGGTGTCATTTTGAAATGGGAAATGCTCAATTTAACTAAAATCACTCACCCAGAAGGGACGGCATCAGAGTTTTGATTTGATTTGACAAGCAAATATATATGAGCTAACAACCAGAAGCAATAACATTCAAGAGCATTAAATGTACCCATACTAATTTTTTTTCAGAACAGTATTAGAACTCGCCTTCAGAATAACATTCAATACTAAGCACACATAAATAAAAAGTATGATGTGCCCAAATGAAACGCTAATGGATCTCAGAGACCATTAAAACTTCTCCCAGCAGAGAGAACTAGTGTGCCAAAAATACAAAGATGCAAAGGCCAATAGAAACTAAATTCTCTAAGGACTGTTGAGATTCAATACAGGGAAACCAAATACATAGTTCAAGAATAGGAAATATCAGGAAATAAAAAAAAAGTTTGTTATCTAAAACCAAGTCAAAATAAAATAAACCAGACGGGAAGTAAAAATGTAGGGGGCTAAACTTTGACCACTAATAAAGGAAATCACACGAACATATGCTTCCCATTCTAACCACAAAACTTGCCTGATAATCTGCAAAGTCAGAGACTTAAAAGAATCAGAGAACTGAGGTTGCAAAAAAACCTAAGGTAACTAAATTACCAGAAGCAACAAGTCTCATCTTGGAGAAAAATGGGAATTTATGTTTATCAGACTAACTTTGCTCACGTGCTTTTTCATATGAATGATGTAATATAATGAAGGCTAGATGCATAGTAAGAAAGCTGAAAGAATCTGTTCTGAAGCAAAGAAGATTTTTTTACAGTGAGAATCAGAGCCTTCTTAAGAATGTTTCAAGGCAGAACAGCTCAGAAAAATACTTCTGAGAAACGTTGGGCCTATCCACTAAACTGCAACAACCTTTGAAGCTTAGGTAAAGCAGCAAGGCAGAAAGTAATTTCTTTAGGTACAGAAAGTCATGGGTAGAATTAACGGCAGAAAGAACTTGTAGGAATCCAAAAAACTAGCAGTTGGGTTGAAAAGCAGAGCAAAATCCTCCCTCTTTTGGGAAAGTTGAGGTTTGGGTAATTGAAAAAAAAAAAAAAAATCTCCAGGATATTGTTCATGCTTACGTTTTAAGGTCTAATGAAACGAAAGTCCTGAATCTGTATTTAGAATATTTGCATTCAGTAGTGAAACTAATCCAAACTAAACATACCACAAAGCAGAGATTCATCTTAACTACAGACTGGATTGACTCAGCACTCCAGAGCTGAAGCATTACTGAAAAGATTTGCCTTCTGTGGGGGAAAATAGTATTTACTTTAGTCTCTACATTTCCTTGTCTCACAATGTATAGTATACAGTAATAAAAAAAACAAAACAAAACAAAAAACTACAAGTCATTTCATGAAGCAAGACTATGTGACCCATGGTCAAAAGAGAAAAAGAAATGTTACAGATGTTCTAATGATCAGAAAAGGTTTTAAAGTACATCAGATAACTATATTAAAGGATGCAGTATAAAAAGGGAAAACTATTAATGAACTTAATAAAATATTCTGCAGATAGAAGCTTAAAATAGAACAATATCGAAATATTAGAAAAAAATAAGACATAAAAATGAAAATCTCACTTGGAAGGCTTAGTAAGAGACTAAGAGCATGAGAAAAATATGAGTAAACCTGAAGACAAACAGATATATGAAAAAAGAGTGAAAAACCAATAGAGCCTTCAGTGCACGTGGAGAAATATTAAATACCCTAAAATGTGCACAAATTAATTCTCAAAAGAAGAGGAGGTAGAGAATGGGGCAGAAGAAATATTTGGAGAAATGAAGTCTAAGATGGGGAGAGGAAGTGTACCTTGGGATGTCCTAGTTAACCTGCTGAAACCAAAGAGAAAGCACATTTCTTGAAAGCAGCTAGAGGGGGAAAAAAAGGCATTATTACAGAGTGCATAACACTGACAAAATATGGCTGACTTCTCACCTGAGAAAATGAAGGTTAAAGATTATCAAATGAGAGCTTTAAAGAGAGAGAGAGAAAAAAAAAAAATTGTCAACCTAGAATTCTGGATATAGAAAAAAGTATCCTTCAAACATGTAGGCAAAGTGAAAATCTTTTCAGTCAGTAGTTTAGAGAATTTATGTACAGCAGAATTCTACCACAGGAAATGTGAAAATAAGTTTTTTAGGCTGAAGATGCGTAAGATGAAAGCCAATAATTGCAGAGAAAAACAGTAGCAGAAACCACAACTGTATATTTAGATATAAAGCCATATTGATCAAGAAAATTTAGTATGCTTTGAATGTGGACAGATAAATGGATCAGATAGAAAAATTCAGAAATACACTTATCGTTATGCAGTAAATTTATTTATTTTGAATTATGACTGAAGTTAATTAAATAGAACGTCTTTATGACATAAGGTGCTGGAACAATTCTATATATAAATATGTGTATATATATATACACACACACATACATGTATATATACACACATATATATATATGCAAAAGATGAGTAGATAAAAGTTTACCCATCTCACTTCATTTACAAATTAAATGCAACCTGTAATAACTAGGAACATACAAATCTAGAAGAAAATCCGGAGACTGTATTAGTGCACTTACAGTAAGAAAATATTTCTTGGACATAACCAATACATTAAACACAGAATGATAGATTCTGACTTTTTCAAAAGATACAAATAAAATGAGTAGGACAGTTATAGAATGGAAAAATATTCATAACAAATGAATACACAATTCTATCAAGAGTAAAAGTAATTCATATCAAATATATGTATGGAGCATTAACAAATATATAGTAAAAAGGCAAATGATATTGTATACATGGGCAAAAAATAGACTAAACCTTATTTGTGATCAAGAAAATTCACATTACAACAAAAATGTATTATCAAGTCTTACACAGTGGAAATGTTAACATATAAAAGACTGACAATAACAAGTACTGGTGAATGTGAAGCAACTAAAACACCCACACATTGCCGATGGGAGTGTAAAATGATATGACCATTTTGTAGAACCATCTGGCAGTTTCCTCTAAAGTTAAGTAGATATTAATCTGTAAGACAGGCCTTTTACTCCTAGCCGTCAACACTAAGTAAAAATTTTTTAAAAAATTTCTTTTTTACAAAAAAAGTAAAAAAAAATTAAAAAATCTTGTACAAACATGTTCAGAACAGATTTATTAATCAGCAAAACCAGGAAATAATCTGAATATCCACAAGCAGGTGAATGGGGAAACAAACTGTGTTATGTCTTAGCCATGGAGCACTACTACAGCAATAAAATTTTCGCAAACAGGTTTGTCAAAGATCAGATGGTTGTAGATGTGTGGTATTATTTCTGAGGTCTCGGTTCTGTTCCATTGGTCTATATATCTGTTTTGTTACCAGTGCCATGCTGTTTTGGTTACTGTAGCCTTGTAGCATAGTTTGAAGTCAGGTAGTGTGATGCCTCCAGCTTTGTTCTTTTTCCTTAGGACTGCCTGGGCTATATGGGCTCTTTTTTGGTTCCATATGAAATTTAAAGTAGTTTTTTCTAATTCTGTGAAGAAAGTCAATGGCAGCTTTATGGAATGTGGGGCTTAAAACCTAGATGACAGGTTGATAGGTGCAGCAAACCACCATGGCACATGTTTACTTATGTAACAAACCTACACATTCTGCAAATGTATCCCAGAATTTAAAGTAAAAAAATAAATAAATAAATGGACACAGTAACATGTATTAGTCACAAAACATATGTTGATCAAAAGAAAGCAGGCACAAAATAGTATAGACTGTATTTTTTAGTTTATTTGAGTTTTTAGAACAGACAAAACCAGTAAGTGGGAACTGAAATCTGAACATTTTCTAACCTGTGTGGAATCAGGACCTACTAGAAGGGATTAAATTGCATTCTGAGGTGAGAAAAATGTCCAATCTTGAACAAGGTGGTGGTAATCTGGGTGTATACCTTTAAGAGAATTCATTGAATTGTAAAATTTAAGATATGAGCATTTCAGTATATGTAAATTTTACCTCAGGGAAAACTATGAGGAGATTTAGAATAACTGCATTAATGATGGTAAGGGGATTTTAATGGCTGTTTTGGCATAAAGTCAGCTCTAGGCACATTCCAACCTGGCCATACCACATCTTGATTACTATATTGTATTTCAAAAACCAAATTTGTAATGTTTGCCAGTGTGTGCATTTGTAGAGGATTAGAGTCCTTAAAATATCATTAAAGAAGAAAAGAAGAAATAATGGCAATGCTTATTATGGAAAATAGAGTATATCTTGGTGCAAAACTACTAGATGTTTTCAAATAATTGAGGAATAATGACATGAAGCAGGAAATAAAATTGCTAAGTATGAGACTAAGGGACACAGCAATGATAACTTGATGGAGCATAAAGGATAAAATATTTTTATTATTTATTCATGAAAACAGTAAATCAATCTGAATTTATTTTGTGATAGAAAAAACGTAGGATATATTTTTGGTTTTGGTGGTATTAAAAGACAAGGAAAGAATCTGCCCCTGGCTGGGATGTTGTAGCTGCATTTAAAAATTGTGGTTAGTATGCTGATCAACTTTGTTTCCTTTCAATGTGGAAGTTTATTGCTGTTGCTGCTGTTGCTGTTGTTGTTGTTGTTTTTTTTTTTGGTATGTTAATATCACTATACTGTGTAGTAACAATTTACTTTTTCAGACCTAAAACACTAGTAACAGTAACATATGGAAACCAAATATATATATTTATTTGGTCAGAAGAATGTTTGTATCTAGAGGATCAAAGTGAATATATATATATATATATATATATATATATATATATATATATACACACACACACACACATATGTGTATATGAAATCAAGTTTCATTTTTAAGACAGTCAAATTATTTTTTTAAATAACATTAATTGATGTTTTGTTTCCAGTAGCACTAGTTCGTGCATAGCTTCCAATCATACTGAAAAATTTCTGTGATGCTAGAATTTCTATAGTAAAGGCTAACTAGAAACTCATCACTGTCAGGAACTGGGAAAACACTACTGGGATGCAGTTCAAATGTTATGTAAACCCATGGCATAATTATTATATTTTTTAAAATTTCTCTTCTAACACCCAAATTAATATACTACTATTTTAGCTGGAACACATTTAAGTGTATTTTCTGATTCCTGGACAGTTTTATCCTTACCAATAGTTCAACTGAATGTATCAGCAGGGTTGGGGTTAGGCAGCAGGAAATGGAATGGCAACTACCTGTTAGTATTGGCTCAAAAGACAAGATCATGCAATTCTGTATCAAATCTAGTATACATTAATGTAGCTGGAAGTATATTCCAGAGATAAGTATTGGAACACAGTAATCAAAGTGGGTCAGAGGAATGTTTATATCTAGAGGATCAAAGTGAATGAAATGGGATGAAATGTGCATTCTAAGTAGAAGTCAGAGTTTGGGTAAATGGGTAATTCTTAACCAGATAGTAAGGTAACACCTAGCATCTCCACAGACTATTTTTAATATTTTGATGACTTTGTCATGATGACAACTTAGAATTTCATTTTTTAAGTGTTAGTAACTCAGAAGAATTTTTAATGTCATTACAAATTATCAGCTGTTATAGGTTGTATTATTTGTCCACAGTTCTTCCTGCTTCCTCCGCTTTTGCTATAGCTTCCCTGTGGGTGGAGTGTACATTTTTGCCCACTAATTTGTGGTTTTGTCACGTGAGTTGCTTTACACAATGGAATGTGTACAAAAATCATAATTTCAACATGAGACTTTAGAATTCTTGAAAAGACGCCACCTGCTTTCTTGGGGTTGCTGACCTTGATTATAAAGAATGAATGCCCAGGAAGCCTTTGTTAAGGCCCTAGAATGAAGATTTACCTGTAGCAGATCTACACAGAACTCAAAGCCAGTAGTTTATCCCAGTTCAACAGAGCCCAGGTAATCCTACCTGAGCTTAATCAAATTGCAACTTACCTACAGATCCATAAGCATTAAATAAATGATTACTTTTATGGAAGGTACCAGATTTTTGGCATTGGTTGCTATGAAGCTTTATCACAGCATATGTGTTATCATCCAGAACCAGAGCCTAACTAAACATTGTTTGCTCATAATGATTGGAGGCTTCCTGTGATATATGCTATTTCCATTATAGCAAAGATTGTATGTTTATTCTACAGTTATTTTTCTGTGTGACTACTGTGAGTTAGACAATGTTCACAAAATTTTAAGTAAAAATAGACATGGTCCATGCTTTCGTGTCACTTATTTACTGTATAAATAGACAGTTCTTAATTATGATACTGCAGATACAAATGTAAGTTTTGAACTGCTCTAAGGACTACTAAAAGAGTACCTTGAGATGCGATTTAGACCCAGTAAGAAAGGTTAAGAGAAACTTTTCTAAATATGTAATATTCAAGGCATGATGAAATCATTTCAAGGAGTTGGCTGATTGAGAAGGGCATTTTAGCAGAGGTACAATGTATGTTGGGCCAGATATATCATGGTAAATACGAAAAACCTAACATAATGCTAATTCTGGGAGTGTGCAGGAAAGCAGATGGGACATGATTTGGGATAAAGATTAAAAAGTAATTAGGATAAAATTATAGGACCATTTTAGGCTGAATTTGGGCTTTTGCTTTTTTCTCTGGGAGCACTGGGAAGCCCTTGAAATGATGGAAGCAGCATGATAAACATACCCAATTCTGCACTTTAAGAATATGGGACTTATTGAAGTGAGAGATTATGTTAATTTGGACTAATATAGTGGTGATGGAGATTAAAAATGACAAAATTAAAGATGGTTATTAGGTAAAATAAAGAGTAAATGTTGTAATTTATAATAGGAATGAGAGAAAAGATAGAGGCAGGAATGACTCTTAGGTTTTTGACTAGTGTCATTGAGTGGGAAGCTAATACCTGGCTAACTTAAATACAGGCCCGCATATAGACTTAAGGTGGTATTGATGTATTTTGCAAGCAAAAATGTATTCATAAATGTCTCCAGATTTTATGGTCCCTTTATCTACATATATTCGTTCTTAAAAGATCCAACATTGAAAAAAAAATTTAAATAGGAGTCAAGACTATGAAAATCACTAAAAATCATGCATTTACATGGGAATTAAACAACATGGTCCTGAGAGATTTGGAGCAGCTAAATAACGAAATTAAAGCAGAAATCCAGAAGTTCTTTGAAAATAATGAGAACAAAGATACAACATACCAGAATCTACGGGACACAGCTAAGACCGTGTTAAGAGGGCAATTCATAACCCTAAATGCCTACATCAAAAAGTTAGAAAGATCTCAAATTAACAACCTAACTTCACAAATGAAAGAATTACAGAAGCAAGAAAAAAATCAACCCCAAACCTGGCAGAAGATGAGAACTAGCAAACATCAGAGCTGAACTGAAGGAAATCGAGATATGAAAAACTATTCAAAGGATCAACAAATCTAGGAGTTGGTTTTTTAAAAAATAAATAAAACAGGCCACTAACTAGAGTAATGAAGAAAAGAGACAAAATCAAAATAAACACAATTAGAAATGCCAAAGGGAATGTTACTACTGACCCCATATAAATAAAACAACCATCAGAAACTACTATGAACACCTCAATGAACACAAATGAAAAAAAAAAAAAATTATGAGTCCTCACGGCTCTACCTGTGTAGAAGGCATAACAAATAAATCTGTTTCATTGAGCAAATTCAGAAACAATTCAACTTTAAAAAGAGACAAAAGAATAGCAGCAGCAACAACAACAAAAGACAAAGTATCAGCAATTGACTTGAATATCTGGAGAACATTATTTTCCAGAGCTCAAAAACTGTGTGGTGAGAATAATCACGAGTCATTGATTTCTTACAGTCAATTATGCAATAGATTGTGCAAATATTTATCATTGCTTTTTATTAGTTAATACTTAAATGAGTTTCATTGAGGGATACAATGTTATAAAATATTTTAGATTTAATGTTAGAAAACTTGACTTTTGTTATTGCGTTGTATGAAGAGTTACATGATCTTGGTAAAATCTTACCTTTCTTGGTTTTAGTTTTTGTCCTTAAAAACTTGGATGAACATTGGGAGGCTGAGATGGGTGGATCACGAGGTCAAGAGATCGAGACCACCCTGGTCAACATGGTGAAACTCTGTACTAAAATTACAAAAATTAGTTGGGCATGGTGGCACGTGCCTGTAGTCCCAGCTACTTGGGAGGTTGAGGCAGTAGAATTGCTTGAACTCAGGAGGCAGAGGTTGCAGTGAGCCGAGATTGTGCCACTGCACTCCAGCCTGGCTGACAGAGTGAGGATCCATCTCAAAAAAAATAAGAATAAAAAGATAATTAGACTAAATTAATGCTGGCATACTTCCTCTGTCTCCACTTCTATCATAATAAAAAGCTGCACTTCTGAACATATAATTCAGAATAATTTTTCAATATGGTAGCATGATAAGAGCAGCAGATCTTTTGCACAGTGAGTTTGGCCAGAAGCAATAGCTGGAAATAGCTCTGAGATTCATTTATGACATGTATGTTAATCTCTTCCACTACGTTTATGGATTTGCTTGTTTTTTAAGTCCACAAATGTTTGCTTTATACATTTAAAACTATATTTTTGGGTACATGCTGTATCATTTTCTATGATTTATTATTATATCCTCTCAACTATTTAATGATTTGTATATAATGTGTCTCTCTGATAAGATACATACAATTGAGTTTTGTAGAGTTCTACTTAGAGTTTTTAGTTCGATTTGATTTAAAGTAATTATCAATATGTTTATGTCTCTGTACATCATGTTATTTTCTATTTAATGCATTGTTAAAGTTCCAGTTTCTCTCCTTTATTATGTGGAATAATTAAAAATTTTAATTGTTCCTTTTGCCTTTACTAATCTTACTTGCCTTGGAGGATTTAATTAATACATATTTTAAGAGTTCACATGAATTTATTACAGCATAAAAGAGAATATTACATTTACCATTTCCCCACTCATGTTACTAAGCACCAGAAACACATTGGCTTCATATAACCTGAGTTACTCTTGCATTTATATTCTCATGAATTTTAATTCTACTTATCCCACAACTGTCATTTTTTGCAGTTAATGCTGTCAATATTTACTAATGTTTATCCACATATTTCCCCTTTTAATTGCTCTTTATTCTTTCCAAAATTCCAAGTTAATCTCATAGATCATTTCTTCATGCTTAACGAAACTTTAGGATTTATTTTATTTTATTTTATATTTTCATTTTTTTGAGGCTGGATCTCACTCTGACACCCAAGCTGGAGTGCAGTGGCACAATTGCAGGTCACTGCAGCCTTAATCACCCAGGTTCAAGTGATCCTTTAGTCTCAGGCTCTTGCATAGCTGGGACCACAGACACACTCTACAATGCCCAGGTAAAAATTTTATATTATTTGTAGATATGGGGTTTAGCCCTGTTACCTAGGCTTGTCTTGAATTTCTTGACTCAAATGATCCTCCTGCCTGGGCCTCCCAAAGTGCTGGGATGACAGGTTGTAATACCATGCTCAGCCTTGTATTTCTATTAGAGAAGATTTCCTGGCAATAAAGACTCTAAGGTTTATACTTTATCTTCATTTTGTTTCCCACAACTTTTTTTAATTTTGAAAAATAAGCCAGACTTAAACATCGCAAGAATAGAAAAATAATTCCTGGATACCTTTATTTTTACTCTGTTTACTCTTTCTCTCCCTCAACATCTTTACTATCTCTCTACATACACACACACACACACACACCTTAAACACACATGCACTTACACACATTCATATAATTATACACACAGCACAGAAATGTATTTTTGAAGCATTAGAAAGTAAGTTGCATATGTGACGTCCCTTTCTCATTAAAGAGTTCCATGTGTTTCTCCTAAAAATAAGAGCATTATCTTAGATAACCACATGACAACTATCTAAATCAAGTAATTAAAGGTGTTACAATATTATCTAATATCAAATGTTATTCAGGCGTTGTCAACTTTGCAAAAATCCTTCTTCAGAAGAAAATTCAGCATTATTAATCTAAATTCAGGCATCATGCATCTTTGTTACCTTTAAATGTAAAATAGCAAGTGATCCTTTTGTGTATTTCATAATATTGAAAATTTTCAAAGTTACAGGCAAATTACTTCGTATATTGTGCATGTATGTATATGTAGGTAGTATCTTGTCCTTTAGTTGGTTTTTAAAATGATATTAGCTCATTAGAATCAGGTTATATACTTTTGACAGGAATACCATAGATGTAGTAGTGTGTTGTTTTTAGTAGATTACATGGGAAGGGGAAGCATGTGCTATCATTTTGACTAAATACTGCTGATATTCAACTTGATTATGTTTAAGGTGGTGTCAGGCTTCTTCATTGCACAGTTACTATTTTATCTTTTATACTTAATAAGTCATCTGTAAGATTACAGCTTATTATTATATAACTACCTTGTTTCTCTCAAAATTTGCTCACTAGTTTTATAACTCGTTAATAATTCCTATCTAAACCCAGTATAATTTGATGCCTGCCAAAATGTTATTTTCTAATTTCACTTCAATATTTATTTTTACTTTGCTAGGTTTTTTATATCAGTGTCTACTCATGTACTCTTATTTCATTCAATGGATTATAAGAATCTAATTTTTATGTTCATTTTAATGCTCTTATAATCCACTGGGCCCAGTTTCTACTGTTTTTATTTTATCTGAGTGTTCAGTCATATGTTCAGTCTTACAGCTTTTGAGATAACACAAACATTTGGACTGTCAAATTAGCCTTAACACAAATGGCATATTTTAAACAGTATCACATTTTCTAATATTTTGAAGGTTACTGGCAAGAGGGAAAGACAGACCAAGTATTCTCTTCGAAAGGTCAGAAACAATCAGGCACAAATTCTTTACTTTATAAAATGTCTCTTTTAAAATCCACTGAAGGATTCATTTTGCTCTAGTTTTAGTCAGAATGATAAAGATAGATATAAGCAACATATATGACATATTGCTTGAATAGAATGAGCCAAATAATTTATTTAAGGATCTTATTTATATTATTTTAATTCTATGGCTTACCTAGCATTTTTTCAAGGAACTTAGCCATACTTTCACAAATTCCAGTAAAGAACCTACACGGATCCAGTATCTTCTGCTAAAGGTACTCCATATACAAAAATACTCTTATTAGTAAACAGTCAGGAGATGTGATGTGGTTTGGCTCTGTGTCCCCACCCAAATCTTATGCTGAATGGTAATTCAGTGTTGGAGGAGGGGCCTGGTGGGAGATGATTGAATCATGGCGTCAGACTTTTCCCTTGCTGTTCTCATGACAGTGAGAACCAGATCTCATTGTTTAAAAGTATATAGCACCTCCCCCTTCACTCTCTCTCCTGCTCCACCATGTGAAGATGCACCTGCTTCCCCTTTGCCTTCCACCATGATTGTAAGTTTCCCGAGGCTTCCCCAGCCATGCTTCCTGTATAGCCTATGGAACCGTGAGTCAATTAAACCACTGTTCTTTATAAATTACCAGACATGGGTAGTTCTTTATAGCAGTGCGAGATCTGATGTTACCATGTTTCCATCTCTTTTTTATCCAGAATGTTCCCAGTAAAGATGAAGAGTCTATTTCAAGCTGCTACTATTTGTTTCTAAGCCTATTTAAATATGTTTGATTGTTTATATCTTCACTTTTTATACTGGCTCAAGATGATGCTATCCTTTTAGAAAGTTAATTCACCATTATTTCTACTACTAAACCAATACAGTGGTGGCTGACCACCTTAATTCAATAGAAGGGTAGGGGTCTCATGCCACATGAGGCTCAGTCAACCTCCAGGTTACCAGTAACCTTCCAGGGTTTTCAATGTAAATCCTGGTACATTTTGAGACTCCTCACTCTGGAAGATTTCAATTTCTTTTTCTTTCTTTCTTTCTTTCCTTCTTTCTTTCTTTCTTTCTTTCTTTCTTTCTTTCTTTCTTTCTTTCTTTCTTTCTTTCTTTCTTTTCTTTTCTTTTCTTTTCTTTTCTTTTCTTTCTTTCTTCTTTCTTTCTTTCTTTTTCCCCATTTCCAAAAGCTCCTCTCTGCTTTCCCAAGATTTTAGACTAAATTTTTACTGTATCACTCCATGTATTTGCAGAATAAGGTGGCAAAAGTGGCCGTATGCTCGAAGCCACTGGTCTCCACCAATGATTTACTGAGTAAGGTTTGTAAAAACTGAATTTTCAGCTTCCTTTGCACACATAGTATTAACAGATAACCACCTGGTAAAACTAATGTTTGTCCCTATCCGCAGTTAGGTCTTCCAGTTCTACTTGCCTCAGTAAGTCACTACTAACTTGGTACAATTGATTTCTATATTTCTTATGTTTACTTATTGCTCTTGTCATGGTACCTCATCCTGAAACAGGAAATTTTCCTTGACCCCTTCATAAGTCTCACAACAGGGGTGCTTCATTTACTCAGCCTGCAGCTCTCAACCCCTCACAGGGAGGGAGGCACACAGGTGAGTGGGTATGGGAGCCTGAGTGAGCGCTTTTGGGCACCATCAGGAGCAAAACTTTGTGCGGCTTTGCATTGGCATCTAGGAGGGTACCATGACCCCTAAAGCCTCAGAGGGTGTGTGTTACTGTGTGTTACTGTGCTCTTTTAGCTTTGCTGTCTGTGGATGGCTTATGTATTACACAGCTCAGTGGGCCCTCCGCCTTTTTGTGAGGACAGAGGGTCAGTGTGACAGCCTTCAGTGTCTACACAAATGGCACCCAAGCTCTTGTTCATTGTTCAGGAAAAATCAGGTCACATGAATGAATTGAAGGGTGGTGAATACAGAGGACTTTATTGAGGGAAGGGGAGCTGGAAGGAGAATGGAGTGGGAAGGTGATCTTCCCCTGGACAGACTCCTCTCTGAAGCAATACCACCAAGCCATCCCTCTGAAGTCAAGCTGATTCTCTACAATGTCAAACCACAGTCTCTGCCATCTAGCTGCTTCTCCTCTTCTCCCTTTCTCTGCCCTCTGCTAGTTGGGTCAGGGGTTTTTATGGAGATAGGGTAAGGGGCAGGGTAGAACACGGGTGGTTTTGGAAAACGTAATATTTGAGTGGTAAAACAGGAATGCATGTCCGCACTTTGGGTCACAGTTTCAGGCTTGAGGGTTGGACTTTGCCATGGATCCCACCCTTTTCTGCCTAGAGTTTCTCTGCCTCCTGTCCCTATCAATTCTACTTCAAAGTAGAATTCTTATTTGCTTAAGTGAAGCAGTGTTCCTCAAAATTTCAAAGTTATAAGAATTACCAATATAAATCCCTGAAGAGTGTAGTTTATTAAGGTATATATTTAAAACTTTTAAAGAAACTATATTATCCAGTTTTGTAAACACTAATTAAGCCAAAATGTACAGAAATTAATTTTCCATATAACGTATATTTACATTGATGTACTATTCCAATGTATGAATAACATGTAAATAATTATTTTAATAGCTATTTGACAAGAAACAAGTTATTATGAATATGATCATTTATACTTACACATTAGCTTTGGGCAAAATATATGATTGTCTCTTAAAATTTACATTTTACAAACCAATTTAGATAAGTAACCATGAAGACACGTACATTAACAAACCATTCAGAAGGAATACTATTTTGCATAATTAGTTCCTGAATAGTAAGAAGTGGTCAGTATCCATGGTTACAGCATCATCGTTGAAAGGTCTATCCCTTCTAACACAGTAGTGTAATACCCTTTTATCACTGAAGTGTTGCAGGAGGGAGAGAATGGAATGGCATGGATATGGGAGTGGATTATTCATATTTCACATCATACCATTTCCATGAGTGTTTACAAATTATCTAGGATTTCTCAGTTGTGTTAATACCACATGGGGATACAGAAATGGGACAGTTAGCTGACTTCTAAGGGGATCACAATTTGAAGAAGTAGGAAAAAGGCTGAGTATAGTTTGAGATATGCTGCATTTTTAGATCAATTGGAATTTCAAAGCATATGATTATGTCATCCAAAGATGGTCAAAATTTTGTCTGTGTTTCGTTCAACATTAAACTCTTATTTCTGTTTCAAGTCATATTAAATTGATGAAACCCCTAAAATTATGTAATTATACAGACAGGCATTTTTGTGTTTCTTTTGACTTTAGTAAGAGTGCTTTTATAATTTACCATCAATTTTTTTTGCCATGTGTCTTGAACTTAATTTTTTTTCCAATGCTCAAGAAGTATTCTGTGCTTCAAGATTTCAAGAGGATGTGTGTGTGTATTCAATTATGAATGGGTACTGAATCAAATTTTTTAAATGATATTTTGTTTGAAGTTACAGTAATCATATTCTTCTTCCCTATTGACACATCAATGTGCTTTATTGTATTAATATATAGCTTACTATTATCCATTCTATTAATATAATTCATCATTATATATTTTATTCATACTCTCAGAATTGAATTTGTTCTTGACATCCAAACGTAGAGTCATGGATGTTAAAAAAAAAAAAAAAACATAGTAAACAAAACTAAATTTAAATGAAAATACCGACTACAAAATACAAATAATACTCTAAGAGAAAAAATGGTTTCACAGTTATGAGTCAAATATAGATTACATATGGAGCAGGAGGTGCCCCTGAAGAGGTAACACTTAATTTGAGACATGAAGAATGTGTCAAATTTTAGTGAGGTGAAAAGTTAAAAAAAAAATCCAGATTATGGAAAGTGTGTGTGTGTTTGTGTGTGTGTGTGTGTGTGTATGTGTGTATATATGTAACAGAGAGAGAGAGAGAGGAAGGAAGAGAAGGGGAGAGAGAGAGAGACAGAGACAGAGAGAAAGAGAGAGTCAGAGAGAGGGGGAAAGAGAGAGTAATCTCTTCCAAAAGTAAAAGAATGATAGTCATTGTGGCTTAATGTTGTGAAACAACAACTAGGGCTGGCAGAAATAGAAACAAAATCATCATTGTTTTATTGGGCCAAACACTATTTGTGATACATCACTAAAGTGAAATATAGAAAACTTTGAGTCACCAGTAGTAATTTTAAATTTTCACATCTGTATTATAGAATTAGTGTGGTCTACAGTCAAATGCTTAAATCTGTTTTGGAGATCAAAGATTCATTTGAAAATCTGACACAAATAATGATCTGTCTCCACTACATATTGTTCTTATATGAGTACACATTTGCTGACATAATGGATTTGTTTATTGTTATAATCATCATCTTTTTCTGTGCCTCTTGCATTTTGTTCTTCCTTTGTGCTTGCACTTCAATATATCATGTTTACAATTTCAACAATATATGATTCTAACTTTGTTGAAATAACATTTTAATAGTACGTATGAAATAGTAGTGTTTCACATAAAAATAAAGGTTTTCAAATAGACATTTTATAAAGCATGGTTAATCAAAAATTAAGAAATGAAAAATTACCCAAGACTCTTACATAAAGACAACTTATACTCTGTTTAATTTCCTAACTTTATCTATGCATACAAATGCATTTTGACAGAAACAGTTATATTGTGAATAATTTTCTCTTTCATTGCAATATAGTATTCTTTTTGCCTATTTAAGTATATTCTAAAAAGTTAATTTTAAGAACATTGGTGTGTCATTTTCTAAATGTGTAACAGACTGAGATTTTCAGGTAATAGGCAGGGTTGTTCCCCAGCCTGCTAGTCTCTTAGCTCTGTACTACTGGATCCCAATACCCTTTGTTAGATATGAAATCAACAATGATTATGGTCTTTGTACAGTATACACAGAGAAGGAGCTAATATAACTGAGAGAGAGATGTAATTTTTGTCTTTGACTGCAAAAACAATTTATTGAGACTCATTTTAGAGGCAAATCAAAGCTTATTTAAAAATAAATATAGGGTGAGCACGGTGGCTCACACCTGTAATTCAGCACTTTGGCAGGCTGAGGTGGGCAAATCGCTTGAGCTCAGGAGTTTGGGAGTACCCTAGGCAACATGGCAAAACCTTGTCTCTACAAAAAATACAAAAATTAGCCAGGTGTGGTGGCATGTGCCTGCAGTAGTCCTAGCTAACTGGGAGGCTGAAGTGGGAGGATGGCTTGAGCTCAGGAGGCAGAGATTGTAGTGAGCTCAGATTGTGCCACTGCACTCCAGCCTAGGCAACATAGCCAGATGATGTCTCAAAAAAAGTATACTCTCACTCTATCTATATGTATATTATATATATATATAATATGTATATTATATATATATCATACTCTTTCTCTGTATATAGAGGAAAAAGAATATCATTTTTCTATATATATAGTGTGTGTGTAATTTTTAAGTTCTAAGTAATTATATTAAAGTTTCAGAAGATAACATTTATTCCATAGAATATAAAACTGTGAAGATGAAAGATTGATTTTTCCCTACACAAAGAGAGATAAAATTTTGATTAGAGAATAAAAGAAAAACAGTTCAATAAAACAGGAGGATCAATGTCCCTGTGATAGGACCTAGATCTCATCCCTGCACTATGACTGGGAGTTGTCATTAGAAATCACGGATAATTATGTGATATCTGGGAGGAGACAGGACTTAATCCTTGAGAGAAAGTGATGGAGCCAGCAAGTCAAAGAGAGTTCACTTTGTTCAACACGGTTCTATAGAAGTCACACTGGCAAGCCTGAAGTAGGTAAATTTATTGAGGTTTGATTGCATGATCTTCTGTGCAAGAAGATTCAGCTATTCAGTATATCACAAAGATTTGGAAAAGTGGGACTTATATGAGGAGGAGGAAAGAGAACAATTACAGAATTGACATCTGGATAACAAAGGGGAACATGGACATGTTGACTGCAGTGCATTTGGGTGAGTTACTAATGACCAAAAGCCTTTGGAGGCTGTACATTAGAATGAAAGCCAGCATGCTCACGTGCTACTCTACAGAGAAGAAACTTCTTTGTGCTTAGAATTTTTAAGCCTCACAGGAGTCACAGCATTGTAGGGAGAAATGAAGAAGGAAAAATTCTTCAGCCTCTTCAGCCATGGTGACCTGTGAGTCAATTAAATCTCTTTCCTTAATAAATTACCCAGTCTCATGCACTTCTTTATAATAATATGAAAATGGACTGATACAGTAAATTGGTATGAGGAGTGGAGTGCTGCTATAAGGATACCCAAAAATGTGGATGCAACTATGGAACTGTGTAACAGGCAGATATTGGAACAGTTTGGAGGGCTCAGAAGAAGACAGGAAAATGTGGGAAAGTTTGGAACTTCCTAGAGATTTGGAAGGCTCAGAAAACAGGAAGATGAGGGAAAGTTTGGAACTTCCTGGAGACTTGAGGAATGGCCTGGATCAAAATGCCAATAGTTATATGAACAATAAAATCTAGGCTGAGGTCATCTCAAATGGAGATGTGGAACTTGTTGGGAACTAGAATAAAGGTCACTCTTGCTATGCAAATAGACTGGTAGCATTTTGCCCTTGCTCTAGAGATCTATGGTGCTTTGAATTTGAGAGAGATGATTTAGGGTATCTGCCAGAAGAAATTTCTAAGAGGCAAAGCATTCAAGAGGAAGCAGGGCACAAAAGTTTGGAAAATGTGCAGCCTGATGAGGTGACAGAAAAGAAAAACTCATTTTCTTGAGAGAAATTCAAGTCTGCTGCAGAAATTTGCATAAGTAACAAGGAGTTGAATGTTAATTACCAAGACAGTGGGGAAAATCTCTGGCACATGTCAGAGTCCTCCACAGCAATCACTCCCATCACTGGCCCAGAGGCCTAGGAGGTAAAAATGATTTATTGGGCTCAACCCAGGACCCCTCTGCTCTGTGCAGACTCCGTACATGGTGTCCCGGGTCTCAGCTGCTTCAACTCCAGCCATGGCTAAAAGGGGCAAAGATACAGCTCATGCTGTTGCTTCAGAAGCTGCAAGTCCCAAGCCTTGGTGGCTTACATGTGGTGCTGGGCTTGCTGGTGCACAGAAGTCAAGAATTGAGGTTTGGGAAACTCCACCTCGATTTCAGAGACTGTATGGAAATGCTTGGATGCCTAGGCAGAATTGTGCTGCAGGGGTTCTCTCTAGCATGGAGAACCTCTGCTAGGACAGTGCAGAAGGGAAATATTGGGTCAGAGCCCCCACGCAGAGTCCCCACTGGGGCAGTGCCTAGTGCGGCTGTGAGAAGTGCAGAGCTTGTAGTTGGCAGTGAATGGCAGGAATGAGTTCTCAGACAATTTCAGCTGAGTGGGGCAGGGACCACTCTTCTGAGAGAGAGAGTCACCCCAGAATCCGTCTGCTAAGTATTTATTGAAAGGGCTTATTAAACTGCAAACATCCATTAGATGTCCTTTTGAGGTCAGGTCGTGAGATACCTATGCCCTTGTAAAAGCACTCAAATCGCATTCTTAGGAGGCTGTTTTCAGCGTTCCTTATCACACACTCCACTCCTTGACCTGTTTTCAGGGTCAAAGAGTGACATTCCCATGCACAAATAATATACACACAGTGCCTCAGTATTTTTCCATGCCCTGACCTCAAATGCCTTGTACATAAGCTTGAACATGTTGCCATGCACCCCCAACAAGAAGAAGGCCACCATCCTCCAGACCCCAGAATGGCAGATCCACTGAGAGTTTGCACTGTGCACCTAGAAAAGCCATAGGAACTCAAAGCCAGGCTGTGAAAGCAGCTGGGAGGGAGGCTGTACCCTGCAAAGCCACAGGGGCAGAGCTGCTCAAGGCCATGGGAGACCACCTCTTGCATCAGCATGACCTGGATATGAGACTTGGAGTTAAAGGAGATCATTTTGGAGCTTTAAGATTTCACTGCACTGCTGGATTTCAGACTTGCATGGGGCCTGTAGCCCCTTCGTTTTGGTCAATTTTTCCCGTTTGGAACAGGTATATTTACCCAATGCCTGTATCCTCGTTGTATCTAGGAAGTGAAAAGTTGCTTTTGATTTTACAGGCTCATAGAAGGGACTTTTCTTGTCTCAGATGAGACTTTGGACTGGGACTTTTGGGATAATGATGGAAAAAGTTAAGACTTTCTGAAACTGTTGGGAGAGCATGAATGTGTTTTGAAATGTAAGGACATGAGATTTGGAAGGGGCCAGTGGTGGAATAATATGGTTTGGATTTGGCTGTGCCCTCTGCCTTGCTCAAAAAAAAAAAAATCACCTTGAATTGTAATAATCCCCACATGTCAAGGGCAGGACCAGGTGTGGATAATTGAATCATGGGGACAGTATTCCGTATGCCATGGGGACAGTATCTCCCATGTAAGTTTCCTGAGGCCTTCCCAGCCATGCAGAACTTTGAGCCAATTAAACCTTTTTTTTTTTTAAATAAATTACCTAGTCTCAGGTATTTCCTTATAGTGGCATGAGAATGGACTAATACTAGTGAAACTGGGGAGGCAAGGAGAGTATATTTCTCTACAGTGAAATTCATTTTTGTGATCTAATTATCTGCACTTCTTATGACCATTATACCTGTCAGCCATGTTCATACAAGATTGCTGAAGATCAGTGCTTCTGATATTAAGTTCTGTCACACAGAATCTGAGTTAAGTGACTTCAGAAGGAGTTGACATATTGTGAATAGGAATTGCATGGTATTCTGCAAATAAAAGTTGGTATTGATGACTGAAGTAATGTCACTAGTCACTACTGAGTTAAGGTCATGTTCTAATGACACTCCTCATGTCAATCAGAAACACCTTCTGGTACAAGATAGAATTCATATTAATCTCCCTCAAGGGAACTGAAAACAATGGTTATGTTTCTAGTGGAGATCAACCCTTGTGTCAGGATGGAAATATTTGCTGACTGAAACTGTCATATTCAGCAGGAAGATAATAATTCTGTATAGGTGTCTCTTTTTCTTTATCATGAAGTCTATTGTATTTTATTAAGGATGGGTTTCTAAAATAATTACTGCCATTAGTCTTTGAAAAGGCATTTGCACATGCCAGCTCTCTCAAACTATTTTGACATTTTGAAGGCCCCTAATCATTTTTCCTCATCTTATTAAACCTATTACCCAGATAGCAAGCTGATCTCTGCCCTGCCAGGGTATATGATATAGTCATTTATTTCTAATAGGTTTTAAATATCTTAGGTAGTACTTGTACCAAAATCATAAAGGTGGATCACAGCCAAGCCTTTCCTATGTCTTGTTTGAAAGAATGTGCTGGTGGAGGAAGTCCAGATTCAGCTAAGTGCTGAGTTGTCTCATGGTGAGTCTCAAAGTAAGAAAAAAAGTGTTTTTCTTTGTGATAGAAGTAGTCAAACAAGGGAAAGAAGGTTTATCCTGAAAAAGATCATTTTCAAGATATTTTCTTAGATTGTGTTTGTTCCTGGGTATGAAATCATTTATGGGTATGATTTACCTGTCTTAAATCCTAGCCAAGGCAATAGGATAAAATGAGATGAAGTAAGAAAAAAAAAAAAAAGTAGGTAGATCATTCTGACCTACTACTGTGGTTCTCTGTCTTACAGGGCATTCCTTTCTGTACATGACCTTTGCAGATGAGAAAAGTTGAGATATTCCTCCTTATTCTGAGCTTCTGTCATATTGCCACATTAGTGACAGGCAAAACTTACCTAAGAATCATATTACAGTTCCTGGAATATGAACTATAAACCACATGTTCCTCTGTGAATGTATACACTGAATTTATCTTTAGCTTCTACAGTTTATTTATGCAAACAATTTTGTTCTAAATAAAACTCAGCACTGTAGATGTCATAAAGTCTTTTACAAAGTTCACTGCCACTAACGGTTCATCTGAAATAGTCAGATTCTATCACTTGAGATCTTAGTCATGTGACACATTTTGTGATGCTTTCAAAGTGAAATATTTGTCACAATCTAAGTTTTTCAAATATTTACAGTGTATGTAATCATTTTTAATTCATTTTGTTGTCAGTGTTGAAGGGATATCTGTGTTTGTTAGATAATATGGTATGAATTTATAACTCTTTACACATACTGTTTATTTCTGTTGAAATGGTATATGGACAGTCAATAAAGGCAGTCTCCAGTATATAAATGGGTTGAGTCAGAAAAGATTCATACATAAATTGGTTGCCTAGAAGTTAGGGTAAATTTTCTCACATAATCAATACAATAAATTTTGATTCCTCAGTCAGTCAGATTTCACCAACGTAAATTCTATGTCCTGGGATCAATGACATTACAATGTAAAAGACAGTGAAAAATGGAGAGACTAACTTTGCCTAGGATAAGTGTAAGCAGAATTTTTAAAACAGGGAACTGTGATTTTGATAACTTATCCTGTCCCTTTAAGGACTTCATGAACCCTTATCTTTTCAATCCTACTTCCCCAGACCTCTAGGTACACGTGTACTGCCTATGCCTGCCCGGGATCAACTCAATCTCTTGTGCTGTGCCTCACATTCCAATTCAAAATCCCTATCATTCTCAATCACAACACTGTGTCTTTACAAAATACTAACTCACCTAAGAAATAAAAGAAGTTAAATTAATTTCAATAAGGCTGTGAGGGCCTCATAGGTATAAGCTATGTTATAGAAGAGACATTCCTATTTATTCCTTCATTATTTTCTCCCATTTAGGCTAATATTTATATGGCACTAGCATCTACTCAATAATGATTTGATTATAAAATAATATCTACTAATTCTACATTTAATAATATGCAGTAATCACAATAGTATATATTATCTAATATTACTTATTTTCTAATAAAAAAGAGTCTTTTAATAGATTCTTGCCTTAAATAGTGGTTTTTCTTTTTTAAAGAAGTTTGACAACTTCTTTAGGTAAAGGCAAATAACTTGAAGACCTAGTATGTCCTAGGAATGTTATTAGGTTGTTGCAAAAGTTATTGCAGCTTTTGCCATTAAAAACAATGGCAAAGACTGCAATTACTTTTGCACGAACCTAATAGATTTTTTACATAAACTGACTCAAGTTAACCTAAAATCCATGAAGTACATATCATCCTAGCTTTCAGATCAGAAAACTGAAGCTTTGCTACTTCAAGAAAATAGCTAAGGATGGTTACTATTAGAGCTGGCATTCAAAACCCAGTTATGTCTGACTTCAAATATAATCTTTCTGCCAAAATAAACTGAGGGAGGTAAATAATGATGAAGCATGGAAACAGAGTGTGAAATGACAGACACTGGAGACTCCAAAGTGTGGGAGGGTGGGAGGGTTGTGGGTGATGAGAAAGTACTTCATGGGTACAATGTATTACAGTATTATTTGGGTGATGTATACACGAAAAGCCTAGACTTCACCAAAACCCCATATAGCCATGTAAAAAATGGCACTTGTACCATTTAATTTATACAAATTAAAAAAGTATAAACTTCCAGAAATAAGGAAGAAGCATGTTGTTGATATTCTTATTTCCTTTGTTTGTGGTGAAACCACTCCGGTCTTAAAACTTATGGCAGAGTCTGCCTGTATTAGTTTATTCTCATGCTGTTATAAAGAACTGCCCATGTCTGGGTAATTTATTTGTTTTTCAAAAAAGAGAGATTTAATTGACTCACAGTTCAGCATGGCTGGGGAGACCTCGGAAAACTTACAATCATGGTGAAAGGTGAAGGGGAAGGGCATCTTCTTCACAAGGTGGCAAGAAGGAGAAGTGGCAAGCGAAGGGGGAAGAGCGCCTTATAAAACCATCAGAGATGTAGGTTTTCTTTTAAAATGATCTTTATCAGTTTATAATTTGTTCTTACATTTCAGTGTTACTTAGTGTTCTTAATTATGATTGGATGTTGAATGTTGTCAATTGCTTTTGTGCATCTACTGACCTGGTCATATGACTTCTCTTCTTAAGCTGTTGATAACAAACTACATTGACTTTTGGATGTTGAAAAATGCTTGCACGTCCAGTGCAAACACCACTTGGTCATGACAATCTTTTCATACCTTTATAGCTTCTATGTAGTATTATTATGTTGAGAAGTTTTTCTTGTTGTTGCTGTTGTCTAAATTTGTGGAAAATATCAGACTTAAATTTTCTTTTATTTTAATGTCTGTTAGATTTTCCATCAGGATAATGCTGTCTTCCTAAAATATGATGAAAGTTATAATTTTCAATATAACTTTATGCAAGCTTTTTTGAAAAATGTGATATTGTTTCTTCCTTGAAAGACTGACAGAATTTCCTTCCAGAAAGTTTTGCCTGATTATTGTTTGTTGTGTTGTTGTTGGGAGATTCTTAACTAAAATTTATTACCTTAATAATTTTATGATTGTTCTGAATATTCCTCATTTTCCAGTGAGTATTGTTAGTTCTTTTTCAAGTAATTTGTTCATTTTATATAAGATTATGCACTTGTTGGCACATAGTTTAAATTTTTTTAAATTGTCCTGTTAAGGTCTACAGGTTCTATAGTAATATCTCCTCTGCCATTTCTGATAGTGGTCATCTGAGTGTCTCCACTTTTGTAATAATTAAAATCTAGAGATTCATTAGATTTATTGATTTTCTCCACTGTATCTTTGATTTCAATTTCATTGATTTCTGTGTTATCTTTAATATTTTCTTTATTGTGCTGCACGATTTTAATTTGATTTTCTTTTCTCATTTCTAAATAATAGAATCTTAAGTCATTATTTCATTTTTTTTGTTGTTTCTAAGATAAGCACATAATGCTATAAATTTCATTTTCACGTTATTTTATCTGCAATTCCAAAATTTTGATTTGTTGTGATTTCATTGCCATTTAATCTAAAATGTTTTCCAATTTCTCTTGTGATTTTGGTTTGGCTTATGGCTTATGTAGAATTCAGTTGTTTAATTTCTAATTATTTTGGACATTTTTGGATATCATTTTATTATTAATTCCCAGCTCAGCTTTATTTTGGTCAAAGAACGTACTTGTGTGATTCCAATTCTTTTAAATTTGTTGGGTTAAATTACAAAAAATTAATGGTCTAGAATACCATGAATCTTTGCTATGTGCACTTCAAAGAATTATAAATTATGAAGTTATTAGGCAGGGCATTTGTAAACACAAATTTAAAAAACTGGGATCACAGTGTTCTAGTTTTGCATATATTTAGTTATTGATTTTCTAGTTGTTCTATTAATTACAGACAGATGAAAGTTGAGGTACTAAGCCATAATTATGCACTTGACCATTCACTTTTTCAATCCATTGCATTCTGCTTCACGCATTTTGAGGCTTCTTTCAAGAATCATACTTGTTTTAAATTATTATCTATTCTTTGTGAACCGACTATTTTATCATTAAATAACATTCTTCATTATCATTGTTAGATTTCATTTTTATCAAGTCTATTTAGTCTGATAATTATAGAGCCATCCCAGCTTTACTTTAATTTTTTAATGGTGTGTCCTTTTTTCATCCTTTTACTTTTAACCTATCAGTGCCTGTATATGTAAAGTGTATTTCTGGTAAGCAGCATGTGGTTGGATCTTGCTTTTTTTTTTGGAATTTTAATGAATTGTGACTTACTCATTATTTCAATTAATATCCATCATAGCTTTATTTTATACCTCATTTTCTGCTTTTCATTGGTTTACATACAGCTTATAATATATAATTTAACACACTATAACTTTATATAATATTCTACCACTTCATGATTTATGTAATAACTTTACAATATATTCAAAATCTTTCTTCAAATTTTTCATGTAGTTTTGTGATATATGTGTATGAATTCTCACAACATGTTACTATTTATGGTTTTGACAGTAAATTGCCTTTTGAAGTAATAAAATTAATGAAAAATACATTGATATGTACTAAGTTTTATTATTTCTGATTCTTTTCATTTATTTGTAGAGATTCAAATTTTAGTCTAGTATCATTTTCTGCTTTTTTAAGAACTTTCTTCAGAAATCTGCATAGCACAGGCAACGAATTCTCTCATTTCCTTTTTTCCCCCCTCAAGATGTGTTTATTTCATCCTCATTTTATTTTTTAAAATTACTTTTTAAAATTAAACTTTTAAATTCAGTGGTACATGTGCAGTTTTATCATATAGGTAAACTTGTGTCATGGAGGTTTGTTGTACAGATTATTTTTTCACCCAGGTATTAAGCGAAAAGTACCCATTACTTTTTTTTCCTTATCCTCCATCTACTCCCACTCTCCACCCTCCCATAGGTTCCCTGTGTGTTTTTCTCCTCCCTGTAACCTGTGTTCTCATCATATTGCTCTCACTTGTAAGTGAGAACATGTGTCATTTGGTTTTCTGTTCCTGCTTTAGCTGGCTAAGAATAATGACCTTCAGTTCCATGCATGTTCTGGCAAAAGACACGATTTCATTCTTCTTTATGGCTGCTTAGTATTCCATGGTGTATATGTACCATGTTTTTCTTATTCAGTGTACCATTGATGAGCATATAGGTTGATTCCATGTCTTTGCTATTGTGAATAGTGCTGTGATGAACAAAGCTATGCATGTGAAATGATGGAATGATTTATATTCCGCTGGTTATATATTCAATAATGGGATTGCCGGGTTGAATGGTAGTTCTTTCTTTACATCTTCAAGGAATTGTCACACTGTTTTCCACAACGGTTGAACTAATTTATACTCCCACTAACAGTGTATCAGCATTCCTTTTTCTCTACAACCTAATACACATCTGTTATTTTTTTACTTTTGAGTAATAGTTATTTTGATTGCTGTGAGACAGTATCTCATCATTGTTTTTATTTGCATCTCTCTAATCATCAGTCATGATCAGCTTTTCTTCTTTTTTTTTTTTTTTTTAGACAGAGTCTCACTCTCTCACTCTGTCACCCAGGCTTGAGTGCAGTGGCGTGATCTCGGCTCACTGCAACCATTGCCACCCAGGTTCAAGCGATTCTCCTGCCTCAGCCTTCCGAGCAGCTGAGATTACAGGCACCTGCCACCGCACCCGGCTAATTTTTGTATTTGTAGTAGAGACGGAGGTTTGCCATATTTGTCAGGCTGGTCTTGAACTCCTGACTTCATGATCCACCCACCTCAGCCTCCCAAAGTGGGATTACAGGCGTGATCCACCATGCCTGGCCTCGATGAGCTTTTCTTCATATGCTTGTTGGCCTCATGCATGTCTTCTTTTGAAAAGCATCTGTTCATGTCTTTTGCACAGTTTTTAATGAGGTTGTAAGTTTTTCTCATATTAATTTGTTTGTTTTTCATATATATTGGTTATTATACCTTTATCTGATGCATAGTTTGCATTTTTTTCCCATTCTGTAAGTTGTCTGTTCAGTCTGTTGATAGTTTCCTTTGCTATGCAGATACTCTTTCATTTAATTAGATGTCATTTGTCAAGTTTTGCTTTTGTTGCAATTGCCTTTAGCATCTTCATTATGACATCTTTGCCCATTCCTATGTCCAGAATAGTAGTGCATAGGTTCTCTTCCAGGGTTTTTTATAGTTTTTGGTTTTACATTTAAGTCTTTAATCCATCTTGAGTTAATTTTTATATATTGTGTAAGGATGGGTTCCAGTTTGGATCTTCTGCAAATGGCTTTCCAGTTATCCCAGCACCATTTATTAAATAGGGAGTCATATCCCCATTGCTTATTTTTGTCAGGTTTGTCAAAGATCAGATAGTTTAGATGTGTAGCCTTATTTCTGGGTTCTCTACTCTGTTCCATTGGGCTATGCTTCTGTTTTTGTGCCAGAATCATGTTGTTTTGGTTACTATAGCCCTGTAGAATAGTTTGAAGTCAGGTAGTGTGATGTCTCCAGCTTTGTTCTTTTTGCTTAGGATTGCCTTGGCTACTCGGGCTCCTTTTTGGATCTAGACGAATTTTAAAATATTTTTTCTAGTTATGGGAGGAATATCATTGATAGTTTAATAAGAATAGCATTGAATCTATTAATTGCTTCAGGAAATATGGCCATTTTAATATTGATTCTTTCTATCCATGAACATGGAATGCTTTTTCCATTTGTTCATGTTATTTCTGATTTGTTTGAGCAATCTTTTGTAGTTCTCCTCGTGGAGATATTTTATCTCCCTGGTTAGCTTATAGCCGTATTTCGAGGTATTCTTTTTTGGGGGCAATTGTAAACGAGATTGTGTTCCTGACTTGAGTCTTGGCTAGAATTTGGTTGGTGTATAAAAATGCAAGTGACTTTTGTACATTTATTGTGTGTCCTGAGACTTTGCTAAAGTTGTTTATCACCTTAGAGTGTCTGGGTCGAGACTAAGGGGTTATCTAGATATAGGATCATATTTATTTTCTGCAAACAGGTATAATTTGACTTCCTTTCTTCCTCTTTGGATACTTTTTATTTATTCCTCTTGCCTAACTGCCCTGGCCAGGACTGACAATACTATGTTGAATAGAAGCGGTAAGAAAGAGTATCCTTGTCTTGTGCCAGTTTTCAACGGGAATGCTTCCAGGTTTTACCTATTGTCTGATGTTGGGTGTGGGTTTGTCATAGATGGCTCTTATTATTTTGAGGTATGTTCCCTTAATACTTTGTTTGTTGAGAGTTTTTTAACAGGAAGCATTGTTGATTTTGATCAAAAGCCTTTACTGCATCTATTGAAATATCACATGGTTTTTGTCTTGAGTTCTGTTTCTTGATGAATTAAATTTATTGATTTCTGTATGCTGAAGTAGCTTTGCATCCAGGCATAAAGCCTACTTCATCATGGTAGATAAGCATTTTGATGTGCTGCTGAATTTGGTTTGCCATCATTGTATTTAGGATTTTTGCATTGATGTTTATCAAGGAGATTGGCCTGAATTTTCTTTTTTGTTGTTGTTGTGTCCATGCCAGGTTTTGGTATCAGGATGATGCTCACATCATATAATGAGTTAGAGAAGAGTCCCTATTTTCTCAATTTTTTGAAATAGTTCCAGCAGGTATGATACAGCCGTTCTTTTACATTTGGTGGAATTCAGTGTGAATATGTCTGGTCCTCGACATTTTGTGGTTGGTAGGCAATTTATTATTGACTCAATTTCAGACCTCATCATTGGCCTGTTTGGATATTCAATTTCTTCCAGGTTCAGGCTTTGGAGGGTGCATGTGTCCCAGAGTTTATTCATTTCTTTTAGATTTTCTAGCTTGTGTGCATAGAGTTGTTCAAAATATTCTCCGATGGTTATTTTTATTAAGTGGGGTCAGTGATAGTATCTCCTTTGTCATTTTTGATTGTGTATGTTTGAATATTCTCTCTTTTCTTCTTTATTAGTCTAGCTAACAGTCTATCTAATTAATTTTTTTTAAAAAAAACAACTCCTGGATTCATTGATCTTTTGAATGGTTTTTCATGTCTTGACTTCCTTCAGTTCAGCTCTGATGTTGGTTATTTCTTGTGTTCTGCTAGCTTTGGGGTTGATTTGTTGTTTCTTCTCTAATTCTTTCCGTTGTGATGTAAGGTTGTTAATTTGAGATCTAACATTTGGATGAGTACATTTAGTGCTGTGAACTTCCCTCTTACATCTACCTCAGCTGTGTTCCAGAGATACTAGTATGTTGTATCTTTTTCTCATTAGTTTCAAATAACTTCTTGATTTCTGCCTTAATTGTATTATTTGCCCAAAGTCATTCAGAAGCAGGTTATTGAATTTTCATGTAATTGTATGATTGTGAGTGAATTTTTTAGTGTTGAGGCTTTTTTGCTTTTTTGTTTTTATTGCACTGTGGTCCAAGATACTTTTTGTTCTGATATCAGTTATTTTGCATTTGCTGAGGAGTGTTTCACTTCTGCTTATGTGATGCATTTTAGCCTATGTGCCATCTGATGATGAGAAGAATGTATATTGTGTTGTTTTTGGGTGGTGAGCTCTGTAGAGGTCTATCAGGTATGTTTGATCCAGTGCTGAGTTCAGGTTCTGAATATCTGTTAATCTTCTGTCTCTATGATCTGTGTGATATTACCAGTGTGGTGTTAACATCTCCCCCTATTTTTGTGTGGGACTTTATGTCTTTTTGAATGCCTCTAAGAACTTGCTTTATAACTCTGGGTGCTCCTGTGTTGGGTGCATGTATATTTAGAATAGTTGCATCTTGTTGAATTGAACCCATCACTATTATGTAATGCCTTTATTTGTCTTGTTTGATTTTTGTTGGTTTAAAGTCTGTTTTGTCTGAAACTAGGATTGCAACCCCTGCTTGTTTCTGTTTTCCATTTGCTTGGTAGATTTTTCTTCATCCCTTTATTTTGAGCCTGTGTATGTCCTTGTATGTGAGATGGGTCTTTTGAAGACAGCATACCCCTGAGTGTTGGTTCTTTATCCAGCTTCCCACTCTATGCCTTTTAATTGGGGCATTTAGCCTATTACATTCAAGGTTAGTATTGATATGTGTGGATTTGATCCTGTCATCATGATGTTAGCTGTTTATTTTGCAGAGTTGTTTATGTTGTTGCTTTATAGTGTCACTGGTCTGTGTACTTAAGTGTGTTTTTGTAGTGCTGGTAATGGTCTTTCCTTTCAATATTTAGTACTTCCTTCAGGATCTCTTGTAAGGCAGATCTGGTGGTAACAAAGTCCTTCAGTGTTTGCTTGTCTGAAAAGGATTTTATTTCTTCTTTGCTTTTGAAGTTTAGTTTAGCCAGATATGAAATTCTAGATTGGGAATTCTTTTCTTTAAGAATGTTGAACATTGGCTCCCAATCTCTCTTGTCTTCAAGGACTTCTCCTGAGAGGCCTGCTGTTAGTCTGCTGGGCTTCCCTTTGTAGGTGATCTGACTTTTCTTTATAGCTGCTTTTAACATATTTTCTTTCATTTCAGCCTTGGAGATCTGATGATTATATGTCTTAGAGATGATCTTGTGAGGTATCTACTGGGGTTCTTTGCATTTCCTGAATTTGAATGTTGGCCTTTCTAGCTCGGTTGAGGAAGTTCTCATGGATGATATCCTGAAATATGTTTTCCAAATTGGTTCTTCCATTGGTGTCCTTGAAAAATATTCTCCCCATCCTGCTGGGGTTCCAGACCCCTGTGGTGAGAGTGGGTTGTTCCCTGCCAGTTCAACTAACTCATTCCCCCAGAGCCACTGGGGGCCAGGAATGAGTCCAGGTACACAGTATCCCCATGTAGGGTTCCCAGCTTTCTCCTCCTTCAGCCTACCTTTTGTGTTTCCCTCCATCCACTCTCAATGCTCTCCTTCTGAAGATCTATGAGGAGTCAGCCAGTCATCTTGATCCCTCAGTGGCAGATGTTTCACCGGCTGCATCTAGTTGGCCATCATGCCTGCACTCCACTCCCATTTTAAAACATATTTTTACTGAGTATTAACAGTGTTTTTTTCTTTACAATTTAAATGTACCTGTTTTCTGGTAGTGTTCCTATTTTCTAACAAGAAAAATGCCCTAATCATTATCTTAGTTACTCTCTATATGTTTTTGTTTTTCCTTTATAAGTATTTCAAAACTTGCCTTTACATTTTCCTTATAGCAATTTAAATATAACATGTCTAGATGTTGGCGTTCAAGGATCTTCTTATTTCTGAGGTTGATCATTTTCATTATTTCAGAAATCTATTGCCCATGATGTTTTTCTGCCTTATTCTGTTTCTATTCTCTTTCTAGTGCTCCAATTACTCCTACATTCAATCACTTGATATTGTAGGAAAACTCATGGCTCTTAAATCTTCTTTTTGTTTTCTTTTTAAAATTTTTTTGTTCTCTTTAGTTTCAGTATTGTTGATTTTGTTTTGACCTATTTTTAAGTTCACTTATTGTTCCTTTTTAAATCTACTGATTAGTCAATAAAGCAAATTACTCATCTCTGATATGATGTTTTTATATATCTACCATTTCTATTTGCTATTTGAAAAAGATCTTCAATCTTTTAGATACTCTATCTATTAAGGCAAGTAATTTACCATTTCCAATAAATCCCTTAACATATCATAATTATCTTAAAATATTTGTGTTATATATGTAATATCCTGTTTTTCTGTCACTCAGATTCTGCTGATCACCCTCTGTCTTGGCAATGGTTTGTTTTCATTACCTTTATGTGTATAGCTTTCATTTTTTAATGATTTTAAGCATTATTTGTAGAACAATGTAGACTAAGGTTAAAAATATTCATATTGGGTAATGAAAATATCTCTTTTTCTGTCAGGTCATTAGTTGAGACAGTCTAATCAGGAATTGTGGTAGGTTTGAATGTTGTCACTTTTTTGATACAGTTAGGGCATGCCTATAATTTAATCATATTTTAAAAATATGACTTTACTTACTTTCATTAGTTAATATTTTTCTTGTGAAATATTCATGAGGAAAGACTGGCCATTGCAATTAGATTTTAGAGATTTTTAGATCTTTTTCTTTAAAGATACATTGTTATTTTCTTTCCTATTGATTGAAGCTTGTATTTTGTGGCTGGAGCTCTAGAAGTCATCTTGATGTTGAAAACCAGTGAGATGCATAGGAAATAGATGAAAGAATTTGAAAAGAGAAAATGGTGTTTGTGTGTGTGTATGTGTTTTCACTCATCACATTTAGCCATCATCCTTAGCCTTTATATATCTAACATCAGAAAAATTCATTAAATTAAGTACTTTTTTTGAGGAAAGATCAATATTGACTACTCTCCTCTCCCCTTCATTTCTATTATTAGATTTTGTCCTATTATAAAAATATTGTCCATGATTAATTCTACCTTAACTTTGATCACCTAAAAATCTTAGCCAATTGTGAAAAATGTTCTTAACTTTATTTTTGACATTTCCACTTTGAATTTAGCTTTGTTCATTTTAAGTCAGTTTGTTTTGTCTGTAAGCCACCATATTTTTAATTTCTATACCTCTTTAAGACAGTGTGTTAGTCCATTTGTGTCACTATAATGGAATATCTGAGACTGAGAAATTTATAAACAAAAGAGGTTTATTGGCTCAGAGTTTTGCAGGCTGTACATGAAGCATAGTGCTGTCATCTGCTTCTGGTGAGGGCCTCAGGAAGCTTTCATTCATGGCAGAAAGTGAAGGGGAGCCAGCATGTCACTTGGTGAGAGAGGGAGGAAAAGAGAGAAGGGAGAGGTGCCATACTGTTTTAAAGATGAAGTCAGAGTGAGAATGAACTTATTACCATGAGGAGGGCACCAAGCTATTCATGAAGGATCTGCCTTCATCACTAAAGCGCCTCTCACCAGCCCATATCTCCAACATTGGTGATTACATTTCAATATGAGATTTGGAGGCCATAATACATCCAAAATATGTCAAGAAGTTTTTTTAACGAATGAAATATCTTATAATATAATAAAAACTACCAATTTTTCCTTGGATTTCAAATCTCTGGTTTTTATTTATAGTTTGTTAAGCTTTTGTATTCTTGAAAGGATAGTAATTATAACACCCAAACTTATTCCATATTGGAATGAAAACTGGATGTCCCTTTTTTTTCTAAACTAAAGCAGAATGACTCAGCATGACTGAAAATGGTGGAATAGAAAAATACAAGAAATAAAAATGCAGAATAACCCAAAGAGAGTTAGTGTAGTTAGTTGATAATACCATGATATTATCAGATAAAAAGCACCAACATCTGAATCAAAAGATGTAAAGCAAAAAATAATATTATACGTAGAATTTGATAAATTCATTATCATTTATAAAGACTTGTAACAGTGTCTAAAACTGATAGGCAATAATTAGTAAACAAAGAGAAAATTAGAACTGTATTATCACACTTTTTGTTCTAATGAGTAGTTGGAGAATTCTATACCCAACAATTCTAGAAGAAACCATACTTTGAAGCACATATGAAACATTAAAAATAAATTGACCATATATTTATCACAGATAAACCCTCAACTAATACAAAAGAATCAATATCTTATAAACCATGTAGAAATAAGTAAAAAATACATTTATGATTAGGTGGAAACCATTCTGCTGTGAGGAATTTTACAAGCCTTTCTCAAATCTAGTCTCTGTTTTACTTTTTCATACTTTGAGCAGTTTAATGAGTAAGGATTAGGCAGGGATGGAATGAATTTGGGGGATATAATTATCAAAGGGGCATAGGAAATGAGTGTTGCCACTGTAAAGAGATATGTATCCTCAGAGGTCTTCATAAATTGTTGTATTAGTTTCCACAGAAAGCGATATTAAATCTGCTGCCTTAGCCACCGAGTAATTATTTCTTTCCTTACTATAAATCTAAATCCTGTGGGATTGCCTACAATCTTTCAGAAATTCTAGACTTATTAGATTTAAAATTAACAAAATTATACAAATCCTGCTTAGTTATAAACAAAAGAAAAATTGCTAAAATTTTGAGAAAATAATGCAATAAAGATTTCACAGGATGGTACAGTTTAATAGATGATAATGAAATCAAAGCCTTAACATTGCTTAAAGCAATAAGAAAGGGAGCTGAAACATTGCTAATCTTGAAGAATCAAATAGTAAGAATCTTAAAGAGCAAAATCAGCACCTTTAAAGCGAAGAATCCATTATAACTCTGAGATTCATTATTATTATTACTTTTCAAGAATTCCCAAAAATAGCTGTAGGCTAATTGGCACCAAGTGGTAAATATACTGTCCCCCAGGAGTTAGAATTTATATTTCTATCAATGTGGTCTACAATTGCATTAGTCTTTTAGGCAACCACATCACCCTGATGACTCAAAGAGAAATTACAGCCAAGTAAAAACCCCAGAGTTTGCATAAACTTTTGCTAATTGTAGTCTCTTCTCCTAAATAACTTTTCAGTTATTTTATTTATTTTGTTGACAATAGGACTTAATTTATTTCTATTAAATTTCCTATTGTTGGCTGCAATGCACATCTCAAATTTTTATGTGCCCATGGAATACGTGTTATATCCACAAACTTTGTAACTTTATAGCTGACCAGTTTGTTGTGCTAGAAAGACAGAGGGAGAGAGAGAGAGCAACAGAACATATTCACACATGTCTTAGTTTGCACATGTGTATGTACTTTTGTGGTCTTGTACTGGATACTTATAGAAAATGGCCTTATTCTAAAGCAGCTCTCCCACAAAATGCCTATGTGGGCCAAAATTTTGTGTCAGTGAAATTTGCTGATGCAGTTCCTTACTGAGTGACTGTTAAAACTTTTTCTTTCTTATACCCAGTGCATATTTATGTGACCATTTAAAAAAGGAAAAAGAAAACAAACTGTCATACTTTTCAACTCTTTGAAAAGGTTGTCTTTGTCTTTTAGTTTATGTATTTAATTGTAAATGATGTTTTTCCCTGAGTTCCTTTGTGAGAATTCCACTGACTAGGTTAGAGGTGTCCCATCCATGGAGCTTTAAAAGCTGATATACATTTCACTTACCTCAAATAAAGAAGTTATCTTTACACTCATAACACTATTCCTTTAAATTCTACCCACAAAAAGCTCAGGTTGATGTGAAATTTATTGGAGGATTATAAATATTGTTATTAAGGTATTAAAAATAAGAAAGTTTATAGAAAACATAATACATTCTTCAGGAGTACCCTGATGTTAATATAGTTACCACACTGGTAGCTTCATCTTAAAGTGAGCAGTACTTTGACAATTATCAGGAGTACCCCCAAATTACTTTATGAGAGACATTCATTACTTATTTTGGATTTGTATAAGTCAGTGTTTGTCAACCAGGGACTTTTTTTTGTCATCACACTGCAGGTGGGAACAGCATCTGCTATTCGTACCTTGTGGTAGAATCCAAGGACATTGCTAAACATCCTACAATGTACAGGTCAGTCCCCTGCAACGTGGAATCATCTGTCTCCAAATGTCAATAGCAGCGTGGTAGAGAAAGGTTTGCCTAAATAAAAATTCTCATGTCTTTTTTTTTCTATTTTTCTAAAAATGTTACCAGCTCCAGAAAACAAAGAATAATACTGCCAACCATTGTTTTTGAGAAAGATTATTAAGAATTATGCCCACATTCATGAAACATCAATGTTCTAGTTAAAGCTGTTTAGAGTATTACTTTATTACACAAATTATTATTGCAATTAGATTATCAATATTTTGAGAATAAACATGATAGGATAGATCCCCAATTGAAATTAACTGAAAATTTCTTAATTATTTCCATAATTCACTAAGTCATTTTGTGCACAACAGTATGTACTTATGTGTAAATTTTATATGTTTAGTTGTGGGTTTTACATACTATGATTTTTTAATAGGTATGGCAATGTGTTGTTTGCTTTTAAAAACATTATCTCAGATAATTCTCAAAATAACTACATAGGGTAGAATTATTTCTATGGACATTCTTGAATAAGAAAACTGATAATATGGAGGCAAGGTGGCTCATATACTTATATAATTAATAACTTTGCAAAGCCATATTAAAATTCTGGTCTTATGAATGTAAGATAATTCTCTTACCAATTTTAGAGACCAATAAGGGAGATGCATGAGATTCAAACTTAAAAGATGGAAAGTATGGATCCCAAATTTAGCCAGGTCTGTTCAGTTGGAAGTGAGTGTACTAATTCAGTGGAAGGCTGGAGAAAGGAAGCAAAGAGAAAAGGGAACGTATGGGAGAGTCTTGGGCATACTAGACCACTGAGAAGATCTTAATACGCCAGTCACAAGGTAGAGGGAGGATACAGAAGAAGATAGTACCAAAGCATAAGTCAGTGTATGTGCATGTGAGAGATGGCGGATGGTCTGGGAATTATCTCTAATCATACTTCAAAATAAATAGTGACCACATTGATTAGTAAATGTGGCCCATCTATATCATAGAATATGAATATAAGATAAACACTTTCTCACTAGTTAGAGGCAAATGAAGGTAGGGTTAATTATGGAGAATTTCAAGAATTCTTTATGTTATCTAAGAAGGGTAATCATGCCAGAATTTTCAAAGTAGGGAGAATAGCGCAATCTAAACCATGGAAGCTATATTTGAAATGATGTCATAATGAAAGTAAACTATGAGACATTTAAATAGTAAGGAAGAGAAAACAGATTATCTGAGCAGTTTACAAACGTTTGGCCAAAAGTTTTGATGTTATTTTAAAGGCAAAGGGAAACCACTTACAGATTTTATTCAAGAAAATAATTATTCAGTTGCTCTCTTGAAATCCAGCAGCATGGCAAAGTGCTTAATTTCTAAATTTCTGGAGTCAGATTTCCTTTTCTACCACTTAGAGTATGACTTTCCACAAATAATTTTTCACCTCTAAAGTGAGAGTAATAATACTGCCTATATTACTTTGCATGTGTGTGTGCATAGTCAATGAGATCACCTATATTAAATTATGTCTTACATATAGTACATTCAGAGTAGATGGTAACCATCAATATCACTACCACCATAATAATAAGTATTTTTGTTGTTGTTGGAGTATTTTGTTGTTGTTGGAACAAAGTACTGTGGAAACAGTACTTTGACCTCAGGTTGGAGAAAGTATTGTAGAATAGTTAGACAGGGATATAGACTGTTTTTCTTGATTTTTTTATGTCTTATTTATTAATTTTTTAATGATACATAATAAATGTATAGATCAGGGTACCTGTGATATTTTGATGCTAGGAACATTTGAATTATTCTCTTCCAGCTATTTTGAAATATACAATAAATTATTATTAACTATAGTCACTCTAGTGATCTATTTGACACTAAGTCTTCTTTTTAGCTTTTATTTTCAGTTCAGGGGTACATTTGCAGGTTTGTCACATAGCTATACTTGTGTCATAGGGCTTTGTTATAACAGATAATTTCATTGTCACCCAGGTATTAAGCCTGGTACCCATTAGTTATTTTTCCTGATCTCTCCCTCCTCCCATCTTCTACGCTCCAGTAGGCTTCAGTGTCTCTTGTACCTCACAATATGTCCATGTGTTCTCATCATTTAGCTCCCACTTACAAGTGAGAACATGTGGTATTTGGTTTTCTGTTCCTGCATTAGTTTACTAAGGATAATGGCCTTGAGCTCCATCCATGTCCCTAAAGAGGACATAATCTCATTCATTTTTATTGCTGCATAGCATTCCATGGTGTATATGTACCACATTTTCTTAATTCATTCTATCAGTGATGGGCATTTAGGTTAATTCATGTCTTTGCTATTGAAAATAGTGCTGCTGTGAGCATACACACAAGTGTGTTTTATAATAGAACAATTTCTATTCCTTTGGGTGTATATTCAGTAATAGGATTCCTAGGTCAAATAGTATTTCTGTGTTTAAGAGTTTGAAGAATTGCCACACTGTCTTCCACAATGGTTGAACTAATTTATACTCCCACCAACAGTGTATAAGTGTTCCTTTTTCTCCACAACTTTGTCAGTATCTGTTATTTCTTAACATTTTAATAAAAGCTACTCTGATTGGTGTGAGATGACATCTCATTGTGGTTTTGATTTGCATTTTGGACAGAGACCAGTTTTAAATGCTTTTGTTGGTATACAGATATGAAACTGAGACATGAAATAAGTCCATGATAGAGGAATTGTAGAAAGAGCTAAGATTAAGTAATAGTTAGAAGTTGACCTGATAGGTTTTGTAGACCAAGTACATGTGGGAAATGAAATAAAAGATTATATTTTTCAGTATTTTAAGAATTAGCTACATAATATGTTATTCACTGATACAGGAACACAAGAAGAGAAAAATGATGGTAGATTATGGTAAGTTCAATTTTGAACATGTTGATTTCAAAGATTCAGTTATAGAATTGGGCAAAATTATTTCAGTTTATACAATTCCTGAGACTATAGCTGAGAATAGAGAATTACATTGGAAATACTGATTTGAGAGTTATCATTCATGTTAAGGGTAGAAAGGAGTTTCACTGTGGATGAGATTACTTCTGAATCACCCTTCCTTCTATCCATCTCTTTATCTACATCTGAGTATTTAAAAGGAAAAAGTGAGTGTACAAAACTCTGAATCTTTGGCACTGTCCTGTGTGTTGAGTGTCATCCTGTCTACAGAGAGTATGTTGTCTTTGATATTCTTTGCCGTATTATGTGCTATGGAGAAAAATCATTTTTCCACAGAGCAGACCACAGTGGTTCACTATTGCCAATGAGTTGGTGGGCATAGTTGGATATGTAGGAAAAAATAATGAGCCCCAATATAATAGGGGATTCCAAATAATGAACTCCCTATTACAATGGGGTTTATTACTTTGTCCTACATACCCAAGCATATAGGCCACAAAACATGACTTTTTCAATAACATAAGTTTGATATTCTTATTTCTACATGCTAAAGTCTCCATCTTTTTTTTTCTCTGTATGGCTAGAAATGAGCTGGAGAAAAAAGGGTGTCATTTATTGAGCCCCTCTAGGATTTTAACCTGCAGGTGGGTAGCAGTCAAAGCTATTGGTATGAATGAAGGGAAGGTTCCAGAGGAAGTGCCCTAAAAATGGAGAGAAGAAAAGATAGAAAAGAGGAGTGAAGAGAAATGAGTTAGGCTGAAGAGAGAAGAGGAGGACCTACTTCTTAGGGAAACTAATGTTGAAGAATCAGGACTATACATAGCATTGTCCCAAGAAAACTTGATGAAAACCATAGCATAACAGAAAGGCATAAGAAAAAAAGCTCTTCAAAAAAATAGTGTTTGGGGGACAGAATAAGGACCAATCAGTAAAACCAAGCACTGAAATGTACAATAGGATAGGGGCTAAAACATATCCATAATATCTGGTAATCAGGATGTAACTGGGGCCTTAGAGTGAGCTTAAATTGGAGAAGAGAGCAGAAGAGGAGAGGGGAAGGGGCTGGGCCAGGTTGTATCATTCTTGCTACTATTAGGTTGGTGCAAAAGTAGTTGCTCTTTTTGCACTTAGAAGTACAGCAAAAACTGCAATTACGTTTGCACCAGCCTAATAGAATTGTTTGTGCACGTGTGTATAGGCAAGCAGATAGATGTATGCATATTTTCATCTTCTTTAGCTTAATTTTATTTAATCAGCAAAAACATTCTTGCAGGAGTCCTATTAAAATTGTTTGTGGTCAGAATTTTAAAATCAAACATACAATGATATAAACTGCATAAGTATGTTTGTTTATATCACTGATACCAGTAACCTTAATCATACACACTAATCCAGGGACAAACTTGTCACACATAGAGCTGATTTTTAACAAACCACAAACATATTCTGTGCAGGAAAATTCTATGAGTAAAATATGAACATGAGAAAACATACTCTGTCATCTTCTATATTTTAAAAGGATTTCTTTTTTCTCAAGAGAGATAATTTTTTGGCCAAAATATGTAGTTTACTCATAGTATACACAATTTTATGCCTGCCTGTTTGTAAACCATCTCATTTTACCTAACAAAAGCAAGCAACCATAGACATACCAGCTATGTTAGGCTCTGCCAGTATTTAAAGTGCCAACTTCAAAAATACTAGGTTAAGCAATTTTCTACTGTTACTTGTGTGACTTATAGCATGCTATGGTGAACCTGAATATTTAGCCAGCATCAAAAGTCAAAATGTAAATAAACAGAACCAATGGGCTACTCTTCTAAAAGAGTGTTGTTTCTGGAACACAAAATTCATGCTTTTTCAAAAAGCAAAAGGATAAAATTGTACATGATTGGACTTTAGTCTAATTGATGGGGAGTCTTAAACAATTTTAGGAGCTTAACACTGAAATAGCCCTTTGGGGTATTAACTCTGTCAACTGGCTTGCAAATCAGAAAATTGATAGCTCTATTATGAAGGCATGTGAAATATCATATACACAGACTGGATAAAATGCTTAACTCCTCTGTGAGATGACCAGAAATTGCTGACTGATTTGTTGGCTTAAATCCTGCTGAATGGGTCCCTTTCAATGCCTTAAGACTATTCTATTAAATAATTTAAAATAGCTGATACTAAAAAGGAAGAAATATATACATTCAAATGGATTCTATTCAGATTAGAAGGTGTTTCTGAGGCAGATATTCCTATAAAAATGATTAGTATTTCAGCTACACTTAAAAACTAAAACCTGAAGCTGAGTAGGGAAGAAGAAAGAGACAACTGGATTTTTTTCTCTGATATTTCCTGTTCTTTTCTCAATCATCCCCACCAAACCAAGAATATTATTATAGTATTTTTATTGATCAAATTATTCTTAGCATAGTATTATATACCTACTGTCAAGTCAATAACCAGACTAAACAAAAAATAATATATTTATTGAACATCTACCATGTGTCAGGCATTTTTTAGGTATGCAATATAGTATGGTGTATAAAACACTGTCCTTGCCCTAAATCAGCTTATATATTGCATGCGAGATGTTCTGAGAATTTTAAAGGACAAATCATATTATGACTTTTTGAGTAACTTTTTCAGTAAGTTGTTTTCAAATAACTAACTTTAAAATAAACTTAAGACATCTTACATACATACAAATTGTTCATTAATGTAATTAAATAGAGATAGCAATATAAAATGGAAATAGGAATGAGGTTATAGTACCAAATACAATCATGTAAAGTCTGATAAACTCATCAGAAGTGGGAGATGTATTTGATTCTTAGCTTTCTGGCAGCATGTTTTAATATTACTTAGGTACTGGTTAAGATCTTGTGCTCTGAACTTGGTAGATGGAATTGGTAGGTACAGATGCGTATAGACAACTTATTATCAACTTCAAAGATTCTCTTTAAAATTTATCCATAAAACTCTTCAAATTTGCCTTACAACATTATTCACAAGCCTGAGAGATCAACTAATTATTTTCCAATTCCTTCATCATACCTTATTCACCTCATAGAATCAAAATTGCATGGTCTCACTTAAGCATTGTCCTATCTTGGGGCAGTCTCCAGCTTCCAACATTTTAACTCAATCCTATGAATTTATTTAGAGAATGTGTGAGTGTGTGAAAACTAACAGGATGTTTCTTGGAATAGCACCAACTGGCATTAGAAATACTGGGCTAGTTCCTGCTCTCAGATAAGGAACAGACATGGTGAGCTAGCACATGAACCCACAGAATTTTCCATCAAAGGGGATAAATATCTCTTATAATCCATGCTGGCTAGTTATAACTACTCTACACTTTATGCGCATGAGTAAAGAAAAACAAAACAATGATAGAAAATAAATTCCTCTCAGAAATTCCCAAAATCATGTGTCCTCAAAGCATGTCCTTATTTATACTCCCCTGCTCTTTCTTGGCCTCTTGGATTCTTTGGGTCATCTATGCAGGCATTTTGTTAAAATGTTCTTTTAAAATGAGAAAGAATGTATGACTATTCCCTTTGTCGCACATTCAGAACTAAACTGGTTCATAATTAATTCATTACCAATTGAATAATTTTGACAATTGAGTTGGGTGTGTGATGGTAAGAGCCTTTCCAAAGTAAAGTGTGATAGAAGCTGACCATATCTATTATGCTCAACCTTGCCTTGATCTCAAAACACAGGAGATACCTGATTGAGAACATTCACAGACTCGCCATTATTGTACAATGATAATGTAGTGTGTAGTGTGTGAAATCTGGCACTAGCACAGCAATGGGGATGCGTTTAACGAGGGCCTTGCCCAACTAAATCCCATTTTGGTTTAGAATTTTTGTGTTCATTTTGATTGAAAAATAGTCTGTTATATTCAAAAATAGACAAAACAAAAACCAAACATAACTCTTCAATACATTAAAACTCTGAAGAACCAAAAATGATTCTACCATACTCTAAGCATTGTGCTCAATCCTAGTGAAATTCTGTTCTTCATATGGTTACTTTTACTCTTATTAGGCTACCTGAAAATATAATATAGAAAGCTCACATCAGAATAGAATAGATATGAGAAAGTTGAAGGGTCTCATATCTCCATTAACTTTTGTTAAGGAATCGAATTACTACCCTATGGAAAAGACTCTCTGACTTAAAAAAAAGAAAGAAAGAAATCACCTTATCATTGAAACCACCTTGGCAAAAATTATGACAGTAAGATAAATCTAACAGGAACAGACTCCATCTTGCTTCTGACCTCATAGGCTAACTGCCCTTCCTCATTCTTGGATGTAGGCCAAGCTAACTATGGTAGAAATTTAGTTTATAGATTAACTTCAAGGATGATAATAGTCTCTTCCTGAAAAAAAAGGTCCTCCTTGTTCAGAGACCGAAAACGCTTTTGTAAAAGTAAGAAAAGGCCACTATATTAGAATTATGGTGGTGGCTGAATTTTGCAATGCTATAAGCATAGGTAAGCAATAACCAGCGTTTTTTTCTGGCTTGCTTATGCTCAGGAATCATGTAGCTGGAGGTCACAAGATTTGTAACTTCCCCAATTGTTCCTAGTGATATCATCCTTGTTGTGAAAACCTAAGATTGATCTTTGAGATATTTTTCAACGTTCTGCATTCAGGCATGCAAACTGATGCCACCCAGACCTGTGACTCATACAAAAGAACTAACTCAACTGGTTCTATGACCCCCATGCAGAAACTGACTCGACAGTTTGGACATTGATTTCATCCTCAAGCAATCAGCAGCACCCATTCCCTGGTCCTCTGCCCATCAAATTTTCTTCAAAATCTCTAGCCTCTGAGCTCCTGGGGAGGCAGATTTGAGAAATATATCCTGTCCTACTGCTCAGCTGCCTTTCGATAATTAAACTATTTCTGTGCTACACAGCCTCTGTCTCAGTTTGTTGCTTTACCTGTGCAGTACAAGCTATGCCTTCTTATTGGTTGTTGAATGATACAACTCTTGGAACAACTACATTCAAATAATGTCAAGACTAAGATTCATGGATCATTGGGGAGAAGAGATTGATATCAGGTTTCCCTAGGTGTTTTGATAGTCCAGATGAGAAGAGATGTTAGGGAACAAGAATGGAATAATCCATGATCCTTAGTCTTAGTGGATTTTCATTAAAACAAAATTTTATTTAAAAATTTCATTTTGATGAAATTTTATTTTAACAAAGTTAAAATTTCATTTTAGTGAAATTTTCTACCAGCCTCATCTTAAGAAGGAAAGAATATTCATTCTTGTCTAAATAATAATAATAATAGTAGTAGTAGGAAGTGAGTATTATAAGTATATAAGTCACTTTAACATATATATTTTTTCTTTCACACAATTTTGGATGTATCTGCAGTTCAGTTGTAGATTTATTTTATTAATCATCTTTAGAACTGAATATGATTTTTAAATCAGAAATATAATTATTTATTTAATAAGTTATTCTTAACCTTCTCCTGTGTTCTGTTTATATTACAAATCTACTGGAATTTCTACAACTAATCTTTGTGTACCTTGATCTTTGTCTTGTTTTCCAATTCTAAGTCCATTTGTTTAAATTTATTTGAAACTTCCGTAACCTTATATACAATATTATTATATTGACCCTCAGCCTTGCCCTTTTTTTTCTGATTTTTAGCTTTTCTGTTTAGTTTTCTGATTTTCTTTTTCTGTTAACTTTGTTATTATTTGGCCATAAAGATGATTGGAGACATCCTGCTGTATGGGACATTGCTGATGAATGCTGGGGCAGTGCTCAACTTTAACCTGAAAAAGAAGGACATGCAGGGCTTTGGGAAGGAGGTGTGGGAGCACAGCACAGGTGACAACATTAGGGAATTCTTACTGAGCCTCAGATACTTTTGAATCTTCACCATCCTGTGAAATGTCTTCATGATGTGCTGCATGGTTGTGCTGTTTGGCTCTTGAGTCCCAGATATGGAACCAGGAACTCAGGTTCTCAGATGCTGAGTCTCTGTTCCTCCATTCCTGATGACTTCAAGAATGCTTTTAACCAGAAAACTAATGACCTTCACAGGAAGCCCAAGCTCTTGGTGTTGCAGTCTGCTTAGTCCCTAGTTCAGCTAGGTCCAAATTCTTGTCCCAAGACCAAGAAGAATAAGGCACATGGACAGCAAAGAATGAGTAGAGTAGGATTTATTAAGGAGAAGGAAAGCTCTCAGCAAAGAGAGGTGCCCTGAAAGCAGGTTGCCAGAAATGGGCTGAGTTCTTTTATATAGCAAAGACAAGGAATTATTCTGTTGTTTCTGCCCAAATGGGAAGGGTAATGTTCCCCCTTGGTATTGCATCTGCACATGCTTGGGGTTGGTCAGAGTGACTGAATATTGGTTATTATCCATGAATGGCTAAGCAAAACACATAAGGGGACTAAAACCACAATGCTAATATCATGTTAAGGACATTATAATGAGTCAGGTCAAGTTAAGGACATTTAGGTTCATCTATTGCACCTGCTCCTAGGTCAGGACTGTCCCTTCTGAGCAAACACTTGGCATTAGAGAAAGTTCTTATATCAAATTTCTTTCCACTAGCTACAGGGGCTGTGCAGATGTGGTCCCACAGGTATTTTTCCACTCCCAAGACCCTCCCTCTCTATCTGCCTAACTAGCCTCTAACTGCCTCTTCTCTCACTGGTGGGTTGAAAAATGTTGCCAAGATATGCAAAGTCTCCCAGCCACCTCACAGTTTTCAATGATATTTTCACTTTGATGACTGAATTGGAATGCTATTTACTGAAGGGGTTTCAGGAGGGTTTATATAAGGGGCTGTAATAAAGTGGCATTTTCCATAGATAAAAGAACTTGGCTAAATCATTTTGACATATTGGAGTGCCTCCTCTACCAAGCATTCACAAGAAACCTGTTTCTGGATATTTCTTGGCTTATTTTTAAAAACCATCCTTTTGGTAAGAATCATATAGATTTTTAAAATCGTTTTTCAATCCAGGGATCTGAGCAGAAAGGTTGGCTTTTAAGTTTAACACAGCCTCATTTTTGAACAATGTTTATAAGTCACAAGGACATTCAGTGTTACTTGCTGAAATTGACACATCTGGGGTCAACCAGAAACCCTGTGACCAAATTCCTTTTTCACGCAAACAGGGCCCACTTTGCCACTCAGTGCAGCTGAAATTATCCCTAAGACTTGAAGAAGAGGGTCACCTGAAACAGGGACATCAGCCTTCCTGTTTAGACACTAAACTGTTAGCAAAAGGGAAGAGATAGTTCAGGGTGAAGTATTTCCACAGAAGAGAAGTATAGAACAATTGTGAGGGTTTTAGGATAAATTTTGTTTTGCTTTGCACCCTTTGTTAAATAAAATGACTTTGGGAGCCATTAAAAATACATATTAAAAATACGTGTGTGTGTGTGTGTGTGTGTATGTATGCATGTATATATATTAATATAGGCAAGAACTTTTTTTGTAGTTGCTCATTTTAGCCTTTTCATATTTTACAAATGTTACATCATTTTATATAATAAGTGCTAATATATAATGACTGATTATGCTTCACCAAGCACTACTGTAAGTGCTTTAACCATGTTAAATTCCACATCACCCTGATCAGTTATCCATTCCACAGGCTGGAAAACTGAAAAGAACAGGGTTAAGTAACATATCTAAGGTCTCACAGGCAATGAGTAATCCTTACTTCTATGATTTCTACTTTCTCTTCTAGTTTCTTCTAATATATAGAAGAAAAAAGTATAAGAAAAAGAAAATGTCTACTTTGTTGATTTATATTGTCTCATCTTGCTCGCTAATTTCCCTCTTTGTATTTTCTGGATGTTACCAATCCCTTTATTTATTTACACATTTCAAATATTTATATTAAAGATCTTTTCAAGTGACTTTAATATATCAAATCCCCAGACATAAATCCTTCCAGTTATTTAATTTATGGTTGTCTTTCTTAGTATTGCACTTTCTTATATGTCCATTGGCTATACATACATGTGGTCTAGGAGTTCAAATTCCATGAGGTTAAATCCTCAATAGTCTCATGTGGTTCATGCCTTGTGGATGCCTTCCAGAGCATGATTTTTTATGGTTGTTTTCTCTTCTTTCCTATTGGGTTCACCAATTCTTAAATAATTGAGAATTTTAAATGTATGGCTTCTTTACTATGTGGTTTGCACAAAGTTGAGCCCTGAAACTTTGTATCTAATGCTCAGGGTTTCCATTTATTGTGACTTCATTTACTCTTACTTCCAGAATACAGTCTTAGACCAGTGTTCATATATGAGGATATCATTTCCTAAAATCCAGTTTCAGACTAGGTTCTTTATTCTTACTACTGAATGTACATAGTCCTTTATTCTTCTTTTGTAGGTATCTCATTCTCAACCTACAATTTATCTTATATGGTCATTATACTTTAAATGTTGTTTAGCTTTGATTCTTGGTCAGCAAAATTGACGTGAGATTTTTTTGTTATTGTTTTGTTTTCTTTTGTTTTTAGGACAGTTAGGGTCTTCCTTTCCAAGTCTGTGGGCTCAGATATACTTTTAATAGTTTAAGTGCATGTACTCTAGCATTTTATATGATTTTGACAAAGAAAACTTTTTTTTAAATTCTGTTCAATACAATAATTTGATCCCATGTTACTTTGAAATTTAAATCAGTTGCATAGTAAATGTTCTCTAGGCACAGTTCACCAAAACTTTCCTGAGTGAATGTCTGTGGTTTTGACCCTTTAACATTAGTCTTTCTCCTGAAGAGAACAGATATATTCATTTTTAATGTAAGAATTTGAGGCTTTTTATTTATTATTTCAACTCTAACAAGGAGCCAACTATATCTTATGTGAGCAATGGGAAAGCAATATAGTTGCTCATGATTTTACTGTTTCATGGAAATGTGAATATATGCTTCAAAATTTACTTTATTTTCCATTGGTTTGGATAGTAAGGAATCAGGCAGGATGTATTATCTGCAGAAAGAAACACATGAAATGAGTGGTTTTTAGTAAAATGTGGGTAGAGAATGTTTATCAATCTGAAATTCTCTGTGTATATCTATTGAGTAGTAGAGTTTCATTATGCCAGTCTAAATCTGGGCCTTCGACATCTAAAAAAATATTTCCAGAAGTGTTATAATAGCAAAGAAAAAGAAAATTGAGCCAAGTTTAAAAATCTTTTAATACTATTTATCTTTATGTCCATCAGCAATCTGCCAAATATATTACATGCAGAATTAAATAGAATTAGGATATTCTTAATGATCTATTTAATTAAGAACATTTAATAGAGCATAATGAAATGACAGGGTAGTGTATCCTATCTGAAGTAATCTCAGAATACGGAGAGGCTTCTTCAGTAGCCAAAGGCTGACAATATTATAAAGTTTCAGATTTCAGCCGGGCGCGGTGGCTCAAGCCTGTAATCCCAGCACTTTGGGAGGCCGAGACGGGTGGATCACGAGGTCAGGAAATCGAGACCATCCTGGCTAACACGGAGAAACCCCGTCTCTACTAAAAAATACAAAAAACTAGCCGGGCGAGGTGGTGGGCGCCTGTAGTCCCAGCTACTCGGGAGGCTGAGGCAGGAGAATGGCGTGAACCTGGGGAGGCGGAGCTGGCAGTGAGCTGAGATCCGGCCACTGCGCTCCAGCCTGGGCGACAGAGCCAGACTCCCGTCTCAAAAAATAAAAAAAATAATAATAAATAAATAAATAAATAAATAAATAAATAAATAAAATTTCAGATTTCCAGGTCTCAAAAAAAAAAAAAAAAAAACAGTAAATTATTGTGTGTCACTTAGATTCAAGATAAAGTATTTCATTGCTAAGATTCCTCCTTAAAAAAAATTAAAAAGGGACAACTGGAAAATATTCCCCCACAAATATTATACTTCAAGAGGTCCCTGCATGAATACTAAAGGAATTTTCTACGCTGGATTTATTTGCTTGTTCAATGTTAATGGCAGGTGTATTTAAAATGTAGAACTGGCTAATCATCAATATAATTTGACAAACATTTATTTAATAGGAACTCTGTGCCAGAAATCCTGATAAATTTTCTAATGAATAAGATGCAGTTCATGCTTTGGAAGAACTCCCACACTTACAGATGATATATATGTATAAGCAATTAACTTTAAAACAATGTGCTAACTGTTATAATAGCAGATTATACGAAGCCAAATAGAGCTACAAATTAAGTTGGCCTGTTTCAGGGGAATCAAGGTCTAAATAGTAAAGCATATCAAGATCACTTGAGGATGGAAGGGTTAAATTTTATTTATGACTCCAATATGTAATACTTTGTTGTAGGATTTGAAAAGGAGGCAGTGCTTTTTCTACTAGTGAAAATTACTCCCTGTGACCAAATTGCTTTTCTGAAACTGATAGAAGTATATTATATCACTCAGGCATATTGAAGACCCTCCCCAAAATAATCGACTGTGATTTGGCTTATTATCTCAATATGAGGGAAGCAGAAGCTGTGAGCAAAAAGTAGTCAAACACATGCAGAAAATCATAGAACCCTTGAATGCACCTGTCCCTGTAATTAACTTACTATTCAACTCTTATTATAGTAGTGTTTAATTAATTTCCCACTTCATTCAAGTATGTTCATATGCCAACTCATACATGAGAACTTTCTTGATCATTTTATCAAGAAAGAAGTGAAAGAATAACCTTCGTCACTCTTTATTTACTTTACTCTTCTTTCTTTTAGCACAACCTGACATACTATATTTGTTTCATTGCTTGTTATTTGTCTTCTTCCTACCAGAATATACACTCCCTGAAGTTGGAAATTGTATTTGTTTTGTCTACTGATGTATTTCCAGTAACTTAAACAATGCCTTTATATGGTAGGAGCTCAATGTGCATTCACAGAATAACTCACTTTATTAATTGTATTATAAAGTACCTGTTATATATTAGGTATTATGCTAAAGTTGTGAAGTCAAAGATAGCTTTCTGATTTGTAAAATAATTTATTTAGAAAGAGAGACTCTAGGCCCAAACAAATAATTCGAATTTTGACTTACATGAGAACTTATAAAAAAGATGTGTGCAATGTTCTTTGAGCATTCGGTGGGATGAACACTAAGCCAGGGAAAATTGGGACTAAAAGAACAATTTATACTGAGACTTGATTAATAAGGAATCCCCCCAAAAAACACGTGCTTATGAAATAAAAAGCTTAATGCAGAGAAGGACTTTCCCAGAAGACAAAAGTGAAATTCCATCCCTGCTAGAAGTGAATTTCATTCCAATCCAATTTTAATTTAGCCTCCCTGTCTCACCTATGTGTGGGGGGATGAGAAGCCATGAACTCTATGGGAAAGGGCTCAAAGGCATTGACTGGAGACCCTAGAAAACACTTGTTGCAGTCACAGAAAGAACTAGAAGATAAGGACAACAAACCTCTTCTCTGCAAGAGGAATTGTCAGACAAAGGCCAACAGTGCACTCCAATAATTTAGACTTAGAAGATTAGAGAATACCCCTCCCCTACATTCTAACACCAGGCTAGTAAGCCTCCAATGGACAGTGGAGGTCAGTTAAGAAAGCTGCAAGAGACAAACTTTCTCTGAGGGACAACAAAAAGGGAAGTTCCAAAGCTAATAAAGGAATCAAAAAAATGGTCATTGGGATATTAGAAATCTCTAGAACACAGAGCTACAAAAAATACGTCAAACAAAACCCACTTGTAGCCAGATCAATATAAATCCTCACACAAAAGTCCCGTTTTCCAAAGAAAAAGAGAAAATCTTAAAGTCTTTCAGCAGGAGGGTGACTTCTTACCTACTCAAGAATAAGAATTAAAAAAGACTTTTTGTAACAAATTCTGCAAACAAGAAGACAGTGGAGTAAAATCTTTAAGTCTTGGGGAAAAAAGTCTGCAAACCTCAATTTCTATATATAAGGAAAATATCATATGTTGGAAACATTGAAAACATCAATCGAATACCGCATGCACCCACCTAAAATGTTCAGATACCATATATCAACCTTTAAAATATAGAAGTGAATTGAAGACTTTCTTCAGAAAACAAATAGATAACTTATTATCCTAACTGCCAGCTGACCAGTCTCAAGAAAAATGCTGAAAGAACTTCAGGAAAAAGAATGATATAGGTAAGACACATGGATTTACATTGAAAAAAGAAAGGGCATGAGAAAAGTTATAAAATAAGGTAAATATTTTATATTGATTTTTCTTATTTCAAATGATCTAAAAGACAACTGTTTAAATAATACTATTCTAATATAAATTTCTATGTTTTAAAATTACATGTGTTATGTAAATAATATACCAATGTATTGGGTACTTAAAGGCTATATAAAAGTGAAATAAATTACAACAATGTCGCAGGAGATGGGAGGGAGGATTTTGGAGTATTTTACTATAACATACTTACATTACAAATGAGCATTAGAGTGCTATTTTAGGGAGGATTTCAACAACAGTCTACATTATAAATCTTAGAGCACAATCTAATTTTCTAAATGTACATAAGTTAATAGCTTACATAAAAGGAAAGCATAAAAATTCTCAATGAAAACAGAGAAGGCCAAAAAAGGAAAAAGAAACAAATGCAATAAACAGAATGGAGTCAGTAATATTTTAATATAAATATATTTTAAATAATTGTACATGTAAAAGACAAACACAAGTTAAAAAGGAGAGGTTGACAGATTGGATGAAAACAAGACCCAACTAAATGATGTCTACCAAATGATAATATTTGTGATAAATATTTAAAAAGCAGATAGGTTAAAAGTAAAGAGATGAGATAAGATAAAACATACTAACCATAATCAAAAGAAAGTTGGAGTAGCTATAATAACTTCACACAAAGCTGATTTCTGGTCAACAGAGATCATCAAGATTTAGGGAAAACATTACACAATGATAAAAGAATTAATTCTCCAAAAAGACATTACAATCCTAAACATATGTGTACTTACCAACTGCTTCAGCCATATTACCTTAGATATGGTATCATGAAGCCAGACACAGATCGAGAGAGAAACTTGAAAAACTTTTACAGTTTCATAGTCTCCATGCCATAGCATAGTAGGTCACACAGAACCACTCAGGTTCCTTCAGAAGGAAAGGGCAAGGCTGTGTAAACAGGCTGAGGTTTGGTTCTTTTGAAAAATATCAGTAGGCGGCGGGACGCAGTGGCTCACGCCTGTAATCCCAGCACTTTGGGAGGCCGAGGTGGGCGGATCACGAGGTCAGGAGATCCAGACCATCCTGACTAACACAGTGAAACCCCGTCTCTACTAAAAATGCAAAAAATTAGCCGGGCGTTGGGGCAGGCGCCTGTAGTCTCAGTTACTCGGGAGGCTGAGGCAGGAGAATGGCGTGAACCCAGGAGGCGGAGCTTGCAGTGAGCTGAGATCCTCCACTGCACTCCAGCCTGGGCGACAGAGTAAGCGAGACTCCGTCTCAAAAAAAAAAAAAAAAAAAAAGGAAAAGAAAGAAAGAAAAAAAGAAAAATATCAGTAGGCTCTGGAAGACAGAGGCTGTTCCTATATCTGGTACCTAGCCCTGGGGCAATTAGAGACTATATACAGAGAGTCTGCGTGGTTGGGAGTGTGGACTAAGATACTCAAGAAGATGACTGACCAGACACTAGCCAGGTTCCTCAGAAATTGGTCATGACACATTTTAAAAGACTGTATTACACCAGCAGAGTATCAAAATACATGAGATTAAAAACTGATAAAAATAAAAGAATAGGCAAATCCAGAACTATAGTGGGAAATTTCAATACTATGTAGCAATAACTGATGTATCAAGTAGGCAGAAAACCAGTAAGAATATAGATGATCTGAACAGTGTTATATATCAACTTAATTGACATTTACAGAACACTCCAAATTCAAGCAACAAAATAAAAACACATTTTTCTGAAGTTCACTCAGAACATACACCAGAATAGACTACGCTAAGGGATAAAAAACATAGCTTGACAAATGTAAAAAATAGATATCACACAAAGTAATTTAAGACCACAATAGAATTAAACTTGAAATTAAAAAAGAAAGATAAATGAAAAATTTCCAAGTATTTGGAAACAATCCAGCACACCTGCAAACTACCCAAAATAAGATGTCTCAAGAGAATATAAGATTTATTTATAGCTAATTAAAATTTAAAATATAACATCAAAATATTTAGAATGTTGCTAAATCAGTGCTGAAAAGTATATTTTTGTAGTGTTAAATGTCTATTTAAAAACTAGAAGAGCCTAAAATTAATAGCTTAAGCTTTCATCTTATGATACTGAAGAAAGATGAGTACATTAAATTTAAAGCAAATAGAACCAAAGGGAAGAAAATGAATGCAGAAATCAATAAAATTGAAAATAATAAGAGCATAGAGAAAATTAGTAAGACACAATAGTGTTCTTTAAAAAAAAAAAACAAACCAATAAGTAAAAAGAAGAAAAAATTACAGCACATTTTTTAAAAAGTAATCGTTATTACAGATCCCATAGCAATTAGTAAGATTATAAGAGAATACTTTGATCACCTCTATGTCTATAAATTTGATAGTTGAGATGAAATGGATCAGTTTATTGGAAGAAGCAAAGTACCAAAGCTCATTCAAGAAGGACAGATAACTTATAGAGGTAGTAAGGACTGAATTAGTAAATACATTCCAAACACAGGACAAAACAGTAGCAGGAGAACATCAGACCAAGATAGTTTTACTGATGAATAGATGTTTAAGATGGAAAATATTTTAGAAAGAAATCATAAATAAGAAAGAAATCATACTACTGCTACAGTATCTTTTTCAAAACAATAGAAGTGGAGAGAACATTTCCCAACTTATGAGGCCCAGCCTTACTTAAATGCCAAACCAGATAAAAACATTTCAAGAAAATTACAGACCAGTATTTCGTGAATATAGGCACAAAGCTCTCCGAAAAAATAGGAGCAAATCAAACAGCGATACATAAAAAGGATAATACATGATCAAATGTGACTAATACTAAGAATGCAAGCCTTATTTAACACTCATAAGTCAATGAATGCAATATATCATTACAAGAAAAACATAAAGGGTTTCTGGAAGGCTTAGATGGTTGAGGAAACAAGAAATGAAGATAAGTATCTGCTAAAGAAGAGGTATCTTAACAGACTTTCAGGGTCTCATTTGAAAGTCCTGAAGATCTACATTCTAGGAGAAATTGTAAGCTATAAATAGACTGATTTCACACCCGTATCAACCTAATCTTCAATGGGATTATTATGATTGTCCTATAACTCTAGCCTGTCTGCCAGAGCAAAGTCAATACTGGAGAAATATAACATCGTCCAAAGGCTTAAATGATCACTCCAGTTTCTCATGCACAATCTCTTCAAATAAAAATACTCTCTCTTAATTTTTTAAAGACGTTTTGAAGAGAGATGGTCGCAAAGGGGGCATGTTTTCATTCTTCTTAAACCCTAACTCTAATAGACACACCAACAGTAGTAGCAAAACCAAATCCTCATGTGTAGCAGCTACAGCAAAACTGGATAGTAAGATGATAAGTTGTATTCTAGGGAACTCCAAAATATATGTGGGTGAGGACAAATCACCAACTACTGTAAAAACTGCACATTATCAGCATCTGTGCAAAAAGAAGTAGAAGGAAACATCAGAGAACCCCATAATTTAAAAAATATGAATCAGAAAGGCCAGTGTACCAACTTGAAAATAGCAGCTGAAACTGGAAGACATTTTACATATGCCAGCAGCAGCTGAACATAAGATCTCTGCGGAAGGTGTGAAGGAGCTGTAGCAATATGGAAAATCTAAACAACTATGACCAAAATTTCCTTCCAAGAAAAAACCCCACCCATGAGAAGAAATAGCTGGGGATCTAATTCAACTTACCATAGAAACAATAAAGGCAAGGGTAGGTCCAGATAAGGGTAAGTCCAGAGATGGGCTAAAAAGAGCAACATCCTGTGATCCAAAAATTACACTCCCAGGTACACATATGTTCACCAAAGGACAGGCAGTAAAATCTTCTTAGGAATAATATTTGGGCATAAGCCCAAGCTGGAAACTACCCAATTGCCCCTTCACCACAGGATGGATAAATAAAGTACGGCATAGTCATAATAGTCAATTTATATAATTGATTATTTTATGGAATGATAGCGAGTAATTATATGAACACAGAGACATTCATGACAGCTTTCCTTATAATTGTCAAAAATGCAAATGATTAATACGGTATTGGTAAATATTTTTCTCTATTCATGAGATGGTAAATTATGAAATTTTTTTGATTTTATAAAACTTTAGCACTAAAAAATTCTCATTATACATATGTGAAGTTAAATGGCAGGTTACAAAACACTATTAATTGCAATCCCAATTCTGTTTAAAATTGCTAATAAAAGAGATGATAAAATGAGAGAACAAGAAACTGAAACCATTGAACTCATAAAAAGTCAAAAATACTTCTCTCTCTCAAAGTTATGAATGTTTAAAGATTTTCAAATTTCCAAATTTTTATTATTTTTGTAATCAGAAATAAAACTTAATGCATCAGTAAATATTGTGCAAAAAAACCTATTTTCCTTAGAGAATCTTAAACCCACAAATTTGTCTACCTAATGAATTTCTATCCATCAGTAGTTCTTTTATCTATGTTCTATGGTAAATTCCAGATACCCTCCATCTTTAAGGAAAAAGTGTGGATTCCCATATCCTTGTGGCTCCTTTCTCTGTTTTGCTGTACCCAAAGAAGACATGGAAGCTTCTGAAAGCTTCCAACTGGAACACCGTAGGAAAGATTATATCAAAGATTATATTGACACATCAAACTTATCCAGATCAGAAATTTTGCTTCACTAACAACATCAAAGAAACACAAAATAAGAGCGCAGGAAAAGCAGGGCGAGGGAGAGCCATTCCAAATGACTCCCTGAGTTCCACATGTCCTCACTGGACACTCTATCTGCTCCAGGGTAATAAATGAAAATAATTTTTCACAGCAGGAAGATTTTAGGTAATGAAGTATATTATTTTCTACCATAAATAATTGCTTAGTTTATGTGACATTTTCAAGGAAGCCAGACATCATAAATCCATAGATTCTAAGAGTGTTTACCACAATTTATCCTAGATGAGAAATATTCCGTTACAAATATTTGACAGATAAGGACTCTCCTTCTAGAAAATATTAGATCTAGTTTTTTGGAAGTAAATATCAGCATATTTGTAAGAAAATTAAACAAGTTTATCTCCTTTTTTTCTCTTTTGTGAATATCACCCAAGAATTAGTAGAAAAATGTGCATAACAGATCAAATGTTTTAACTCCTCTTTCCATAAGTTAGTTTTTAGCTAATGCCTTTTCTCTCTCACTCTTGCAAACTATTGACCATGGATTAAAGTCATGGCTGTGTCTATGGCAATGAAGGATTTTGCTTACCTACCTAAATTCAGAGCTTTCCTGGTCTCCTGCTGTTTTAGAAACTGGTACTGCTGTTCTGGCTCTGTCTCATCCCAACTGTTACCTTTGTGGTCACCATTGCAGGTCTAATCTCAGATATGGCTACTGTTTACTTCAGGTGTCTGTGTTACAGCCTTTCCTTTAGTGCAGTGAGTTTCATCAATACCTTCTCACGAGATCAGAGTGGTGAGCCCTAAGTATTTACTAGTGTAGAATCACTGGACAGTATCCCTTACAGCCTGCTTAGTGAGACATTAGAGTTGAAAATGATTCTTCATGGCCCTTGTTTTTTTTTGTTTGTTTGTTTTCTTCATTATGATGCTTTTAAAGGACCCCACCCCTTCACTTTGGATAGAGATGCTGACAATGAACAATTCATGGTAATGATGACAACGATAGACATAAATGTATGAGTTAAGGGAGAAATTCACTTTGCTCTACATATCAGGGAAGACTTTCAGTAATTGAAGGATTTGCCTTATTTGCTTATGCATTTACTCTGAATGTTGGCTCTCCAGTAGGAGATTCAGATATCATAGTTTATTATAGGTTGAATTTTGTCCCACAAAAATATACGTTGGAGTCCTCACCCCAGTACTTGTGGGTATGACCTTATTTGGAAATAGAGTATTTGCAGATATAATCAAATTAAGATGAGATCATCAGTGTGAGTCTATTCCAGTATAACGGCTTTCTTGGTAAGAGGAAAACAGCATGTGAAGACAGACTCACAGGGAGAACACTTTGTGATAAAAGAAGCAGAGATTGGAGTGATGTTGCAAGTCAAAGAATGCCAAGGATTGATGGCCACCACTAGAAGCTAGGAAGATGCAAGGAAGGGTTCTACTCTATCTACAGTCCCAGAGGGTACAAGGTCCTGACAACATGTTGACTTCAGAGCTCTAGCCTCCAGAAGATAAGAGAATAATATTCTGTTGTTTAAAGCCACCTAACTTGTATTAATTTCTTATGGCAGTACTAGGAAACTACTACATAAGCTGGTTAGGAACTCTAAGCCTCTGAGACAGTTTTATAATGCTGCGTAATAGGAGCAAAGTATCAATAATGACAAGAATTCTGAATGCATGGAACAAATCTGATATATCAGTACAGTAGTCTGGCTATTCATAATTCTGATAGAAATCAGACTTAAATTCATGAAAGAGGTTACTGGTTGTTAAGAAGGAGGTATGATTGTATTAAGAGAGGAGAGGCATGTCCTGGACACAAATCATCCATCCAATAGGCATACAGCATCTCATACCTGTGAGATAGGATTGTGGTGCAGAGGTTCTGTTTGAGGCAGTAGTGTAGTTTCCAGCAACACAGAAAACATCCAGAGGCAAGCTACTTTTCAATATTCAGGTAACAAGCAAATATTGCCAACTTTCACCGAGTGGCACACATGATTCATTTCTATTTTTAAAGGGGGAAATGCTATGTCCTCTTCACCCTACATATCTGTGGTATTTGGAAAAAAAAAAAATGAGTTGATAATTACGTCCCAGCAAGCTAAGTGATGCACAGTGACAGGCATGACAAGGTGCTTATCCCACTCCTCTCCCAGCACCAAAGGCACTGTCTTTAGTGTCTAGCACTGTGCCTGACATACAGCATCTGCTCCATAAATGTTCACTGACTTAATGGGAACTTCTGCCAATTCTATCACTGAGCTACTCTACACCCATAACAGAAGTCTAGGAGAGTAACCTATTGATTTATTTACTCTTATTTTGCCATTTTAAATTAAACCTAATGCATTCATGGAGAAACTGCACTGACTATGGCTATCTGATACATGATTCAGATTAATTGCTGCTGCAGTCATTCATGAGTTTTGGCACTGTTTGTATTTTGGTAAGCAAAAGTAGAGGAATTTATTTTTGGCCATCTATATCAATCTTTATTTGGACAACTAAATGAATCACTATAAAACCCTACAGTCAAAATGGTCGATGTGGTATGTTAACACACAGAGTCAGTGATTACCTGGCCTTATATTTCCTCTGGGTTTTTTTCTGTTGATGCTATAACCTGCATCTTTTGATTGTAAGTATTTGGGGCATTGAGCCAGTTTCCCTTTCAGCACATAAAGCTGATCTGAGCATCCAGAAACCATAACAATCAGCACTTTTTAGAAAATGAAACCATTTGCAAGGTCCTGAGAGATAGATGGCAATGAGGAAATGCATTTTACTTTAAAGTAAAATTTCAGCAGTAATTTTGCTTATAAATATGGTGACTATACTTACCTGTTTGCCTAGGAAGGTTCTGGGTAATACTAGAATGCCTTGCTGTAATTATTGAGAGAATTCACTTTGATCCTCAAATTTTCCCTGTGTGATTGTAAATTGTATGGTCACCACACTTATTTTTAACACCTTTTTTGGAATTCAATAAGCAGACAGATTCTAGGAGGCTGGGAGGAATTACATGTAAATATTTACAGCCCTCCAAAAGCAGCATGGCAGAAAAGATGTAGCATACACAACAAAGGCTCAGCCAAGAGAACGATGGTTCAAGGATAGTAGGGTAGTTGATAGAAGAATAAGCAAAGAAAGCAGAAACAGGAGATTTTATATACTGGAAAGAGTAAAAAAGTACCATGGTTAACAGTGTTCAAAAAATGGAATGTCAGCAAAATTTGGAATTTTTTAGCAATTACATAAGCTGTTGTTTATTTCACATCTACTATGTGCCAGAAATTAGGCTTAATGATTTGTGTACATTAAATATATTAAAATACATTAAAACTCCGCAAAAACCCAGGAAAGACTTTCTGTCCGTGTTTTATACATAAAAATGGAAGCAGAGTTAAGTAAGCTGCTAAATGAGTTAGATGGTGAGACCAATTTTGAAGCCAGATCCGCTTGGCTTTCAAAATTCTGTACTCTTATTAAATATTATATTCTGTAACTTTTTTCCAAGCTCTGAGATTGACGACTTCTGATTCCAAAGCCTTATGCTTTATGTTGCATGAAGACTGGCAAAATGTCTCAGGATTTGTAAGAATCTCAGAGAGAGAGAAAGAGAAATGGTAGGTAACTACTTTTTCCGAGGCATAAAAGCAACAGGAACAAGGCTAGAACTGGGCACAAGTGGTTTTAATTTAATAGTAATAATAATAATAATACTTCTACACAATGATAAAAGATACTCATTCCTCAGCAACAAATGACAAAAAAGAAAGGAATATACATACATGTTTTTAGATATCAAATAAATATATTTATTTATTTCATCATGACTTCAGAATTTTGTTGACATTTTCATACAACAGACAATTTCATTCATACAACATTTCATACAGCAATGGTATGGAGAATTTCTATTTACTCATAAGTTTTATATTTGTTTTTTAATGTTGGTTTTATATTTGTTTTATACATTCTTTTAAAAATTATGTTTATAATTAATATTTTTCAATAGACAGAATAAAAACATAAACTCTCACGGTCATTTATTCCTTCATCACTGTAAATGGTGAAACGTCAATCAGGGAAAATTGAAGGATGCAAAATATTGTTTTGCATGTATGTCTGTGAGGGTGTTGCCAAAGGAAATTATCATTTGAGTCAGTGGACTAAGAGAGGCAGACCCACCCTCAATCTAGATGGGTACCATCTAACCAGCTGCTAGCGTGGCTCGCATAAAAGCAGGCAGAGGAACGTGGAAGGACTAGACTAGCTAGGTCTGGCCTCCATCTTTCTCCCATGCTGGATGCTTTCTGCCCTTGAACATTGGACTCCAAGTTCTTCAGTTTTTGGACTCTTGGACCTACACCAGTGGTTTGCCAGGGGTTCCCAGGCCCCTAGCCACAGACTGAACTCTGCATTGTCAGCTTCTCTTCTTTTGAGGTTTTTAGGACCTGGACTGGCATCCTTGCTCCTCAGCTTGCAGGCGGCCTATTGTGGGACTTCACCCGGTGATTATGTGAGTCAATGCTGCTTAATAAACTCCCTTTCATACATCCATATATTATTTATATATTTATGTTTCATATATACTTTATACACATAAACTGAAGGTAATTCTATACAATATTATAAATAATTTTGTGCATGAAACAAAGTTTGTGTAAGCAAACCATCAGAAAGCAGAGGTATCTCTGTCTTGGCCATCCAAATCTGCACTCAAAAAGTTTCAGATTTGGAGCATTTTGTATTTTAACTTTTCAGATTAGGAACGCTCAACCTGTACTTCAACCATCAACAGCAGAGCTCACATGCTCCTAATACTCACATAAAAAAATTCACCAAGATGGATCAAATTCTGGACCAAAAACTACACTTCAACAAATTTAAAGGTAGAAAAAATTACATAAAATATACTCTCAGGCCAAATGAAATTTAACCAGAAATCAATACCAGAAAGATAGCTGGAAAATTCCAAAATGTTTGTAGATCAAACAGCATGCTTCTATATGGCATATAGGTGAAAGAAAAAATTTCAAAAGAAAATTTAAAACTATATTGAACTAAATGTAAATGAAGATACAATTTGTCAAAATTTCTGAGACTCCATGAAATTAGTGGTAAGAGGAAAATTTATAGCATTGAATTAGTATATTAGAAAAGAAGAAACATCTAAAATTGATAATTTAAGCTTGCTTCTTAGAAAGCTAAAGAAAGAAGAAAAATGTAATCCTAAAATGATCAGAAGAAAATAAATTACAGAAATCAGAGCAGAAATTAACAAAATTAAAAACAGTAAAGCAATGGAGAAAATTAACAAAACCAAAGCTTATTTGTTAAAAATATCAATAAAATTGACAAACTTCTATATAGGCTAAACAAGAAAAGAGAAAAGATACAAATTACTAATATTATAAATAAAAGAGGAGTCATTTCACTGACATTAAAGAGATAATAAAATAATATTTTATACAACTTTCTGTCCAGAAACATAGTTGGAACATTGACGGAACAAACCATTCCATAAAATTTTCAGAGAAAGTATGGCCCTGCCAACAACTGTATTTCAAATTTTCTCGGATTTATAATTGCGAGGAAATAAATTTCTGTTAATATGGGCTACCCAGTTGGTGGTATTTTGTTATGTCAACTCGACCAATTGGAATTTGAAATTCAAACTACAACATCACTTACATTAGTACCAAAAAATACTTAGGTACAGCCAGATGTGGTGGCTCATGCCTGTAATCCCAGCACTTCGGGAGGCTGAGGCAGGCAGATCATAAGGTCAGGAGATTGAGACCATCCTGGCTAACATGGTGAAATCCTGTCTGTACTAAAAATACAAAAAATTAGCTGGACATGGTGGTGGGCATCTGTAGACCTAGCTACTTGGGAGGCTGAGGCAGGAGAATGGCGTGAATCCAGGAGGCGGAGCTTGCAGTGAGCCAAGATCACACCATTGCCCTCCAGCCTGGGCAACCGAGACTCCGTCTCAAAAAACAAACAAACAAACAAAACAAACAAAAAAATAGGTACAAATTTAACAAAAAATTTATGACATCTACTTAGGAAAAACTTAAAGATTGAAAGAAAAGAAAAATCCACAAAGATCTAAATGAATGGAGAAATTCTCCATATTCATTTATAAGAAGATGTCAGTTCTTCTCAAATTGGCCTATAGATTTAATGTGAGCCAAGTTGAAATTCTAGCAAGGTATTTTGTAAATATTGAAAAACTGCTTCTCAAAAATATACAGAAAGGCAGAAGACAGAATAGTCTATACTAAAGAAGAACAAAGTTAGAGGACAGACATTACTCAACTTCAAGACTTACTATAAAGCCACAGTGATCAAGACAATGTCTGCTTATGACAGAACAGACAGACAACATCTGAACAGAGGGCCCAAAAATAAACCCATACAGATATTGTTAACTGATCTTTGACAAAGGAGAAAAGACAATCCAAGTGAAAAAAAAAATTGTCTTTTTGACAAATAGTACCTGGAACAGATGGACATCAACATGCAAAAAAAAAAAAAAAAATTCTCAATACATACTTTATGTCTTTCACAAAAATTAACTCAAAATGGATCATATACCTAAGTTAAAATCAAAACAATGAAATGTCTAGAAGGTATCTTGGAGAATACTGAAGTGACCTTGGATTTGAAAAGAGTTTTAAGATATAATACCAAAATAATGATTTATAAAGAAAAGTTGATAAGTTGGACTTCATTTAAAATTAAAAACTGCTCTGCAACAGAAACTGGTAATAGAATGAAAGGACAAGCCACAGACTGGGAGAAAATGTAAAAAGGACACATATCTGATAAACAACTTGTAAAGAAAATATGCAAAGAACTTAAACCTCAGTAGCAAGAAAACAATCTAATTGCAAAGTGGGTAAAAGATCTGACAGAAACCTCTCCAAAGATATGCAAATGACAAATAAGTCTATTAAAAAATGCTAACTATCATATGTCATCAGGGAATTGCAAATTAAAACAATGACATATCCTTATGTACCTATCGGAGTTGCTAAAATTGAAAACACTGCAACACCACATACTGGCAAGAATGGCAAACAACAAGACCTTGTATTCATTTCTGATGGGAATGTAAAAGGACACATCTACTTCAAAAGACAGTTTGGCAATTTCTTACAAATTAGTCTGTTATCACACTGCTGATAAACACATAACTGAGACTGGGTAGTTTATAAAGGAAAGAGGTTTAACGGACTCACAGTTCCACATGGCTGGGGAGGACGCACAACCATGGAGGAAGGTGAAGGAAAAGCAAAAGCACATCTTACATGGCGGCAGGCAAGTGAGCATGTGTAGGAGAACTCTCCTTTATAAAACCATCAGATCTTGTGAGACTTATTCACTGTCACAAGAACAACATGGGCAAGACCTGCCCCCATGATTCAATTACTTCCCACCTGGTCTCTCCCACAACACATGGGGATTATGGGATCTACAATTCAAGATGAGATTTGGGTGGGGACACAGCCAAACCATATCATTCTGCCCCGGCCCCTCTCAAATCCCATGTCTTCACATATTAAAACACAATCATACTTTTCTCAACAGTCCAACAGTCTTAACTCATTTCAGCATTAACTCAAAAGTCCACAGTCCAAAGTCTCACCTGAAACATGGAAATTCTCTTCTGACTATGGGCCTGTAAAATCAAAAGCAAGTCAGTTAATTCCTAGATACAGTGGGGGTACAGACAATGGGTAAATACACCCATCTCAAATGGGAGAAATTGGCCAAAATGCAGGGGCTACAGACCCTGTGCAAGTCCAAAATCCAGCAGGGCAGTCAAATTTTAAAGCTCCAAAATGGTCTCTTTTGACTCCAGGTCTCACATCCAGGTCACACTGATGCAATAGGTGGGTTCCCATGGTCTTGGGGAGCTTTGCTTCTGTGACTTTGCAGGTTACAGCTCCTCTCCTGGCTGCTTTTATGGGCTGGCATTGAGGGTCGGCAACTTTTGCAGGCACACGTGCAAGCTGTCAGTGGATCTACCATTCTGGGGTCTGGAGGATGGTGGCCCTCTTCTCACAGCTCCATTAAGCTGTGCCCCAGCGGTGTACTCTGTGTGGGGGCTCCTACCCCACATTTCCCTTCTGCACTGTGCTGGCAAAGGATCTTTATGAAGGCTCCACCCCTGCAGCAAACTTGCCTGGATATCCAGGCGTTTCTATACTTCCTCTGAAATCTAGGCGGAGGTTCCCAAACCTCAGCTCTTGATTTCTGTGCTCAAAGCTACGTGAAAACCACCAAGGCCTGGGACTTGTTTCCTCGGAAGCAATGGCTCGAGCTCTACGTTGGCCCCATTTAGACACAGCCAAAGCAGCTGGGACAGAGGGCACTGAGTCCTTAGGCTGCATAAGAAGGGATCCCTGGGCCGGGCCCAGGAAACCAATTTTCCCTCCTAGGCTTCAGAGCCTGTAACGGGAGGGGCTGCCATGATGGTCTCTGGCATGCCCTGGAGACATTTTCCCCATTCGCTTGGTAATTAGCATTTGGCTCCTGGTTACTTATGCAAATTTCTGCAGCAGACTTGATTTTCTCCCCATAATATTGGTGTTCTTTTCCACTGCAATGTTTTCAAACTTTTATGTTCTGCTTCCTCTCGAATGCATTTTTGCATAGAAATTTCTTCCACTAGATACCCTGAATCATCTCTCTCAAGTTCAAAATTCCACAGATCTCTAGGGCAGGGGCAAAATGCCGCCAGTCTCTTTGTATAGCAAGAGTGACCTTTACTCCAGTTCCCAAGTTCCTCATCTCCATCTGAGACGACCTCAGCCTGGACTTTATTGTCCATATCACTAAGAGCATTTTGGTCAAAACCATTCAACAAGTCTCTAGGAAGTTCCAGACTTTCCTATATTTTCCTATCTTCTAAGCCCTCCAAACTTTTTTTAAGCTCTGCCTGTTATCCAGGTCCAAAGTCACTTCCACATTTTCAGGTATCTTTACAGCAGTGCCCCACTACCTGGTACCAATTTGCTGTATTAGTCTGTTCTCATGCTACTAATAAATACATACCTGAGACTGGGTAAGTTAAAAAGGAAAGCAGTATAATGAACTCACAGTTCCACATGGCTGGGGAGTCCTCACAATCATGGCAAAAGATGAAGGAAGAATAAAAGCACGTCTTACACGGTGACAAGAGAGCACGTGCAGGGGAACTCTGCTTTATAAAACCATTAGATCTTATGAGACTTATTCACTATCACAAGAGCAGCATGGGAAAGACCCACCCCCATGATTCAATGACCTCCTGCTGGTTCCCTCCCATGACAAGTGGGAATTATGGGAGTTACAATTCAAGATTAGGTTTGGGTGGGGACAGAGGCAAACCATATCGACTCTCCTAGCTGTTTAACCAAAATAGTTGAATATTTATGTTCATAAACAAACTATACATGAATGTTATAGCAGCTTCGCCCATAACTCAGAAAATTTGAAAGTAATTAAGATGTCTTGCAACAGATGAAAACATATAATCAAACTGTGATAGACCCATGCAATCAAGTATTGTTCTGTGATAAAAATAAATATGCTATCAAACTATGAAAAGATTATGCACATTATGGAGTTTAGTGAATAATAATGGATCAATGGTGGCTCATCAGTTATACAAATGCACTATATTAATGCAAGATGTTAACAGTGGGAGATACTTTGTACAAACATAGAGGAAAGGGAGTATATGGAAACTCTTACTTTCGATACAATTTTACTGTAAACCTAAAACTGCTCTATGAAACAAAGTCTAATTTAAAAAAACAAAACTGCTCTATAAAATAAAGCCAAATTAAAAGAAGGAACAAAAATATTGTGTAATCTTACAAATTATAGTGATAAGTATAAGCATCAGTATATTTAAAAGTCTAGAATTTCCCTCATATTTGAGAAATTTAGAAAGATAAATATTTTAATATGATTATATATTGTTTTAATCTATATTATAACACAATATTCCATATAACATCAGAAGTTTTTATGATTTTACAGATCTTTCCCAAACTGAGTAAGAGGCTTTCATTTTTATTACTTGACGTTATAGGACCACTATAGAGAACAACACAAATGTAAAGCTAGTTGGTTGAAACTATATATATATGTATTATATATAAGTGTGTGTGTCATATATGTATATACATATATATGACATATGTAAAACTATTTTAATTGCCTACCATATTGTCAATTACAAAAGAATAGGAAATGGTGTCACTGTGGAAATGTTTGGGGAAAAAAAGTAATCAAATATTTTTTTCAAATTAATAATAACCTTAAGTAACATTATTCAACTTTTATATATTAAGCATCAGAATAAGTCCTTTCATGTATTATATGATTTAATCACAACAGTTTCATTTAAAAAGTACTAGCGTTATCTTCATTCATGCATGAGAAAACTGAGTCTCAGTAACTTGTGTACTGCCATATAAAAACTAAATGAGAAAGCCAAAACTCAATCTAGCTTAACAGCTTATGTTTATCACCAGTATTTTCTATTGTTTCAAATCGCTGAATGATCCTCATCTGTGGTTGTGGAAAAACTATCACTATTGTTATTTCTTTCATGGAATTGTCCAGTAAATTGTCCATTTTAAAGGGTTAATAAATTAATGAGTTTGGTAGTAAGTAAAATGTCATTTGTATGGTAGGCTACCGACTTATAGTAATACATCTGTCACATTTACTCTTTAACTAGATGATGTTAGAGATAATTATATGGTTAATTTTGTCCAAATTAATTATTAAATAACAAAGGAGATAAAAGGGAAAAAGGAAACACAGGAAAAAAAGAGGAAAGGAGTAATTGATTTTTTGAATTCTGAAGATTCAATGCATGTTGAAAGCTTCCACCTACAGATTTACATTTCAAGGATCTATCAGTAATTCAGAAAAAAATATAACAGAAGTGAGCAAAACCAATGGAGAGAAGTCAAGAAAACTCCCCCCAAAATAAATACATTTAAAAAAAGGAATTTCTGGTATAACTTTTATCTCAAAATAAAAAGAAATATACCTCCTTCCTTCACTTATATAAATTTCAGTATGCTTTCAAAATTATCTTTTATTGTGTTACTTAGGATAATTTTATAAATCTAATACTTAGTAATGCTAAAGAAGAAAAAGTTAAATTCTGAAGCAACATTCATGAGATATGCAAAAACATAAGCAAAATATAAAATCCCTAAATAAATTTAAGTTGTAATTTACCATTTTTTTGGTTTAAGATTTCCTTGGGAAATTTTTTAAGTACTCTTTGTATTTCTTAATATGTTCCATCTGCTACAGAGCTTTCGAATTGCTACAGGACAGTGGTAGAGAGAATGCCTTGGACCTTTTTAATATGTGACTTACACCCTGGTAAGAAATTACCTTGTTGCTGCGGTTCACTTGATAGCACTCGGTGGGCCAACAGGTCATGGTTTAAGGACTTATGCCATAGTGATAATTCATAACCAGTTCTCATTGCACTTCAGCATGGTTCTGGGTCAAAAACACCATTATCCTTCACTTCAAGTTCACACATGTTTTGACCTATCACTTTTACTTTGATAAATCTTCTCTTGAGAATAGAAAGTGCTGTTTATCTTGAAAAGATACACTTAAGGCTATAGACAGTGGATAAGAAACAGTATATTGAAATACTTCTAAAAATTTTAAAATATATTCAATTTAGTACGCACACACACATACTGAAACACACACATCCTCAAAAACACCCTCAGGAATGCAAAATATATGGGAGACTATGAACAGTAGCTGAGAGCAACAATTCACATTCCCATGTTTGCTAATAGTTATATAATATGTTGTCTCCATTAAAGTCTTGCTCTTACCAACCCTTCTCAGCTGATGACACTGCATCATACTTTAGTGAGTAAATAAGAGTACTCAAAGAGACACTCTCTTTCTTTTGCCTATGTCCATGCACATGTTTTCTTTTTTCACTCTTCTTAAGACAAGAAAGCCCCTTGCTTCTGTCAGTGGAAAATCCCAGGGCTTTGGTAATAAATATCAAATCCTGATTCCTCACCTTACCAAGGACTTCAATCTTACATGTATTTCTTTTGCTTTTATCATGAATTTCTCTTTCTCTTTGTTGTTAAAGTTGACAATTTCTGATACTTTGAAAATCAACATGTTAAAAAAACACATCAATAAACAAACATAACAAATTTAGTTATTTTCTCTCATCTGCTACTATGTTGGTGTTCTTTTAGAGAAAAGAAAAAAAGGTAAGAGTGGCCTTTCTTTTCTGACTCCAATCTGTGCCCTCACACTTAACTAATATGAAAGGTAAAATGATAAAAATTCTAGGTTATAATAACATAGTGCTAGACATAGAAAATAGCTTCAAGACCTTGAGGAATATGAAGATTGCTTAAACAACACACACATAAAACTATGATAGAAATATTGATAAACTGGACTACACTGAAGTTGAAGATGTGTGTTCATAAGGACTCTCTAATTCTAGACTGTTCTATGACACTCTTAGAATGAAAAGGCAAACTACAGAATGGGAGGATATATTTCCCAGTAATAAATCTTAAAATTAGTTGTATCCAGAAGATATAAAGAGCTTCTACAAATCAATAAGGAAAAGACAGCCCAATAAAATTGGGGACACTTCACTAAAGGAACTATTCAAATGTAAAATAGCCATAGGAACATGAAGATTTGCTTCAGAGTTATTACTAATAAGAGAGTAAAAGTTTAAACAGCAGTGTAATGCCAACACCACCAATTCTCAGTGAGAAGACCTAAAATTAGAAGTGTTGACAAAGATGAGGAGCTACTTGAACTGTAGTACATTGCTAGTGGGAATATATCGACAGTCACTTTATTTGTGTATCTTATTTATCTTTTTTCTACCTTTATTCTAGGTTTGGGGGTACACGTACAGGTTTCTTACGTGGGAAAATTGCTTGGAACTGAGGCTTGGTGTACAAATGATTCCATCACTAAGGTGGTGGATATACTACCCAATAGGTAGCCTTGCAGCCTATGTCTCTCTCTTACCTTCCCACCTCAAGCAGTCCTCAGTGGCTGTTGTTCTTATCTTTGTGCCCATGTATATTCAGTGTTTAGTTCTCACTTAAAAGAGAACATGAGGTATTTTGTTTTCTGCTCCTGTGTTAGTTCACTTATGATAATGACTTCCAGCTTCATTATTGTTGCTGCAAAGTACATTATTCTTTTTTATGGGTGTGTAGTATTCCATGGTGTGTGCATGTGTGTGTATATATATTATATATACAATATATATAATGTATATAATAAATACAGAAAATATTTTCTTTATCCACTCTATCATTGATGGGAATCTTGGTTGAGTCCATGTCTTTTCACTTTAGAAAACTGACATTATCTCCTAATATTGAAGCTACTTTGCCTAGATATATGCTGAAAATAAATGTGCCACGATTTATGCAAAAAGTATATACAGAAGCATTATTTTAAATTTGAAACTCAAGTATATATCAAGTAGAAAGAATGAGTAAATCTACTTTTATATATTCATTCAATAAAACACTGTACAGCAATGAAAATTATGTCTTACATACATTTCTTAATGTTAATGAAAACAGTGTTAGAAGCCAGAAATCTAATACATGCATATGACTCCAATTATATTTAATTATAAAAGGCAAGTACTGTGTGAACTTCCAACACCATAAATTTGTCTCATATAAATAATAATATAAACTCTGGGCATTATTAGAAATTGAAAATATTTATGTGATCACCATCCGAGTCAAGGCTCCTTAATGTCCCACACCAAACATTATGTCTATGTTGTAAATTTCTCATCTTTATCAACAACTGAAGCAAGCAGCTAAAATTTCAAATTCCAAAGGCAAGGTCGTTGATATGCAAATGGCATGTATTGTGGTAGACGTAGAAATGTCTCTATTATGTTAACCTCAAGAATTTCTATGAAGAGCATGAAAGGGGACCTAGTTAGCAGGAGAACCACTTCAGACTTAATGTAATTCTCTGTCTGTGATGGTTATTCAAGCCTTTCAATTCCCTCTCATTCTGTCAAACAAAAGTCACTCGAAATTATATGTCTGAAATGTTTTAGTGTTACTAGCATCCAGACAGGTGGCAACAATAAAATGTCTTTGCAAATACATTATCCTGTCTTCAATGTTTTATATGACCTAGGCTTATTTCCAGTAGTTAATAAACAGCACCTTGGCCACCAATCTGAACCTAGCTAGGAGTTATGGGGACAATGTCCTAGAGTACTTTCTCAATATGTCCTTTAGTTATAACATACTGCTCCCATTTTAAAAGTGGTAAAACTGAGGTTCAGTAAGATTTATAGTAAGTAAATGTTATATTTGATTTTAAAATGATTTATCTTACTTTAATGCTTATACTGCCAATTATTACAAGCCATTTTAGTTATTCTGCATTTTATTTCTGATCTACTCACTCTTTTATAGACATGAGATTATTCTGATAATTATGTTTCACAATATGTCTATTAATTTATCCCACCAATATTTATTGAGCACAGTTTGCAGACATTGTTCTAGATGTTGAAGACTCAAAAGTAATATTTTTGCATGCTTGCAATTTATATTGCAGCGGGGAGTGTTGAAAGGAGAAAAATGTAAATATGACAAACAAAAATAAATTGTATTCAATATTAGAAATTGATACATTGTGAAAAATATGAGGTTAAAAGTATTGGAAATTCTGAAGACAGCATTGCAACATGAAATAGGGTGGACAGATGGATCTCTCAAGAAAGATGAAACTATACAAAGACTTGAAGAAGGAAACGGAGTGAACTCTGCAGATATTTACGGGAAATATGTTCCAGTAAGGAAAAATGATCTCAAGGCTGGAAGTTATTGGTATAGTTCTAAAAAGTAATCAGGAGATAAGATCAGAGATATAAAGGAGGGTGAAATTGTGAGAACCCTTTATACTATTATAAAGTGTTTAATTTTTATTCTGAGAGCAATGGTAGTTAGCAACTAATCCTATGATATGATCCAATCTATATTTTAACGTAATTATCTGGATGTACATCTATTTTAGGAGGACACAAATGAAATAAATGTGTTGGATATGAAGCTAGTTCAGCAGTCCAGGAGAGATTTGATTAGTAGCATTGGAGGTGGTGAATAAACCTGGTCACGTTTTAAAAATAAATCAACATATTTCTTAATGGATTAGATGAAAGTGAGAAAAAATGGAATCAAAGATAAATCCAAGTGTTTTTACTTGGAAAAATTAAAGATGGTTGTCATTAACTGAGATGTTCAAGCTCATGAATAGAGCTAATTTGAGGAGACCAGCAGTTCATTTTGAGATGCAAGTTCAATATGGGAGTGATTCTGGTGACTAGGAGGTTGGGACTATGAATCTGGGCTATAGGAGAGTGGATTCTAGGTTTATACTGGAGGTATGAAGTTGGAGATCAGCAGTATGCAGATGATATATAAAGAAATAGATGAGATTACCAAACAAGTGATAGTAGATTGGTAGAGGAGAGATGTTTAACAACTTAGCATTTGGGCACCCAAAACTAGAAGACCTAGGAAACAGGTTAAATGAGAAAGTGAGACTAAGGAACACTAAGAGTAGTGAAGAAAACAGGAGTGTGTCCTAGAAGCCACATAAAGATCAACCTTAGTAAAGGCTTTTGCTGTCAAGTAAAATTATGTCTGAGAATTGAATAATGGTATTAATATAGGTTATTTGGAGTCCTCGGATAGCAGAGTAGACTAGAGAGATAGGAAAAAATTAGGGTTAAGAGAGATTGGGAGAAAAGAGATTCAACTACAAACAGTAAATATAGAAAACTCTTTGAAGAAACTTTCCTATAAAGGGAAGAGAGAATTGGAGAGCTGAAGAAGTGGCTTCTTCAGCTTTTTCTTAAAGTGAGTTTAAGAAAAATATTTGTAATATTATATATTTATTTTAGGTGAGAGAAATAACAACACACATCGATGGAAATTATAAGGGTAGAGGGACACCTAAATAATGTCTCAGAGAGATATCTGGTAGAGAAGGGGGAAAAAAAAAGAGTGTGAAAGGGAAAACAAGCTGGTGATATTTGATCTTTCAACTTTATTGAGAACCTTTAGGGGAAAACTTTTAAGTGGCTATCTGTGAGTGTTGATTCTATCAGGATTTTATAACAGTAGTAGTAGGTATTTATTGAGCAAGTACTGTGGACTAGGCACAGAGCTAAGTTTATTGTACAATTATTTCAAGCAATATTCCTAACAAATTTAGGTAGTAGCTGAGATTATCTCTATTTTTAAAGAAATTGACAGATTATTTACTTATTTACACACATCTTGTGTCTTAGTTTGTTATGGCTGCTCTAACAAAATAGCTTAGACTAATTTATAAATAATAGAAATCTATTTCTCACAGTTCTGGAAGCTGGGAAGTTCAAGATCAAGGTGCCAACAGATTCAGTGACTCTCGGCTTCATAGATGGAGCCTCTTGCTGTGTCCTCATATGACAGCTGGGGTGGAAAGAAACTCTAGAGCTTCAATCTCTTTTGTAGGAAACTAATTTCATTCATAAGGGATTAGCCCTCAGGACTTCACTTCCAGAAAGGTGCTACTTTTTAACACTATCACATTATTAGGTTATGACATAACAATTTTGTATTATAAAGACACATGCACATGTATGTTCATTGCAGCACTACTTACAATGGCAAAGATATGCAATCAATCTAAATGTCCATCAGTGATAGACTGGATAAAGAAAACATGCTACCTATGCACCATGGAATACTATGCAGCAATTAAAAAAAAAAAAAAGATCATGTCCTTTTCAGGGACATGGATGGAGCTGGATGGCATTATCCTCAGCAAACTAATGCAGGAACAGAAAACCAAATACCACATGTTCTCACTTATAAGTGGAAGCTAAATGATGAGAACACATGGACACATGGAGGGGAACAACACACACTGGGGCATTTCAGAAGGTGGAGGGTGAGAGGAGGGAGAGAATCAGGAAAAATAACTAATGGTTACTGGGCTTAATACCTGGGTGATGACATAATCTGTAAAACAAACCCCTATGACACAAGTTTACCTGTGTAACAAACCTGAACTTGTATCTCTGAACTTAAAATAAAAGTTTAAAGAAAAGATAAAATTAAAACAAAAATTTCTAGGGGTTGCTAACACTCAGACCATAGCACTTTGGAAGTAACATAAATTAACTCTAAGAAAATACTTCTTATCATGCTAAATTGCTCTTTATCTTCTTGATGATAGTATGATTGTTGTCTGAATCTCATTGGGACAGATCTTTGGTTCATGGATATTCAGTGCTTTTCCTGATCAATACCCTTGTAACTTTCAATTAGTTTGTTGTTCTTCTTGTCCTTCGTGTTAAAAATATGGCTTTGTGAGAAAGATGATATTTGTGGCACTCCCTACCAAGTCTCTGAAACTTAATTACGAAGCAAAAGCATAATCCAAAGGGGAATGGAAATGTAACTTTGTGATTAGAATAAAATTCCAGTGGAAGCCCAATTTGGCAAATGTTGTCAAGCAAAGAAGATGATGGGTTCCGTGGTGAATTTGGATATTAGTAAAATCTTCAGTCTAAATCAAGTTCATTTGCTCCCCTTGGACATTAGTTCAACATATGACATTGGACCATGAATTTTCTGCCCATTCCCCTATTTCTAGAATCCCTTTCTGACTAATCCAACTAGTTTCTATCTGAATCCATACATAAGGATAATCTAGCTACAGCTTATCTCTCATTATAGTACAGACTACTTTTCATCCAATTAGTAGTCTGAGAAAATGGATTCTCTCTGTTTCAAACTTTGCTCAGAGCATCAAACCATAGCAGAGAATCAGAAGTAGTAACGCAATAGCAGAATTGATTAAAAATTACTTTTCTAGGAAGAAGAGACATGATGTATGTATATATGTGGCTAAATAGGCAGAATAAGAAGAGATGGGAGAAATTTTTATATTGAGTTCAGAAACAGTGACCTTACAGAGGCTTTAATTTATTCCAATTTCCAAAGACACACAGATATAAGTGCATTTAACCTGGCTCACAGATAATGATCCACTGAAGCTTGATATTCCTTAGTACACATCAAATAGATCAGTCAACATTGTTTGGCTATGCCTTATCTGAATTTTATAAAACATCTTTAATGAGCAAACTTTCTTCTATCATTTTCATTTATTTTCCCGGTCAAATTATGGTCTATAAAATGATGAGAACTGAGAGCTTAATTTTTGAGGAATTAATTAAAAGAAGACATTATAAATATATGTTAAATGTGTGTAATAGGAGATAAATATTAATAATTAAAGTAAACAATAAAAGATAAATGTCTATGACTAATTTTATTATGGCCATAGGCCTTATTTTAATTTAAATTGCTTTTCAATTTAAATGAAAATGCTTTCAATCATAAATTTTCCCCTTTGCTAGTTATTTGTTAAACAACTAAATGAAATTTTAGTTACATTCTACAAAAGCTTAATCAACCAGTTGTAAATCACCAGGCTGAAGCTAGGACATTAGTATTTCAAAGCCTCTCTTATTACTGTTTTTATAATTTTATTTCTGAAATATATATACAGATTTCATTACATTGCTAATTATTTCTATTTGTTTCATGTACACAGAAAATAGAGTATCGTTAAAAAATTTTAGGTTCATCTCTTTTTTTAATTGAAAACTAGTGAAAGTATCTGAATGTTTTAAGGAATATGCTTTTTAAATTATTGTATTTTTGTTGGTTATTGTCAATATTTTAGTTATGTTTGTTATTGATTAGTTAGTAAAATTCATTTAAAAATAATCCAAAACCATTTCCCAATATTGCCAAAAAATTGAATAACTATATATTTACTGGAAACATTGAGAATAAAGTTGTAGATCCATTTAATGTAAAATTTTTCAAACTACTTCTCTAGTTATATGTCCTCTTAGAGGATAATATCTAGAATTTATATTCAGTGGTGCATACGTCTAAATTTATTACAGCCTGAACAGTTTTACAAACAAGAAAAGAAAAACTGGCTTCATATAATTCAAAAGACAAGATGCAGACTCAGCTTAAAGAATATCAAATGCAAAGCATGAAATAAAGCAATTGCTTTCTTTTGCAAAAAAAAGAATCTACCAATCTGATTGTTCTGTTTTTTTTGAGACGGAGTCTTGCTCTGTTGCCCAGGCTGGAGTGCAGTGGCACGATCTCGGCTCACTGCAAGCTCTGCCTTCTGGGTTCACGCCATTCTCCTGCCTCAGCCTCCCGAGTAGCGAGTAGCTGGGACTACAGGCACCCACCACTATGCCCGGCTATTTTTTTTTTTTTTTTTTTTTTTTGTATTTTTAGTAGAGACGGGGTTTCACCGTGTTAGCCAGGATGGTCTCGATCTCCTGACCTCGTGATCCACCCGGCTCGGCCTCCCAAAGTGCTGGGATTACAGGCGTGAGCCACCATGCCCAGCCCAATCTGATTGTTCTAAGCTTACCAACCTTCAAATGGGGGGAAGAAAACATTCTGGTGAATATCATAAAAAATTAAATCTGGGAAAAGGAGAGCTCAAATATTGCATAGACACTCTTAAAATGAGGATAATTTCTACTGTTTTATTATCTGGAGTGTTTATTTAATTAGAGTAATTTGTATGGCAAATAAAGTACTATGGAATGTATTACATGAATACATGCATTTCAAACAAAAGGATACTACTTTGCCCACTGCCATTATTTAACAGAAAACTGTTCCAGTCATTTTGAACAGAAAAGAAAAATGTTTCTTAAAATCTTTTCTTCTGGACATTTGGGTCTCCATTTTAGACAACCTGAGTATCATATATTTTGTCATTTTTTCCTCTCCCATGGTTAGTCAATTGCATCTTTCTGAACTGCATATTAACTTTAACTAGGGAAGTGAATGAAAAATATGAGTTCAGAACAGGTGTAGTACTGTTTCTTTATAAGTTAGAGTAGTACCGTGATAACTGCTTTACAGAATAGGTTAGACACTTGACAATTAATTAGGTGAAGCAGTGACATGTCATCCCATTATATGTAACAATTGGTATAGAAAAAAAAAAACAAAAAAACACCTTGTTTACATTCTAGGCATATTTGTCCTCAGGATTAGTAACCTAAAATAGATAAGGGAAAAGGGAAAAGAAACATTTATCTATGACTAATGGGTGTTGTCATTTTTAGCGAAAGGGCCATGTTTGTACTTTTCAGTAATAATAGAATCTATCTCCAACTGTCAGTGTTGAGGAAAAACAATGTCGTTCACATAAAATTCATAGAAATAAAGGGGTTCCTGTCATAATGCTTTTGAGAGAGCACTGTCAAATCTCTCTAAGCCTTTAGTTTAAGTGTCATTTCTAGTCAACTGCGGAGATTTTTTAAGTGTTTCAGAACTGGCATTTTTCCTAGGGGTATATTGAATATTTCAGACAATTTATGTTTTTTTATAAAAGACACTCTATTGCCAATTTTTGTAAAATGCCCTCCCACATTGTGTCATTTGTAAATTACTTGTGGAAGAAAATATGCAGAAAATTTTAATTGGTTTTGAAGTGGTAGAAAATGGACAAAGATTGCCAGGATAAGGGCTTCATCAATAAGACAGTAAACCATATGGGAAATTACAGTGGGATGACCCTCTATTCTTATTCCCTATAAAGAAGGGTTGTGAGTCAAAATTGTCCTGTGACTCCTCCAAAGGGATTATATTATGAAGGATGAAAATGATTCATTACTACACTGGAAACACACAAAAAAGCCATCCAGTTATGGTAAGATGAAAACTACCTCATAGGGAAATTCCAAAATCTTAATCTCCTTCGCTAACACTTCCTAGTACAAATACCCAGGTAAATTTGGGCTATTGTCTTTCTCACTTGACAACTTATAATTCTTTATGTCTTTTCTAGATGCATGCCATAAAAGAAGTCTTTTCTTTCTTCCCAAAATACTTTGGAGTGATTTCTTCCACCGAGCTTGGTCTTAGGTAGATTATAGTCTTGTAAGCAAAACATGTATGAAGTCATTTTTTTTGTCACCTACCAATCCATAAACAAAGTTCCCTTTTTAAATGACTAAAAACTATCCACAATAGTAGTCCCCTCTATATATGTCAGTTCTTGTTAGTATATGTATTTCAGTTTATTTATTAACCTTCACAATTCTTGTTGTAAGTTATTTAATAGCCACCAAATCAGATCAAGAGAATTAAATATATGCTGTGTAAATAAAGAGAAATGATTTGAAACCGAAATCAAATGGAGATAATGATTCTATCATTGTTATATGTATAAGTCTGAGTCCAATCTAAAGACAGAAACCACAAGTAGTTTAAATGAAGAAAGTTTTGACAGAGTAACTATATAACTATCAAGAGAACTTTAAAGAATTTGGTAGGACTTAAGAAGAGTATTCAAGGAGGAACAAACTTGAAAGGAAGCCTCCTCCTCTGGGTTGGGGTTCAGACTTCATTGGAGAGAATGCGGTTGGCTCCCATTGCATGGTAAAGTTCACGTGGTTGTGGTAGAGTTTCCAGGAAAACAGGAAACAACTCTCTGGGGTACAGATGACCAAGGCTGGTGAGCACTCATGCAGAGGGACTCAGAGTCCCACTGTAGGAATGAGGACTGTATAGTACATGGTACAAGGGAGACAAGCCCCTTCTTCCTGAAATGAGCCTCCAGCATCTTTTACTGACAAAGCTTAATATTGTTCTCACTGTAAAGAAGTCCTTAAATTGTGCAATCATTAAATCATTAAATCATGAAAGAGATACTGAAGAATGAACTCTTTGCTAAGAGGCAACACATTGATAAACTGGCACGCTAAGATGCTGAACACTTTTATATTTAAATATAAGGATTATATTTTTTACAATATTAGGTCAAACAGCACATCTCTGATTTTATTAGTTTTTTGCTTTGCTATTTTGAATTGAATTATTTCCAATAGGTGATGCAATGAAAGTTGAGACATTTTGCAAACTACTAAATTAGTAAATTGATGTTTCAGTGAATGCAATGCTTGTATAAGAACCATTAAATATAAAAACATAAAGAGGTATCTATTTCCTCTTGTATAATTTTTCAGAAGTTGTCTCAGAGTATAGTGAAATAAGTCTAGAAATAACTTCTAACTTCTAGTACAGTGCTTTGTTTCTTTAACATGATTCAAATCACGGGTTGCTTGAAATTTAATATTTGTTACTATGTTGACTCACCTTGCATATCCAAACACCTGAGAAATGGGAAGATGATTAACTGAGAAACCATTCAGCATATATTATCAATGCAATAAACTTAAATAGATAATTTGAAATTCCACCATTTGCACTGAGACAAAGTGATATAAAGGAAATAGAGTTATTTTTGAAGCTGTTATCTGATATTGCATTCCACCTCTTCCATTTCTTAGCTGTTTAACCTAGAGCATGTTTTATTTCATTATGTGATATTTGAAATGCAAACAACCTTACATATGTATTTTTTAAAAAATAGTAGTTGGTGTAGCACTCATAAACTCTAGGAAATAGAATATTAATAGGATCAGTGAAGAAACCTGTGAGCTCTATTTCCATCCCTTTTACTTGTTTATATTGCAAAAGTGATGGCAAATCTGGATTTTGTGTTTATCATTATTTTACTTTTTGTTCTTACAGATTTATAGGGAAGAAACAGTGATTTCTAAATATGATTTACATTGTCCTTGTTAAAATTATCATAATATAGTTTCTACTTTTTTAAAATCTTGCCTCCTTCTAAGATTCAACTATACTAGTGTATAACAGTTTGTTTATTTTTTTCCCATTTGTATAATATCCAACTGAGTGAATCTGAAACTATTTACACATGCTTATATACATGGTCATCATTGTTTTTCATTCATCGTTCTAGGTTAGAATGCTGGTTTGAATATTCTTCTACATATTCCTCAGTAAAAAGGGGAAGATTCCAAATACTTTATTTACTTAGTATGGGGAATACCAGGTTGTAGGCTATGTGCATGTTATAATTTCAAAGAAACTGTACCACTATACACTTCTATCAGCGTGGTGTAAGCATCCCTGTTGTTCCACATTGTCCAGATGCCAGATATTTTATGAATCTAATAGATATGAATATGTGGTTCACTACTACACCTAATTTTTTTATTATAAAGTTTTCTGATTATCTCTTCATATATTTATTTGCTTTTACGATTTCTCCTATGTGGAATTCCTGTCCTATTTCTGGCCTGCTGCTCTACTTGTTTATTGACCTAGTTTTTATTTATTTAGTATGTGAGTTGCACAGTCTCCCAGTCTTGGGCTTGTTTTCAGGAAATAATGGATTTTTTAGATAAATTGAAATCTGTATATTTTAGTTGAATTATCAATTTTTTCTATTCCAATTAATGTGTGTTTTGTAAAAATTTTCTTCTCTCTGTAAGGTCACACAGCTTTTTATTATCTTTGGAAATTTTTGCCATTTTTTTACACTTGAAATTCAGTAGTACCAAATTGTATTTATTATATTTTGTCTATATGGATAACTAATTTGCTCTGCACTATTTTTGTGGGGTTCAGCCTTTCTCAGGAATGTGCAATGTATCTTTATAAAAGTGTTAATGTATGCGTGAGCCTGTTTCTTAGCTCTTTATACTGGTTTATTGATAATTTTTGCTATTATTTCACCTGTGCCATATGATATAAATTACTCTAACTTCATAATGTTTCACTCATTGTTATAAAAATACATAATCTTAATATACTTTTTCTAGGTTTACTTCATTCTAAGATTTGCACATTTTTCCATTTACATTTTAACAGTAGCTGGTCAGTTTCCTTTAAATACTGAAATTTTGACTGGAATTACATAGAATCTGAAAATCAATTTGAGCAAAATCAACCATCTTAATGTAATAAGTCTTTCTTTCCATGAAGAATATATATGTCTTCACTTATTTAAGTGTTTTAATTTTCTTTTAATAAATTTTAGCATTATCTATATTAATATTTTGAATATATTTTCTTAAAATTATGCTTTATTTTTGCTGTTCTGATTTTTTTGTTTAAATTATCTTCTTTCTTATGGACATATAGTTGATTTTTATATATTGATTATAGAAATATCACCCTGGCAAAACTCTAGCATTAATTCTATCCATCTGCCTATACGTAGTTTTTTAAATGTTCTCTAAATAGTTTTAACTTTTCTTTCCAAATTTTTCATGTTTTTTGTTTGTTTACCTACATTGGAGAAGATTTTCAAAATACTAAGTAAGAGTTTTAATTTTGAAATTTTGTTCTGACTTTTAAAAGATATTTCTTGTGTTTGTCCATGGAAACAATATTTGTAAGGTTTTTCTAGTTACTATTCAAGGGTTATTGATATGGTCAGGCTTTCTGTTCCCACCGAAATCTCATCTTGAATTGTAAGCCCCATAATCCCTGGGTGTCAAGGGAAAGACCAGGTGGAGGTAACTGAATCATGGGGCATTTTACCTCCATGCTCTTCTTGTGATAGTGAGTGAGTTCTCACGAGATCTCATGGTTTTATAAGGGGATCTTCCTTCTTCGTTCTGCACTTCTCCTTTCTGCCGCCTTGTGAAGAAGGTGCCTTATTCCAATTCACATTTCACCATGATTGTAAGTCTCCTGAGGCTTCCCCAGCCATGCAGAGTTGTGAGTCAATTAAATCTCCTTTGTTTGTAAATTACCCAGTCTCCGCCAGTTTTTTATAACAGTATGAAAATGGAATGATACACTTATCTACAAAGAGAGTAGATAATTCCATTCCCAGTTTACTGAGCAATTTTAAAACATGTGTTTATGTGAATTTTAACAAAATGTTCTTATTTTAATGCTATTTATTTGAGAGTTCTTTCTTTTTCATGAACAAATTTCCAGAGATTTGTTTATATTATTAATTTCCTTCAAATATTGAATTCTGTTTTTGTTAAACCTATGTCCGTGTATTCTGTTTATTAAATATTATTCCCATCTTCTCAACATTTTTCTCCCTTCTTTATTTTTATTCTGTTGTTACACAGTTGAAAACATACCTTACTAAGTATAATCACATATCATTTTCTAAGTATATAAGAATATACATATTTATCAAACTATTGCATTTTCTGTGTTTCACAGTTTTTATCTATAGCTGTTAAATTATTATTTTGTTACATTGTTATTTTCATCATTTAATAAGTAATGTATATACCACAGGACTCCAATTGAATTCCACTTACCTGTCCTGCTTTTTGGATACTGTCTCCATGCACTTAGCCCTCAAATTTTAGGGCTCATCTGTTTCTTCTCTCTCAGGAATTGCTGGCTTCTATTGCCACATGCCTAATGTCTTGAAGATTGTTATGTGAAGTGGAAGTAAACCTGATTCCTTTTACTCAAGATTTTCTAGAATCACATGTCATATCATAATGTTTTAAAATATTTAAAACCCACCAGAAAGCTGATAATTTAGAGAATGCTAAAAGAATTCGAACAAGAAAATGATTAGCCCCTCTGTGTAAAGAAAAAAACTAAGTTTGCTTGTATTCTGAGAGGAGTAGTAACATACGGTTGGAGATACTATAGATGAAGATTTTTTTTAAAAAAGGTTGAATTTTTGACAACTGTCTAAAGACTAAGTGCAGTCTAGCATATTAGTTTTAGGAACCCTAAGAGAACTACCTAAAGTTACATTTTTAAAAGTTAAAATCTGACCATATTCTCTCTATAAGAAAAACATTTTAAATATAAAGATACAGATATGCTGAAAGCAAATGGATGGAAAAAAGATATACCATACAAATGGTAATAATAAAAAGAAAGCAAAATGGGTATAAATTACATAAAATAGATTTCAAAACAAAAAGTACTACATAGACACAGTAAGAATTTCATCTGGATAAAAGTGTAAATTCATAAAGAAGAAATAAATGTGTGTGGGCTAATAAATAGGTGCTTCATGAAACATGCCATAAAAATAACAAAATTAAATGGAGAAATAGGAAAATGCAAAATTATGACTGGAGATGTTATCAACTGTGGTAGACAAAATTCTAAAAACTTTCCAACAAGATTCCTGTCCTCTGCTAAGTCAAACACTAATCTAATTATTGCTACAAAGTGACTTTGCAAATGTAATTAAGGTTACTAAACAGCTGACCTTAAAGTAGGGAGATTATCCTAGACTGTCTAAGTGGGCCCAGTTCAGTCACGCGAGACCTAAAAAGGAGAAGAGGAAGGCAGAAGAGAAAGAAAGAAAGTAAGAGATGGGGATGATGCCCACAGGAGGTCAGAAAGATTTGAAGCTTGAAGAAAACACAAACTATTATTACTGGATTCTGAGATGGAGGAAGGAAATCCTGAACTAATGAATGACTACAAACAACTTCTGACCAGCAGCCAGCAAGCAAATGGGGAAACTCATTTCTGCAACAGAATGAAAATGAATTCTTCCAAGAATCTAACTGAGCTTGGAAGGAGATTCATACTGCGAACACCCAGAAAAGAGCACAGCCCTGCAGACACTTTCCTGTGGCCTGTGAAACCCAGAGAACAGAAATAGCTGAGTCATGCTTTACCTGGACTGAGGAACTACAGAGCTGTCAGTTAATAAATAGGAATTGTTTTTAAATCACTAAATATGTGATAATTTTTGACAGCATCAATACAAAACTAATTCAATATATTTTCTAAGCAAATGATAAAGCAACCAGAGAAATAATTAGAAGAGGCATAGGTCTGAAAGACACAACCACCACCTTTACTTAATTGATATGTGTAGAGCAATACATCCAAAATTTGTAACATACTTGTTTTTTGTGGATACACATGAACTATTTTCTAAGTTAGACCATATTGTGGCCCATAAATAAGAGTAAACTAGAAAAGATTAAAATTGAATATTGTGTTCTCTGAACACAATAGTAAGACTACTAGGGAAACCCCAATTATTTGAAAATTAAAAACATAATTCTAGATAAATCATGAGTCAAAGCAGAAATCATGAGAAAAATAAAAACTTTTATAACAATATGAATAAGAAAATATCAATGATTCAAATTTATTTATTTATTTATTTATTTATTTATTTTTTATTTATTTATTTTTTTTTGAGACGGAGTCTCGCTCTGTCGCCCGGGCTGGAGTGCAGTGGCCGGATCTCAGCTCACTGCAAGCTCCGCCTCCCGGGTTTACGCCATTCTCCTGCCTCAGCCTCCCGAGTAGCTGGGACTACAGGCGCCCGCCACCTCACCCGGCTAGTTTTTTGCATTTTTTAGTAGAGACGGGGTTTCACCATGTTAGCCAGGATGGTCTCGATCTTCTGACCTCGTGATCCGCGCGTCTCGGCCTCCCAAAGCGCTGGGATTACAGGCTTGAGCCACCGCACCCGGCCTCAAATGAAATTTATAAAGATGCATGTTTAAAGAAGAAAGTTCTAAAAATCAATAATCTAATGATAGAAGTTCCCACCTCAAGAAACAAGAAAGGAAATTAAACACAAAGTAAAAATAAGGAATATAATAAAAAATAGACAATGTTAATGCAATTAAATGATTATTGGTAAAGGTCAATATGATTAATTGGCCTCTAACTGGGCTGATAAAAATACAAAATCTAAAATACAAAATTACCAATATAAGTAACACAAGAGAATGTCATGATAGATCCAGCAGGTTAAATCTTAAAATATGGGATCATGAAAAAGAGTGGATAATATGAGAATATTATTAATAAACTATGCCCAAAATTTTGAGAATCTACATGAAACAGAAAAATTCTGGAAAGATTCACAGTGCCAAAACTGACTCAGAAGGCGATAACAAACAGAAGTCTAAATAGCTATGCCATTTAAATAAATTGTAATAAAAACCTACTAACAAGTAGGAAACAAACAAAAGTCCTGGCCCAGATTGTTTCACTGCTAAACCCTATCAAATATTTAATAAATAAATAATATCCACCTCAAAAGGATTTTAGAAAATATAGTTAGAGGAAACATTTTCCAACTCATTTTGTTAGGTCAGCATTATTACTCTGATACCAATGTCAAACAAAGACATTAACAGAAATGAAAACATTTAAAAAAAATCCTTATAAAATGTTAAAAATGAATTGCAGCAGTTACTTTAAAAGATAATGAATCATGACCAAATATGGTATATTTCAAATATTGAAAATATTCTATTAACTTTAGAAAATTAATTACCATATTTAACAATATTAATAAAGTGATATGTAAATGAAGGCCCAAGTAATATTTGATGTAATTCAAAATCTATTCATGACAAAAACCTCAGCATACTAATAATTGAAGATAACTTTAATTTATCAATGGACAAGGGCATCTATAATTATAAAACCGTCATATAATCATACTTAGTGGTTAAAATCTGAATCCTCCAAGTCAGGGGGAAAAATGCAAAAATGTTTGTTCTATTTTCTTTCAGCATTTAATAATAATTCTTAGCCAGTGCAATAGAGCAAGGTAAAAAAGAAATGTCAGCTGGCCGTGGTGGCTCACGCTTGTAATCCTAGCATTTTGGGAGGCCGAGGTGAACAGATCACCTGAGGTTAGGAGTTCGAGACAAGCCTGGCCAACATGGTGAAACTCTGTCTCCACTAAAAATACAAAAATTAGCCGGGTGTGGTGGCAGGAGCCTGTAATCCCAGCTACTTAGGAGGATGAGGCAGGAGAATGGTTTGAACCTGGGAGCCCAGGACGCAGAGGAGAGGTGACAGTGAGCTGAGATCGCACCACTGCACTCCAGCCTGGGCAACAGAAACAGACTACTCCATCTCAAGAAAAAAAAAAAAAAAAAAAAAAAGGAAAAAGAAAAAAAAGAAATGTAATACCAAACAATTGAAACAAAAGAAAGAAAATTGTTTTATTCACAGACTGTATAACTGTTTATATAGAAAATCCCAAGGAATCTACACAAAAACCACTAGCTCTTATATATGAACATGCAAAGATTTTCAGATATAATATTAGCATTTAAAAACAAAGTTTCACTGAAGGCTAATGATAAAAAATAATAAAAGTTTAATTATTAGTAGTATCTAGAAAAATATACTAGGAATAAACAACACAAAATGTATAAAATTGATAAATGGAAAACTAGAAAACATTGCAAAGAGAAATAGAAAAAAGGTAAATGGAATAAATACATCATGTTTGGGAACTGAAAGATTCATTATTGTTGAAAATGGCCACTCTATCCAAATTGACCTGTAGATAGAATTCAATCCTAATTAATATTCTTGTAGGCTTTTTTGTGAGAGGTTGAGAAGCTGATTTTAAAATTTACATATTAGCAAATTATTTAGAAAAGTCAAAAGAATCTTTGAAAAGCAGAACAATTTAGAGGACATTTCAAAGTGTAGTAATCAAGACAACCAAATCCAGACAAGGCATTGGCCCAGTAGGGAAATGGAAAAAAATAAAATTGAGAAATAGATCTATTTTTACATGGTCTATTGATTATTTGCAAAGTGATGAAGACAATTTACCAGATAAAAGAAGCTTTTTCAACAAGCGGTGTTGGGATAACTGAATACTCTCTTTGGAAAGAAGGATAAATGCCAACATTTCCCTTACGTCATGCATTTTAAAAACCTCAAGATAAACTGTTCATCTATACTTAATAACTAAAATTGTTAAATTATATGTGAAAATATGAAAAAAAATGTATTTCTTCATTCTCACTCTGCTATAAGGACATACACGAGACTGGTAATTTATAAGGAAAATAGTTTTAATGAACTCACAGTTCCACATGGCTTGGGAGGCCTCACAATCATGGCAGAAGGCAAAGGAGAGGCAAATACCCGTCTTACATTCTGGCAGGCAAGAGCGCTTGTGCAGGGGAACTCCCATTTATAAGCTTGTCAGATCTCGTGAGACTTACTCACCATCACGAGAACAGTATGGGGGAAACGTCTCCTGTGATTCAGTTATCTCCACCTGGCCCTGCCTTTGACACCTGAAGATTATTACAATTCGAGGTGAGATTTAGGTGGGGACACAGCCAAACCATATCAACATTTTTTTTTTTTTTTTTTTTTTTTGGTTTTCAGATAGGCAACAACATTTCTTAAAGAGAGAACAACAAGTACGAACTATTAAAAAATACATAAATTTTACCAAAATTAAAAACTTTTTCTCAAAACAGCTAATAAAATGAAAAGACAAGTCATGATTGAGAGAAGTTATCTACAAATATACATCATAAAAAGGCTTATATGTAGAATATATAAGAAACATTTACAACTCAATAATATCAAAACAAATGGTTCAATAGAAAAGTGCAATCATCTTGAACAGACACATCACAAAAAAATATCTATATGGACAGTAAGCACATGAAAAGTTACTCAACATCATTAGTTACCAAGGAAATGCAAAATATGACCATATGACTATGTCAGTGGAGGCAAAACAATTATTCAACAAAATTTGGTACTTACGAGTAATAAAAGTTCTTAACACACTGGAGTAGAAGAAAATGTATTCAGTTTCACATAGGGAATCTATCGATACCTACAGCTAACAGACTACTTAACAGGGAAATAATAAGAGATAGGAAAAAGGCAGGAATATTTGTTAATACCACTTGATACTTGTGGTCCTAGCCAGTACAGTAGGTAAGAAAAGAAAAGAAAATGAATACAGATTAAAATGAACAAGGCAAACTATTTCACTTGTAACATGATTGCATGTGTAGGAAATTCTAAGAAATGTCTTATAAAAAACTTACTATTCTAAATTAACAATATTGCAGGATACAAAGTCAATATAAAAATGAATTACCTTTCTATGTGATAAAAATGAATGACTGGAAAATAAAATTAAATATATGTCATTTACCATATTATTCATAGTAATAAAATATACCTTTCTTATTTACCTAAATTGATTAATGTACCATTACTTTGGATTTTGTTTAACATTCATTTGCAGTGAAAGGTGTTTTAGGCTTGGAGAGTGCTCATGTCTCCCATGTATAATATTAAACTTTATGAGAGTTATAGGTCCATAGAGGGGCAGTGTTTATTTCTAATAGAATTTTCTAGATTATTTCCCAGGGACTCTAACCCTGACATTCCGTCCCTTTGCTTGGCACTTATGGAAACTCATCAGCCTGACATAAGGTACCACCTGTATGACCCTGTTATAAGTGTTCAACGCAGACAGAAATTGCAGTATTGTAGCAAAAAACACTCAGGAAATCTAAATCTCCATGAAGATAAGTATTTTTGTGTCTTTGTTTGTTTTCCTCCCATATTACAAGTGTCTACAATAATATCAGATGTATTTTGGGTGCTCAATATTCTTTAATTAGCAAATAAGTGCATAGGTAAACATGGGATTATTATTCTTTTCAGAAGGGTGGTCTGGATGTATGAACTCTTGAAGGATATTTTTTTCGAGTATGGAGCTGAAGAAGAATACAAATATATTTATATATATTTACTGCTTCTATATATACTAATTACATATATATTTCTATATATGTATATATACATGTATACTATAGTAGTAAGTATATCTATAGACAGAGAGACAGAGGGAGAAATAATTTCTGCTTGATTGTATTAATATGATCAATTTAAGGGCATCAGGCCACAGAATATTTTCAATCTTGTGGTCTGGTAAGGTCAAGAAGAGAGAGAGTTTACCACTAGGGGCCAGAAGCTTCACTGCCTTCCCCTAGAGAATTTGTTGTGAGTCACAGTGGTTATTATTGCCTAGTAGCATTGGTGTCAAGGGGAGGTCATCCTTCTTCAGTATATCAATCTTTGGGAGTTAATCAATAGCCACTGAACAGGTTGTTTCTGGAAGCACACACAAAAAAAAAAATGAAGAAAAAAAAATGTCAGATATACTCATTTTAACATTGTTGACTTTTTCTGTCTATACAAATAAATTTTCTAATAACTGAATGCAAGTTGAGGAGATTAGGAGTAGATTTACTCTGAAGAATTGTTTTACACCCTTTTACTTGTCAGAAATGAGCAGTCAAGATAAGCAAACAAGTCTGAAAAGATCTAAGAGGCATCCTTGGGGAACTTCAAATTCACATATATTCAGAGGAGGTAAATAGTCAAAAGCAAAGTCAACAAATTGAGCAATCCTCTTAATTGCAGTGTTATATAATATTTAGTACATGCTTATTATAATTATACTTTAAATATATAAATATATGACTTTTCATGTTGATATACTTTATAAATAAAATGTGTATTATTGTCTCACTATTATAAAATTATTTTTATCTGTTTTTTCTTGATTTCTCTCTGTTTAGGATATGTGAAATAATAGTCATCAAATAGTAATGATGGATGTTACTTCATTATGTATATAGGGATGTTTTTAACTTTGTTCATTGTATTTTTATATTGCTAAATATCTTACAATGACTATGTGTATTTTTTCCAAAGAAAAATATTGCTAGTATTCTTTAAAGTAAATATATAAACTTAAAGCAGAGTAAGCCTACAACCAATAATATTTTTTGATTTTAAAAAAGCAGCAGCAATAATAATAATAACCACTAATGGCAGCAATAATGCATAGGAATAAATTTTAAACAGATTTTTCTCTGAGAACACTCATTAAAAAGCAAATGATAGGCTTATCATAAAGAATGAATGGATGCAGAATGACATAGTCTGATTTATTGACTATTTTAATAGTTTACAGAATAGACTATATAGATTTTATAGTCTAAAATATATTTCTGCCAAATATTTATTGAGTGAATGAACAATAAGCATATACAAGAAAGTAAAGGAGTTACAAAAATGAACCTCAACTCTGTCATTAACAAGTATATAATTAAATAGATAAGCTAAGGTCTATTCAATATTAAATATAAATAAAGTAGAGTACAGAGAAGGGTAAAATTATATATTGTTGGAGAAATTAGGAATGAACAGGATATAGATGTATTGGGATAAGTCAGGAAATGTTGATAACTAAAAAAAAGGCCATATATGGCAAGTACTCTGCATATATTATACATGTAATCTCCACAACTAATTAATATAGTTATAATCTGTCTTTTAATTGCTGCTGTGACAAATTACCCTCAATTTGAGGCTTAAAACAATACAAATGTATTATTTTAGAGTTCTGTATGTTAAATGTCTGGGGTGGGTTTCAAGGTGTCAGCAGGAATGCATTCTTTTTTGGAGGCTCCAGCAGAGAATCCATTTCCTTGACTTTTCTAGCTTCTAGAAGCCACCCATAATCTTTGACTCAGGACGTCTTTCTTCCATTTTTAAAGCAAGCAACACTGAATTTATTTGATTATTCTTCCATAATCATATCTCCCTCTGACTCCAGCCAGGAAGAAGTCTTTGATTTTAAGCTATCATGTTATTAGACTGAGACCACTAAAATGATCCAGAATAAGCTCCCTAACTCAAGTTCCTTAACCTGATCATAATTGCAAACTATATTATGCTTTGTAAGAAACACATTTCCAGATATGTGGGATTCAAACAACGAATCCCTTATTGGGGACCTTATTCTGCCAACCATAGTCTGCCCTCTGGCCCCAAAGATTCATGTCAATTCCACATGCAAAATATATTCATCCTAGCCCAAGGTTTCCAAAAGTCTCAGTCATTACAACTTAAGTCTAAAATCTCATCTCAATTTTATCAGCTAAATGGCCTCACATCTCATTATCTAAATTATCTAAATCAGATATGTCAGGTGTGAGTGAGATTTTGGGTCTGATCCATCCTGGGACCCAATTTGTGAACCTATGAAACTCAAAATACAAGTTAGCTCTTCCCAAAATACAATGATGGGACAGTCACACAATATCAGTGATAGATATTTTGGGTCACATAATCTGTATTTTCTTTTACCTAAATTTCCTTTGACCTGTGTTTCATATTTTAAACTTAATATTAATATGTATCTGCTCTCTCAATACAGGCCATAGATGAAAACTCAAATATCAGCCTTTCTTTTGTAAAAGCAATAATATCTGGGCATTATTTTGTATGCCAAGAATGCATAAAAACAATCAATTGCTATATGAGGTTTTAAACAAGAAAATTCTTTCCTAGTTTTGGAGTCAAAGTAGAAAGGTAAGCTTGTCTCCTTTTATTTCTTCAGATGCCTCCTAGTATTTCTTCTAGTCTCATTTGTTTCTGTTAGGGTCATGCGAGGAAGGTAAAACTGAAGAAGATGCTGTTATATGGTTGCAATAGAATACAGAGATTTTCACTTATATAAATCTTGGTCAGATTTAATCCTTTTGGAACCAGGCTTGAGAAATTGCTGCCTCTGCTCCCACGATAGTTGTAGCAATAACAGAATCAATAAACCTTTCTAAGATGCAGTAAGCCAACTGTCTTCTTTGTTACCTCAGAATGCTGAAGTACTGCAGGGGTGGGACACACACATTCTAATAAACAATATAAATTAGGTAATAATGTTATATTTTATATCTTTATATGTAATTATCGTATATGGAACAATTGTATTCTGTAATGTTTACTACATTTACAGAGAGTGGGCAATTATATTTACATAAACTTAGCTTATAATTAAAATAGATTTTGCCTCTATAAAGTGTAATAAATAAAAGAAACATACTTTGGCTTATTCCTCTAAATTGGAATGTTTTTATTTGACGAAAAATATCTGTCACTATTAGAATTACTAATCCAGAGGAAGTCTAGTCTTTCCTTTTGACTTAAGAGCAATTCTAAATGTTTCACCCAGAGATGTACCCAATATTATGTCTTTTTCCTCACTTGCCTATTTATAAGAAGTGTCTTCCTTTATCCTTAGACTCCATTAACCAACATCTAAGGAATGCCTGAGAAATGCCTTTTTCTGTGATCAGAGGCTAACTTCAGGGATTCATAGAAATCACTTCATCTATTTGCTGTGGGTCTCTACCACTTTCATTGCTGGGTTGAGCTACCCTGAGAAACACCAAAAGGCAATCCATGACTGTGTCTGGCAAAAATACTACAGATCCTTAACTCTGACATCCTTCTGCAGATTTAAGAAGCCACGTATGCTCAATCACCCTCCTGCCTCCCTTCAAACCAGGGTTGCTCTTTCCTTTGAGTGTTTTCCTTCCTGAGTTATGAATGGACACTCAATTTTTCAGTTTCCTAACATCAATTTTAAACATCAGAGAAAAATATGAATGGATAAAAATTAAAATATTTTGATACTTGATACTTTAAATATCTGTCTGGTATATTAGCCCATTAACGGTCAGGAAGAGAGTGTTATTATATTGTTAAAGCATTAGATAAAATTCTTATAAAGACAATCAAAGTAGTAGCTTCCACATGATTTAGTAAATGAAGTTGCACCACAGCAAATTTACTCTTATTCACTGAAAATCTACCAAAAAGAACTTGATTTCAGCTCAGGTTACTGGCTGAAATCTTCCTCCTATGGATCAATAGGTTCACCCTGAATTCCCAAGCATTCTCCTTGATGTACAACTTTTCCTATTGATGTATACATCACTTTGACTTTCAAAACTAAGAGTCAGGTTATACTAAAGACAGATGCTTGCTGTTAGTAGCAGGCAATTACTTAGTGAATTTGTTTTTATCAGATTGTCAGTTACCTTCTGGTTACAGTGGATCAGCTTTCATTTCAATTTAAATAAGTATGTCTATGGCAGAATACAGAATGTACTGGTGGTACCAAGTCCTTTGTAATGTTTTTCTTCTAGGTGATGCACATTGTTTCCCGTCCATGAAATCTTCATTAAATGATGCATTACCCTTAAGAAGATTTCATAACAGATCTCATCCTGCCCCTTATTGCTTACTGTTGAACACTTCATTCAAAATAATTGAAATAGTAATACATGTTCAAACACAAAAGATTAGTGCATAATCTATAGCCTTAAAATACATATATTATATATACACATATATTTATATAGTTATTTATTTACTTTAGAGGGAGAAATAAGACAAGAATGTATTGTCAGTGAAGAATCCACAGCCAGAGATTTTTACTCTACATATACTTTTGCTAGAGAAGATTGCCCTCTGCTGTTAAAAATTTGTGACAGTTCAGTTGAGTTGATTGGCACATTTCTTGAAAATATTTATCTTTATTATTCAAGAATTCTTCCCAAAAATAATCTTCCTTAGAATAAAACATGTTATTATTGAATATAAAAATATTAGATAATGAGTAATCTCCCTTATTCAACCTTATGAATATTATAATTACCACCTTGGTAATTATTGCTAAGGAAAATATTATTTTAAAGTCTGACTTGATACTGGTGTTTGATATTGATATTGGATATTGAACCAATCTAATATATATACTGAAGTTTCAGTTTTGGTCTTTGTTAGAAGAATTCTACCAAGCTATGTGTGAAGACGGAAAAATATCCTAAACTTAATACGGATAACATCCAAGTTGTTAAACTTTCTCTCTGCTTCTATTGCGATCAGAAATATGTGATTGCTTGACTTTTGATAGATACTGTTGGCAATTTATAAGAAAATATAATTTCTCGTTGAGAAATAAGGAAATGATAGTTGAACATGTGGGAACAAATCTTTCTGTTGCCATGCTGCAATGAATTTGAGGTTGATCAAGCTTGCTTGGTTATGTGGCAGTAGAATGAAAATGGGATGCCAGTTCCAATAGTAATTAACCAGAATGATTGCAAATGTCTAAATGATGGAACATTAGAGTTGATATGTTTTTTAATACAACTTGATATAGAGTCATGAAGAGTTGTCCTGAGTTGACTCCAAACTGTAATAGAAGCTGCCAGAATAGATAGAAACGTGGCATATCTGCTCATTGAGCAATCATCAGCCTTTACGTCAAGTGCATTGGCCTTATCAGGTGTGTCACAACATCAAATGTGAAGACATCCATAATTAGATTATTTTGTACTACATATATTTGGAACTCTAGTGCAGTCATTTCTTAACAATGAGAAGAAATGGATAAGATTCCTTTCCCAACTCTGTATTTTGAAGATAGATTTTGAATCCATTTGTTTTCCAATTTTTCTCTCTAAGAAAAGAACATTTCTAAAGATGCCTAGGGAATTGACTTGCTTTCATGTTCTGTGTGCTCTGGTCCACACTGTAATAAGAAGTCTTTAATGTGAGAATACTTTCTGTTTGGATTGTAACCTAAGAAAAATCTGATGAGTTAGTCATAAAAGTTTACTTTTTTTTTTTTTTTTTTTTTTTAGTTCAGGAAAAAATGAATAGAAATTGTTTTAAGATCACAGAAAACAAGTGATATAGCTAGGATAGAAAATCAAGTTTCCTCTCATATGCTCTTGATTCTGAAAGTCTTTCTATAGTTTTAATGTAAAATTGCTAGAAAGAGGTTAATACTTGCTTGACTAAAATTTTATTTCAAAATTTAGTTATCGCTGTCAGGGAAGTGTGACTTTTCTCTGAGTGTTGTTAAAATTATTAAAATACTTGGAGAAAACAACTTTTTTTTCACTCTGTATCAATTTTCAGTGTGTTAACTCTTCTATGTAAATAAAGATTAGTTATATTGCGCTTTTAGAAATAAATTCAATATTTGTTATCATTCAACAATGATCTGTTGAATGCACATTTTTAGTATGAGAGAAAATACCTAAATGTGAAAGAAAATCCATGTCCAGCAACAGATTACAATTTCACTGTGGCAACAGAGCATAATAGGTAAAAATGAATATGAGTAACATTTAAACCAAATAATAGACATGTATATGAATAAATGTTTAAAATAAAAATACAAAGCAGTGCTTTTTCAGCTTTATTGAAATAAAATTATGATACAAACTGAACATAATTAATGTATACAATTTGCTGAGTTTGAACATATGTATCTACTTTACCACCACTGCAAAGTATTAAATATATCCATCCCCTCCAAAAGTTTCCTTGTGGCTCTCTTTGTTTGTTTGTGGTAAGAACTTTAAACATAAGATGTACCCTTTTAACAATTTTTAAATGTACAATACTTTATTGTTAACTACAGGTGATATGTTGTACAGCAAATCACTGGAATTTACACACCTTGTATAACTAACTTCATACCCGTTGAACAACAATTACACATATCCCCCTTTCTTCACTCCCTGGTAACCACCAATCTATTATCTACTTCTAGATGCCTCATATAAGAGGAATCCTGCAGTGTCTGCACTTCTGTGACTGAATTATTTCACTGAGTAACATCCTCCACGTTCATCCATGTTGTTTCAAATAGTAGAATCTCCTTCTTTTTTAAGGCTGAATAATATTTCATTTCCTTCTATAACACTGAAAATATTTAGAAATTTCTAATACTTTGGTTAGATATCTTGCTTTTAAGAGTACAACTTTAGCCGGGCGCGGTGGCTCAAGCCTGTAATCCCAGCACTTTGGGAGGCCGAGACGGGCGGATCACGAGGTCAGGAGATCGAGACCATCCTGGCTAATACGGTGAAACCCCGTCTCTACTAAAAAATACAAAAAACTAGCCGGGCGACGAGGCGGGCGCCTGTAGTCCCAGCTACTCGGGAGGCTGAGGCAGGAGAATGGCGTGAACCCGGGAGGCGGAGCTTGCAGTGAGCTGAGATCCGGCCACTGCACTCCAGCCTGGGTGGCAGAGCAAGACTCCGTCTCAAAAAAAAAAAAAAAAAAAAAAAAAAAAAAAAAAAAAAAAAAAAGAGTACAACTTTATTTATTTTGTAGATGTTAACAAAAAAGAAAGGCCTTTAATGAAAAGTTTATATATCATGCAAATTTATAAATATGTGTATATTATATATACAAAAATGATAAATATATATCATGTTTATATATATAATTCATATATCACGTAAGTTTATATGTATAAACTTCATGATAGATAGATAGATAGATAGATAGATAGATAGATAGATAGAGGGAGAAAGAGATGGATCAGGTTTCTAGCAACTTTGAGGCTCTCTGTCAGAAATCATCTATTTTTCTACAATTGTTGGAAAATGCTATTTTTAAACTTATGCAAATAAAATTGTCAGTCCTCCTAATAGTCACTCTGTATATCTTAATTTGATTTCAAAACACTAACTGTATGACACAAATTCCATTCCATATGTCATGCCTTACACTATAAGACACACATACAAGCCAGTGAAAGTCATAAAGCCCTCCCAAAAGGATGGTGCCTTTGTTAAAGGAGGTATCTCAGATAATTATATATAACTTTGTCTTTTTATTTGCCCCTCAATGCACTATAAAAGATTGATGATGACTAAGACTCATACTTTTCTTCATAAGTGGGAAAAGACAATAAGGAAAAAGGAGATATGAAAAGAGAATCAATATGAATCTTAGCTAAAGTAAAGAACTTGCTTCGTTGGGTAAGAGATATAGTTAGCAAGGTACATTGTGCCTTTACTCGTGGAAGGCAATGATTAAACTTTATCCTGTAGAATAACATTTGTGAAACTTTGGACCATGTGCTTTCTAATCACCCTGGAGTAATATTTAAGAAGCAATATTGGCCAAACAGTCTTTTCAAACAGAGTATCTAGAGTTGTTTCTAGGTATCTAATACCTTCATTTAAATCAAATGCCCATGTGATGTTTATATAATATACAGATGCTGAAGCACTCTTACAAGCTTTTGGAAATACTGAAGGTTTATGAACATGGAAGAACACTTATGACACATATGTTTTTAGAACATAAAACTGATTATAGACTGAATGGATGGAGAAAAGGCTGGAAAGTAAGAAAACCAGTTGGTCATGTGCAAAGGTTGTACCTGGACTAGAGTTGAGTCAGGATCAATGCAAAGGGTGAGATAAAGTGGAAAAATATTTCGTTAGATGAATCAACTGGACTAGAAGGAATGTATCATTTGACTGAATCAAGGGAGATTTTAGGTTTAACATTTGAGTGACTATAAGGTGATGTTGACATTTGTGGAAGGAAGACCATCATTACTAAGAAATAATGAGGTTCTTTGTTTATCTGGTCAATAATTATCCACATAATCTAATTTTCTTATTTCTGTTTGAACTTTAGACTCCAATGATTTAATAATTTAATTATTCATACCTGATTATTTCCCATTCACATTTATGCCATTTATGTTTCTCAGAAAAAATAAACTAAAAACCAAGAACTATTAGTTAATACATATTACCTAAAACAAATCAATATACTGGATTAAAGATTATTTTCCATGCTGTTGTATATGAAAACTACATTTTTCTGGTCTTCAAGAGTAAAAGAAATAAGTGTATATAACTTGCTTTCACTGTTACAGTTAAGAAATGCATCATTCATCCTTCCTTCAAAATCTGTTACCATTTGATTTGGCCTTTTCACTGACCTTAATTTCTCTGGGAACAGGCTCTTGTGAAAATGTTCCATGTCATGTTTGCTCAAGGAAATAGACAAGTGAGAAAAAAAAGTTGTAATAAAGGTTTAGTAAGGAACTGACTGACATTAAAGCAACCTATTCTCTTCAAAATCTTGATTATTGGCCAGAAAGTTCAGAAAAACATTAGAAAATAATGTAAGGGTTGATAGTGGGAAAAAGAAAGGAATAAAGTGATGAAGACTCATTTTCATTCTTTAATTTTTTTAACACAAGAGGAACAGTAAACTCTGGGTGGAAATATATTCTATATAAGAATTCATTTCCTCAAAACCTGAGTGTGAATATGTATAAGTTTAGCTTTATAAATAACTAAAATATGATCAGTCTGTCTTACCTTTAAGATCTTCAATTTGCTGTCAACACTTTTTGCTGTTTTAGAAAAGACTCTATCAATATGCTGAATAAGCACTAAATTCATCGCAGTGCTTCCCAAGTGCTCCTGTTTCACCCTGGAACACTTGACGGAAGGTATTAAAATGCAATCAGGCATAAAATATATTCATATACATTTTACATATTTTAAAGCATATGTGATCATGAGAGAGAAAATGATGCATATGTAAGAGTAGCCAAGGGACTCACATAAGAAGAGTTTCAAGAAATTAGGATTAAAAAAACTTTCAACGTGCCCTCCCCTATCGTCTACCTCCTTCATATACATGCATATTTTGTTATCTAGATGTAGTTATGACTATTAATCAGCATACTGGGGTTAATTTCCAAATTCTGAGTACAATAGAGGATGTAGAATATTATATGTATTGGGAGAGATAAAACTGGAAAGAAAAGAAAGAAAAAAGGATATTGTTACAATTGAGAATGACACAGCATCCAGGAATGAGAAAACATTAAAAAGGGTTGGTTTATCATGCCACTTTATGCCTTCATGTAATGTGATAGAGATACTTGGAGATAGAGAGTCCAGAAATAGTAAAGGCCAAGTGTAATTGCTCTCTGAGGCGTACACATGAGGAGGGTACCATTGGCCCAAAATAGAGATTCCAAACAGATCTGATATTAAAATATGAATCAAATTGAGTCAGGAATTCTCTCCCAAATCTTTCAACCTGGAGGTAGTAAATGAAAACATAGGTCTCTATCCCAGTGGTAAAAATATTCAAGGGAAGAGTTTTAATGTTCAAAAGGGTCCATATCAGATAAAATAAAATCTCAGAAAGTTGAGACCCAAGAAATTCGTCTCTGGGTCTCCCTGGTCTCTGTTCCTGGGAAACGGACTGGTGAAGTTGAATCAAAATTACTGTCTCCAGGCAGGAGGCTAACAGAGCTCGACCAGTACCTGGAAACCAGGCTATGAGATGTCAGAGAATCAACATCATATCTTACTCTCATGTATGTATTAAGTACCTGGAACTTAGCAATTTCAAATGTTTGAAAGAAAAAAAAAAGTATGAAGCAAAGAGAGAAATTAAGGTGTGTAGACCAGGCCTCATGTGAATGATTACAATTTAAAAAATGAAGATTAATATATATTCTTACAGTTTATGCTTACTCATGCACAGTGTGATTTGCAAATTAGCCTTAGTAGCTGAAGACAACAGGATAAATTTCAGAATCCACTCAATTGAGAGACTGAGCTTCCTTGCATATTTTCTGCTTTAATCAATATGCAGAGTAGAAGTCTTCATTTGGAAGCAGAGAAGCTAGTTGGAGAATCATGGACTAACATATCAAATCCTAGGACTTTCTTGATTCACTCTGCTACATACTTTTATTTTCTGGATCCATGTGGCTATGCATCAATGTACATCCATCAAAATCTGCCAAAAATAACTACATTTGTACAAATAATTAGAAAAAGATTTTTCTTGTATCCAAAATTATCCTTTAGAATAAAAGAAAATTGCCTTATAGAGCCCCTCATGAAATAGAAAGTGTTATCAGTTGGTTTATTTTCAACAATACACAACTGCTTGAGTTAGACCTTGCTGGCTACTCCTTGCTACTCAGTGTGGACCTTTCAGATCCAAGTATTAGTATCATTCAGGAACCGACTGGGACTGCAGTATTCCAGGTCCACTCCAGACCTACTTTGCATTTTCTTAAGATCCTTGGGGGATTCACATCCACATTAAACTTTGAAAAGCAATGGCCTATTAATTAGTTTTAGGCCTAGAATTGTATAGAGGTTTTCTGACTAAATCAAGTAGGAGGCCAAGAAATTTAACAGAGATTTAGTTATTTTTCTTTCTTAGTGTTGTAGCTTCACAACTGAAATCCTTTGTGTCAGTCTGTGTGTGTGTGTGGTGGGGGTGCAGGTATGTGTGTATGTGTATAATTTTTCTCTTAACCGTAGTGTTTGAACAAATAAGTAAGGGTAAAGACTTGATAGGCTGGGCGCGGTGGCTCATGCCTGTAATCTCAGCGTTTTGGGAGGCCAAGGCGGGTGGATCACGAGGTCAGGAGATCAAGACCATCCTGGCTAACACAGTGAAACCTCATCTCTACTAAAAAAATACAAAAAATTAGCCGGGCGTGGTGGCGGGCACGTGTAGTCCCTACTACTCTGGAGGCTGAGGCAGGAGAATGGCATGAACCTGGGAGGCGCAGCTTGCAGTGAGCCGAGATAGCACCACTCCACTCCACTCCAGCCTGGGCGACAGAGCAAGACTCCGTCTCAAAAAAAAAAAAGAAAAAAGAAAAAAAAAGACTTGATGATAAAAGGAAACTTACACCCTTGTTCAGTGTAGTGGAAACAACAGCAAGCAGAAGGACTGTAACTAATTGGAGAATTGGAGACTGAAGCTGGTATCTCAAGGAGGCTACTGACACAGCCCATTCAAATTGGAGCCATCTAAGAATGCAGCCCCAGAGTTGCCAGATCTTCAGATTTTTCAACATATAAAAACAAATTGTTTCATGCAGAATTGTTCACTTGTATTAACATTTAATTAAATGTTATTTAAAAAAGAAAATAAAAACTACCCAGATCAACACTTTATGGACCATAAACCATCCAATGTTCAGGTTACTATTTTTGATCTGTTTTAGTATTGTTGAGTACATACTTATTTGAAAATCCATGCCGTGTATTGAAGCTGATATTTTCCTGTATTATTTTAAGTCTGCCCTTAAAATAATACCCAAACTTATTCTTAGGAAACCTAAATTTGAAGTCTTTGGTATCAATAAACTTCATACTAATATTTGCAGGCTCTCTCTCACAAATAATATATACCTATAAACTTGTATTACCATTTATGTTTCTCTGAAACTGCTCACACAAAAAATATTTCAGAATTTCATTTATTGCAAGCTTGCTATGTGTCAGTCACTCTTTTATCACTTTAGAAACTCAGTTAATCTTCAAAACAACCCTGAGTAAGTAGTATTGTTTTCTCTATTTCACATTTAATTGAATGAAGGTTGAGGGTGGGGGGTAAGTATTCAGAAAAAAAGAACACAGAGACTTCCTTTCTATTAACTCAGGACAGCTAAAGTCTCCAGGTTATCTAGGTGGTTTTTAGCTTCCAGAATTGCCAGAGGCCATCTTCCCACCCAGGCCAGCTTAAGGCCTGAAGCCAGTCAAATCTCTCTTGGCAGCTAGATCACTGCCTATTGAATTTCAGCCCTTCTTCCTTCTAAGGGAGGGCAGATATCACACATTTTCTTATCGTAAGGGTCATGTCGTCTGACACTCCTATAACAAAAGACAAATGAAAAGCATAACCTACTTAATCAAAAGTTTTGATATATTTAATCAAAATCTAATAGATTCAACTAATCAAAAGTTTATAGCAGCCTTCAGAATGAAGACCCAAAGATACTAGGAAACCTATTTTTATGCTTAGGTTCAGTGAAGAATGGATAGCTATGCAGAAATATGATTGGACACAAAGGGTTTGATCTAATGCTAGTAGACTGAGGGGTAAACCCAACAATGCCTTTCTGTTCAGATCCTTCTTGACCTGTCTGTAGCATTCCTTCCTCCTGTGTATGGGGAAGAGCTCCTTGGAAATGAGGGTCTTATAAGCTACTATTGGAAAAAGATTAAAACTGCAAGCAAATACAAAAAACAATTTTGAGAGGATTTCAAAAAGTAAACCAAACCAGAAAAATGTGAAGAAATGACTCATATGATTGTCTTTCCCGGTTTTTATTTGTTATTGTTGTTGTTTTGGTCCTATTTTAACTCCGATATGACCATGCAACAAGCAGAGGGGAGCTTCAGTGGAAGCAAAAACTCCAAAAGAAGCTTTTCTTTTTGTAAAAGAAAGGGAGTAAAACAGAAGGCGAAGAAAGGGAGTACTTGGAAGAAGGTCAATATGGGAAAATCTGCCTGTTTTCATTTTTTTCTTTTTTATTCTCTTATAGTTTGGCCCTAGAGGCAGGTAAGCATTTTGAAGTTGCAGCTGCCATAGCAGCCTAGAAAACTAAAGCTCCAAGAGAAACTCACAGTTTGTGGTGAGAGAAGAGGTAAATGGACCTCGTAAGACAGAGTATGAAGAGTGTTCCTTATAAAAGAGAACAGAAGATAAAACATCCCCTAAATCTGTGTGTGAAGTGACCAAGGTCTCATGCTCAGGATATGTCCAAAATTTGCAGGATATAACTATATCAGCATAGCAAAGACATGAAAAATAAACAATCATATAAACCACTGCTCAAAGTCCCAACAGTGTTAAGTGCTTGGAGCAAACCTAAATTAGCATAGAATAGGTTTTGAAAACTGAACTGGTGCTAGTACTGCTGTCCACAGAAAGAAGATAAAACTGGTCTAAAACCACCTGGATTAATTGTCTGCTAAAACAATACTAAGCAGAATGAAACAAAAAGTTAGTATTCTTTAGAGATTTTTAACAGGACCTAGAATCTCACAATTTAGTATTCAAAATGTTTGAGATACCACCTAAAGTTATTAACATACAAAGAATTAGGACAATGTGAGACGAGGGAAAGGGAAAAGTCGCCATTTCTCAAAGAAAAAGCAATTAATTGAAGCCAACCTTGAGATGATTCAGATGTGGGATTATCAAGGACTCTAAAGCAGCTATTATAACTGTGCTCCATCAAATACAGTTATAATCCTGAAATAGATGAAGAGACAGATGTTCTCAAAGAGAAACAGAAACTTTAAAGGAGCCAAATGCTAGTTTTGACATAAAATATACAACATTGGAAATAAAAATTTCACCTGATACCCCTAATAACAATAAAGAAGGCAGGGGAGAGACATGGCTTTAGGATAGAGAAGCAGAAATTATTTCATCTAAAGCACAGAGAGAATGAAGATTGCAAATAATAATAATGAAAAGGCAAATAAAGCTGAGTCTTGGACCTGTGGATAATATTAAAAAGGCCTGATAAAGCTAACTATGGAGTCCCAGAAGGAAAGGAGATTGAGGTGATTCAGAAAATTTATATGAGGCAATAAAGACTAAAAATTCTAAAATTTTATGAAAAATATAAATTTACCATGTCAGGAAGCTTACAAACTCCCCATGAAAAAACTCCAGAAAACCGTGATCAGAAGAGTACTATGAAAGCCTGACAACCAAAGCAAAATACTGAAAGTAGATAAAAATTACATATTGTATACCATGAAATAAAAATACAAGTAATTATGATTTTTTCATTAGTAACCATGGAGGCAAGGAGACAGTGGAACTTCTATAAAGTACTGAAAAGAAAAGCACTGTCAACCTAGAATTCTAAATCTGGCAAAAATATTCTTCAGGAATGAGGCAAAATAAATACATTCTTAAATAAAGGAAAAGTATGACAAATTTTCAACAGTAAACATGCTATAGAAGAAATACTAAAGCAAGTTCTTTATGCTGAAGTGAAATGCTACCACAGGGAAACTTAGAGCTTCAAGAGGAAAAATAAACCAGTAAAAAGTAGTAAAATCTGGGTTAATCAACAATTATTCTTCTACTTTTTAAAAAATATACATAAGATATTTTTTAAATATAGCACAAGATATAACATTGTGTGGCAGAACTTCAGTGATTATAGATGTAATACATAGAAAATTATAAAAGGGGAAAATAAAGGGAGATACAGTTTTAAGTTTTCTACATTTTACTTGATATGGCATAATATTAAGACTAAGTATTCTGTGAAAGGTGATATATATATTTTTAATCCCTAAAACCGCTTAAAAATAATAAATATTAAAATCAAATACCAAATAATAAAACATTAAGATATTCTAAAGGAAAATAATTAAATGAGATTTTTCATTTAAATATTTTCACATATTTAATATATATATCTAAATAGGGACTGTTTAAGAGGAGTGTACATTATGCATATTTCCAAAATTACTTGACTATGCAGACTAAATGCTTAGAGGAATATAGATGTGATATAAGCATAATTTATTATTCTAGTGCAGGAAGAAAATTGTATGAGATATTCAGTTCTACTGAAAAGATGATAGCTAAGTTTTCATTCAGTTTTATTTTCATTCTTCCATGTGCACAAATGGAAATAGAATGAATGAATTATAAAGAGCTGGCACAGAACTTGACTGGTCACGTTTTTGATCTGATGGGACAATACTAAGTCAATAGTGAGGTAAAATTGATAATCACAGCAAAGAGAGCATTGGCAAGAGCAAAGTCCTAAGTGGTATAGATTCAAAACAAAAATGGAAGTATTAGAGGAGGAATAGGAATGAAAGGAGCAATCTGGATGTAGGAAAGTGCTAAGATGTATCAGTCAGGGTACTTAGATACAAATAACAGAAATTAGCTTTCATCATTTAAGAAAAAGAGCAAATGAATACAATTATATCAGGCAGCTCAGGGTATTGCTTGAATCCTGGAAATCTGGATTTAGGGATATGCAGGCAAATATAATACAACAACAATTATAATTGATCCAAAGGAGATGCTGCTTTCAAATAACACCAAATGCTATAAACGGAGGTAACATTATATGCCAGTGTAGCACTCCTGAAACTTCAGCAAGAATTCAGTTTTAAATTTTGACTCGCCACTGAGAGAGTTCTCTGTCGATGCCTTGACCATAGAAGGGGGGTATTTGATTGGTAAAACCAATGGCACAAGCTCAACATAGAGGCTTTTATGTAAATACGTGGTATTCATTTCAGGTATGCTGTACAGGCAATCAGTTATGAAATAGAAATGCACGTTCATAGGGGCTTAGCTATTAGTACGTCAGAAAGGTGACTCTCCAAGCCCAGCTACTACAAACACTTTATAATATTTTTATAAATTATCCTGTATAATACACAATGTTGATAAATGTTCCTTTGAAATACCATGATAATTAAACCTCCTACTCTCACATTTCTTCCACATTATAACTGGAGTTATCAGAGTTAATGAAGTTTCTTACTAGTCAATGAAGTAAGGCAAGTAAAAACTATAGATTACAGAGTGATAAAAACAATTATTACTTGTAGATAATAGGATTGTAGTACATAAGAAATCTTAGGACTCAACAACTAAATGATTACAATAATAAAAATGTATTCCATAAAAATAAGTATACATATCTCATATGTCAAATATATTTCATAAAAATAAATATGCAGAAATCATTGATTTATAAATATTAACCATTGTAAAATAAAATTTAACAAAATGTATAAAATCACCAAAATTTTGAAGTGCCAAGAAATAAACCTAACAACATTTGCATAAGAATTTTGTGACAATCATAAATAAATGGGCAGTTGTATCATGGTTATGGATGAGATACATCACTACTAAAAATATTAATTGTATCTAAACTAATTTAGATGTTTAATTAAATGACAACAAAAAATGTCAGTATGATTTTAAACACTGTTCTAAAATGTATATGAAAATGCAACTAATTAAGAATAGCCAAAATAATCTTTAAGGAGAATATAGATACTTTGGTAAAAACAATGCAGAATTGTGTAATAAGAGCCATGTAGATCACTCTGACACAATAGAGGTTAGAAAAAGAGCCACACAGATATGGACAACTTTTAAGCCATTTGAAGTTTTATGTACCCCAGGATCCAGTAAGTATACTCCTAAAGCCCTATAATTTTATGAGCATAAGAAGAAACATAGAAGACAGATTTATTCATAATGTCCCCCATCTGGAAGTGTTTCAAATGTCTATCAAGAGCAGAATTCTTAAGTGAAAGGTGGTACCTAAATGCAGTGGAGTACTATACTCCATTACAATACTATATCTCATTATGCAAATGAAAATTAACTACATCTTCAAGAATCAATATGTATGTGATTTACAAATATAATATTGAGTGAACAAACTAATGGAAGAATTCATAATTATTCTGAAAAGTTAATAAACAGGCAATTAAAAAAAATCTAATTTTTTTTCCATCAGGGTTAGACAGCAGAATATGATCATGAAGGAGCACACAGGGAGACTTTAAGTTATTGCAAATATGATGGTTAATTTTATGTGTCCACATAGGATTCCCAGATAACTGGTCAAACATTATGTGAATGTGTCTGTTGAGGATGCTTTTGGATGAGATTAACGTGGTAGATCTAGTGTCACAGATTGCGTTCCCTGATGGAGGCATGCCGCCTACAACTATTTGAAGGCCTGAGTAGAACAAAAAGTCTGACTTCCTAGAGTAAGAAGAAAATCCTTCTGCCTGGCTGCCTTTCAATCTAGGAGACAGGTTTTATTCTGCCTTCAGACCGAAACTGAAACACTGGCTCTTCCTTCGTCTGAACCTATATGTATGTATGCATGTTTTTGTGTACATACCAATAAACATACAACACTGAAACATATGACTTAATATTATTTCATTTTTAAAAACATTTAAACTTTTATTTTAGATACAGGGGATACATGTGCAGCTTTGTTACATGGGTATATTGTACCCATGTGGTTGTGACCATAATACCCAATAGGTAGTTTTTCAGCCCACATCCCCCCTACCTTCCTCTTTTCTCCAGTAGTCTGCAGTGTCTACTGTTCCCATGTGTATGTCCATGTGTGCTCAGCAATTAGCTCCCACTTAGAAATGAGAAGATGCAGTATATTGTTTTCTGTCCCTGCATTAGTTCACCTGAGATTATGGCCTCCAGCTCCACCCATGCTGCTGCAAAAGACGTGATTTCATTCTTTCTTATGGCTAAGTAGTACTCCATGCTGTATATGTGCAACATTTTCTGTATCCAATCCATCATTGATGAGTACCTAGATTGATCCCATGCCTTTGCTACTGCGAATAGGGCAGTGATGAAACATGAGTGCATCCGTCTTTTTGGTATAATAATTTATTCTCCTTTAAGTGTATACCCTGGAATGGGAGTGCTAGGGCAGATGGTAACCCTATTCTAAGTTATTTTAGATAACTTCAAATTGCTTTCCACAGTGGCTCAACTAGTTTACATTTCACCAACAGTGTATAAGCATTCACTCTTAATCTGCAGCCTCAAAAGCACTGTTTTTTGTTTTGTTTTGTTTTGTTTTTACTTTTAACTTTTAACTTTTTAGAAATAGCCATTTGACTGGCATGAGATGTTGCCTCATTGTGGTTTTAGTTTGCATTTCTCCAATGATTATTACTGATAAGCATTTTTCATGTTTGCTGGCCATTTATATGTCTTATTTTGAGAAGTATCTGTTCATATTCTTTGCTAATTTCTAAACAGGGTTATTTGTTTTTTGCTTTTTATTTGTTTAAGTTCCTGATAGATTCTGAATATTAGACCTTTGTCAGAATCATAGTTTGCAAATATTTTCTTCCATTGTATAGCCTGTTTACTCTGTTGGTAATTCCTTTGCTGTGCAGAAGCTCTTTAGTTAAATTATGACCCACTTGTCATTTTTTTTGTTGTTGTTGCAATTGCTTTTGGGGACTTAGCCAAATACTATTTGTCAAGGTCAATGTTGAGAAGAGTATGTCCTAGGTTTTCTTCTAGGGTCTTTATAGTTTGTGGTCTTACCTTTGAATTTTTAATCCATATTGAGTTAATTTTTTATATGGTGAAAGGAAAGGGAGTAGTTTCATTCTTATACATAGAATTATCCAATTATCTCAGCACTATTTGTTGAATTGAGAGTTCCTTCCCTATTGCTTGTTTTTGTCATTCTTGCCAGAGATCAGATGGTTCTAAGTGATCAGCTTTATTTATGAGTTTTCTATTCTGTTCCATTGGTCTATGTGTCTGCTTTTGTACTTGTACCATGCTGTTTTGGTTACTGTAGACTTATAGTGCAGTTTAAAGTCTGATGGTGTGATGCCTCTGGCTTTGATCTTTTTGCTTAGGATTGCTTTGGCTATTTGGGGTCTTTCTTGGTTCCATATGAATTTTAGAATAGCTTTTTTCTAGTTCTGTGAAGAATGACATTTGTAGTTTGAGAAGAGTAGAATTGAATCTCTAAATTGCTTTGGGGATTGTGGCCATTTTAACAATATTGATTCTTCTGATCTATGAGCATGGAATCTTTCTTAATTTATTTTCATCATTTCTATTTTCTTTCAGCAGTGTTTTGCAGTTCTCCTTGTAAGGATCTTTCACCTGCTTTTTAAAATGTCTTCATAGGCATTTCATTGTCTTTGTGCCTATTGTAATTGAAATTGTGCTCTTGATTTGACTCTCAGCTGAGACTTTATTAGTATATACCAATGCTACTGATTTTTGTACAGTTAGTTTGTCTCCTGAAACCTTACTAAATTTTTTTATCAGTTCTAGTAGCCTTGGGCAGAGTCTATACAGTTTTCTAAGTATATAATCACATTATCAGCAAAGAGAGATACTTGGAGTTCTTCTTTTCCTATTTTACTGCCTTTCATTTCTTTCTCTTGCCTGATTACTCTGGATAGGTAGGACTTCCAGTTCTAAGTTTAATAGGAGTGGTGAGAATTGGCATCCTTATCTTGTTTCAGTTCTCACAGAGAACATAATGATAAGAGGTATAATCCATAAGACTATCCTAAATACATAGATGCCCAGAATTAGAGGACCCAGAGTAATAAAACAAGTTCTTCTTGGCTTACAAAAAGACCTAGACAACCACATGATAGTAGTGGAAGACTTCAACACCCACTGGCAGCTTTAGACAGTTTTTTTTTTTTTTTTTTTAATACGGAGTCTTGCTCTGTTGCCCAGGCTGGAGTGCAATGGCACCATCTGGCTCTCTACAAGCTCTGTCTCCCGGATTCATGCCATTCTCCTGCCTCAGCCTCTCAAGTAGCTGGGACTACAGGTGCCCGCAACCACGCCCAGCTAATTTTTTTGTATTTTTAGTAGAGACTGGGTTGCACCTTGTTAACCAGGATGGTCTCTATCTCCTGACTTCTTGGTCCGCCCACCTCGGCCTCCCAAAGTGCTGGGATTACAGGTAGACAGATCTTTGAGGCAGAAAACTAACAAAGGATTATGGACTTAGACTCGACAGTTGATTAACTGAACCAAACGGACATCTACAGGATGTTCCTCCAGCAACTACAGTATATATATTCTTCTCATTGGCATACAATCACATACTCAGTCATAAGTAAGTCTTGATAAATTAAAAAAAAAAAAGTCATAGCAAGCACACTCTCAAACCACAGTGGGATGAAAATATAAATCAATAGCAAGATCTCTCAAAACTACACAAATACATGGAGATGAAGTAACTTGCGCCTGAGTAACACCTGGGTGAACACCGTAATTAAGGCAGAAATAAAAAATTATTTGAAATAAATGAAAATGGGGATACAACTTACCAAAATTTCTGGAATGCTGCTAAAGTAGTATTAGGAGATAAGTTTATAGCCCTAAATGCCTTCATCAAGAAGTTGATGAATTACAATTTTAACGTTTTACCTAAAGGAACTAGACAAAAAGAAAAAATAAAACCCAAAGGTAGCAGGAGAAAATAAAATTAGAAAACTTAAAGAATTGAGATGCAAAAATCCATACAAATAATTAATGAAAGCAAGAGTAAACTCTGAAAAAATAAACAAGATCGATAGACCTCTAGCTGGAATAATTTTTTCATTATGCCTTTAGAGTTAAGTGCATACTATTACAGTTTCTATATTGAAAATGCTATTCACTAGTCAGACGCATTTAAGAAACTAAAAGAATGAACTATAATACTCTGATTTTGATTTTGATAGAAATGTATACTTTACAGAGTTCTTTAACATATTTGTGTAATTTAACCATGTTTTGACATTTCATAAAGCAAAGTAGATGTAATGTATATTCCCAATTACTGATTCAATTATTTTTGTGTTGTAGTATTCTTTTGGAAAGTAAAGTGGCACTTTGGGCAGCCATATGACATATGTCAAGTAGAAAAGATAGTTTAGTAATTTGAAGCATTAGTTATTCAGTCTGTTTCGTCATCTATCCTGTGAACCAAGAAACAATATAATTGATACAAAATTGACTGTCCTTCATACTTTCTATTCATTTCCATATTCATGTCAAACATACAATCTAGTTTACTTATAAATATATCTTACAGGAGAGAAACTACATTATGATCACTTCTGAGGGACAAAAATTATAACAGGATTTGTCATGTTTCATAATTAGCACTTATGTCTGTCACCAATTATCAATCCTAATCTAATATTCTATTAGTAATTCAAACACCATATTTAAGAATAGTACAGAATAACTAGAACTTCCAGAACATTGAAATAGTGGCTCATTGTGATGGTTCTGAGATACCTTTGAGAATATGATGGAAGCCATATAATTTCTGACCAGAAATATACTATACACAAAAATTTGCATAAATTACAAAGAGCTTAAAGATGCTGTGAAACCACTGTAGTAATGGGAGTCCATCGGCCCACTGAGATTTCAGATATGTGGTGGATTTGCCGGTGAAATAATACGTCAGAGATAAGTTTGTCTCAGAAACTTTCGTCTTCTCTTAAGCTAAAATTAAACCATATATTTTGATGGTTTCACTTTCTTTTGCCACTTATGTTTGTTTAGAAGAAAGCTTCAGCACAAAAAAGCAAATATTTACATACCAATGTTTTATGAGAATTAAAACTCACTACCTAGATTACCGCCGATAAAAATAAATGAATATTTTTAAACAAAGAAAAGTAAAGTATGTGATGAAAATGAAAAGTTTAACTCCTAGGGAATAATTTTATTATGTGCTAGCCATTTCTATACTAGAATTTAAGCAGATTGTGAGACTCCATAAGAAAAGAAGGTGACAGAGAATTTGTAAGTATACTTTTCAGGAAAGGTTGGCAACTATTTCTTTTGTTTGTATGTCTCATGTTTTTATTGCGGAATACACAATACGTAAGATAAAATAAAATGTAAATATAGATTTTGAAGAATGATTTATGAAGACAAAATTCTTACAAGTATTTCTAAAGCAATATACTGACTTTTGCCTATAATAGTCTGGGTTTCCCAGAGAAACAAAACCAGTAAGATGTATATATGAATAGAAAAAATAATTATAAAGAATTGGTTCACACAATTTTGAAGACTTACGCATCCCAAGATCTTCAGTCAGCAAACTAGAGAGAAATATAAATCTATATATGCATATAGAGACATATGTGTGAAGATCAATGTGTTTAAATGAGCTAAAAAGAATGAAACATCTCATATGTTTATACATATGTACATAAATGTGTGTGTATATAAGTATATGTAATCATTAATTATCAACTAGTATCTCCATGCGTAACTATAGAAGCTCTAAATAATACTTTAAGTTACTAGGCTATTGAAAACTATTGCACACTCTCTACTGATGAGCATTTATAACATTAGGTGCTTTACTCAAATATATTTCCAAAATTTTAACATTAAATAAAACGTACTCCCTAAAACTGTAATAATTTATTTTTGATAACTTTGATGACATTACGTTATCAATACTTCCAATTAACTCTATTTGCGTGTGTAACTTTTTCTTATTATAAATGCAAATGTATTGAGTAACAGTTCCACACTCCACAATGCAGAAGATTAGCCAATATGCTACACACCAGACACAAGGGATATACAATGATGCCAAAAATATGTAAATTAAATAATTTTATTTTAGTTTGTTAAAATAATACCCTTTGACATTTTTATTTTGCCTTTAAATGTTCACTACAGACTCTTATAAGCTGAAAGGGAAAGTACCTGTATACATCATCATTTTGATATGAATTTTCTTGTTTGTGAATGGGCTTTCAAATGGTAAAGATCAACTGCCTTTTAATGTTAACAAATTGATCAGGTTTTTGTAAATTTGGAAAAATATGTTAAAATAAGATAAATAATCCATAGGAAACTAGGGAAATAAAAATATCTTTTCATGTCACTTGAAGTACGAAGGCCATAGATCTTTATAGTTTCACTGAGATAAGTGATCTCAGTGAAAAGACAGGGCTTACTTTCCATGAAAATGTCAGATATCATGGGATTAATTTCATTTTACATAAATATATTGTTAAAGATTATATTCCGCATAAAAGCTAAAATACATTTATTTCTAAACATAAAACTAGTAAATAAATCACTAAAGATTCTAGATTTACAATATTCTTATTTTACAGTTGGAATGGCAATTTAAAATGTTTACAAACAATGATCTCAAAGTCTTTATAGTTGATCACAATTATAAAAAAATACCAATACCAAAGTTCCTCAGGTTATTAAGCAGGAGTTAGAAAGGAAGATACAGTGAAAATAAAGTTCAGCTTGAAGGGAGTGATATGTCTAAATGTTTTCAACCATTTGAAAGTTTGACAGAAGATAATATTTATTTCATTTTGGTGCAAAAAAGTTTTTCTTTGCGAAATCAAAAAAAATGGCTGTACACATGAACACTGTATCATTACAGTATGTGCTACCTATTTTCTTATGGCAGAAACAATTGCCTCAAATATTTTGTCGATATATAAAATTATTTGTGGCATGTGGCTGGGCGCGGTGGCTCACACCTGTAATCCCAGCACTTTGGGAGGCCGAGGCGGGCGAATCACAAGGTCAGGAGACTGAGATCACCCTGGCTAACACGGTGAAACTCCGTCTCTACTAATGATACAAAAAATTAGCCTGGCTTGGTGGAGGGCGCCTGTAGTCCCAGCTACCAGGAGGCTGAGGCAGGAGAATGGCGTGAACCCGGGAGGAGAAGTTTGCAGTGAGCCGAGATTGCGCCACTGCACTCCAGTCTGGGCGACAGGGCGAGACTCCGTCTCAAAAAAAGAAAAAAAAAAATTATCTGAGGCATGTTTGATACCAGTTATTTGGTTACATATAAAAGTGGAAGGTGCCATTTAAATATTTTATTACTGTTCCAAGAAAATATAAGACAATTCCTCTATATATGAGACAGAGGTGGCAGGAATGGAATAAAGAAAAATATTTTTAATTCTCATTTAAGACATAATTTAATAAAATAGAATGTCACACAAATTATAATTAGAAACAGATGATAATATTTTTATAAATTAAATGACTAAGTATTATCAGGTCTGTAGCCTTTAAAACATATTTTGAAATAAAATATAGACATTAAAAAGTAGAGTGAATTTTAATTTTTCAGAAGAAAGTTTAGTAATAAAAATATAAATTAAATAATAAATACTTAAAATGATACAAGGAGAATGAATTGACTAAATTTTGACAAGTCCAATGTTTATTTGGAGCAATCTGTCATCTTAAGAATTTAAGATCTTCTTGAACTTTCATGTCTTTTTCTAAAATTTATGGATCGTATTTTAATACTCTTTTAAATAAATATTGTTAAAATTACAGTAATGATAAGAGATACACAGTCTAATTTGGAGAAGTATTTTTAAAAAATATTTGTTGTGGAAGTTTCCAACTTCCCATAACATTTTGCGCCTTTTGATGGTGCTAAATTTTCCAACTATCAATTTCTTCTCACAACCTTTTTATTTTAATTTGTTCTTTATCAAGAACAACAAAAGCACTTGTTAGATGTTCCTTTCACATAACCTGTTTACCGGTGTGTTTGTGTTAATGTTTGCTTGTGTGTGTGTGTACTCTGATAATAGATGAAAGTGGCGTGTCCCATCCCCAAAGATACATTGTTTGCTAAACAGGATCAGAGTCTTAGGTTCTAAAATGATGAAAAGTTCACAATTGTTTAGGTTTCCTCTGGAAAATTAGAAAGCAAGTAAGATGAATGTTTGCATCAGGGCCCTTGTTGTGCCTGAAGTTGAACCATGCAGCGATTGACTGCCTTGCTCACAATTTTCAAAGTAGAAAAAAAAAAAAAAAAACCTCCTAGCATTCCATGTCCAAGATTGAGCTCATTTAGACAAACAAAACATTTTCCATATATAATGACCCTGTATCAACCTAAATTTTTCACAATATTAAGAATTTTTAAAAATATATTGGCATGATTAAATTTTTAAAAAGTCAAGGATGAATATCTTTGACTAAATATCTTAAACATTAAAATGTACCTAATTCTTAAGTGCAACCAGACTTGAAATTGTTAGTTTTCATTCTTTCTTGAGCTTTTAGCTCTGGTTTTGTTTGGAGTTTAATTGGTGTTTTCACCATAAAACACTTCAGATTCGTGGTGTGCTATCTTTAAAACTATTCTTTAAACAATAGCACAATTTCATATTTCTTAATTACAATTTTCATTGAGCAGAATTAGCTCTAAATGATTTTTGACTGTTTCCCAAATTTAAATTCATTCTTAAATAGTAAAGATTCTCTATTATCATAAACATGAAAAGGAAGCAACAATCCCCAACAGTGCTATAAAATTGTTTTTATGCAACGATAGCATGCTTCCAAAGTAACTGTTAGACATGGACTAGTGCTTTTGGAAATGTTCAAGTTCTGTTATATTTTTAAGGCAGTTTTATTTTATAGTCACTAATAGTAAGTAATACTACAGATAAGAAAGTATAAATTATAAGTAGTCTCAAACAATTTTTGGAATCATGGAAATAATTTGTATCTTAAAAGTCAGCAATTCAATTCTCCTAAATTGGAACTGCTGAGATTTAATCTAGATTGAGTTTATGTTTACTGTTGTACTTTTAAAAAAATACAAGTGTTAAAATGCGCTGGAGCATACAAGATTTCAAGAGGCACCTTTAGCATACACAAAAGAAAGTATTCAAAAACTTTAACAGCATTATGGTTAATTAAAAGCATTGCTCATTTTGTGATTAAAGTAGTCTTTAAAGGGTTTATCTAATTCAAAATTGTTTTATCCACAAGATTTTAAAAGAGATGTGCTTTTTTTAAATGTTTGCAATATTTGGAATATCTACACTTTCCAAATGTAATGAATACATTGACAGATATATACACACACATATATATACACATATACATGTGTATATATATGGTTGCATATTTTATTGCATATTATGCAGATATTATGTGGTTGCATATACAATATTGCATATTACATATGCAACCACATATATAAAGTTATAATACTTTCTCCTTTAAAGCTAAATATATACATTTCTACTGGAAGTGAAATAGCCACACAAATCAGGAACAGAGGCAGCATCTCTCAATAAAGCGTCTTTCAGAGATGTTAAGGAGGGGTGGCATCTGGCAGCAACAGCATAAATGCAAGGTGAGTCCTAGCTGGACTCATTAAGTTTAACCTTTGGTGTGCCACTTAAACTTTGATACCTGGAGCTAAATAATCATAATCATGAAGAACTAACACAAATGACTGATACACCTATACACTTAACAGGAAATGTTTGGAGACATGCATGACCTTCTTAAGCCCAACATGACGTCAGCAAAGCTGCATCCTCACCCAGAGGAGAAAGAAGAGTTGGTGCTCTTGAACAATGCCACTCTTTCAGCGTTGTAGAACTATGGAAAGCCCATTTCTTCACAAAGTATTATTTTAACTGAATTGTTCTGATTCTGAATTTGGTCTAATGATCCTAATCCTTTTACATACATGGACATTCTGAAATGTGAAAGATTAGCTCCAATTTCAATGTTTATAATTCTTGATCACTTTTTAGGCCCACAAACATCATATCAGCCAATTTAAAATGTATTTTTATTACTTTAAAGGTGGCTATGTAAGGTGGAACTGATATACTTGCCAGTAAAATATGATAATTTATGTCGTGTTGGTGGTCAATTCCAAATCAATAAATTGTTTTAGCAGGCAGTCATTTTCCTTGAAATGCTAATTTCATTTTTCCGCAGTATTGTGGACCTCTTATAATAACCTCAAGTTATAAATTTTCACCACTTGAAAATGAAATTTTTTTTGTTGTAAAAATAGCGTTTGACAAGGATATTGAAATAATGATTGTAGAAGTTTGTACTGCTTTTTGGATTCATCTTCTAGTTATTCTATGCACTTCCAATGGTATAAAATATTATTCTATACATTTTAGATTTTCAAACTGATAAAAATCTTTGAAAGAATAAAATATATTACATGATTTCACTGACTACAGTTCTTTACAGAAGATCTCAATCCAAAATACTTAATAAAAATTTGTGTAAACTAAGAGTCAAATATTTTCATAGTTCAGTAATAATGTTACTATTGTTAACAATAGTAACGAACTAATAGATAATATTGATAAAGTTATATTATTTTATGTGTCTAAAGCAGGAATTCATAATCTGTATGTAAAGTCAGTATAGTCCCTCCAGAGACTGTGAATGGGTTTGAGGGATTGGTAAACCTAAAAATTTTGTGTGTGGATATTTGCAAATGTGAATATACACACGTTTATTTTCTGTTAAGGAGCTTCCTTCAATGTACAACTATACATTTGGCCCAGGAAGAACTAAGAGGGATAAGACTGACTTTAAACCCGGATGTAATATGTGGCATTCCCACAAAAGATACGATGAGAAAGAAAAATGCCTATTTGATATGATTTGCTTGACTAACTTTATAGTCAGAATAACCAGGTATCCTTGCTTATAGAGCAGTCCTAGGTTACATACATTGTACCTCCTTAACTATTAGTGAAGATTGCTTTGCTCCCCAAAGTGTCCCATTTTGGAAGATAAATTATAGGATTACATTTAGGAGCACACAATTTGAAACCAAACTATCCGGAATCAAATGTCAGCTCTGCCAGTTCCTAGCTTTGTGACCTAGCAAAACTTAGTTAAATGTTTAACTTATTCATCTAAACAAAGCTGTTAACATCTGCTTCATAGGACTGGGATAATTATAAGCAGGCTAATGTTTCTAAAATGTTAAGAACAATGGTATATACAAGCAGCATATATATTTGTTAAATAACTCATTTTAAAGAAAATGAATTAAATTGGTTTATATTGCTGTTATCAAGAGAAATCCTACAATTTTCTACCTTCAAGTTGTTCCTCATTGCATTACTTTTGAAACCCCATATCCTTTCTCTGCTTGTCCAGTTTACATCTTCCTTTAACTCAAATTCACTTTCTGTATAAATTGTTCCTTAATCCTCTGTGTGACTTCCTTTGAAAATGTCTACAACTCTACGTCTATTGGTATACCAACTGAAAGAAAATCTCTTTTTGCATTCCTGCCATTACTGCAATATTATAATATTGTTAGATACCAAGACAAAGGTTTTTTTCTTTTTTAAAAAAATCTATCTTTAAAATGTAATCAGGGATGAGAAAAGTTCTTACAGAGAACTATGATCAGATAGAAGAAATTTGGAAATAATTGCAATATTCTAATCACTGCAGTAAGCTAGCCACAGTGGGAATAGTCAGCCTTAGAAATAGCCACATCTCAAGACGGGCAACGCAAAGAGTAGAAAATGATCTTACTTTGAATAGAGTAGACCATTAAGTTCTTGGGAAAAGAAAATAGTCTCCCTGTCTTCAAACTTCATTTTCAATTGTGGAATTACACTTTCCTATAGCCTTTGGAAAGTCATAATGATACATCTTAATTCAGCAATAATTTCAGCAAAATAAAGAGACATATAACCTGAAAATAAGACTCATTTTGTGACCCCAAGTTGATAAAACTGTTTCCATCATTTTACAGTTTGTTAATTAATTTGGCCTCTAAGTTATAATTGAACTTTGTGAAAATAGTATTCATGAGAACATCTTAAACTCATTTAGTTTTTGATTAGAATAGTTATAGCAATTTTAGATATGTGGAAGACAGCTTAAATATCTTTCCTTCAGGTTAAATGGAGCTAGCAGCTCCAAACTAATTCACTGGAAGTCTCTAAAATTTTTGATCACATATTTTAAAAACAATTTGTGAACTGATAAATTATAAATGTTTTTTACTTAAAAGCTACATACTCTAATTTTTTTTTTTTTTTTTTTTTTTTTTTTTTGAGACGGAGTCTCGCTCTGTCTCCTGGGCTGGAGTGCAGTGGCCGGATCTCAGCTCACTGCAAGCTCCGCCTCCCAGGTTCACGCCATTCTCCTGCCTCAGCCTCCCGAGTAGCTGGGACTACAGGCGCCCGCCACTTCGCCCGGCTAGATTTTTGTATTTTTTAGTAGAGACGGGGTTTCACCGTGTTAGCCAGGATGGTCTCGATCTCCTGACCTCGTGATCCACCCGACTCGGCCTCCCAAAGTGCTGGGATTACAGGCTTGAGCCACCGCGCCCGGCCCATACTCTAATATTAATACAAACATTGGGTATCATTGAAACTAAACATTGTTCTTTTACTAATAATAAATATTTATAGACATAATATTTTTTAGCTTCATTATTTGTGCTTAAATTTCTTCATCTGAAATAAAATATCTATACTCTAGGGTTGCTGTGAGAATTTTATTGAGAAATATATATCTAGTTTGTAGAATAATAACTCAACAAATACTAGCTACTCATTATTATATCACAATAGACTGTATTTCCTATCCTCTGGGGTTTACATGTGCCACTTTGAAGATCACTTTTTTAAAAATGTTATTGTCTGTAATTATAAATGTTTTCTTTTCTTTTTTTTTTAATGTGAAAGAAAAGAAGAAAATTTTTAATTATGTTCCAATAATAATTATAGAGAAGAGTCACTACTGGATGCAAAATTGTGGGCAACAATTTGGGAGAAACTGGATATTTGCATAGTCTCAAAGTATTGACCCTGAATATTTATTTATTTATTTATTTATTTTTAAATTTATTTATTTATTTATTTTTTTATTATACTTTAAGTTCTAGGGTACATGTGCATAACGTGCAGGTTTGTTACATATGTATACTTATGCCATGTTGGTGTGCTGCACCCATCAACTCGTCAGCACCCATCAATTCATCATTTATATCATGTATAACTCCCCAATGAAATCCCTCCCTCCTCCCCCCTCCCCATGATAGGCCCCAGTGTGTGATGTTCCCCTTCTCGAGTCCAAGTGATCTCATTGTTCAGTTCCCACCTATGAGGGAGAACATGCGGTGTTTGGTTTTATCTTCTTGTGATAGTTTGCTAAGAATGATGGTTTCCAGCTGCATCCATGTCCCTACAAAGGACGCAAACTCATCCTTTTTTATGGCTGCATAGTATTCCATGGTGTATATGTGCCACATTTTCTTAATCCAGTCAGTCACAGATGGACATTTGGGTTGATTCCAAGTCTTTGCTATTGTGAATAGTGCCGCAATAAACATACGTGTGCATGTGTCTTTGTAGTAGAATAATTTATAATCCTTTGGGTATATACCCAGTAGTGGGATGGCTGGGACATATGGTACATTTAGTTCTAGATCCTTGAGGAATTGCCATACTGTTTTCCATAATGGTTGAACTAGTTTACAATCCCACCAACAGTGTAAAAGTGTTCCTATTTCTCCACATCCTCTCCAGCACCTGTTGTTTCCTGACTTCTTAATGATTGCCATTCTAACTGGTGTGAGATGGTATCTCATTGTGGTTTTGATTTGCATTTCTCTGATGGCCAGTGATGATGAGCATTTTTTCATGTGTCTGTTGGCTGTATTAATGTCTTCTTTTGAGAAATGTCTGTTCATATCCTTTCCCCACTTTTTGATGGGGTTGTTTGTTTTTTTCTCGTATATTTGTTTGAGTTCTTTGTAGATTCTGGATATTAGCCCTTTGTCAGATGAGTAGATTGCAAAACTTTTGTCCCATTCTGTAAGTTGCCTGTTCACTCTGATGGTAGTTTCTTTTGCTGTGCAAAAGCTCTTTAGTTTAATTAGATCCCATTTGTCAATTTTGGCTTTTGCTGCCGTTGCTTTTGGTGTTTTAGACATGAAGTCCTTGCCCATGCCTATGTCCTGAATGGTACTACCTAGATTTTCTTCTAGGGTTTTTATGGTATTAGGTCTAACATTTATGTCTCTAATCCATCTTGAATTAATCTTCGTATAAGGGGTAAGGAAAGGATCCAGTTTCAGCTTTCTACTTATGGCTAGCCAATTTTCCCAGCACCATTTGTTAAATAGGGAATCCTTTCTCCATTTCTTGTTTCTCTCAGGTTTGTCAAAGATCAGATGGCTGTAGATGTGTGGTATTATTTCTGAGGACTCTGTTCTGTTCCATTGGTCTATAGCTCTGTTTTGGTACCTGTACCATGCTGTTTTGGTTACTGTAGCCTTGTAGTATAGTTTGAAGTCAGGTAGCGTGACGCCTCCAGCTTTGTCCTTTTGACTTAGGATTGTCTTGGCAATGCGGGCTCTTTTTTGGTTCCATATGAACTTTAAAGCCGTTTTTTCCAATTCTGTGAAGAAACTCATTGGTAGCTTGATGGGGATGGCATTGAATCTATACATAACCTTGGGCAGTATGGCCATTTTCACGATATTGATTCTTCCTATCCATGAGCATGGTATGTTCTTCCATTTGTTTGTGTCCTCTTTGATTTCACTGAGCAGTGGTTTGTAGTTCTCCTTGAAGAGGTCCGTTACATCCCTTGTAAGCTGGATTCCTAGGTATTTTTTCTCTTTGAAGCAATTGTGAATGGAAGTTCATTTCTGATTTGGCTCTCTGCTTGTCTGTTACTGGTGTATAAGAATGCTTGTGATTTTTGCACATTAATTTTGTATCCTGAGACTTTGCTGAAGTTGCTTATCAGCTTAAGAAGATTTTGGGCTGAGACGATGGGGTTTTCTAAATATACAATCATGTCATCTGCAAACAGGGACAATTTGACTTCTTCTTTTCCTATCTGAATACCCTTGATTTCTTTCTCTTGCCTGATTGCCCTAGCCAGAACTTCCAACACTATGTTGAATAGGAGTGGTGAGAGAGGACATCCCTGTCTTGTGCCAGTTTTCAAAGGGAATTTTTCCAGTTTTTGCCCATTCAGTATGATATTAGCTGTGGGTTTGTCATAAATAGCTCTTATTATTTTGAGGTACGTTCCATCAATACTGAATTTATTGAGCGTTTTTAGCATGAAGGGCTGTTGAATTTTGTCAAAAGCCTTTTCTGCATCTATTGAGATAATCATGTGGTTCTTGTCTTTGATTCTGTTTATATGCTGGATTACGTTTATTGATTTGCGAATGTTGAACCAGCCTTGCATCCCAGGGATGAAGCCCACTTGATCATGGTGGATAAGCTTTTTGATGTGCTGCTGAATCCGGTTTGCCAGTATTTTATTGAGGATTTTTGCATCGATGTTCATCAGGGATATTGGTCTAAAATTCTCTTTTTTTGTTGTGTCTCTGCCAGGCTTTGGTATCAGGATGATGTTGGCCTCATAAAATGAGTTAGGGAGGATTCCCTCTTTTTCTATTGATTGGAATAGTTTCAGAAGGAATGGTACCAGCTCCTCCTTGTACCTCTGGTAGAATTCAGCTGTGAATCCATCTGGTCCTGGACTTTTTTTGGTGGGTAGGCTATTAATTGTTGCCTCAATTTCAGAGCCTGCTATTGGTCTATTCAGGGATTCCACTTCTTCCTGGTTTAGCCTTGGGAGAGTGTAAGTGTCCAGGAAATTATCCATTTCTTCTAGATTTTCTAGTTGATTTGCGTAGAGACGTTTATAGTATTCTCTGATGGTTGTTTGTATTTCTGTGGGGTCAGTGGTGATATCCCCTTTATCATTTTTTATTGCATCTACTTGATTCCTCTCTCTTTTCTTCTTTATTAGCATTGCTAGCAGTCTGTCAATTTTGTTGATCTTTTCAAAAAACCAACTCCCGGATTCATTGAGTTTTCGGAGGGTTTTTTTGTGTCTCTATCTCCTTCAGTTCTGCTCTGATCTTAGTTATTTCTTGCCTTCTGCTAGCTTTTGAATGTGTTTGCTCTTGCCTCTCTAGTTCTTTTAATTGTGATGTTAGAGTGTCAATTTTAGATCTTTCCTGCTTTCTCTTGTGGACATTTAGTGCTATAAATTTCCCTCTACACACTGCTTTAAATGTGTCCCAGAGATTCTGATATGTTGTATCTTTGTTCTCATTGGTTTCAAAGAACATCTTTATTTCTGCTTTCATTTCGTTATGTACCCAGTAGTCATTCAGGAGCAGGTTGTTCAGTTTCCATGTAGTTGAGCGGTTTTGATTGAGTTTCTTAGTCCTGAGTTCTAGTTTGATTGCACTGTGGTCTGAGAGACAGTTTGTTATAATTTCTGTTCTTGTACATTTGCTGAGGAGTGCTTTCCTTCCAATTATGTGGTCAATTTTGGAATAAGTGCCATGTGGTGCTGAGAAGAATGTATATTCTGTTGATTTGGGGTGGAGAGTTCTATAGATGTCTATTAGGTCCACTTGGTGCAGAGATGAGTTCAATTCCTGGATATCCTTGTTAACTTTCTGTCTCGTTGATCTGTCTAATGTTGACAGTGGAGTGTTGAAGTCTCCCATTATTATTGTATGGGAGTCTAAGTCTCTTTGTAAGTCTCTAAGGACTTGCTTTATGAATCTGGGTGCTCCTGTATTGGGTGCATATATATTTAGGAGAGTTAGCTCTTCCTGTTGAATTGATCCCTTTACCATTATGTAATGGCTTTCTTTGTCTCTTTTGATCTTTGATGGTTTAAAGTCTGTTTTATCAGAGACTAGGATTGCAACCCCTGCTTTTTTTTGTTCTCCATTTGCTTGGTAGATCTTCCTCCATCCCTTTATTTTGAGCCTATGTATGTCTCTGCATGTGAGATGGGTCTCCTGAATACAGCAGACTGATGGGTCTTGACTCTTTATCCAGTTTGCCAGTCTGTGTCTTTTAATTGGAGCATTTAGTCCATTTACATTTAAGGTTAATATTGTTATGTGTGAACTTGATCCTGCCATTATGATATTAACGGGTTATTTTGCTCGTTAGTTGATGCAGTTTCTTCCTAGCCTTGATGGTCTTTACATTTTGGCATGTTTTTGCAATGGCTGGTACCGGTTGTTCCTTTCCGTGTTTAAGGCTTCCTTCAGGGTCTCTTGTAAGGCAGGCCTGGTGGTGACAAAATCTCTAAGCATTTGCTTATCTGTAAAGGATTTTATTTCTCCTTCACTGATGAAACTTAGTTTGGCTGGATATGAAATTCTGGGTTTAAAATTCTTTTCTTTAAGGATGTTGAATATTGGCCCCCACTCTCTTCTGGCTTGTAGAGTTTCTGCCGAGAGATCTGCTGTTAGTCTGATGGGCTTCCCTTTGTGGGTAACCCGACCTTTCTCTCTGGCTGCCCTTAAGATTTTTTCCTTCATTTCAACTTTGGTGAATCTGGCAATTATGTGTCTTGGAGTTGCTCTTCTCGAGGAGTATCTTTGTGGCGTTCTCTGTATTTCCTGAATTTGAATGTTGGCCTGCCCTACTAGGTTGGGGAAGTTCTCCTGGATGATATCCTGAGGAGTGTTTTCCAACTTGGTTCCATTTTCCCCCTCACTTTCAGGCACCCCAATCAGACGTAGATTTGGTCTTTTTACATAATCCCATACTTCTTGTAGGCTTTGTTCATTTCTTTTTCTTCTTTTTTCTTTTGGTTTCTCTTCTCGCTTCATTTCATTCATTTGATCTTCAATCGCTGATACTCTTTCTTCCAGTTGATCGAGTCGGTTACTGAAGCTTGTGCATTTGTCACGTATTTCTCGTGTCATGGTTTTCATCTCTGTCATTTCGTTTATGATCTTCTCTGCATTAATTAGTCTAGCTGTCAATTCTTCCACTCTTTTTTCAAGATTTTTAGTTTCTTTGCACTGGGTACGTAATTCCTCCTTTAGCTCTGAGAAGTTTGATGGACTGAAGCCTTCTTCTCTCATCTCGTCAAAGTCATTCTCTGACCAGCTTTGATCCGTTGGTGGCCATGGGCTGCGCTCCTTTGCAGGGGGAGATGCGCTCTTATTTTTTGAATTTCCAGCTTTTCTGCCCTGCTTCTTCCCTATCTTTGTGGTTTTATCTGCCTCTGGTCTTTGATGATGGTGACGTACTGATGGGGTTTTGGTATAGGTGTCCTTCCTGTTTGATAGTTTTCCTTCTGACAGTCAGAAGGACTGTCTGTTGGTCTCTTGGAGATTGCTTGAGGTCCACTCCAGACCCTGTTTGCCTGGGTATCAGCAGCAGAGGTTGCCGAAGATAGAATATTGCTGAACAGCGAGTGTACCTGTCTGATTCTTCCTTTGGAAGTTTACTCTCAGTGGTGTACTCCACCCTGTGAGGTGTGGGGTGTCAGACTGCCCCTAGTGGGGCAGTTAGGCTAGGCTACTCAGGGGTCAGGGACCCACCTGAGCAGGCAGTCTGTCTGTTCTCAGATCTCAACCTCTGCGTTGGGAGATCCATGGCTCTCCCCAAAGCTGTCAGACAGAGTCGTTCGCGTCTGCACCGGCCCCTACTGCTTCCCCTGTTAGTCTTCAGCTGTGCGCTGTCCCCAGAGGTGGAGTCTACAGAGACAGGCAGGCTTCCTTGAGCTGCTGTGAGCTCCACCCAGTTGGAGCTTCCCAGCGGCTTTGTTTACCTACTTAAGCCTCAGCAATGGCGGGCGCCCCTCCCCCAGCCTCACTGCTGCCTTGCGGATAGATCGCCGCAGAGTGCTGTGTTAGCAGTGAGGGAGGCTCCATGGGCGTGGGACCCTCCCGGCCAGGTGTGGGATATATTCTCCTGGTGTGCCTGTTTGCTTAAAGCGCAGTATTGGGGTGGGAGTTACCCGATTTTCCAGGTGTTGTGTGTCTCAGTTCCCCTGGCTAGGAAAACGGATTCCCTTCCCCCTTGCGCTTCCAGGTGAGACGATGCCTCACCCTGCTTCAGCTCTCGCTGGTCAGGCTGCAGCAGCTGACCAGCACCGATTGTCCGGCTCTCCCTAGTGAGATGACCCCAGTACCTCAGTTGAAAATGCAGAAATCACCGGTCTTCTGTGTCGCTTGCGCTGGGAGTTGGAGACTGGAGCTGTTCCTATTCGGCCATCTTGCTCCGCCTCCTATAAATGTTTTCTAGTTTTTCACCCCATGTCTTAATTTTTCACTTTGCCTAGTATTTCAGATGTCACTTGGAATTGAGAAAATACAATGTACTAGCAAGTTAAATTATTTTATATTTATAATATCAGTTATCAATCACTTAATATTAGCTAGAATATGTATACGCTATATATAGACACTGCATCATCTGTAAATTATAATACTTATGTATTCCTTTCTACAATAAATATAGCTGTAAGAAATGGAGTCTAGTGTGTAAAATTGCTTGAAATCTATTAAAAGAGACAAGGAACCTAGTGTATATTGAATACTTATTAGATTGGAGGTAGTATGCTAGATGATTTATATGAAACTCATAAATAAATAAAAGGATTATTGTCATATTCTTTGAAAAAATAACTATACCTAGAAGAGTTATGCAAATGGGTATGAAATATATGTCTTAATTGTTTAAATATTAAAGCCCTAAAATTAATAATACTGTGCTGGTAAGACTATTAGAGGGTATGATTAAGCCATTCAAATTAAAATGAATTTCTCCATTATTTCATCTCAAAAGACCCTTTTAGTACTCTTACTACCTTTTTATGAAAAAAATTAATTTTAGGCCAAGGAAAAAAATTGCATAAGGCTTTTCATCTCCTCTTTACCCATATTCTCCTGAGGCTCCCATCACCACTACCACCAATTTACAAGAATTTCAGGGCTTTGCCTGGGGTACTTTACAAATCTGGTTCTTCACTAACAGCTACATTTACTCTTTTATAATCTCCAAAGCAGAGTATTAGTTTAGGAGCAAAAAGTTAGGAAATAATTATATCCAAATTTCTAGCAGCTTTCTAAATCAATCTAGTTATGTACATTAAACATGCCAGAAGAAATACCTAATTTAAAAGAGTAAAAGTATTTCTGTTTGAATACTCTATCATAATGAAATAGCTTCCCTCACTCATTTCATTAGTACCCCTTCAAAAAATGTATAAGCTTACAGTAAATGAAAGAAATAACAATTTCAAAATCATATTATAAGCCAAGTATTACCTTGACACTAAAATTAATCAATGACATTACAAGAAATATAAACTACCAGCCATATACATCACAAATACAGTACCTGGCAAAATAATAGACATGCAGATCAATGAAGCAGAATGGAAAGTCACAAAATATGCTCACATACACAATTCATTGATTTTCAATGAAGGTACAAAGTAAATGCAGTGGAGAAAGAATGGGGAGAGTGGAGAGAGTTTTTTAACCAATTTATGCTAGAAAATATGAACATCCATAATGAATAAATAAATAAATAAGTAAATTTCAACCCATAGACTGCATCATATAGAAAAATTACAGCACTTTGGGAAGCCGAGACAGGTTGATTACTTGAGCTCGGGAGTTTGAGACCAGCCTGGGCAACATGGTGAAACCCTGTCTCTACTGAAAATACAAAAATTAGATGGGTGTGGTGGTGCAGTGTCTGTAGTCCCAGCTACTTGGGAGGATGAGATGGGAGGATCGCTTGAACCCTGGAGGTGGAGGCTGCAGTGAGCAGAGATTGGGCCACTGCCCTCCAGCCCGAGTGACAGAGTGAAACCCCATCTCAAAAGGAAATGAAAAACTCAAAGTAAAATTGTTAATTTAAAAAGTCTGGTAGAAAATCTTCATGACCTTGGATTAAGCCGAATTGTATCAGTTATGGCATCAAAGAAAATAAATTGATATTAGACTTCATAAAAATTATAGCCTCTGTTAATATGGTGTATCATATGATTTGTGAATGTTGAACCATGGTTGCATCCCACTAATAAAATCCCATTTGGTCACAGCATATGATCGTTTTAATGTGCTATTGAATTCAGTTTGCTAGTATTTTGTTGAGAATTTTTTCATCTATATTTATCACAGATATAGACCCATAGTTGTTTTTTTTTCTTAATTTTATTTTAAGTTCAGGGGTGCAGGTTTGTTGTATAGGTAAACTTGAGTCATGGGGTTTACTGTACAGATTATCTGATCACCCAGGTATTAAGCCTAGTACACATTACTTATTTTTCTTGATCATCTCACTCCTCCCACCCACCACTCTCCACTCTCCAACAGCCCCCAGTATGTGTTATTTCCCTCTGTGTGTCCATGTGTTCTCATCATTGAGCTCCCATTTATAAGTAAGAACATGCAGTATTTGGTTTTCTGTTCCTGCATTAATTTGTTCAGGATAATGGCATACAGCCCCATCCATGTCCCTGAAAAGGACATGATCTCATTCTTTTTTATTGCTGCATAATATTCCATGGTGTATATGTACCACATTTTCTCTATCCAGTTTACCATTGATGGAAATTTAGGTTGATTCTATGCCTTTACTATTGTGAATAGTGCTGCAATGAAAGTGTGTGTGCATGTATCATTAGAATACAACAATTTATATTCCTTTGATTATGCATCCAGTAATGTAATTGCTGGGTCAAATGGTATTTCCGTTTTAGGTCTTTAAGGAACCGCCACACTGTCTTCCACAATGGTTGAACTAATTTGCACTCCCACCAACAGTGTATAAGCATTTCTTTATCTCCACAGCCTTGCCAGTGTCTCTTATTTTTTGACTTTTTAGTTAGAGCCATCCTGATGCATGTGAGATGGCATTTCATTGTGGTTTTGATTTGCATTTCTCTAATGATTAACGATGTTGAGCTTTTTTTATATGATTTTTGGCCACATGTGTGTCTTCTTTTGAAAAGTGTCTCCTCATGTTCTTTACCCACTTTTTAATGGGATTGTTTATTTCTTGTAAATTTGCTTAAGTTTTTATAGATGCTAGAGGGAAAGATGACGGACTAGACACTAGCCAGGTGGAGCAACTCTCACTGTGGAATGAGATGACTGGCATGGTCCTAACAGATCTTCAGAGGGTAAAGCACTAAGAGTCTATGGAAAAAAGTCACAGAGGCTGAGTTGAAGGGGGAGAAAGCTGATAATCCTATACGGAACTACAGTACACTTGGATGCATTCTTGGCCCCTAAAACTCTGGGGGGACTGGTGAGTTGAACTGGCAAGGAGCAACCTGCTCTCATCATGGGCCTCTGGAACCCTGGCAGGAGGAGACCCCTTGATTACCACAGACACTCAAGTTAGCGGGGAGAGTTGCTTAGAGAAGAGGTAGGGGCAGCAACCCAGCTGATATGGAGCCCAGAGGGTTTGGTGTAGTGTCTTTGGCAGAGCATGGCAGGAGATGCCCCTCTCCCTAGGCTGGACTTGCTCCCAGAGTAGACCTTAGCTCTAGGGGAGCTATCAGTCTTGAACTTTGCAAAACAGTCTTGCCCATTCAATGGGGTCTGCCTTACCAAAGCACCCCTTCATTTTCTACCTTTTTGGGGGGCCCCAGCCTAGCCACATCTGCTTGCAGGGCATCCTTGGGTCCCCTAGGTGCTCACACAATAGCTTCTATGCTGGTGGACCATGACTAATCAGTGGAGAGCTCCAGCAAGGCAGCCCCTACTACCATGCACCAGGCCACATCCTCCCTCCCCATACTGAAGCTTCTTTAGGACCCAGAGCAACTCCCTATATCAGTTTTCTGGCACTTGTCTGTGCAAGTGAGCTTTGCTTCCCCTGCCCCATGAACACACAGGAGGGCAGTCTCCCCGCAACCCTGCCAAACCCCCTGCTCCCTGCTTCCCCAGTCAGCTACCATTGCAGATGGAGCCCTGGCAGGCAAAGAGCCAGCCATCCCCACCCCTGCCAGTGCACCACCCTTGCATTAACACTGCACAAAGAACAGCAGATCCTCCCCTGCCCTGAGTGACTATTTCTGTTTGTGGGCACAGAGAAGGCACCCAGATATGTGCCTGCCAGTGCCCCACCCCTAAGCCCACACCATCTCCAACACCACTGCACACACAGTCAGTAGCAGGGGTCCCCCACCCAGCTGCATTACCTCCATCTCTGTGGTGAATGCCCACAGGGAGGCAAGCACCCCAGCACCTGCTAGCACTCTGCCACAGCTGCCACTACACCTGCTGGTGGCACATGCACACAAGGTTGAATCCTGCTGTCACTACAAAATGGAATGTTTTGGCTGACACTATCCTTTGGAATGTAGTGACCAACACTCTAGGAGTACCTCCCTCCCCCCAGCACAGTGAATTCCTAACCTCAAGGTGACAGAGAACAAAGTTGGGTCTCAAGTCACACAGAGTTAGAACCCACAGCCCAGGAGTTGGGGGCTGAGCGTTAGCCTCCTAAAATCTTCCAGAAAGGAAGCCACAGGGCTGAATCCACCTTATGATGACCTCACGGTCATCAAATAGGATTTTTTTAAAAAATCCAAAACTTAGCAATTTCAAAGACTGAAGGAAGATAAGCCCACAAATATGAGAAAGAACTCTGACAACTCAAAATGCCAGAGCATGTTCTTTCCTCCAAAGACTGCATAACCTCTCCAACAAGGGTTCTGAACTGGGCTGAGATGGCTGAAATGACAGAAATATAATTCAGAATATGGATAGGCATAGAGATCATTGAGTTATAGGAGTATGCTGAAACCTAATCCAAGGAAGCTAAATATCATGATAAAACAGTGCACGAGCTGAAAGACAAAATACGTGGTGTAGAAAAGAATGTAACCTACCTGATTGAGCTGAAAAACACACTACAAGAATGTAATAATGCAATAATAAGTATTAACAGCAAAATACACTAAACAAAGAAAAGAATAAAATAAAATAAATTTTTATTTTAGATAGTCAGATAAAAATAGAGAAAAAAGAATAAAAAAGAACCAACAAAACTTCTGAAAAATATGATATTATGTAAAGAAACCAAATCTATGACACATTGGTGTCCCTGGAAAAGATGGGGAGAATGGAATCAACTTGGTAAACATATTTAAAGATAATCATCTATTTGAACTTCCTCAACCTAGCATGAGAGGTGAACATTTAAATTCAGGAAGTGCAGAGAACCCCAGAAAGATACTTCACAAAGAGCATCCTCAAGACACTTAATCATCAGATTCTCTAAGACCAAAATGAAAAAAAAAAAAAAAAAAAGTTAAAGGCAGCTAGAGAGAAAAGTCAGATCACCTAATCCCATCAGACTATCAGCAGACCTCTCAGCAGAAACTCCATGAGACTGGGGACCAATATTCAACATTCTTAAAGAAAAGAAATTCCAACCTAGAATTTTATATTGCCCAAACTAAGCTTCATAAGAGAAGGATAAATAAGATCCTTTTCAGACAAGCAAATGCTGAGGGTATTCATTACCACCAGACCTCCCTTACAAGAGTTCCTGAAGAACATACTAAATATGGGAAGTCTATTGCCAGCCACTACGAAAACACACTGAACTACACAGACTAGTGACACTACATACATCAACCATAAACAAGTCTGCAAAATAATCTGCTGACATATTGGTAACAGGGTCAAATCCACATATATCAATACCAACCTTGAATTAAATGGACTAAATACCCCAGTTAGAGGGCACAGAGTAGCAAATTTGATAAAAAATCAAGACCCATTTGTATGCTGTCTTCAAGAGACCCATCTCACATGCAATGGCACACATAGGCTCAAAATAAATGGATGGAGGAAAATCTGCCAAGGAAATGGAAAACAGAAAAACATAATTTTCTTTTCCTTGTAGTTTGATTGCCAGACTTTGGTATCAAGAGAAATGGTGGCCTCATAAATTGAGGAAAAGTTTGATAATAATTTGTGTTAATTGTCTAAATGTGTAATAAAATCTACTACTGATGCCTTCTATTCCTAGGCTTTTCTTTGTTGGGATGTTTGTGATTACTCAGTCTCCTTCCTTACTGTTTGTTCAGATTTTTGTATTTCTTTATAATTTAGTCTTGGATAAAAGTCACATGATCATCTTAATAGATACAGAAAAAGCATTTGAAAAAATTCAACAGCCCTTAATGACAAAAGGTCTTAACAAACTAGTTATGATAAGATCTTCAACCTAAGTAAGGTCATATATCAATAACTTCTAGCCAACATATTTAATAGTAAAAATCTGGAAACTTTTCCTGTAAGATTCAGAATAAGGCAAAGATGTCCATTTTTGCCATTTCTGAAGAAGAAGCCGGAAGAGGTAAGCAAGGCAAAGAAATAAAAGACATTAAAATCAGAAAAAAAGAAGTAAAAATGTCTGTTTTCAAATGGTAAAATCTCATGTACAGAAAATCCTAAAGACTACACACACACACACACACACACACACACACACATGCATACAAAACAGGAATCACACAATCAGTAAAGTTTCAGATACAAAATGAACATACAAAAACTAGTTGAGATTTTATACACTAACAATGAACTATGCAAAATGTAAATTTAAAAGCACAAGAAAATTAGCAAAAAATATAGAGAAGTTGAATTACATCAAACTAAAATTCCTTCTGTGCAGAAAATGAAATAACAGAGTGAAAAGGCAACATATGGAATAGAAGAAAATATTTGCAAACTCTCTATCAGAGAAGAGGTTTCCAAAATATGTAAGAAATTCTACTACTCAATAGTAAATCAAAAAAAAAAAAAAAAACAAATTACCTGACTAATAATGAGTAAGAGACTTGAATAGATATGTCACCAAACAAGACATACATTTGGCCAATAGTATATAAAAAGATGCTCAACATCACTATTCAAAAGGAAATACAGATGAAAACTACAATATATTATCACCTCACTCCTGTTCAATGGCTATTGTATGTGTACAAAAAATAAAAAGTGGAAAAATTGGAATATTTATGTACTATTTTTGAGAATGCAATATGGTTGAGCTGCTATGATAAAACAGTATGGAGGTTCCTCAAAATACAAAAATAGAATTATCGTAAGACCCAGCATTCTCACCTCTGGAAATACATCCAAATAAACTGAAATCAAGATCAGCCTTTATTCATGGCAGCATTATTCACAATAGCCAAGGTATAGAAACAATAGAAATGTCCATTGACATATAATGGATAAAGAAAATGTGATGTATGCAGAAATTGAATATCATTCAGCCTTAGACAAGAAAAAAAATCCTGCCACATGTGACAACATGGAGGAACCTGGAGGACATTATGGTAAGTTAAGTAAGCCAATCAAATACACATAAGGGGCCGGGTGCAGTGGCATATGCTTGCAATCCCAACGCTTTGGGAGGTCGAGGCGGGCAGATCACCTGAGGTCAGGAGTTTGAGACCAGTACAAATGTAAAATATATTTCACAATGTAAAATATTATTCACAATTTAAATGTAAAATATTACATTTTACAATGCATACAATATCACAATGTAAAATATTATTCACAATTTTGATGGCAATATTAAGATAGGTTACCTATTAGAGAAGATTTTTTTGTATACACCACCTTACAAAAATATACCGTTTCTTTGTATTTTTTTCTAATACTGCTTTGATAATACAATCAGCATTAATAATTAGAAACCAATAATGTAATAAGATTTGGATGCCTAAATATTTTAATGGAGCAGAAAGAATATCATTAAGATTTACTTAGTTTGTTTTATGAGGCTTAACAAAATAACAAATATAAATATAGCACTCTTTAGTTTACCAAGTGCTTTTCATATTAAAAGAAATTAACCTATGTAATATTGGTTAACTTAACTCCATTAACAAATGATTCTTATTGTTGTTATTATTATCGTTTCCTATACTTAGTTGAAGAATGTAAGACACATGAAACAATCTGCGCAGAGAACCGTAATGGACTCCTTCCAATGGGGCTTTGGAAGAGTTGCCCTGTTCAAGTAAAGGGCTGGGAAAGCCTCACACTCTGGCTAACTAATACAGCAAGGAAGATTGTCTCTTCTAAAGCTTTTATAAATGGAGATTGATATGGTTGGGCTGTGCCCCCACCCAAATCTCATCTTGAATTGTAACTCCCACAATTCCCACGTGTCATTGGAAGAATGCGGTAGGAGGTCATTGAATTACGGGGGCAGGTCTTTTCTGTCCTGTTCTGTGATAGTGAATGAGTCTCACAAGATCTGATGCTTTTAAAAATGGGAGGTCTTCTGCACCAAGCTCTCTTTGCCAGCCACCGTCTAAGTAAAATGTGACTTGCTCCTCCTGTCCTTCTGCCATGATTGTGAGGCCTCCCCAGCCACGTGAAACTGTGAGTCCAATTAAACCTCTTTCTTTTGTAAATTGCCCAGTCTCAGGTATGTCTTTATCAGCAGTATGATAACAGACTAATACAGTAAACTGGTACCAGTAAAGTGGGGTGCTGCTGAAAAGATACTCAAAAATGGGGAGGCAAGTTTGGAACTGGGTAACAGGCAGAGGTTGGAACAGTGCTCAGAAGAAGAAAGGAAAATGTGGGAAATTTTGGAACTTTGTAAAGACTTGCTGAATGGCTTTGACAAAAGTGCTGATAGTGATATAAACAATAAGGTCCAGACTGAGGTGGTCTTAGATGGAGATGAGGAACTTGTTGGGAAGTGGAGCAAAGCTGACTGTTGTTATGTCTTAGTAAACAGACTGGTGGCATTTTGCCCCTGTCCTAGAGATTTGGGGATTTTTGAACTTGAGAGAAATGATTTAGGGTATCTGGCAGAGAGCAGCAAACCATTCAAGATGTGACTTGGGTGCTGTTAAAGGTGTTCATCTTTATAAGGGAAGCACAGCATGAAAGTTTACAAAATTTGCAGCTCGACAGTATGATAGAAAAGAAAATCCCATTTTCTGAGGAGAAATTCAAGTTGGCTACAGAAATTCTCATAAGTAATGAGGAGCCTGGTGTTATTCCCCAAGACAATGGGGATCTCCAGGGCATGTCAGAGGTCTTCATGGCAGCCCACTCCCCATCACAGGCCCAGAGGCCTAGGAGGAAAACATGTTTTTGGGGTCAGACCAAGGATCCCCGTGCTGCGGGCAGGCCAAGGACTTGGTTCCCTGTGTCCCATCCACTCCAGCTGTGACTAAAAGGGGCCAAAGTACAGCTTGGGCTTGGCAGCTTCTATGTAGTGTGGAGCCTGTGAGTGCACAGAAGTCAAGAATTGAGGTTTAGGAACTTCTGCCTAGATTTCAGAAGAGGTAAGGAAACACCCACCTGAATGTCCAAGCAGAAGTTTGCTGCAGGGCAGGGCTCTCATGGAGAACCTCATCTAGGACAGTGTGAAAGGGAAATGTGAGGTTGAAACCAGCACACAGAGTCTCTACTGGGGCACTGCCTAGTGGAGCTGTGAGAAGAGGTCCACCATCCTCCAGACCCTAGAATGGTAGATCCACCGACAGTTTGCACTGTGCACCTGGAAAAGCTGCAGACACTCAATGCCAGCCCATGAAAGCAGCCAGGAAGGAGGCTGTACCCTGCAAAGCTACAGAAGTAGAGTTGCCCAAGACCATGGGAACCCACTTCTTACATCAGCATAATCTGGATGTGAGACATAGAATCAAAGGAGATCATTTTGGATCTTAAAGATTTTACTGCCCTGCTGGATTTTGGACTTGCATGTGGCCTGTAGCCCCTTTGTTTTGGCCAATTTCTCCCACTTGGAATAGCTGTACTTACCCAATGCCTGTACCCCCATTATATCTAGGAAGTATCTAACTTGATTTTGATTTTACAGGCTTATAGCCAGAAGGGACTTGCCTTGTCTCAGGTGAGACATTGGATTGTGGACTTTTGAATTAATGCTGATATGAGTTAAGACTTTGGGGGACTGTTGGGAAGTTTTGTTTTAAAATGTGAGGACATGGGAGGGGCCAGGTGTGGAATGATATGGATTGGATGTGTCCCCACCCAAATCTCATCTTGAATTGTAACTCCCACAATTCCCACATGTCATGGGAGGAACTCAGTGGGAGGTGATTGAATTATGGGTATGGGTCTTTCCTGCACTGTTCTCATGATAGTGAATGAGCCTCATGACATCTGATGTTTTGAAAAACAGGAGTTTCCCTGCACATGCTCTCTTTGCCTGCTGCCATCTACATAAGAAATGACTTGCTCCTCCTTGCCTTCTGCCATCATTGTGATGACTCGCCAGCCATGTGGAAGTGTGAGTCCAATTAAAGCCCCTTCTTCTGTAAATTGCCCAGTCTCAGGTATGTATCGGCAGTATTAATGTGGACTAATATAGGGACAAACTGCCTCCTGAGAAACTGATACTCCAAAGTCTTGCCTCTTATGAATGTGGCATCCAAATTTACTCTAACCTTGCTATTGAGAAATCCCAAGCTAAGAAACGAAACACTGATACTACACTGGAAAAGCACTAAAGTAGTAATCATAAGCTAATGCAAACCTACTCTCTGAAGAAACTTACACTAACTGGATCAGAGGATAGAAAAATAAAATTACAATAAAAAGCAAAACTTACAAGAGAAATTACAGAATGAAAAAAGATTTGGATTATTTAAAACAACTAAAATGAACTTCTAGAAATAAAAAAATGTATAAATAAAAACATAGTGAATGAATTAAATATTGAATTATACATAGCTGCGGGGATAATTAATCATATAGAAAACAGATCTGAAGAAATTATCCAGAATGCTGCACAGAGATCTGTGGAAGTGTAATGAAGAGACACAAAAAATAAGACAAAATTTCCCAAAATGCAACTAAAAATTGTTAAAAAATAAAATACCTTCATGAGGCAATATTCACAAAGACAATGCAACATGGTCTTAAAGAAAACTGGCACATCTTTATAATGCAAAAACATTCACCTGGACATATAAAATAGAAGTGTTGAAAAACAAAAACTAATTTTAAAAGTGATCAGACACAAAAAGAAATAATCACAAAAATTAAGATGATAACAAACTTCTCATCTACAAAGTAATAAAAGGAAAAATACAAAATACTGAAAAAAATCACTCCCATCCTAAAGTGCACACCGTAAATTATTCCCGAGGAGTAAAAGAAAAGTGAATATATTTTCAGAAAAACAAAGAAGCACTAATTAATGCTTTCATGAAGAAAGAGTATCATCTAGAAAACAGGGAGATAGGAGCGACAAGCAAATAAATTCCTAATCCATGTTGGGTAAATCTAAATTACCATTGACTTTTCTTTTAAGAAAAGAAATTGATAAAATTTTACTTCATCAGAATAAACACTTTTACTCCTCAAAAGATACTGTTAAGAAAATGAGGAGATAATGCCATGGCTGAGAAAAAATATATATCTCCTAAAGGACATATGTCCAGAATATATCATGACTACAACTCAGTAGAAGGAAACCAACCTGTTTTAACATGGGGAAAATATTTCTCAGTCTTTATCATCATTTTCTTTTCTGAATTTAATTTTTTTCCTTATTTATTCTAAAAAAAATAAAAACAGGATATATGTGCAGAACATGCAGGTTTGTTACATAGGTATATGTGTGCCATGGTGGTTTGCTGCACCTATTTACTACTGTCCTCTATGTTCCTTCCCCTCAACTCCCATTCCCCAACAGGTCCTTGTGTGTTTTGTTCACTCTCTGTGTTTGTGTGTTCTCAATCTTCAACTCCCACTTATGAGTGAGTACATACAGTGTTTGGTTTCCCATTCCTGTGTTAGTTTGCTGGGGATGATGGTTTCCAGCTTCATCCATGTCCCTGCAAGGGACATGATCTCATTCCTTTCTATGGCTATATATTATTCCATGGTATATGTGTGCCACATTTTCCTCATCCAGTCTATCATTGATGACCATTTGGGTTGATTGCATGTCTTTGCTATTGTAAATAGTGCTGCAATAAACACACGTGTGTGTATTCCCTTATAGTAGAATAATTTATATTCCTTTGATTATATACTGAATAATGGGATTGCTGGGTCCAATCTTATTTCTGGTTCTAGATCCTTGAGGAATCACCATATGTCTTTCACAGTGGTTAACCTAATTTACATTCCTACCAGCAGTGTGAAAGCGTTCCTATTTCTCCATAGCCTTGCTAGCATCTATTGTTTCCTGACTTTTTAATAATCGCTACTCTGACTGGCATGAAATAATATCTCATTGTGGTTTTGATTTGCATTTCTCTGATGATCAGTGATGTTGAGGTTTTTTTTCATGTGTTGATTACATAAATATCTTCTTTTGAGAAGTGTGTGTTCATATCCTTTGCCCAATTTTTGATGGGATTTTTTCTTTCTTGAAAATATATTTAAGTTCCTTGGAAATTCTGGATATCAGACCTTTGTCAGATGGGCAGATTGCAAGAATTTTCTCCCATTTTGTAGGTTGCCTGTTCACTCTGATGATAATTTATTTTGCTGTGTAGAAGCTCTTAAGTTTAATTAGATCCCATTTGTCAATTTGGCTTTTGTTGCAATATTTTTGCCATTTTTGTCATGAAATCTTTGCCCATGCCTATGTCCTGAATGATATTATGGGTTTTCTTCCAGGGCTTTTATGGTTTGAGGTTTGAAATTTAAATCTTTAATCCACTGTAACTTAATTTTGTATAAGGTGTAAGAGGTTCAGTTTCAGTTTTCATGCATATGGTTAGCCAGTTTCCCCACCACCATTTACTGAACAGGAGATTCTTTCCCCATTGCTTGTTTTTGTCAGGTTCATTGAAGATCAGATAGTTGTAGATGTGTGGTGTTATTTCTGAGGTCTCTGTTCTGCTCCATTGTCCTAGATGTCTGTTTTAATACCAGTACCATGCTGTTTTGGTTACTGTAGCCTTGTAGTAGAGTTTGAAGTCAGGTAGCATGATGCTTCCAGCTTTGTTCTTTTTGATTAGGATTGTCTTGGCTATATAGGGTCTTCTTTGATTCCATATGGAATTTAAAACAGTTTTTTCCTAACTCTGTGAATAATATCAATGGTAGTTTGATGGGAATAGCATTGAATCTATAAATTACTTCAGGCAGTATGACCATTTTCACAATATTGATTCTTCCTATCCATGAGGATGGAATGTTTTTCCATTTGTCTGTGTCCTCTCTTATTTTCTTGGGCAGTATTTTGTAGTTCTCCTTGAAGAGGTCTTTCACATCACTTGTTAGCTGTATTCCTAGGTATTTTATTCTGTTTATAGTGATTGTGAATGGGAGTTTATTCATGATTTGGCTCTCTTCTTGCCTATTGTTGATGTAAAGGAATGCTTGTAATTTCTGTGCATTTATTTTGTATACTGAGACTTAGCTGAAGTTGCTTATCCATGTTCAAGAAGTCTTTGGGCTGAGATGAAGGGGTTTTCTAACTATAAAATCATGTTGTCTGCAAACAGAGACAGCTTGGCTTCCTCTCTTCCTATCTGAATACACTTTATTTCGATCTCTTGTCTGATTGTCCTGGCCAGAGCTTCCAGTACTATCTTGAATAGGAGTGGTGAGAGAGGATGAGATCTTTCTAGCTTTCTAATGAAAGTGCTCTAAATTTTCCTCTTAACACTGCGTTAGCTGTGTCCCAGAGATTCTGATTTGCTGTCTCTTTGTTCTCACTGGTTTCAAAGTACTTCTTTATTTCTGCCATAATTTCTTTATTTACTCAGGAGTCATTCAGGTGTGGGTTGTTCAATTTACATGAAATGGTGTGGTTTTGAGTGAGTTTCTTAATCCTGAGTTCTAATTTGGTTGCACTGTGGTCTGAGAGACTGCTTGTTATGATTTCAGTTCTTTGGGGTTTGCTGAGGAGTGTTTTACTTCCAATTATGTGGTCAGTTTTAGAATAAGTGCCATGTGGCTTTGAGAAGAATGTATATTCTGTCAATTTGGAGTAAAGAGTTTTGTAGATATCTACTAGGTCCACTTGATCCAGAGCTGAGTTCAAGTCCTGAATATCCTTGCTAATTTTCTTTCTCATCGATCTGTCTAATACTGACAATGGGATGTTAAAGTCTCCCACTATTATTGTGTGAGAGTCTAAGTCTCTTTGTAGGTCTCTAAGAACTTGCTTTTTGAATCTTGGTGCTCCTGCATTGAGTGCATATGTATTTTAAATAGCTAGCTCTTCTTGTTGAATTGCTCCCTTTACCATTATGTAATGTCCCTTTTTGTCTTTTTTGATCTTTGTTGGTTTAAAGTCTGTTTTCTCAGAGACTAGAATTGCAACCCCTGCTTTTTTTTTTTTTTGGCTTTCCATCTGCTTAATAAATTTTCCTCCATCCTTTTATTTTGAGCCTGCATGTGTCTTTGCACATAAAATGGCTCTCCTGAATACAGCACACCAATGGGTCTTGACTCCTTATCCGATTTGTCAGTTTTCATCTTTTAATTGGGGCATTTAGCCCATTTACATTTCAAGTTAGTATTGCTATGTGGAAATTTAATCCTGTCATCATGATGCTATTTTGTTTCTTTGCCCACTAGTTGATGCGGTTTCTTCATAGTGCCATTGGTCTTTATATTTTGATGTGTTTTTGCAGTGGCTGGTACCAGTTTTTTCTTTCTATATTTAGTGCTTCTTTCAGGAGCTCTTGCAGGGCAGGCCTGGCAGTAATGAAATCCCTCAGCATTTTGTTGTCTGAAAAGGATTTTATTTCTCTTTCACCTATGAAGCTTGGTTTGACTGGATATGAAATTCTGGGCTTAAAATTCTTTTCTTTAAGTAGGTGGAATATTGGCTTCCAATCTCTTCTGGCTTGTAGAGTTTCTTCTGAAGGTCTGCTTTTAGTGTGATGTGGTTCCATTTTATGTGACCTGGCCTTTCTCTCTGGCTGCCTTTAACAGTTTTTCCTTCATTTTGACCTTGGAGAATCTGACAATGATGTGTATTGGGGTTGATCTTCTCTTGAAGTGTCTTAGTGGTGTTTTCTGTATTTCCTGAATTTGCATGTTTGCCCATCTTGCTAGGTTGGGGAAGTTCCTCTGGATAATATCCTGAAGTGTGTTTTCCAGCTTGTTTCCATTCTCTCCTTCTCCTTCTGGTACTCCAATGAATCGTAGGTTATGAAGTTCCATATTTTTTGTTTTTTTTATGAAGTTCCATATTTCTTGAAGGCTTTCTTCATTCTATTTCATTCTTTTTTCTCTTTTCTTCTCTGCATGTCTTATTTCAGTAAGGTGCTCTTCAAACTCTGATATCCTTACTTCTGCTTGGTTGATTCAGCTATTGATACTTGTGTATGCTTCACGAATTTCTTATGCTGTGTTTTTCAACTCCATCAGATTGTTTATGTTTCTCTCTAACTGGTTATTCTAGTTAGCAATTCCTGTAGCCTTTTGTCAAGGTTCCTAGCTTCTTTGTATTGGGTTAGAAATACTCCTTTAGCACAGTGTAGTTTTTTATTATCCATCTTTTGAAGCCCACTTCTGTCATTTCATCCATCTGATTCTCCATCCAGTTCTGTGCCCCTGATGGAGAGATGTTGCATTTGGAGAAGAGGCACTCTGGCCTTTTGGGTTTTCAGCAATTTCTTTCTTTCTTTCTTTTTTTCTTTCTTTCTTTCTTTTTTTCTTTCTTTCTTTCTTTCTTTCTTTCTTTCTTTCTTTCTTTCTTTCTTTCTTTCTTTCTTTCTTTCTTTCTTTCTTTCTCTCTCTCTCTCTTTCTTTCTTTCTTTCCTTTCTTCCTTCCTTCCTTCCCTCCTTCCTTCTTTCTTTCTTTCTTTTTCTTTTTTTTTGGTGATTTTTTTCTCATCTTCATGAGTTTGTCTAGTTTTGAACTTTGAGCCTGCTAATCTTTGGATGGGGTTTCTGTGGGGCCCTTTTTCTTTTTTCTTGTTGTTTACACTATTGTTTTCACTTTCTGCTTGTTTTTCTTTCAATAGTCAGGTCCTTCTTCTGTAGGGCTGCTGCAGTTTGCTGAGGGTTCCTTCAGGCCCTATTCATCTGATTCTCTCCCATGCATGGAGATGTCTTTCAAGGAGGCTGGAGAACAGCAAAGATGGGTTCCCACTCCTTCTTCTGGGACCTCTGACTTCAAGGGACACCAACCTGATTGATGCCAATAGGATTGCTCTTGCATAGGGTGTCTGACAACGCCTGTTGGGGGGGTCTCACCCAGTTGGATGGTACAGGGAATAGGATCCATTTGAGGAAGCACTTTGTCCTTTGGTGGAGAGGGTGTGTTTCATTTGGGAGAAAATTCACTCATCTGGGCTGCCCAGTTTCCTCAGAACTACCAGGAAGAGGGGCTAAGTCTGCTGGTCAGCAGAGACTGTGTCCCTCCCTTCCACTAGGGCTCAGGCCCAGGGAGATCTGAATTCTGTCCCTGAGCCTCTGGCTGGAATTATTGGAGGTCCTGCAGGGAAACCCCACTCAATGAGGAAGGATGGGTCAGGTTTAGGACTGAAGAGGACACTCTGGCCACAGACAGCCACAGTTGGTGTGTTGGGCTGTGGGGACAAGTCTTGGGACCAAGCCATCCAGCCTCCCTGGCTCTAGCAGGGGAAAAGCGCAGCCTGGCGCTATAGAAATGGGTGCTGCCCTTCCCCTGCTCTGGGAGCTTAGCCTGTTAGGTAGTTGCGAGTCCCATTGCTGGCTGCTGCCCCTTCTCCAAGGAGCTCAAAAAACTTAGGTGACAGGCAGGCGCAGCCGGTGCCGGTTGCCCCTCCTGCCTGGGTTTCCGTAGGCTTCAGCAGATTCTAGTTGAGAGTCTGTAAGAATCTGCATGTTCAGGGGTTGAGACGCTAAGCCCCAATGGCATGGGTTTGGGAGTGGGATCTTCCTATCGGCAGGTTGCAGAGTTCTTCGGAAAAAGCAGTTTTCCTGGCTGGGTAGTATGCTTACTCACTGCCTCCCTTTGCTGAGGGGAGAGGCTTCCCCTTTCCCATGTGGCTCTCAGGTGGGCGGCTGCACCACACTGTTCTTCCTTCTCTCCCTGGGTCATGCCAGCCTTCTAGTCAATTTTGATGAGAGAATTAGTTACCTTGGTTGCTAGTGCAGGATTCGCAGGCTTATTATGTTTTTTTTTTTTTTTTTTTTTTTTTATGGGAGTCTTCGAACGCCACTGTTTCTAGTCGGCCATCTTGGCCCTGTCCTTCATTGACATTTAAGATAGGAAAAATGATGGCTAATCCTGAGAGTTGAGTAAAATGAGGTAAAACTTACATACTGTGAAAACCATGTGGACACTGACCACTGGTATTTGACGGCAAGTATTGGTGAGCAATGTTTCATCCTCTTCTAGTTCGTTACACTATTTGAGAATAACAAAGATAAAAGTAATTTTAACCTTTATAAATCAAGTATGACACAAACACTGAAATATTTCCAATAACTAAATAGATTGTATACATTATGAAGTAGCAAAAAAAGGAAAAGAAAAAAATGGTATATAAAGACCTCATTAAACCCAAGAAAAGTTAAAGAGAAAAAATTAATCTCTAATAAAATGCTTTTAGCATGCCCTGAAATAAATAATATATATGTTTTATGCTAGTATATTAAAAATTGATAAAGACAACGTTTTAGGTATCAAAAAATGTGCATTTAAAATGCAAAATGTGACATCAAAGAAGTTTCTTATTTAATGTAATGCATCATACATCATTGAGCATATGGGATATATGGGATCATGTATAAAAGGCCGTTTTGTTAGAGGGGTTTAAAAAATATAAATTTTCAATTTGAAAATATTCACAAAGTATAAAATGTTGGGGTTGGTAGAGCTAGCACATTGTACCTAAAATAGTATTTTTCCTGGTTGAACAGACAATAGCAGTATAGACTTATTTTCTTCAAGATAATGATTATATTCTGTTACCAGTGTACTCCCTACATAACTAATTACATTGCCTTAAATATAGTAGGAGTTCAAATAATTTGGACTGTGGCACTGAAATTGCATTTATCATCTTAAATATGGTATAGGGCAATTACCTCATCTGGATAGTCTGTATTCTTTTAATGACTGATGATATGTGGCTTTGCTGAATTTTGTCACCAAAATCTGCAGATTTTTGGATATGATCATTAGAAGTGTTTGAAGATGCACCTGAACATATTTTACAATTATTAAGAGCAAGTAGTTTGTTTGATATAGTAGATATAGTGAAGTTCTAGCAAACAATTAGTTCACTCAAAATTTTAAATCCAGAGGCTGCATTAGACTGACTACAATGTCTAAAATTCTATATTCAATCATGATTTCTCAAATTGACAATGTTTGGTCAGAGTAATAGAGTATATCCATGAACACTTTAGCATATATTAATTTAACCTTAATAGTATAACATAATAGTTGAAGAAGAAGAATTCTAGTGTAGGATATAAATTCTAATACTAATATAGGATAGTAAACACTCAACACATGGGGTTCTGAATATTTGGTCTGGGTTAAGTAAAGGCTACAGGGTAAATTGCTTTTGGGGCATACAGCATGAAAAGGATGTCAAATAATTGAATGGGCCTTGAACAAGATTTAGAGGTGTGTTTACTGATTTTTCTTAAAAAGGGCTAAGTCAATGCTTAACAGTTCTGTTTTTATGCCTCTTTTAATGTGACTTCCCATCTGAAAAATTATTTTATTTACCTATTAACTTAGGACTGTATATGTACACTTAATAAATGTATTTGGAGAAAATCTTTGGAAATAATCACAGCTATTGGTTTGGGTAAAGTTAGCATATTGTACCTAAAATGGTATTTTGCTTGGATAAGCAGGCACTGGCAGTATAGAATATTATTTTCTTGAAATTAAGTATTATTATGTTTAGATATTATATTAAGACTTGTGGGGTTAGGGAATTAAAGAGATACAATTCTTTAAGCCTCTTTTGTCTAAGGATACTACAAATAGTAATTACAAAATACATGATAAAAACAGTGAAAGCACTTGAAAGGTACAATCTCTCTGCAATACACAGCTGCAATTTCCTGTGTAAGCACTGAAAGCCCCTAATTTGCTCATTAGTCATTTAATATATTACTTCATTTAGTCATTCATTCAGTTATTCAGTAAATACATATTAAATACATTCTAGTGCCAGATACAGTTATAGATTCTGAGAATATATTGATGACTAAAGAGAAAGGACCCTTATCCTTACTGAGATTATAGTACAGTAGAGTAGAGATCTAAAAAATTGAAAGTACTACAATTAATGGCAGTGAATCACTGGAGCATATAGTGGAAATGAATAGTGGCAGGAAACAAGTGTATAAAGTTTGTTGATGGTATATGAATTCATTCCCTGTGTGGTATTAACAGGACTGACTGACACATTGAAGATAATCTCAGGAATAAACCCAGACTGGGTAGCAGAGGGAATTAAGATCCTAATGTGACTTGACAGATAGGAAGATCCCTGGATATGTGGTAATTTAGAATCTTAACAATTGTTAGATTTATCCAGCAAATCTAGAAAGGTGTAACTAATTATCTTCTATACAACAGCATTTATATTGGATATTAATATTCTGTACAGGAAAAAAGGTTCTATGATCAATTAAGTTTGGAAAACTGCATAGAAGAGTGGGATTCTTCAATGTAGGTCTTTTCAGAGCTTGTAATTTTGTTAATATTGAATATCCAGAAGAGATACAAAATATGCAGTATTTGCTGAATATATTGCAATGAGAAACTTTCCTTTATAGACTATTTTTTAAATGTAATGTTCTGAAGAGCATACTTTGTGAGACACATGACTATGGATGCTAAACCAGTGTTGGAAATAATGCTATGACTAATGATCTTTGATAATAATACTTTATGCTGAAATAAAGAAATAGATGACCTATTTCAAATCTATCACTGTAATTTACACAGTGACCTGAAAGCAACTGAAAAATTTGAATGGCTTAATGTATTTTTGCACATTTTTAATAGATGGTTGTGGATAAACGTTTCACTATGTTGAGCTTATATTCAGAGGACATAATTGATTATTTAACATCAAAACTACTGTTAAGTAATAAAAAGAAAGAAATACGAAGTTTATGTGAAAATGTCAATCATAACCAACTTTTAACAAGCAGTTTTTATTGTCCAGTATACCTGATTAACAGAGAAAAGATAGGTAGGGTGAAGGAAGCACTAGACGTACATCCAGGAGGCCTGGCCTCCTTGCTCAGGTCTACCATTAATTATCAGTGTGTTCTTGTACGAAGAATCTCTTCATCTCAGAATTTGTAGCTTCTTAGAGATCATGTAGTCAAATAACCTGATTGCCCTGAATCTTCAAAATGCAAACCGGATCGGACCGGATCAAACCGGATCAAGCCAGTCCATACCGGATCAAACCGGATCAAACCAGATCAAACCGAATCTGACCGGATCAAACTGGATCAAACCAGATCAAAGCAGATCAAACCGGATCGGACCGGAACAAACCGTATCAAACCGGATCAAACCGGATCAGACCGGATCAAACCGGATCAAACCACTCCAGACCGGATCAAACCAGATAAACCGGATCAGACTGGATCAAACCGGATCAGACCTGATTAAACCGGATCAAACCGGATCAGACCGGATCAAACCAGTCCAGACCGGATCAAAACGGATCAAGCCGGATCAAACTGGATCAAGCCGGATGAAACCGGATCAAACCGGATCAAACCAGTCCAGACCGGATCAAACCGGATCATACCAGATCAGACCGGATCAAACCAGTCCAGACCGGATCAAACCGGATCAAGCCGGATCAAACCACTCCAGGCCGGATCAAACTGGATCAAGCCGGATCAAACCGGATCAAACCGGATCAAACCAGTCCAGACCGGATCAAACCGGATCAAACCAGTCCAGGCCGGATCAAGCCGGATCAAGCCGGATCAAACCAGTCCAGACCGGATCAAACCGGATCAAACCAGTCCAGGCCGGATCAAACCGGATCAAGCCGGATCAAACCAGTCCAGACCGGATCAAACCGGATCATAGCAGATCAGACCGGATCAAACCAGTCCAGACCGGATCAAACCGGATCAAGCCGGATCAAACCACTCCAGGACGGATCAAACTGGATCAAGCCGGATCAAACCGGATCAAACCAGATCAAACCAGTCCAGACCGGATCAAACCGGATCAAACCAGTCCGGGCTGGATCAAACCGGATCAGACCGGATCAGACCGGATCAAACCAGTCCAGACCGGATCAAACCGGATCAAGCCGGATCAAACCACTCCAGGACGGATCAAACTGGATCAAGCCGGATCAAACCGGATCAAACCAGATCAAACCAGTCCAGACCGGATCAGACCAGTCCATGCCGGATCAAACCGGATCATACCAGATCAGACCGGATCAAACCAGTCCAGACCGGATCAAACCGGATCAAGCCGGATCAAACCACTCCAGGCCGGATCAAACTGGATCAAGCCGGATGAAACCGGATCAAACCGGATCAAACCAGTCCAGACCGGATCAAACCGGATCAAACCAGTCCAGGCCGGATCAAACCGGATCATACCAGATCAGACCGGATCAAACCAGTCCAGCCCGGATCAAACTGGATCAAACCGGATCAAACCGGATCAGACCGGATCAAACCAGTCCAGACCGGATCAAAACGGATCAAGCCGGATCAAACTGGATCAAGCCGGATGAAACCGGATCAAACCGGATCAAACCAGTCCAGACCGGATCAAACCAGATCAAACCAGTCCAGGCCGGATCAAACCGGATCATACCAGATCAGACCGGATCAAACCAGTCCAGACCGGATCAAACCGGATCAAGCCGGATCAAACCACTCCAGCCCGGATCAAACTGGATCAAGCCGGATCAAACCGGATCAAACCGGGTCCAGACCGGATCAAACCGGATCAAACCAGTCCAGGCCGGATCAAACCGGATCATACCAGATCAGACCGGATCAAACCAGTCCAGACCGGATCAAACCGGATCAAGCCGGATCAAACCACTCCAGACCGGATCAAACTGGATCAAGCCGGATCAAACCGGATCAAACCGGGTCCAGACCTGATCAAACCGGATCAAACCAGTCCAGGCCGGATCAAACCGGATCATACCAGATCAGACCGGATCAAACCAGTCCAGACCGGATCAAACCGGATCAAGCCGGATCAAACAACTCCAGACCGGATCAAACTGGAGCAAGCCGGATCAAACCGGATCAAACCGGATCAAACCAGTCCAGACCGGATCAAACCAGTCCAGGCCGGATCAAACCGGATCATACCAGATCAGACCGGATCAAACCAGTCCAGACCGGATCAAACCGGATCAAGCCGGATCAAACCACTCCAGCCCGGATCAAACTGGATCAAGCCGGATCAAACCGGATCAAACCGGGTCCAGACCGGATCAAACCGGATCAAACCAGTCCAGGCCGGATCAAACCGGATCATACCAGATCAGACCGGATCAAACCAGTCCAGACCGGATCAAACCGGATCAAGCCGGATCAAACCACTCCAGACCGGATCAAACTGGATCAAGCCGGATCAAACCGGATCAAACCGGGTCCAGACCGGATCAAACCGGATCAAACCAGTCCAGGCCGGATCAAACCGGATCATACCAGATCAGACCGGATCAAACCAGTCCAGACCGGATCAAACCGGATCAAGCCGGATCAAACCACTCCAGACCGGATCAAACTGGAGCAAGCCGGATCAAACCGGATCAAACCGGATCAAACCAGTCCAGACCGGATCAAACCAGTCCAGGCCGGATCAAACCGGATCATACCAGATCAGACCGGATCAAACCAGTCCAGACCGGATCAAACCGGATCAAGCCGGATCAAACCACTCCAGGCCGGATCAAACTGGATCAAGCCGGATCAAACCGGATCAAACCGGATCAAACCAGTCCAGACCGGATCAAACCAGTCCAGGCCGGATCAAGCCGGATCAAGCCGGATCAAACCAGTCCAGACCGGATCAAACCGGATCAAACCAGTCCAGGCCGGATCAAACCGGATCAAGCCGGATCAAACCAGTCCAGACCGGATCAAACCGGATCATAACAGATCAGACCGGATCAAACCAGTCCAGACCGGATCAAACCGGATCAAGCCGGATCAAACCACTCCAGGACGGATCAAACTGGATCAAGCCGGATCAAACCGGATCAAACCAGATCAAACCAGTCCAGACCGGATCAAACCGGATCAAACCAGTCCGGGCTGGATCAAACCGGATCAGACCGGATCAGACCGGATCAAACCAGTCCAGACCGGATCAAACCGGATCAAGCCGGATCAAACCGGATCAAGCCGGATCAAACTGGATCAAGCCGGATGAAACCGGATCAAACCAGTCCAGACCGGATCAAACCGGATCATAACAGATCAGACCGGATCAAACCAGTCCAGACCGGATCAAACCGGATCAAGCCGGATCAAACCACTCCAGGACGGATCAAACTGGATCAAGCCGGATCAAACCGGATCAAACCAGATCAAACCAGTCCAGACCGGATCAAACCGGATCAAACCAGTCTGGGCTGGATCAAACCGGATCAGACCGGATCAGACCGGATCAAACCAGTCCAGACCGGATCAAACCGGATCAAGCCGGATCAAACCGGATCAAGCCGGATCAAACTGGATCAAGCCGGATGAAACCGGATCAAACCGGATTAAACCAGTCCAGACCGGATCAGACCAGTCCATGCCGGATCAAACCGGATCATACCAGATCAGACCGGATCAAACCAGTCCAGACCGGATCAAACCGGATCAAGCCGGATCAAACCACTCCAGGCCGGATCAAACTGGATCAAGCCGGATGAAACCGGATCAAACCGGATCAAACCAGTCCAGACCGGATCAAACCGGATCAAACCAGTCCAGGCCGTATCAAACCGGATCATACCAGATCAGACCGGATCAAACCAGTCCAGACCGGATCAAACCGGATCAAGCCGGATCAAACCACTCCAGGCCGGATCAAACTGGATCAAGCCGGATCAAACTGGATCAAGCCGGATGAAACCGGATCAAACCGGATCAAACCAGTCCAGACCGGATCAAACCGGATCATACCAGATCAGACCGGATCAAACCAGTCCAGACCGGATCAAACCGGATCAAGCCGGATCAAACCAGTCCAGCCCGGATCAAACTGGATCAAACCGGATCAAACCGGATCAGACCGGATCAAACCAGTCCAGACCGGATCAAACCGGATCAAGCCGGATCAAACCAGTCCGGGCCGGATCAAAACGGATCAAACCGGATCAGACCGGATCAAAGCAGTCCAGACCGTATCAAACCAGTGCAGACCGGATCAAACCGGATCAAACCAGTCCGGGCCGGATCAAACCGGATCAAACCAGTCCAGACCGGATCAAACTGGATCAACCGGATCAGACCGGATCCAACCGGATCAGACCTGATTAAACCGGATCAAACCGGATCAGACCGGATCAAAGCAGTCCAGACCGGATCAAACCAGTCCGGGCCGGAACAAACCGGATCAGACCGGATCAAACCAGTCCAGGTCGGATCAAACCGGATCAAGCCGGATCAAACCATTCCAGGCCGGATCAAACTGGATCAAGCCGGATCAAACCGGATCAGACCGGATCAAACCAGTCCAGACCGGATCAAACCGGATCAAACCAGTCCGGGCCGGATCAAACTGGATCAAACCAGTCCCGACCGGATCAAACCGGATAAACCGGATCAGACCGGATCCAACCGGATCAGACCTGATTAAACCGGATCAAACCGGATCAGACCGGATCAAACCAGTCCAGACCGGATCAAAACGGATGAAGCCGGATCATCAAACCGGATCAAAGCAGTCCAGACCGGATCAAACCAGTCCAGGCCGGATCAAACCGGATCAATCCGGATCAAACTAGTCCAGACCGGATCAAACCGGATCAAACCAGTCCAGGCCGGATCAAACCGGATCATACCAGATCAGACCGGATCGAACCAGTCCAGACCGGATCAAACCGGATCAAGCCGGATCAAACCACTCCAGGCCGGATCAAACTGGATCAAGCCAGATCAAACCGGATCAAACCGCATCAAACCAGTCCAGACCGGATCAAACCGGATCAAACCAGTCCGGGCTGGATCAAACCGGATCAATCCGGATCAGACCGGATCAAACCAGATCAAACCAGTCCAGACTGGATCAAACCGGATCAAGCCGGATCAAACCAGTCCAAACCGGATCAAGCCAGATCAAACCAGTCCAAACCGGATCAAACCGGATCAAGCCGGATCAACCTGGATCAGATCGGATCCAAACAAGTCAAACCAGATCAAAACAGACCAGACCGGAAAAAACCAGACCAGAGCAGAGCAGACCGTATCAAACCAGACCAGACCAGATCAAACGACATCAAACCAGACCAGTCCGGAACAAAGAATACCAGACCGGACCAGACCAGATCAAACTAGACCAGACCAGATGAAACGAGATCAAACCAAACCAGACCGGATTAAACCAGACCACACCGGACCAGACCAGATCAAACCAGTCCAGACAGGATGAAAACAGTGTGATAAGTTCTTTCTGACCCTGGGCAAGTCCAGAGGTGCCATCCAGGAGCCAGAGACTGGAGTAAACCACTTAGACTTATTCCTGGTGTTCTACCACACTGTAGTTGAGCTGGTACTCAAACTACGTGACACAGTCCTTCTCACTCTTGCCTCCCCTTTTCAAAGGCAGGGAAGCCTCATCCTGTGTCTGTCTACCATCACCATGGGGTCTACTACCAGACTACCACCAATGTTCCCTTAAAGTCCAGGGGCTTTTCAGTTAGTTTGTGGTGAATGATGCCTGGCCTGGGACTCATCCTTCAGGGCAATGGGGACCCCTCTGGCCCAGGGCAGGTCAGAACTATGGTCCCAGAGCCAATGCCTACAACTGGGGACCCGAGGTGCCCAGTTGGCACTCTATCGCTCTTTGACCAAGCTGGTACCTAAAGTGCAAGGCAAAGTCTCCTTAACTTTTCCCACTTTTCTCAAGTAGAAGGAGTCTTGTCCCGTAGCCACCACAGCTGACAATGTGCTGAGTGTCACCTGAAACCAGCAAGTCTCAGTGTGTCACCCAAAACATTGGAGGTAATATCTGGGCATTGCTACTTGTTATTTAGGGCCCAAGAGCTCTTCAATTAGCAGATGATGTATCCTGCCAGGACTGGGTGCTTCCCTTCAAGGCAGCATGTTCCCTTCTGGCCCAGCGTGTGTCTAGAAGTGTCATTCAGAAACAAGGGCCTGGAAAGGTGGGTCCATGACTCTGATTGTAGCTTATTCTCCTGTAGCAGAGCTAATAATCCAAGATGCAAGATGAAGTCCTCCTCACTTTTCTCCCACCTCTGCTCAAGTGGAGGAAGGGGTTCTCTTTTAGAGTCACAAGCTTTACAACCTGGGGTTAGGGCAGGGGTGATGCCAGCACTCCTTTAGTTGCCCAGCTGGTGTCCCAGTAGGCAGTATCTGCCCACCCCCTACCCCAACCCCCACCCACTGGTTTTGGGTCCAGTTCAGCCCTAGGACTTGCCTAGGACTTGTAGCCCTTGTGGCCTAGATTTCCTTTAAAGAGTAGTTGGGGTCCCAGAGCACTTTTGTCTATGGAGGCAAGGCTTGTGGGCACTCAAGTTCAGATTGCTATTATCCCCGAATCCCCTCTGGCTAGTGTTGGTTTAAATACACCCTCTGTGGGTGTGCATCAGCTGAGTCTGGTTGGGTTTTCTTTTCTTCTATAACAGGGCAAAACTGACTTCAATGCCTCACAATGGCTATGTACTTTCCCTCTCCCCAGCAAACAGAAACACTCTCCACATCATGCTGCCACTGCCACTGGGTGGCAGAAGGGTGGTGACAGCAATTTAAGACTGATTTTCTTACCTCTTCAGGGTCTCTTTCAGCAATATGATGTTCAACTCAGGTGCTGTGAGTGAGAGCGCTCACCTGATTTTTGGTTCTTATGAAGGTGTTTATTTTGTATAGATAGTTGTTAAATTGGTGTTCTTGCAGGGGGAATGATTGGTGGAGCCTTCTATTCTGTCATCTTGCTCTGCCCCAATCCAACTTCGTTGGTTTTGCTTAAAAGTGCTTTGGCTATTCAGTGTCTTTTGTGATTGCATATAAATTTTAGGATATTTTTCTATTTCTCTGGAGATTGTCATTGTTATTGATAGAGATTGCACTGAATTTGTAAAGTGTATTTTATGTCATTATCATTTTAGCAATATTAATTCTTCCAATACAATATCATGAAATATCTTTTCATTTTCCTTGTGTCTTCTTCAATTCCTTTTATCAGGGTTTTATAGTATTCCTTGTATAGATCTTCTACTTCTTTGATTACATTTCTTTTTAGATATTTTATAATTTTTGTAGCTATTGTAAGTGGGATTGTTTTTTTGGTTGCTTTTTCAGATTGTTCACTGTTGGACTACATAAATGTTAATGTTTTCATATGTTGATTTTGGATCCTGCAACTTTACTGAATTTATCAGTTCTAATAGTTTTTTGTGTGTGTATTCTTTAGATTTTTCTAAGTATAAAATTATGATGACTGTGAGCAAAGCTAATTTGACTTCTTCTTGTCCAATTTGGATATCCTGTATTCATTTCTCTTGCCTAATTTCTTTAGCCTGGACTCCCAAAATTATGTTAAATAAAAGTGGTGGAATTGGGTGTCTGTTTACTTTTCCAGGTCTTAGAGAAAGGGCTTTCACTTTTTCCCCATTTACTGTATTACTTGTGAGTTTGTCATATATGACCTTTACTATTTTTATGTATGTCCTTTTTATAACCAGTATCTTGAGAGTTTTCATCATAAGTAAATGCTAATTTATATCAAATGCTTTTTAACATCTATTACAACTATAGTATGATATATAATTGTTGATTTTTTTACTGTGATATATCATTTTTATTCATTTGCATATGTTGATCCATATTTACATCTCTGAGATGAATCCAACTTGATCATGGTGAATGGTCTTTTTAATGTGTTTAATTTGGTTTGCTAAATATTTTCTTGAGGATTTTTGCATCTGTGTTCCTCACTGATATTGGCCTACAGTTTTCACTCCTACTTGTAATTTTGGCATTATGGTAATATTGGCCTCATAGAATTAATATGGAAGTATTCTCCCATCTTCAATTTTTTGAAGTTTTTGCATTGAATAAGTATTAGTCTTCTTTAAATGTTTGGTAGAATTCAACAGTGAAGATGTCAGGCCTTCAACTTTTCCTTAATGATAAACTTATTATAATTTCAATGTTGTTACTAATTATTAGTTGGTTCAATCTTCATATGTTATATGTTTCCAGGAATTTTTTAATCATATAAGTTTCACAAATTGTTGGCCTATAGGTTTCCATGATAGCCTCTAATGATTCTTTGTCTTATGCTTTTGTAACCTCAGTTGTTTTGTCTCATTTTTCATTCTAATTTGTTGTTGTCTTCTGTCTTATTATAGCTAAAGGCTTACTGGTTTTGTTTGTTTTCAAGCAACCAATTTTCTGTTTTGTTGATATTCTGTATTTGTTTAGTCTCCATTTCATTTATTTTCATTTATTCTGATATTTACCATTTCTTTCCTTCAACTAATTTTGATTTTGATTTGAATTTTTTTCTTGTTTGAGATATACCATTAGGTTGTTGATTTGAAGTCTTTCTACATTTTTGTATACATGTTTGCTGTTATAATATTTCTGTTTAATGTTGCTTTTGCTGCCTTGGATAGATCGTGGAATGACATATTTTCATTTCTTTTTTAGGGATCAAGAAATTTTAAAATTTACTTCTTAAAAAATTGATCAAGATTGATTCAGCTTCCCATCTTCCAAGAAGCTACATGTATATATCAAAGCTTATGTCTAGATGAGGAAGCAAATACTGCAGAGAGATAGTCAAAATGTCTTTTTACCCTCCCCTAGAAAGTGATTGGCAAAATGAGATAACATAGGCAAGGTTTTTTTGTCTGTTTTATTGTTTTTTGTTTTTTGTTTTTTTTTTTGAAATAGCTCTGACAGGCAACAAATAATATAGTGTACGTCTTCTTTAAACTAGTGATTTTAGTGATATCGTCAATTAATAAATTTTTATATCCCCAAGTTTTCAGTCATTCTCAGTAGGAAAGGTTTATGGCAGAACTTTGTGATTTCACTAATCATTTATTTTAAATATTTAAAGGTTTTGAGTAGTTATAGATTCATAAGAAGTTACCAAATAATGTAAGGAGAGGACTTGTGTACTCTTCACCTAGTTTCCCCCAATGGTAATTTTGCATATAACTACAGTATAATTTCAAAACCAGAAAGTTGAAATTGGTATAATCCACGGAGTTTATTTAAACCTCTGTTCTATATGCACTCATTTACGTTGGCATGTGTTCTGTGCACTTTCATCATCTGTGTGGACTTGTGTAATAACCACCACAAACAAGGCACAAAACTATTTCATCACCACAAGTTTCTAACATGGTGCCCTTTTATATTCACAATCCCATTCCCAATATTTTGGGACTAGCTTTTGTATTCAATATAATTCTTAAGAGATTCCATCCAGGCTGTGGTATGTATCAAGTTTATTCTTTGTAATACTCAGTAGTATTTCATGATACAGATGTATCACAATTTGCTTAATCATTCACATTTAGAAGGACATTTGGATCATTTTCAGTTCAGAGGGTATTACAAATAAATCTGCTATGAATATTCATGCACAGATTTTGTATAAACAGACGTTTTCATTTCTCTGAAATAAATGCCCAAGCGTGCTATTTCTACAACATGTGGTAAGTGCATATTTAGTATTACAAGTAACTGCTGAACTGTCATCTACAGTGGTTATATCATTTTAAATTTCCACTGGTAAAGCGTGAGTATGATCAGCATTTTTCATCTTCACCAACGTTTGGTATTATTGCTATATTTTTATTTTAGCTATTTTGATAGGCATTATGCCTTTCAAAAACATGATAAAGTGGAATAAATATATTTTGTTAGTTACATGAATAGTCAATTTGAAAGTTTCAGATATAGTAAAATAAAATTAAAACATGTCATTGGCTACAGGAATGTGTACTTTTAACATCATAAGTGAGTAATTGTAAAATCATTAATAAAGTCACAGAAATTAAATAACGTAAAAGTGTTGAACCTGATTCTACAAGTCATAATTTCAAATTTGTGCTCTATTATTTACTTGTGTTTGTGACCTTGGGTATGTCACCTTAACTCTCTGCTCCTCATTTTGTTTATCTGATAGCGAGTATAAAATACCAATTTCCAAAGTTTGAGTGGGAATATAACAAAACAATGCCGTTAAAAACGTATAAACACTAAAAGATAATTGTTATTATAAACTACTTAGTAAATAACACTAATCATGGCTTCATAATTTCTGATAGAGAATTATGATAATGTAGTGTTATAGGAATCAATAAAGCTAAGCTAGATTAGACACGTGTGACAAGAAACAGTTCAGGTACATATGACATGTAAGAAGGAGCAAATATCTTTTTTTCTAAATATAACAAAGGAGAAATACTGTGATAATACATGTCTATTCTCTTATTAAGTTTTAAACAATTCAAAATCTAGAGTTCTTTTTAATTATTTTTAATATCTTATAGGTGTATGTATGAGCCATAAGAAACAAAAAAGAGATAAAAAAGAGAAGAGCATCCATTTTGGAAACAAATCATCTAAACAATAAATGCATCTGCTCAAATTGATATGAGAATATAGGAGAACATTTTTTCTGCAACTCCTCACATAGTATATTGTTTTTGAAATTGTTAAGAATTCTTGCAGAAAATTGCAAGTGATACTGAAAAAACAACATCAGCTTATTTTAAATTGCTGAGCTAGAAGATTTTATAGTGAATACAAGAAACAGGTGTTTATTTGTATGATAACACTACTCCCTGTAATACTACATAAACATTCCAAAATGAAATATTTTATTAATACTAAATAATTCCAATGATGGTGATGTAATGGCCAATTAAAGTAACTTATTTTGTTTGTGTTCTGTGGTAATATGAGTCACTTTAGCTATTATTTTCATTGTAAAATGTTGATGATTTTCATGTATTAAAGCCTTCACATTGCCTTAGAATATGTAAAATGCAGTAGTACATAAAATGTTACATCAATTTTATTCTATTAATTGTTTCCATAAACTCTTACATAGGGTGTTATTGCAGAACCTTTCTTATTGAACTTGTTTTATGCTAAGTATATTGTGAATAGTCATTGCTTATTCATGGCAATATTCCTGTCTAATTCAGCTTTAAGATGGTGTCACCTTAGGACTTACCTTAGGTAAAATTATGAACTTTTAAGTTAAGAGTAAGTTTGGTGCTCTGCTCCCTTTCTAACTGCAATATCTCAAATTCCTCCCATTTATCGTGCTATTTAATTATCAGAAAGCAACTCAAAGCAACTTTATAAATAACTTCATATTTAGTATTTGTACTTACCAAAATAAACTGTGTAAATGTAGCCATTGCTTAAACTTTCTTGTTAGGTTTACTCCTTGAGCTTTCCTAGCTCACAGTTGTTCTCTGTCTCTCACCCCATTTTCTCCAATTCTTGGTCCCAATTCTTGAGGGACTTAATCAGAATTCCCTTCCTCTGTTTACACAATGGCACATTTTAATACCCAGATCTCATAGCAAAGAAGTCGCATTAAAAGGAGCATTTGCCATCCTTTCTTCCTTAGTGGCTTTATATGGCATATAATTAATCATCTGTATGTTTTTTTTCCTACAGAAAAAAATTTAATGGCTTTATATTATATTGCTACAAGTACATATCATTATATATATGTATATATATATATATATTATATATATGTATGATTTTTTTTTTTTTGACATGGAGTCTTACTCACTCTGTCACCCAGGCTGGAATGCAGTGCTGTGATCTCTGCTCACTGCAAGCTCCACCTCCTAGGTTCACGCCATTCTCCTGCCTCCACCTCCCAAGTAACTGGGACTACAGGCACCCGCCACCGTGCCCGGCTAATTTTTTGTATTTTTACTAGAGATGGGGTTTCACCATGTTAGCCAGGATGGTCTCGATCTCCTGACCTCGTGATCTACCCGCCTTGGCCTCCCAAAATGCTGGGATTACAGGCGTGGGCCACTGCACCCAGTCTCATAATAATATTAATCAAGTTTCTACTAGTGGACTTTTGGTGGTTTTAGATTTTTCAAAAATTATAAACAATGCTAAAATAAGCTCTCTTATAAATACAGCTCTTATTTTTATCATTATAACACATTTTAGAAATACAATATTTGAGAATTAAAGGAATATTTTTTAAAAAATACTTCTCGGGAGAGTTTTAAAAATTTACAATTGCACACACAAATCAAAACAAAATAAAATCACAAATGTAGACATCCATCAACAGGGTGTAAGACTCAAATCCCTCCACATTTGCCAATCTAGCACATTATAGGTTTTCTTAAAGTTTTATACCATTGGAATATAAAAATATTAATCTTGATATTTAATTGCATTTATTTGGTTATTTTTAGGTTTAAATTTTCTACACACACTACTAATCATTCAATACCTATTATTCTGGAACATGTTTATATATGTGTGTCCATTCTTTGTTTCCAATATGACCAAAAAAACATACTTTAGGAGTATTATTATTTTATTCTATTTTATTTTTTGAGACAGAGTCTCGCTCTGCTATCCAGGCTGGAGTGCAGTGGTGTGATCTTGGCTCACTGCAAGCTCCACCTCCCATGTTCACGCCATCCTCCTGCTTCAGCCTCCCAAGTAGCTGGGACTACAGGCGCATGCCGCCATGCCCAGCTAATTGTTTGTATTTTAAGTAGAAATGGGGTTCAACATGTGTTATGATCAATTAGAAGAGCACCACAATATTCCATGAATGGGTCATGATTACATGAATTTGGGTGTTGAGGGTTCAAATATGAAACAAAGGAAAATGAGAAACTGAATCACAGGTGAATTCATGGACCTCAGGTCAAGTGACTCAGAAAAAGGTGAAACACTGACTGAAGGGAATATTGGTCTGGGATAAAGATCAAGAGTTTATCATTGAAGTTGGGAAGTTTTGCATGGGAGCAGTATATCCAAGCAGAAGTGGTCCATACACAGTTAAAGATGTGGAACACTGTCTGGGTTGAGAGGATAGAGCATATTAATTACCCATAAACACATACCCACTAAACATCACATTTAAATACTCATAGCAGTGTTGTCAGAGACAGAATATATATTACATAACATAAATCTCTCATCACTACCCAGACGGAACGTAATTTATTTGTGACAATTTATGTACTATTTGTACTAATGTAGGTAACCAATGCTGGTGTGTATTTCTAAACAATAGGATTTATATCCAGTCTGCCTTGTAAAGTTTTGATGAACTTATATTTATCCTCTATCAGTGAGTTGTGATTATAAGAATATAAGCATATTTTTAAAATTCACCATGTAAAGATTTGAAATGGGAGAATTTGAAAAATTATCCAAATCCCTTATTCTGCTCCAAACTTGTATCCCTTTTCAATTGCAGAAACTAAGTTATCTCTCAAACTAAGATAAGGTAGGTGTCTTCACAGTAGCAACTTCCCTCTAAGCCTGCTCTGCAAATATTTTTCACACCTCCGGCCACGCACCCCAGAAACACAGCATGCTGCAATGGGAAAATAGGTGAACTTGAAAAAACTACAAAAGGCAGAGGGGTAAAATTTAACTACAAAATTGGGATTGCTTCAATTTTTTCAAAAACACAAGATGCATCTGGGAAATGTGTGTTTAATCTACAAGTAGCAGCCTTTAAGCTGTCTGTCAGGAGAGGGCAGGATAGAAGACAGAAGAGCAAGTGCAGGGCCAGGCAGCTCTTTCTGTCCTTCAGGATTTAGATACTGCCCCCATTGGACTTTAGAAGCCATTTGAAGGAATTAAATCAGAAGCAGAGTCCAGCTTTGAGGAAACAAGTTAGAATGGAAAAAGAAGGTCCCAAGTTGATTTTTAACTATGCAGTTGTAAATATTGGGAATTACTGTAAATGAATGAACAGATTATTGCTGACAAGACTTCCCTGAAGCCTCCCTTGGATGCTGTGGAGCATCTGCACTCTCTAACATGGTTCTGCCCTCTCCAGCCTGCATGTGTCCTGGATAAGATGGTCACAGCCTATTTCAAGGTTTTCCATGATGCTCAGAGGAAGCCAGGATGTTTCATTCTGAATGTTCACTGTATCACTGACTTTTCTGGCAGGCTGAACAGAGTATTAGAACATGCAAAGGCCTTAACTAATACAGCATTATATGGTTTCAAGAAAAAGCCCCCTGCTGTATTTCAGAAAGCACAGAAGGTACACTGAAACATATACTAAATATGCGCTCAAACAAATTTATTATCTACTCTCTTCAATTGCATAATGAAAACTTTTAAGAGTTGTTTAAAACAGAAGCTGGAAAGCCTGGAAACTACATTCAAACTCTATTCATAATCAATTATGAATGTAAGAAGAGACAAGAACTCAGAATGATTCTAAATAGTAAACTCAAAAGCTGTGTTGTTTTCATTTCAAATAGGTGTGAGTTATATCAAACATGCTGGAATTTCCATATAGGCACATTTCCACACCTATATCTCTAAGTAAACTCATTTCTTCCCTGAATGATGTTGTATATAGAGGTATAAATGTTTCCAGTGTTATCACTATAAATGTAATTTCATATAAAACATGATCGTTCTTTTATTGCTTTTTTGGTGACTATAGGATCATTAAGTTTCAATATTGCCTATCTCTTTTCTAAATAGGTCTTCTAGTAAATCACTTGTATGGTTTTATTTTTTTTCAACGTGGGTTTAAGATTCTTATTGATTACTTCTGGAAAAGCGACATTCCAACAAATTGCATTTGCTGAAAAGATCAATGGCCCATTAGACTGGCATTTTATAAAGACCTAAACTAGATGCTTCACTGGAAGGTCAGAAAAAAATTACCTTTCATAAAGCACCTGTCCAATTGTTCAATATTACACCACAGGGGAAAATTTTTTCCTAACTCCAGCTGGTTATCATTTTATGCTTTGAAACACAAGGATTGATGACCCTTGTAATTTTAGCCTGGCTTGTAAAACTGCACATAGTTTATTATTTATATTCACATAAATGCCCTTTCTATTGTTTTAATCTTCCTGAGATATTGTCCACCATAATTTTCAACAGCATCAGGCTTCAAAAGAAATACTGTAAAAAATGATTTCTGAGAGAAACAAAAATTTGGTAAATACATAGGATGAGTCTACCTGACATTATTGCATTTTAGATTGTTCCACCCTAAATGTGAGATAAGCAGAGCAGGGTGGACAGAAGACAGCTATGGAAACAGTTTATCGCGTAATTTCTATCATATTTTCTTTCTTTACTGTGTTACTGAACAGAAAATGTGACCTGATTCTTCATTCTGCTTACCTTCATAACTAACATTTGTGTTTTCCCCTATCCTCCCAACTAAAAGACGAGAAATATGGCTTAATAATTATGATCCTAAAATTTAAAGATCTGGGATTTTTCCCTAAATTAGTCACTGACCTGCTTCATGGCCTTGGAGAAACTGTTTTCCTTCTATGGGTTTCACTGGTTTGCTGGGTCTTGCCGTCTGCATCATCTGTAGATACTGATGGTTTGTCCTACAAACTCATAGGTTCTCATAGGTTTATTCCTACCAACAATTTCTGACTGGAATTAAGAAAGTCAGATATACGGAGAGTCTCAAGTTGGCCCTGGATTCTAGATGTTTACCAAGTCCCATTTCCTCCTCATTCTTACCTTTATGGGGACGTCATGTAAACTCTACTCCATGTCCTTTATTCAGATGTCAACTACTTTAGGGAATTATACTGGAGTTTCTTCTATCTTTATTTCTGATCCCCATGACCTTGCCATGATCCTTTTCCCCAGGTTCGCAGCCCTTGATGAGTGCTCTGTTCCCAGAGAGTATTACTTATGTAGAATCACAATGCTGCCACACAGTTCTCAAGTATTGTCATTATCAAGGAATAACACACGCTGGGGCCTGTAGGAGGGTGAGAGGTGGGAGGAGGGAGAGTATCAGGAAGAACAACTAATGGATGCTGGGCTTAATACCTAGGTGATGGGATGATCTGTGTACCAGACCACCAAGGCATATGTTTACCCATGTAACAAACCTGCACATCCTGCACATGTACCCCGAACTTAAAATAAAAGATGGGGAAAAAAAATGCTGCCTTCTCATCCTAGCCATGACCATGGGCCTCTTTCTCTGTCAGCAAAAGGATTAAAGTAACTTTCAATTGCCAATCTGTTTAAATTTCTAAAGGGAAGTCCTACAGCTTGCCCCGCTGTTACTTCATTCAAATTCTAACTGTTTCCCATCCCAGCAGCCTGCTGAAATGTACCCAGTAAGTTTCAAGACCAAGATCGTCTGTAATATGATGTTTTTCTTTTGTTATATTAAAAAACTAAATGAGATTAACTCTAAGGCCTTGCGTAAATCTCACTTTATATGATGTATTATTTCAATACAATGCATGATATACAAGATGCACTCATTAAATATCCATTGTTTGAGCAACAATGATACGTAAATAACATATCATGAATTACAGGTAACTGCATTTTATAAAGAGAAAAATCTGAGCTTTAAATTACTTAAATTAACTCTGCCCTCTAGATAAGATATTTTATGGCTATTAGTGGTGTAAGATTCATTCACAGCTTACGCCAAATAAACGACAGAGAGTAACTGTATCCGGTGACCCATCTCATGTGCAGAGACACACATAGACTCAAAATAAAGGGATGGAGGAAGATCTACCAAGCAAATGAAAAAAAAAAAAAAAAAAAAAGGCAGGGGTCGCAATCTTAGTCTCTGATAAAACAGACTTTAAACTTTCTAGACGTTGGTTCAAAAGAAGGTTTTTGTTTTGTTTTGTTTTCAATTCCCCTGCACTGGTATGATATTTGGAAAGAAGATGTCTGAGGGGAGAGGGGAACAGGAGACTAGCATTTCCTCTTATGAAAAGCACATTTTCATCAACACAGGATATATGGTTACGTGGAGGTTATTGTTTAAATAAACAGCTGGTGATGGAGGCTTCTGTATGCTTTTCATGTTCTCTTCAATACTAATAGACAGAGGAAGACTGGCAATAATAATTTTTTAATCCTTTGTACAAAGTTCTAAATAAAGTACATGTTTGAGTAATTTTATATAATAGGAAACAGAATGCTACACACTACCCAGTGTTGAGGATAAAAATTAAGTAATATACATTTTCTAGTTTATATAATATTATTTAATATAGATAGCTGCAATTTAAATGAAAAGTAAATTATTACATTGAGTTTAAAATACCATATAGTACATATATCTTATTAAATATTATTCATTTTGAAAGTATTGTTAGCACTGTGTTGGCAGGCAATCCACAGATATAGAATACATTTCTCTTCATATTTTCTGGCCCAGTAATCCCCATGTAATGGCTTTAAATTATTCTGCACATTGGATTTGAAGTTATACAGACTGCAGCTACAATTTGGAAAACAGTTCTAACAGTCCTGAATTCCAAGAGAGGGAGAGATGCTGATGTGTAGCTAGTTCAATGTGGTGTGATGTTTTTCAGAACTGTGCATAAGGAAAACTTAGGCACTGATTTACGTCCCACAGTCGCTGTCAGAGAAAATTATATTCCATAGAGTGAAATGGGGCTCATTACTTTTTTAAAACCATCTCTGCAAGTTGTTTTGGGGGGTTATTCATAACATATCTTAAAAAAATGAACTTCAGTAATATTAGCAGAAATTGGAAGTTACACAGAGGACACAGTAAAAGGAAAATAAAGAGTCTCTTTTGAAACATGCTCAAGAGGACATGTCCAGTGAGGATGAATATGTAGATTTCAAGTCTGGGGCCAAAAATATATGGATTTTAAGAAGTCTGCTTGAGGCGAGTCATGTGGAGAGGGCAAAGGCTGAGGAAAGTGTCTAAGAAATTTCTCAACATAAGTAGATACGATGTTTTATCATTAGAAACAATACTCTTGGTCAAATTGAACATTTAATAAATTATTTGTTCTAAATTATATTTCTGGGAGTTTTGTCTCAATCTGTTTGAAACAGGGTGTTTCTATTATTAAAATTAAGTATTCCGATTGAGGAAGAAATTTATGAATATTTTAATTCATAAAATTTTACGTTTTATCTACATAGTCTAACTAATCACACAAACAGAGAGCAATGTGTGTTCATCCATTTCACTAAAATTCAAGACCAATCATAATTGTCTCTAGAACTAACCAAAGTGTATGCAAAAATTCAAATATACTTTGTACAGGTAGTGTTATCTGGTCTTGAGAAAGAAGGGAGATTCTTTGGAATATTCTGTAACTAATTCAATATAAATTCTATAAAATGGTAAAGAAAAAAAAACAGAAAAAAACAAAAAGTATTCTGAGAGCTACTTACTATATCAGCCTTTGGCTATTCTATAATCACTTTTCATTATGGACTGAAATTAAATAATTATAAAGCAGGCATAATTTCATAGCTAACCACCCAAATGCTGGGGAGAGTTAAAAGCAATATTAAATTTTAGAGGTAATGGTATTTTTGAATGCAAATGAGTTTCACCTTCTTTTACCTCAAGGGAGAGAAATGCTCAGGGAGTTGTGTTGTCATCAAGAGCAGCTGAAAGGCATCATGATTAATTTGAATTTCTAACACGATGAACAGTAATGAAATATGAGTACATGTAATTCAATACAAGAATTTGTGCGCGTGCATGAATAATACATGGTGCCTATGCCTTTTTTTCCTAGCTATTATTGGCCATTTCGTTGTTTTCCCAAAAATACGCATAGAGCAATGATGTGGTATTAGTTCTCCCATCTATCTATAAAAGCCTCTAAATTTTGAAGGCCATGTCTATAATATGATATACATATACTCACAGTCATCCTTTTTTGTATATTTTTAATACAAAGAAGCTAAAGTGTCCCATAGTAAATATTATATATGTATAATTCATGTTTTTTACTTCATAGGAGAAAACCTGGACAATCTAGTGAATTACTTGTGTCACAGGAATACTAGGTAATTTTAATTTTAGTCAGTTTTTATTGTGTGAAAAATATATGCACTTTTAAATTACTCAATTCGTTTATAATAATGTTCCAACATTTTTCCTCCGAAATATGGTAGATATCTTCTTGTAAGCCAATATTTTAAATTCAAATTCATGATAAAAAGTAAAAGACTATGTCTGGCACTGGGTGTTTACTTCAAAATACCAAGCTTCCCATACACAACGCTATGTGTATAAATTAGCACAAACTGCTTATTTACCTGAAAAACTATGATTTTATGATTTTCCAGTTAAAAATTGAATATCTTAAAAGGCATCTATATTAACAATAATAACTAAATTTGCTTAACGTTCTACTATGTTTCATAATATATGGATATGTGGTTTGCTAATTTAACATGGACCCTCTATAACAATTATTATATTATTATTAATTTCAAATTTATAGACAAGAAAACAAATTTCCAGAAAAATTAAGTAATCATCCAAGGGATTTTAGGTAAGTTGTATAATTCTATAGGTGGCAGCATCAAGACATAAATCTATTTCTAAATAGCCCTGAAATCTGATATTTTAATTTATTTTATCAGCTTTTTAAAAAGTGTTTTGTAAAGAGTATCAGTCTTAGTGGAGGCAAATAGATGTTACACGCTAACAAACTCGCCACACAAAATTGACAATACATTTTGTAAATGTTGGATTAAAATTAAACAATTGTTTTACTGTAATATTTCTCAGAATGTTTAATACTTTAATGAGCAATGCAAATTTCCAAGAGAAAAATGGAAAATGTGGTATTTCCTAAGCTGATATGAAAACAGATTTCTTTGTCCAAAGGGGACACTTTTTTTGTGAACTATAATTCTGTGTATACTCTAATCTGCTAGGGTGGCAAGATGTGGCATGTTTATCAATCAGGTAAGTTATAGCTTACGTAAGTATTAAAATGAATATTTTATATGTAAATATACATGCTTATTGACTAGTCAGCAGATCAGATAATTTGAATAAACACACATTCAAATGTGTGTTTGGCCTTTTACCAGTGATGGCTTGGTTCCCCACATTCTGCATCCTGTGTCTTCCTATACACGTGAGGTCACGAATCCTTGACTTGCAAGCTCAGCCGTTCTGTTGTCACTAGGATGAGATATCACCTTAATCTGGTAGGATTCTCGCCCAATATTCTGTGCCGGTATGAAGTGGCCGGCTGTGCAATGCCAACCTGACTTAGATCTTGCCCTGCGTGGATAACTGAATGATTACTTTGATCTGAATTCTTGCTTTATGTGATAGACTAAATGTTTGTGTTCCCGCAAAATTCTTATGTTGATATATCACTCTCAGTGTGGTAGCATGTAGAGGTGGGGCCTTTGGGAGATAATTAGGTTATGAGAGTGGAGTCCCCATGATTGTGACTAGTGCCATTATGAAAGTCATTCCTGAGAACTCCTTGTCCCTTCTGCCATGTGAAGACAAAGAAAAAAGATAGCCGTCTATGAAGTGAGCCCTCAACAGACAACAAATCTGTTGGAACTTTGATCTTGGACTTCTCAGCCTCCAGAACTGTGAGAAATAAATTTCTGTTGTTTGTAAGCCACCAGTCTATGGTATTCTGTACAGGAACCTGAACAACTAAGACACCCTGGTAATACATACTTAATAAATGTATGAAAAAATAAATGCTCAGTATCACTAATCATCAAAGTATTGGCAAATAAAGTGACACTAAGAAAAATAATAACTTTAAAACATTATAATATTCAGTATTAAATAGTACATGCTTAAAAAGAACATATTCTTACCCTACAACTGAGAGTGTAAATCTGTGTACTTTTAATAGGGAATTTTGCAGTATAAATCAAAACATACAAAAGGTTTCGTAACGTGAGAGACAGTTATTTTCCTGGAAATAAATCTAAAAATAATTTCTGGCAAATATTTATGTAGAAGATGTTTGTTGAATTTTTATTATGATAGTGAAATTTCCAAATGAAAACATGAATTAGGTTATATCCATGCAATATGAAATACTATCTAGTTACTCAATGATGTTTACAAAAATGCAATGACATGAAAATTGTTTATAATATTACGTGATGTTAGATATAAAGAACATTTATATACAATTTTCTTTTAACTTGTGCCAATATGCAAAAAAAGGTTCTGATATATTTCCACAAACTGTTTATGAGTGGTCAAGTTATTTTATTTTTTTGTATTTTTGATTTAAATAAGATCCTCCACCCAAAGTACTGTAAAAGTATGCAATCATAGCAATATACGATTAGGTAAACACTTCCATGATATTTTGACAAATGCACTTATTTAGTGAGTTATTTTCAAATCACATTTTTTTCCACAATTGTATAGAAAAACCTTAACCACTGTATTTGTATTTTCATTCTCAAAAGCTGCTTTGGAATTCAAAATGTCAAATGGTAACATATCCTTTAATTTTTACAATTGTCACTTTCTTTTTTACTATATTTTATTTCAATAGTTTTTGGGAAACAGGTGGTTTTTGGTTACATGAATAAATTCTTTAGTGGTGATTTCTGAGATTTTGGTGCACCCATCACCTGAGCAGTGTACACTGCACCCAATGTGTAGCCTTTTATTTCTCACCCTCCTCTCACCCTTCCTTGCCAAATCCCCAAAGTCTATTATATCATTTTTATGTCTTTGCATCCTCATAGCTTAGCTCTCACTTATAAGTGAGAACACAGGATATTCGGTTTTCCATTCCTGAGTTACTTCACTTAGAATAATGGTTTCCAATTCCATCCAGGTTTCTGCAAATGCCATTATTTTGTTCCTTTTTATGGTTGAGTAGCATTCCGTGGGTACATATACCATATTTTCTTTGTCCACTTGTTAGTTGATGGATATTTAGGCTGGTTCCAAATTTTTGCAATTTCGAATTGTGCTGCTAAAAACATGTATGTGCAAGTATATTGTTCACTTAATGAGCATTTTTCCTTTGGGTAGATAACCAGTAGTGAGATTGCTGGATTGGATGGTATTTCTACTTTTAGTTCTTTAAGGAATCTCCATACTGAATGGACAATTCTCAAAAAAAGATATACAAACTGTCAAGAAACACATGAAAAGATGCTCAACATCGCTAACTATCAGGATAATGCAAATTTAAACCACAATGAGGTACCACCTTACTTCTTCAAGAATGTCACTTTCTTAATGTTTGTTCTTAAAGGAGGGTTTTACAAATGCGCGCCTTGCAAATCTTGACTACTGCATCTAACTTTTAGTTGTCTTAGTATCTATGCAAATTAAATCTTTATACCCTAAACTTCTACCATTATATTTCTACCAATTTTTGTATATATACATATCTACTTGAAAATAGTCACTTCAGGAAAACCATGTTTAAAATCCTATAGTGGTTTTCCATTGTTAGGCAAACTATCTTCAACCTTATCAAACAAAGCCAGATCAAGTCCCAACAGCTTGAATACCTTTCAAGAGAGTCCAAGGACTGTCCTTGGTGTCCTTGTATATCTTACTACCAGTTCTGCTTTTCTGAGCTTCTAGCGCTGATAGCATTGGAACCTCATTTCCTATTTCTAACCTGCCTTCAATCTCACTAGTTCAAAGAGACTCTTTATGTTACCAGTAGTCTAATATGATAGGTTTCTCTCTCTTTCTTTCTCTCTGTCTCTCTCTCTCTCTGTGTGTGTGCGTGTGTGTGTGTGTGTGTGTTGATTGTGACTGTTAATTTGCTTGAATATTCTTTAGTCTTCTCAGTAAGGGCTTACTTTATTTCAGTGGATATTATTCTAGGAATGGGAGCCAAACTTTCAACGTTTCAGAGTTCTCTGGCTTCCATCCCAATTTCTACATCACAATATTTGCTCAGACTCAGAACAGAGAAATTGCTCAAATAATGAGGACTGATTCACTCAGGAGCCATATCTACTTTTAAAGTATCATTTGTACCAGGCAGAATTTCAACTTGCTTTTATATTTCAACTTGCTTTTATACTATTTTATATTTAGATACAATCTTTTCAATAATTCTCAGTAATTGATAGCCTCCCTTCTCACAAGAATATTTCAATTAGCTTCTTACGATAACTATTTACTGCAGGCACCTTAGAAGAAGTCTGCCACTACAATGACATTCAGAATAGTGATTTAATTTCCTGGCTCACGAGGTAGGCCAGGAATCACAGTCTTATTATGTTTCAAGGAATTTTTGATAAGAAATATTTGCTTTAAAATATTCAAACTGCCTGAGCCCTGCAGGGTGCTAGAAATTTAGGACATACTTTACAACTACTCATTTACATCTAGGCTACAATAAAATCAATTTTTGGAAGGAAGTGGATGATAGAGGGTTGGCAGGGGCAGAGTAGAAGCTTTTAAAATTCAAATAGTCTGCCTGTAAAAATTTGACATTTCACAGAAAACACAAGAAAAAAAGAACTCTAATGAATCACAACTTTTCAAAAAATAATTAATTTTAGTTTATCATTTTTCTTCCTAGCCACCTACTGTAAAATAAACACTGTTCATTACAGTTTTTCATATTAACTTGTTTTATTTCAATCTCAGAAAAACTGCAGAAAGTAAGTGTTGCTAATCTGGGCTTTTAAATTTGCAAAATGCTCTGAAGTCAAGTGATTGGTCCAAGGCCACGTAGATTTCACTCTCAAACCGATGTTATTTTTATTATATCTCACCTTGAGTAAAACCAATAAATATCCTGGAAATTATTATCCTATGCAGATATTAAATAAATTGTAGGTAATTGTTTCAAGCATTACTACTGAAAATTTTTGAGTACATTGGAACAATGTTAGTGTATTTCTGAGTATAAAAGAAATGTTAAGTGTGTGCTCATTTTAAAATGGGGGGATATACAAAATAATAAAACTATAGAAAAGATTAAGAAAATATTAACTAGTGAACCTATTATTGAGAGGCTATTAGAGTTACTGTGGAGTGCATGCCCCTATGAGATAAGCTGCTCATTACCATCGCCATTTATCTTTTAATAAATTTTGGACTATAAAAAAAACCAGTTGGAGCTGGCTCCATCCCTATTGGAAAGCAAATATATAGCCATTTATAAAAGGTCAGTGACTTTTCTTTTTTTTTTTTTTTTTTTTTTGAGACGGAGTCTCACTCTGTCGCCCAGGCTGGAGTGCAGTGGCCGGATCTCAGCTCACTGCAAGCTCCGCCTCCCGAGTTTTACGACATTCTCCTGCCTCAGCCTCCCGAGTAGCTGGGACTACAGGCACCCACCACCACGCCTGGCTAGTTTTTTGTATTTTTTAGTAGAGACGGGGGTTTCTCCGTGTTAGCCAGGATGGTCTCGATCTCCTGACCTTGTGATCCGCCCATCTCGGCCTCCCAAAGTGCTGGGATTACAGGCTTGAGCCACCGCGCCTGGCCAATTTTTCTTAAAAACACATATAGCTTATATGTATATGGTGAGCTTACATCATAGTCTAATCTCAAATAGAGAAGGTGAGATTTCTGGCAGAATCAAGAAGTTTACAGATAGTAAGTACTCCACAGAGGATGGTAGGGACCTTAAGAAGATAGAGTGAAAAAAAGAATAGCCTTAAACGTTTTTAAATTGACAGATAAAATTGTATGTATTTACCATGTACAACATCATGTTCTGAAGAATATATACATTGAGCAATGAATAAATCTAGCAATCAACATATACATTATCTCACATAGTTATTATTTTTGTGGTGAGAACGTTAAATCTACTCTCTTACCATACAATAGAATGTTAACTATAATCACCCTGCTGTAAAAGAATACAATAGAATGTTAACTATAATCACCCTGTTGTAAAAGACATCTTTCAAACTTATTTCTCCTTTCTAGCTGGAAATTTATATCCTTTAACTGCCACTTCCCCAATGCCCTCTCATCTCCCCAACTTATCCCCACTCTACCCCCATTCTTGGTAACCACTACACCACTCTCTAATTCTGTGAGTCAAAGCTTGAAATTCCACATATGAGTCAGACTGTGTGATGCTTATCTTTCTGTGCTTGGCCTATTTTTCATATAACACTGTATCCAAACTGTTACAAATGACAAGATTCCCTAATTTTTATGGCTGAGTAGTATTCCATTGTGTGTGTATACACCATACTTTCTTCATCCATTTATCCTCTGATGGACAATTAGGATGATTCTGTATCTTGGCGATTGTGAATAATGGTGCAATAAACATGGGAGTGCAGATATCGCTTCACCATACTAAATCCGTTTCCTTTGGATTCATATCCACTAGTGGGAATGCTGGATCATATAGTAGTTCTATTTTCAGTTTTTTTGAGAACCTCCTTACTGTTTTCCATAATAGCTATAGTAATTTACATTCCTACTAACAGTGTGTGGAAATCCCCCTTTCTCCAGATCCTCACCAACACATTATCTTCTGTCTTTTGATAATATCCATTCTAGCAGGTGTGAAGTGATACATCATTATGGTCCTAATGTGCATTTCTCTGAGGACTAAGCATTTTTTATAAACTTTTTGGCCATTTCATGTCTTTTTTTGAGAACTATTCATATCCTTTGTCTATTTTTTAATCAGTTTTTTTTTTTTTGCTATTGAGTTGCTTGATTTCCTTATATATTTTGAATATTAACCCCTTATCAAATGTATATTTGCAAATATGTTCTTCCACTCTGTAGGTTGACTCTTTATTGAGTATTACCATTGCTATACAAATGCTTTTTATTTTAGTGTAATACCATTTGTCTATTTGTGCTGTTGTTGCCTGTGTTTCTGAGTTCATATCCCAAAATTTATTGTCCAGACAAGTATTATACAGTTATTCAGATACATTTTCTTCTAGTAGTGTCACAGTTTCTTGTTTTACATTTAAATCTTTATTTTGACCTGATTTTTCTATATGGCATGAGATAATGGTGTAATTCTTCTGCATATCAATGTTCAGTTTTCCAAACACCATTTAGTGAAGAGGCTGTCCTTTCCTCAGTGTGTGCTTTTTGTCACCTTTGTCAAAAATCAGTCAACTATAAATATGTAGATTTAACTGGGCTCTCTATTTTCTTCCATTGGTCTATGTGTCTGTTTTTTATGCCAGTAATCATTCTGTTTTGATTATTGTATCTTTGCAGTATTTTCTGAGGTCAGGTAGTGTGATACTTCCAGGTTTGCTCTTTTTGCCTAAGATTGATTTGACTATTCAGGGTCTTTTGTGGTTCCACATACATTTTAGGATTGTTTTTTGGTCCATTGCTGTGAAGAATGTCATTTGTATTTTGATAGAGATTGCGTTGAGTCTGTAGATGGCTTTGGGTGGGATGGACTATTTAACAATTGGATTCTTTTAATCCATGTACATGGGATTTATTTCTCTTTATTTATCATCTTCAATTCTTTGATCCAGGTTTTATAGCTTTTATTTTATAAATCTTTCACTTCCTTAATTAAATTTATTTCTAAGTAATATTTTGGTAGCTATTATAAATGAGGTTGTTTTCTTGATTTCTTTTTCAGATAGTTTGCTATTAATTTATAGAAACACTACTGATTTTTATATGTGGATATATCCTGAAACTTTATTGAACTTGTTTATTAGTTCTAATAATTTTTTGGTGGATTCTATAGGGTGTTGTTTATATAAGATCATGTCATCTGCAAACCGACACCATTTAATTTCTTCCTTTCCAATATAGATGCCTTTTATTTCTTTATCTTGCCTAATTCCCCTCGCTAGGACTTCCAGTACTATATGAAACAGGAGTGGTAAGCATGGTAAGAGTGGGCATCTTCGTTTTGTTCCAGATCTTAAAGAAAAAGCTTTAAGATTTTCCCCATTAAGAATGGCATTAACTGTGGTTTGTCATATATAGATTTTATGTCTTAAAGTTTTCAATGAATTATACCTTATGTTCTTCCCACACTCAACTGCTCTTTTGATATCAATTAGACTTCTGGTTAAGAACTTGAATACTTCCCTTTGGTGCTTATCCTGGGGAATTGCTTATTTTGGAACAATAATTACTTCTCAGTGTTCCTATGGGACCTCCTCTGGGGACAAAGTGAAGATAATCAGTCTTGCCTTCCCCCTCTTCCCCATTACTCAGTGAACTTATCACTGCTTAGATGCAACACCAGAGATAAACATTGTCAACACGAAGAGGCTGTAAACTAACTTCCAGTCACATGTAGAAAGGAACAGACTTAAGAGAAAAAAGAAATGATATGGCATAATATAATTTTATAAATTGTTACTATTAGTTAAGATTATATCAAAAACAATTATTATATTATGAAACTCCATGAAATCATGACATTAAAGCTAAATAAAATTTCTTTATATGGAATTTCAGTAGCGATAATTTTTTACTCATTTTTATTGAAGATGCTACCAATTTTTTTGTTTTTATTTTATAAATGTAATGAACATACCTTATGTAGAATTATGTGCTTATTCTTAGAATATAATCTCAGGAATTGACTTACTGGGCATAAAATATTAGCACTCAGAATATACTCTTGCTATACATTACCAATTTGACCTCCAAAGATAGTTCTTTTTATAACTGCTGGAAGCAGAAAAAGACTATCTTTTTACTGAACTGTGGCCACCACTGAATATTATCATTAAAAATGTATCCAGTGTCTTAAATTTATTTCAATTGTTAAGACCAACAGTTTTATATTTATTTACTGTTTCCAATTTTTTCACTTATGAAAAATAATAAAAATGCTTACTTTATTTTTATTATGATGGATTATGAAATTGTCAGCACCACTCCCAGTTTTCAAAAAGTCATTACTAAGGAGCAGCGTAGTAGCAGCAATAAAATGAAAGCACTTTGGATACAGAAATATAGGGTTCAAATTCTTGCTCTGATTCTTTTTTAAAAAATTTTTGTATTATACGTTAAGTTCTGGGATACACGTGCAGAACGTCCAGGTTTGTTACGTAGGTGTACATGTGCCATGGTGGTTTGCTGCACCCATCAACCTGTCATCTACATTAGGTATGTTTCCTAATGCTCTCCCTCCCCTAGGCCTCTACCCTCTGACAGGCCCCGGTGTGTGATGTTCCTCTCCCTGTGTCCATGTATTTTCATTGTTCAACTCCCACTTATGAGTGAGAACATGCGGTATTTGGTTTTCTGTTCTTATTTTAGTTTGCTGAGAATGATGGCTTCCAGCTTTATCCACGTCCCTGCCAAGGACATGAAATCATCCTTTTTATGATGGCATAGTATTCCGTGGTGTATGTGTGCCACATTTTCTTTATCCAGTTTATCATTGATGGACATTTGGGTTGGTTCCAAGTCTTTGCTATTGTGAACAGTGCCACAGTAAACATACGTGTGCATATGTCTTTATAGTAGAATGATTTATAATACTTTGGGTATGTACCCAGTAATGGGATTGCTGGGTCAAATGATGTTTCTGGTTCTAGATCCTTGAGGAATTGCCACACTGTCTTCCACAATCTTTGAACTAATTTACACTCCCAGCAACAGTGTAAAAGCGTTCCTATTTCTCCGCAGCCTCTCCAGCGTCTGTTGTTTCCTCTCCAGATTGTAACACATTCATCTCCAGATTAATCTCTGAAATGAATATTCTTGATCTTTAAAATGGTAATAATCTTTTCAAATCCTTGTGATTTCTGGGTACCCTAAATGCAGTACACACACACACACACACACACACACACACATGTGTATAGTAAATACATATATATATTTTTTTGTTGCCAGTATATAGAGCAAACATTTTATTAAATACAGTTTATCAAATTAAGCAATTTTATATTGCCTTTATTGCTTCAAATTAATTCTAAATGTTTTGTTCCCTTTGGAGTTACTCAGTTTTCAAGACTTTTAAACAAATTGTTGTTGTTTGTTTTGTTTTCAACATATCTCAATGTTCTGTAATGAATGTGGATGGAGGAAAGGGAAAAGATATAGAAATTTAAAGAGAAGTTGTGTTTGGCAAAGTACTTCTTTGAAGAGTTGAATTCATAGTGACTACCTTCTAGAACAATTTAAAGGGGCTGATGGCTCAATTCTAATCCATATAAAAAGAATGATGCTACTGGAAGTTATGTGAATATTTGGTAAATATTATATTTATGTGTGTTTTTATGGGAGATATTTAGTAAACAAACACATTTGTTATGGGAAAATATGGAAGACATTCAGTAAACAACCAAGTAAAATGTATTAGATTGTGTTAAGTGTCATGATAAGTTGACCCTTGAGCAGAGATACCTGAAAGGGGCAAAAAAGATGAACCATGCATCTATTTTTAAGAAGTGTGTTCGATGAAAAACACATAGCAAGTACAAAGGTTCTGAATCAGGAGCATGCTTGTTGTCCTAAAGAATAGTCAAGAGGCTAATGTGACTGGATAAAGTGATCAAGAGAGTTGTAGGAGGCGAGGTGGTCAGACAGGTAGTAGATGGCCAGGTCATACCTTGTAGGACATTTTAAGAACTTCACTTTTACTCTGATTGAGATAATAAAACATTGGAGGCTTCTGAGCAGAAAATGGCATGACCTGACTCACATTTTAAAGGTATCCTTGAAGTTCTCTGTTAATAACTGAACGTAGGAAGCAAAGGCAGAATGAGGAAAGCCACTTAGAATAGCATGGCAGTAATTCTGGGGGAAGCTGATTGTACGTTGTATCAGGATGGCAAGAAAGGAATTGGATACTAAATGAAAATTGAAGGAAGAGGGAACAGGATCTGCAGGTCCTATAGATGTGGAGTATGAGAGAAAGCAAGGTTAATTTCGATGATACTCTTTAAAAATATATGCCTGTGATAGCTTTAAACTTGTCCACTTTTCATCTTAGACGAGATACAAAGATCTGATATGAATTAGTACTCATTCTATATGACCCTTATTAAATTATATGTTCTTAATTATTTATTAGATATTTAAATTTTCTCTTAATAAATTTTTAAAGTGAGTTCATATCTATCAGGTTTACTGTGCGAAGTTTTAGAGTAATTTTGACTAAAAACATAGGTCGTATCAGTGTGTCTACAACCATTATGGTGAGGGGATGATAACACTTGCAAATAAAATTATTGTAATTTATTAAGATCATTGATGATAAATAATTATTTTACATTTTAATTAAAATGTAGTATAATTGTTTCTGTCAGGCAAATCCTTTCAATCCCTTGTTGTGAACTTAAAATTTTCGCATCCTCGCATAATTCTGACAATTAAAAAAAATCTAAACAGATATAAAATTCAGAATTCTTTTTACTCCGTAAGTAGAAAAGGAATGTAACTGAGATATTGTTAGAATTTCATTTTATGTTTGTACTTGCCCACATTTTGAAAAGGCAAAATTATACTCTAAACTTTAAATTGGTTTTTGTTCTTTTTTAAAAACATTTTTTGAAATAATTATATACAAAAAAGGGTACAGAGTCTCATGTACCTTTTGCCCAACTAACCCCAGTAGTGGCAAGTTATGTAACTGTAGTACAATGCTAAAACCAGCAGACTGACATCAGTGTAGAATTATTAACTAGTCTACAAACCTTATTCAGTTTCCATGTTTAAAACCTGAATTCATTTGTGTGTGTGTGTGTGTGTGTGTATGTGTATGTGTGTTTGTGTGTAGGTTCTGTGCAATTTTATCCAGTGTAGAGATTTATATAATGGCTACTGGAATCAAGACACAGAATATTTTCATTATCATGAAAGAACCCTTCTCATAACCTCCTTGTATTTACATGTATCTCCCCACATTTTCATCCATGCTCCTAGCAACCACTAATATATTCTGTATCTCTGTGGTTTTGACATTTTGAGAAGGCTGTATTAAAGGAATTCTACAATATGTAAACTTTGGATATTTTCTTTTTTCTATTAACATTCATATGGAGATATTTGTGCAAATATAAGTTCATTTCGTAGACCTAGATGTCTAAAAGAGCAATTGCTGAGTCATATGTTGACTGCATGTTTAGTTTTATAAGAAAATGCCAAGCTATTTTCAAAGTGGTTATAACAGTTCACATTCTCATCAACATTGTATAAGAGATCCAGTTTTTCTGCATCCTCACAAGCATTTGCTATTATCACTGCTTTTTAATTTAACTGTTCTGATATGTGTGTAATGATATTTTATTATTGTTTTTAATTTCATTTCCCTAAAGGCTAATGATAGCCTTTTCATGTACATATTTGCCATATGTATTTCCTCTTTGGTAAAATGTATGTTTGTATACATATCCATTTTATAACTGAATTGCTTGTTTTGCTGTTGAGATTTGTGAATTATTTGTATATTCTAGATACCAGACTTTTTCAGATATGTGGCTTATAAATATTTTTTCTAAATCTGTAGTTCTCCTTTCCTTTCTTTTTCTTAACTGGGTCTTTCCTAGAACAAAATGTTTACTTTTGATGAAGTACAATTTATTATTATTTTATGCATCATCATATTTTTCATGTCATGTATAAGAATCCATTATCTAGTGCTTAGTTCCAAAGATGTTCTCCCCTGCTTTCTGCTCAAAATTTATTAAGTTTTACATTTTAGTCCATGACTTATTTTAATTTTTGTGCATGTTGTCTGGTTTATGTAAAATTATTTTTTCTTATTTTTCCTTTTTTGTCTACTGATATCTAATTGTTCCAGCACCATTTATTGAAAAGCCTATCCATTATTCATTTTAATTGCTTTTGCACCTTCCTCAAATATGGACTGGTCATATTTGTGTCAGTCTGTTTCTGCATTCTCTATTCCATTGACCAATATGTCTATTCCTTCAGCAAAATCATATTGACTTAACAACTGCAAACATATGATAAATCTCAGCATAAAATTGAGCAATTCTTCTCACTTTGGTATTGTTTTTAAAATTTTTGTTAGCATTTTATGTTAGCATTTTAGTTCCTCACTCCACTGAAATTTAAATATAAGCTTTTCTATATAAAACATTGGTCTAGGATTTTGGTAGGTATTGTGTTAATCTGCATATCAGTTTGGGAAGAAGTGATATTATTACTATATTAGATCTTCAATTTTTTAAGTATGATGCCTCTATATTTACTTAGATCTTATTTCATTAATTTTATTGGTATCTGGTAAATTTCAGTATATAGAACTTGTATGTGTTTTACCAATTCAATTATATTTATAACTAGATAGTTATTTTACCTTTATAAAGAGTGATTATAAGTAGTATTATTGAGTCCATCCAGTGACTGTTTATTTTATTTTTAAGTTTTGAAATTTTACTTTAATAATTACTGTATCTTCTATTTATTAATATTTACTCATATTTTCTATTATTTTATTTTTAAGTGTGTTGATAATCGCATGTTGAAGCATTTTTATGATGGCTGCTTTAAAATTTTTATCAGATTATTCCAACATCTATTTTATCTCAATGTTGTTACCCATTGATTGTCTTTTCATATTCAAGTGTGGTTCTCCTGGCTTTGGGTATGATGAGTGACTACTGATTGTGCACTGGACATTTTGGATATTATGTTCTAAGATGTTGGATCCTCATTAATCTCATTTTTAGAACTTAAGTCACTCTGTGTAGGTGTTACATATAGGTTCAGGTGGAGGCAAATATTCATGTCCCCACTAGGCCCTATTAAAATCGTACTTATAAATGTGGAGCATTGATTCACACTGCCTCATTGAAGAGGATTATGGAAGAGAACAGTTCTCCCCCGAATCACACTAAACCTTCCCAGTAAAAGCAGTTTCAGTTAGCACTGTCTCATTCACTCAGTAGGGGTGTAAGCTCAGTCCACTTGGGCTCTGCTGACATCAGAGAGTGGAAAATGAAGCTTTTATCCAGTATCACTTCATTTCACTTTATTGCCTGGTGGAGGGCAGAAACTCAGGTTCCATCTGGATCCTGCTCACACTAAGTTGGAGGAGGGGTAGAGTGCCAGCTATAGTGCCTCCTCAAAACACTTCATTCCACCTTGTTGCTGCCAGGTCAAAATGGAAGCTTGGTCTAAGCTGAGTCCTATGAATTAGGAGGTATATACGTGAAGCCAAGTGGGAGTGAAGTTTCAGCTCTCTGGGAGAACCTGACAACACTGAGGAAGGGCTGGGTGTAGGGGAATGCAGACTAGCCCCGCCTTGTTCCACCTCCTTCACTCTCGATGTAGCTTGTGTTGTGTGTACTTATTTCTGTAAACTTCGGAGAAAATTGGCGAGTTATATACTTGTGCCATCAAGGACTTAACAACTCAATGATTGCAATGGCATCCTTCAGGAATGGTTTCAAACAATTCTTGAGTTGCTTAAAACCATTCCTGACTGATGCCATTTCAATCATTACAAGATTCTTGCCATTCTCTCTGGACTCTTTTGTATGTAGATGGATGTAATTTTGTGTTATAAAGTATTTTTCTAGCATATAGTTTATTTTTGTTTAAAAGCTTTAAAACATCAATCCATTTTATGTATGAATATGAGGCATTATTTAAATAAAAAATTAACTCTAAGGAATTCTTGTGATGTTATTTAATCAGTTGGTTTTAATGTCAGTATATATGTAGATTTTGAATATCATACTGAATGCAAGATGGAGGATTAATGGGGAAAAAGTAGTAAGATTATCTAAGTGGTGTTTACAGTGTGTTTCTGAAGAGATTGACTTAATTTCAGGAAATTACTCATGCCTGAAATTAATTCCTGTAATAGATTTGTTTGTTGCCTTTGGAACAGCTGTGGCAGTATTTGAGCTCACCTTGCCTCCTTTTGAAAAGAAAATCTAGTATTTACTTCCTACTTACTGCATACAATTTTATTCCATAATTAATGAAGTACAACATAAAAATTAATTTGAATATCTTGGAAAACTAGGAAGAACTATATTCAAAGTATTGTTATTATTAAAATCCTTAAATAAGAAGTTACCATCATATTTAAAATCAATATCACTTTTTATACCAGTGCCCACTGTGTCATATCAAGCAAGTTTATCATTCACTGTTGGAATCGCTCCAGCTGTGAACTCTCTAAGATGAGTTGTTCTTTGCTTCAAACCATTTGGGAAGCTACCTCTCTACTCCCATGATGTGAAAATGATTCTTCTGGCAATTATTCAGCAGATTTTTTTTTTAATAAAATACCCTTTTTATCAAAAGGCTAACCCCTGCTGTTTAAAAAAATATTACTTCTTTTCATTTAATGCTACAAGAGGAAATTATGGTAAACAGAAGCTGTTTTCTCCTGCATAAAATAAGTTACAAACTCATGACTTATTTCTCTGGAAACACTTTAAAGCAACAGTATATCTGGCATGTGAAAATGATGACTCATTATTCAAATAAAAACTCTTGCTTCACAGACAGTAATAAATGTGTCTGACACAGCTATGGTTTGAAAACATGAATCTATTTGTAATTTTTAAATGCCTTGCTAAAATAAAAGTGAAATGTAACAATGCACAGCACCAGCCAGAGATACATGGGAATCCTGTTTGAATGTTCAACAAACTGAATGTAATTTTGCGTTTCATGAGTTTGTGGGTTTTGTTTGTTAGTTTTTTAAAATTTAGGATCACTAGAAAATTAGTTAGCTTTTGTTTTTTTCAGTTTATTAGACCCTGTTACATCACACTAATTTTTAAAGAACAACTGAAATACAGAGTAAAGCTTTTCATTTTGAATATCAGCCGATGTTGTTATAATGTCCTTTTTATTCATTGATGAAGTATTTCATGGCATGACTAACTTTATGGTCCCAAATTACAATGTGCTGCTTGAGTCAGAGTTTTCCTGGTATTCATTGTCAGGAACTCAGAGACTCCATGAGAGCTGTAGAAGAAGCCAGGAGCTGTCTCTAAAAGTGATAATGTCTATTTATCAGTTGAGAACCTGGGAGCCTCCCCTTAATTTGTTCACTAAGGCTTATCATAGGCTCTATTAAGCCCATTGTCAAGCAAAGAAAAACTCTCAGAACTGCCAAAGACAGTATTAGTTTACTACAAAATTCTCAGAATGTGTGCTGTGATTCATAGATCAGGTCTTATGAGACTTGCATATCTGCTTCAAGATATATCAGGCCTATGAACCTGTTAAGTTATAGACTACCATTTGGTAGATCCTCCTAACTAGTGAGCCTGGACCTTATAGAAAGTCTCCTTTTGCACTGTGGCCCATTCAGACATGGAAGCCTTTTGCATTATTTGGCAAATTAGTTAAGAACTTAACTCCCTAATTGGAACATAGTTCCAATACAATGCAAAAGACCCCAGCAAGCATTGTGCTTCCCTCTTAACACTAAAATATTGAGCAAGAAAAAATTTACTATGGAAAGTATCATCCAGTATGCCACAGACTTTGGTAAATTGGCAAAATTAAAGAGTTTCATGGGAAATTACTCACTGTAATACATGTGCTATGCCAAAGTATCTAGAAAGCTCTTGTTCTTAAAATGTTAGATTTGGCCTAGGACCCCACCATTCATCTCCTAGGTATATACCCAGGAGAGATAATAACATAGGTCCACACAAAGACTTTTGGGCAAATTTTTGTCATAGCATTATTCCTAATAGTCGAAATATGGAAATAATCCAAATGTCCACCAACTATTGAATGAAATAAATAATGTTCTATATCCATACAATGTATTATTTGGCAATAAAAATGAAGTACAGGTACATGTTGCAACATGACTGAACTTTCAATATGTTGTGCTAAGTGAGAATTAACTAAAAATTATTGATTTGTTACACTTAAAACCAGTGAATTTTAAATCATGTAAATTGTACCACAACAACACTGTTTCTAAACATGTTAGCCTGTAAAGGATTGTTTTAGAAAATTTTTGATAAGGAATAAAAATCTTCCTTCTATAATCCTAAAGGGAACTTTTTTTGTCTATAGGAAATCTAAACTGTTTAGTTCAGTTATATTAGTTGGAATCTAGCCTGCACTGGTTAAATCATAATCTGATAAACCTTTCTGTGTATTGAAAAGAAATGAAATTTAAATAAAAAAACTTTTATGCAAGTGGTGTAGTTAGGCTTTATGTCCCCACCCAAATCTAATCTTGAATTGTAATCTCCTTAACCCCTATGTGTCAAGGGAGAGACCAGGTGGAGATAATTGGACCATGGGGGCAGTTTCCCTCATGCTGTTCTCATGATAGTGAGTGAATTCTCATGAAATCTGATGGATTTATAAGGGGATCCTCCCCCTTCGCTTGACACTTCTCCTTCCTGCCGTCTTGTGAAGAAGGTACCTTGCTTCCCCTTCCCCTTCCACCATGATCATAAGTTTCCTGAGGCCTCCCCAGCCATGCTGAACGGTGAGTCAATTAATCCTCATTCCTTTATAAATTACCCAGTCAGGCAGTTCTTTACAGCAGTATGAAAATGGACTAATACAAAAAGTAAAAGAAAAGTTAGTAAACCAGAAAGGAGAGAGAGGTAGATATTAGCAGAAAGTCATCTTCTAGCTCTATTTTCTAAGGACAAATGGTTATTGTGATTTACTAGAACGTGAAGCCTAGGGTATAGCCACTGCCAGAGAGGCCACCAGAGGCAGAGATGCACGTTTTTCTTTGTCTTTCTCTTCCTACCACCCTCCTAGTTTTCTCCAGTGTCTCCTATTGGTTCAACTTGGATGAAAACCAATGTGCATGAAGACCATTATCCTCCCTGCTGCACACAGCACAGCAAAGAAAAGGTGGGAATGGATCTGAGGGCAAACATCCCCAGAACTGGCACTTTGGGATGTAAATTATTTAATCACGTGTGTCCAGCTGAACTTTTTACCCATACCACTTCTTATAATACCAAGTGTTCTGTGGACTCTGTTAGCTCATGCCAGACACCTCTTCACACTCTAGTTTGCCTTAAGAATACCTCAGACTTTGCATCTTCTATGGAGGCTTCGCTTACCGTACCTATAGTCAGTGATAATATTTACCTATAAAACTGCTGTAGAAAGTTTACGCTGTATCATTCAACTGACAAATCAAAATCAGTTTCTATGACAATCAAAATCAGTTAAATTATTTTATGTTTAATTTCCCCAAGTGGATTATAACTACTATTAAGGCAAGGAATATGTCATAGATATTACTATTCAGAATAGCTAATAAATATAATATCCAGAAAATAATGGAGTTTTAAAAACGGTTATATAATGATGTATTGCTTGTTTTCCAAAATGTGTGAAGGCTGAAAACAGAGGGTGACTTTTAACACACTGTGGCAAATTAATACTCATATTATCTTTTGTGCTTAAATCTGTTCATTTTATTGTGGAGATATACCACAGGTTTGGCAAGTTTCATCACCTATTACACTAATATCATAAAGGCATAAAGCACTACTCAAACATTTAATATTTAGAATAGTATGAACTGGACAAGGAACCATGAGGAATAATAATGTAATTCAATATCCAGGGAGGGATAAATTCTGGAATAAATTCTGAAGAGCCTGTATATTGCTAGTGTGAGAAAGGAGATTGATAATTACAATACAGAAATATAAGAATTTATATATCACATTATAACTATGATCCTCCTAGTGCAATATTTGCTTGTTAACAGGGGCTCTGAAAGCAAGCAGAGGCCTCAGTAGTTATGATACTTCATTTTCCTTTGGACACTGTTTATTGATCTGCCTTTTGTAAATCAGCCTAAATGTTTCTAAATTCATTATATATCCTACTAGTACATTGCTTGTTGCAATGTGTTCCATAAGTTTATAACCCACTTGTATAAAGTAGTATTTCCTCTGCAATTAAAAACAAACAAATCCATTGTCTGAAAAGACTCTGGTTTGCCAGATTCAAAAGATGTCCGTGTTACTTCTTCGCTTACTGGCTTATCTATTCACTGTTTTCATTTGTCCTCTTTATAGCAGCTGTTTGCAAATCGATATGATACATTACTATTTTGATTTCAGTTCTATTCTTATTTTGTTTTGACGGGCCACCTGGTTATTTGAGCAGCAGCCATCAGTTAAATAATGCAAAATATGAGTCTGAAGATAAAAATCCAGTCATTTTAATCTAAGTATTTACTAATTATTTATAGATATTTTAATGGGTTCATAAATTGTGGTATAGGAATTTTTTAGGGAGATAATTTTCTTAATTTACACTGCTAGGAATTTGAAAATAAGTGTTAGATTGGGAAACTCAAAGAAAAGGACCAATTGTAAGAGGAAATCAAGCATTTATATGTAACCACGGAAAGAGGAAACAACAGTCAAATACTGATTAGTCCAGTTGGCTAATGGTCTTTTTAACGAGGGATCTGGACAGCTGCACTGATAGCTTGGGGGTCATAATCTAATATACATTGGATTGAACTTTTCCAATGACCCTGACTGGTTCTAATACGCTACAATTTATTCCAGATGACTGTGGCTTTTCTCCCATACACCTAACTCTTCTTTTACATGAAACTATATATCAAAGATAGCTTGTTAGCATTATATTTTATAACTAGCTCTATATCCATGAAAGCCATCTTTGTCAAAGTATAGACAGGTTGGACAAAAATCTTTTAAAGATGTGTATCTAATTACACCCTTTATTTTAAAATGTACATAGCTTTAAAAGGTGCCCTGTGTAAGTTGCTTACTTTTTCTGTAAGAATTGGGATGGCTCAGATGACACAATGAAAGAATTTATTATTTGAATTATTAGGATAGGTATTAATATTATTTTCGGTTTAAAAAATATTCAGTCTCATGTGATATGAACAGCATTATCTGCAATCACAGAAAGAACTAGGGTCAAAATGAAATTCCACACCTCTGAGAACTTTCATATCTACTTGAGTTTCAACATCGATGCTTCTTAAATTAGTCAGAATATATTAGAATATAATTATGCAGCAATTCTTTATCCAGAAAGTTCAAATGCAAATATTGCCTCTTTCCTGAGTACAGAGATGGGTTAAGTAAGAAAATAGGAATTTAACTTGAAATACTATATTCTTACTCATTTATTCAAATTAATGTAAATATTATCTAAGTAATTAGATGGAAATATTACTTGCTCTATTCATTAAATGTAAAAATTCGTTCCAGAACAAATAATTTCAAGTGATAAAATGATCTAAAACCCCTATTAAAATACTGATATAAAGCTGTTAATACCTACCAATAAAAAAAAAGGAATAATTTACTTTAGAAATAGTTTCAGTTGAGTCAAATGGACAAAATGGAAATAAGTAGATTCTATCATTGAGTAGTTATTCAAGGAAGGTTGCTTCGGTAAAAGGAAGTGGAGAGGAATACATAGCATCCTAGGCTTATTTTTTCACAGAAGTCATTGGATCAACTTGTCTTTCTAGGTTGAAATATAATTGTAGTTCACAAATGAAAATTATCAAACTATTAGAATTCACCTCCAATCATTACTTACATTTTTTAATATATAGCAATGGCAGCAATGAAGAAAAAAATTATCAATAAAAAATAAGAGTTCATAATATGATGATTATCTACAATCATTAAATATTCATTAAACTGTTATGCATTTTAACAAAAAGAAAAATATGCAGTATTGTGTATTTTATTCTTTTCAAAAGCAGATCATGGATATGAATTGTATTGGAAATTTTATTTCAATTTATAAAAATAATTCTCACAAATTTTTATGTTGACTCATATTACCAAACTGGAAAAAAACTGGTTATTTTATAAGAGCATGAAGTCTATAATAGCTTGCAAACAACAAAAAAAAAAGTGAGCTTGAGGTTAGACTATTAGCTCATTACTCATTATTTATAAAAATGAACAAGATAACTGAGTTTTATGATGTGTAAGTGTGACCATTCTTTTCCCTTGGGACCAAATCCTTGTCTAATTTAAAACCTTTGTACGTGATCCATGAACTTAAGTATAACATAAAATACTTTGTAAGACATATACATTACTCATTAAATCTCCTGTTCTCTATGACTTAGGAAGCTGATCATTTGAAAACTCTTTAAATCTCTAAAAATATTATTTAAAATATCACTTAAAAATGGTACAATAAAAACTTAAACAATTGACACAAAATTAATACCAGAATAAAAATTATAATTAATATTAACAGTGATTCTAAGGATGCCTCATATCTATGAATTAAATGTATCAAATTAGTCCTCCATGAACAAACAGAAACATAATACAAATGTGAATGTGTGTGGAACAAAGAAACACTAGAGAACAAAGTAAAGTCATCCACAGATATCTGTGTGTATGTATGTATATAGAAATATATCACACACACACAACTTGCATAACCACCACCACAGTCAACTTAGAGAATATTACCATCACTCCACAAAGTTTCCTTTTATCCCTTTACAGTCACCTCTTACCAGAAGCATCTACTGTTCACTTGCCTGGTGCTGTAATTTTTCCTTTTCCACAATGCCATATAAATGAAATTTCGTATAGAATACAACCTCTTGAATATGGCTTTTTTAACTTAGCATATTGCCTTGGTGATTCACCCATGTGTTTGCCAGTAGCCCATTCCTTTTATTGTTCAGTAGTATTCTGTGTGCACTATAGCTTGTTCGTTCAGTAATCAGTTAAAGGATATTTCAGTTGTTTCTAGTTTTTGGTAATTTTGAATAAAACTCCTATAAATTTGCATAAATCTTTTGTGTAGAAATGTGTCTTCATTTATACAGGAGTGGAATCAGTAGGCAGTATGTCAATTCTATGCAAATTCTATAGAAAACCACTGCACAATTATTGTACCAGTTTGCATTTCCACTAATGTTGCCTCAGTTTCATTTGCATGGCATCTTCACCAACAGTTGATGTTGTCTTTCAGTTTTCTAAGCCATTTTAATTGGTGTATAATGCTATCCTTTGTCGTATTAATTTGAGTTTGTCTAATATCTTATAATGTATAATTTTTTATGGTTATTTTCCATCTATATTTTCTCTTTAAGAAAATGTCTGTATAAATATTTCTCTTTGTGTTATAAAATTATAAATAATAAAAAAGTATTATAATTATTATATAATAATATAAATTACAAGACTACTGGTTATTTTTATACTTTTTTCATTGTTGAATGTTTTCTGTATAATAACTTATTTTCTGATACGTGTTTTAAAATATTTTTCCTAGTGTATCTGTTGTCATTTGCTTAACTATTTCTTTCAAAGAGCAAAAAATTTCATAGTACGCAAAAAGAAAGAATCATAAACCTGATATCTTGAACACAGATTCACAATACAAGACTTTTTTAACTACTGTCTCTTTTGGAACTTAAAAACAAGTAGTACAAATTCTTCAACGTGGTTCTTCAATATTGCTTTGATTATTTTAGACCTATTCATAAACTATTTTAGAAATAGTTTGTCAATATTTAAGAAAATAAATAAAAAATCAGATTTTGGTTAGGAATATGTTGGCTCCAGCATTAATTGGGGGAAATGACGTCTTAATAATATTGAGTCTTCAAATCTACAGCCACATCAGAAAACTCAGGAAAAGAAGAAAAGTATTGTATTGCCCATATTTTGTTTACCATGTTATTTCTCCCTTCTGATATTTCAAGGTTCTTTTTTATTATTATTTTATTTATATTTGGATAACTATTTTTAAACATTCTTTTAGGGCAGGTATGCTGGTAACCAATTATCTTAGGGTTTTTTTCCCAAAGGTTTTTTTTTTGTTTTTTTTTCCAACTCATATTTTAGATTCAGTGGGTACATGTGCAGTTTTGTTATATGGGACGATTGCGTGATGCTAAGGTTTGAAGTACAAATGATCCCATCACCAAGGTACCCAACATAGTACCCAACACTTAGTTTTTTAACCCTTACCCTTTCCCACACTCCCTCCCACCCTGTAGTCCCCAGTACTATTGCGGGAAGTCAGGGACCCTGAGCAACAGAGGGACCAGCTGAAGCCGCAGCAGAAGAACATAAATTGTGAAGATTTCATGGGCATTTATTAGTTCCCCAAATTAATACTTTTATAATTTCTTACACCTGTCTTTACTGCAGTCTCTGAACATAAATTGTGAAGATTTCATGAACATTTATCACTTCCCCAGTCAATACTCTTGTGATTGCCTGTGCCTGTCTTTAATCTCTTAATCCCATCATCTTCATAAGCTGAGGATGTATGTCACCTCAGGACCCTGTGATGATTGCATTAACTGCACAAATTGTTTGTAGAGCATGTGTGATTAAATAATTTGAAATCTGGGTACCTTAAGAACAGGGTAACAGTGATTTTCAGGGAACAAGAGAGATAACCATTAGGTCTGACTGCCTGGAAGCTGGACGGGATAGAGCCATATTTCTCTTATTACCAAAAATGGGTAAGAGAGATATTGTTGAATTCTTTCCCCAGTAAAGAATATTAATAATTAACAGGCCTGGGAAAATAATGCATTCCCAGGGGAGGCCTCTGAAATGTCCTTCCTGGGAGTGTCTGCCTTTAAGCAGATGTAGATAGGGATGAAACCCATAGTCTCCTGCAGTGCCAACAGGCTTGCTAGGATTAGAAAATTCCAGTCTGGCAAATTCTAGTCAGACTGGTTCTCTGCTCTTCAACCCCGACAATGCATGCACAGCGAGACATGGAAGTTCATTTGTGATTCTAGTTTCAGTCTGACCTTCTGCCTTGTGATCTTTTATTGCCCTTAAACATGTGATCTCTGTGACCCACACCCTATTCATACACTTGCTCCCCTTTTGAAAATCGGTAATAAAAACTTGCTGGTTTTGTGGCTTAGGGGGCATCATGGAACCTGCCAACATGTGATGTCTCCCCTGGACACCCAGCTTTAAAATTTCTCTCTTTTGTACTCTTTCCCTTTATTTCTCAGACCAGCCGACACTTAGAGAAAATAGAAAAGAACTCACGTTGAATTATTGGGGGTGGGTTCGCCCGATACAGTACCCATTGTTCCTAGATTTATGTCCATGAGTACCCAATGGTTAGCTCTCACTTACAAGATTTATAAGTAACTGATTTTCTTTTCCTTTTCCTTCATTAATTCACTTATGAAAATGGCCTCTGGCTGCATCCTTATTGCTGCAAAGGACATGATTTTATTCTTTATCATGGCTGCATAGTATTCCAAGGTGTATATATGCCACATTTTCTTTATCCAAGTCACCATTTATGGGAACCTAGGTTGATTCCATGTCTAGCTACCATAAATAGTGCTCCAATGATCATATGAATGCATTGGTCTTTTTGCAGAAAAATAGGGTTGAATAGTTGTTTTGTTTTAGGTTCTCTCAGAAATCACCATACATGGTGATGAAACTAATTTACATTTCAATCAACAGTGTTTTAGTGTACATCTGCTGTTTTCTGACTTTTTATTGATAGTCGTTCTCACAGGTGTGAGGTGGTATTTCATCATGGTTTAGAATTGCATTTCTCTGATGATTTCTGATGTGGAACTTCTTTTATATGTTTGACGACCTCTTGTATGTCTTCTTTTGAGAAGTCTATTCAGGTATTTTGCACAGTTTTTAATGGGGTTATTTGGTTTTTGCTTGTTGATATGCTTGAGTTTCAGATAGATTCTGGATATTAGACCTCTGTTAGATACATAATTTGTGAATATTTTCTCCCATTCTGTAGGTTGCCTGTTTACTCTGTTGATATGTTTCTTCTTCTGTGCAGGACCTCTTTAGTTTAATTGTGTCCCAACTTGTCAATTTTTGTTTTTGTTGCAATTGCTTTTGAGAACTTAGTTGTAAATCCTTTACAGCGACTGATGTCCAGAATGGCTCCTGGGTTTTCTTCTAGGATTTTTGCAGTTTGATGTCTTACATTTAATTATTTAATTCATCATTTGTTAATTTTTATATATAGTGAAAGATAGGAATCCTTTGTTGTTCTTCCACATATGGCTACACAGGTATACCAGCACCATTTGTTGACTAGAAAATCCTTTCCTCATTGCTTATTTTTGGCAAGTTTGTTGAATATTTGATGGCTGTATATGTGTAGTTTTATTTCTGGGTTCTCAATTCTGTTCCATTGGTCTATGTGTCTGTTTCTATACCAGTACCATGCTGTTTAGATTACTGTATCCTAATAGTATAGTTTGAAGATTGATAATGTAATGCCTCCAACTATGTTTATTTTGCTTAGGATTGCTTTGGATATTTGGGCTCTCTTTTGGTTACAAATTAATTTTAGAATAATTTCTTCTATGAAAAAGGGAAAAACAGACACTAGGATCTGTTTGAGTGGGGAGGGTGGGCAAAGGGAGAAGAGCAGAAAAGATAACTATTGGGTACTGGACTTAATACCTGGGCGATGAAGTAATATATACAACAAACCTCCATGTGTTTACTTATGTAAGAAACCTTCACATGTACCCCCAAGCCTAAAATAAAAGTTTTTAAAAGGAATAGTTTGTTTTCATTCTGTAGAAAACAAAGTTGGTAGTTTGATAGGAATAACATTGAATTTGCAAATTGCTTTAGGCAATACAGACATTTAGTGATATTGATTCTTCAATTCATGAGTATGGAGTGTTTTTCCACTTGTTTTTCATCTAAAATTTCTTTCAGCATTGATTTGTAGTTCTCCCTCTAGAGATTTTTCACCTCCTTGGTTAGATACATTACTAGTTATTTTATTTTTGTGTGAGACTATTGAAAATGAGATGGCCTTCTTGAGTTGGTTCTCAGGTTTATAACTTATTGGTTTACAGAAATGCTACTGATTTTTTGTACATTGATTTTTTATCCTGAAACTTTACTGAAGTTGTTTATCTGTTCTGGGACTCTTTTGGCATAGTCTTTAGGGTTTTCTAGGTATAGAATCATATTATCAGTGAAGAGAGATAGTTTGACTTCTTCTTTTCTTATTTGGATGCCTTTGATTTTTCAGTTCAGTTTCTCAAGGGTAATATTCCAGTTTTTGACCATTCCATATGATGTTGGCAGTGGGTTTGTCATAGATGGTTCTTATTATTTTTACATATATTCAGTCCATGCCTAGTTTCTTGAGGTTTTATATGAAGGAATGTTGGATTTTAGCAAAGCTTTTTTGCATCTATTGAGATGATAATGTGGTTTTTAGTTTTAATTGTTTCTTTGATGAAGCACATTTATTGATATGTGTATGTTTAATCAACCTTGCATTTCAGGAATGAAACCTACTTGATCATTAGTCTCTTGATGTGATGTTGAATTCAGTTTGCAAGTATTTTGTTGAAGATTTTTTATATATGCTCATCAGAAATATTGGCCTGTACTTTTTCCATTTTGCCTTTGCTAGGTTGTGGCATCAGGATGATGTTGACTTCATAGAATGAGTTAGGGAGGAGTCTCCCCTGCTCAGTTGTTTGAATAGTTTTCGTAGGAATAGTATCAGCTGTTCTTTGTACCTGTGATAGAATTTGACTGTAAATCCATCTGGTTACAGAATTTTGGGGGTTAGTACTGATTTTTATTACCAATTCAATTTTGGAAATCAATGTTGGACTGTTTAGTCTTTCAAATTTTTCCTAATTCAATCTAGGAAATTTGTTTATCTCTTGGAATTTATCCATTGCCTCCAGGTTTTCTAGTTTGTGTGAGTAGAGGTGTTCATGATCGTCTTTGAGGATCTTTTGTATTTATTTGGGATTGTTTGTAATGTCACCTTCGTTGTTTCTGATTGTGTTAATTTGCATCTTTTCTCTTTCTTTTTTTTCTTTGTTAATCTAGCTACTGGTCTATCACTCTTGTTTATCCTTTAAAAGAACCAATTTTTTTGTGTCTTTGATTGTTCATATGGACTTTGGAATCTCAATTTCATTCATTTCTGCTCTTACTTTAGTTATTTCTTTTCTTCTACCAGTTTTGGGATTAGATTGTTCTTGTTTTGCTAGTTCCTCTAGGTGTAATGCTTGGTCGTTAGTTTGAGATCTTTATAACTTTTTGAGCTGTGTGTTTACTGCTACATAGTTTCCTCTTAACACTTCTTTTGGTGCATTTCAGTGATTTTGCTATATTGTGCCTCTGTTTTCATTTACTTTAAATTTTTTTAAAATTCCTGCCTTGATTTCCTTGTTTACTCAAAAGTCATTCAGGAGAAAGTTATTAAGTTTTCTTGTAATTGTGTGGTTCTGAGATTTCTTTTTGGTATTGATTTCTATTTTTGTTTCACTATGGTCTAAGAGTATGGTTGGTAGAATCTTGATTATTTTAAATTTATCAAAACTTGCTTTAAGGCCAAGCATGTGATCAATCTTGGACTCTATGTATAGATGAGAAGAATGTATATTCTTTGGTTGGTAGGTGGAGTATTCTGTAGATGTCCACTAGGTCCAATTGGTCAAGTGTCAAGTTTAAGTCCTGAATTTCCTTGTTAGAGTTGGCCTCAATGATCAGTCTAATGCTATCGGTGGGGTGTTAAAGACCCTGACTATTGTGTGACTGCCTAAGATTTTTTGTAAGTCTAGAAGTAGTTCTTTTATGAATCTGGGTGCTCCCACAGTGGGTACTTATATATTTAGAATAGCTAAGTCTTCTTGTTGAATCAAACTCTGCCCTTTTCATCCTTTTTTACTGTTGTTTTAAAGTCTATTTTATATGATATAAAAATAGTGACCTCTGCTCTTTTTTATTTTCTATTTGCATAATAAATATTTATCCTTCCCTTTACTTTCAGCATGTGGGTGTCATTACATGTGAGAAGGGTCTTTTGAAAACAGTAAATGGATGGGTCTTGTTTTTTTATCCAACTTGCCACTCTGTGTCTTTGAAGTGGAATATTTAGGTCATGTACATTCAAGTTTAATATTAACATGTGAGGTTTGAATCTTATTGTGAATTTGTTAGCTGGTGCCTTCGCAATTTCTACTGTGCAGTTGCTTTATTGGGTCTGTGGGATATGTACTTGTGTGTGTTTTTTGTAGCAGGTATTATACTTTTATGTCATTGTATATACACTTCCTTAGGAATTTACTTAGGCTGGTCTAGTGTTAATAAATTGGTGCTTTTTTGTCTGGAAGATGTTTTATTTCTTCCTTGCTTGTAAGCCTTAGGTTGACCGCATATTAAATTCTTGATTGGAATTTATTTTCTTTAAGAATTCTAAAAACAGGCCCACAGTCTCTTCTGGCTTACACGGATTCTGGTGAGAAGACTGCTGTTAGCCTGATGAGGTTCCTTTTTCTCCTTAGCTGCCTTTAAGATTTTTTATTTAGTGTTGACATTGGGCAACCTGGTGACTATGTGCCTTGGTAATGTTCATTTTGTATAGTATTTCACAAGTGTTCTCTGGATTCTTGGATCTAGATAGCTACTTCTCTAGCAAAATTAGAGAAGTTTTCTTGAATTACTCTCTCAAATAGATTTTCCAGATTGTTTTCTTTTTCCTTCTCTCAGGAATGCTGGTAATTCATAAGTTTGGTCTCTTTACATACTCTCATATTTCTCAAAGATTTTGTTCATTTTTTTAGAAAATTCTTTTTGCTTTATTTTTTTCTCACTGGATTGATTCAAAAGGTCATTCTTCAAGCTCTTAAATTATTTGTTCTGCTTGGTCCAGTCCATTAATAAAACTTTCTATTGTATTTTGAAATTCTGTAAGTGAGTTGTTTTTTTTTTTTTTATTTGAGAAGCTCTCATTGATTTCTTTTTAGGATATTTATTTTTCACTTCATTTCCTGGATTGCTTTAGAAGATTCTTTGTGTTGATTTTCAATTCTGTCTTGGATCTCATTGAGTATGCTTGCAATTCATACTATGAATTTTTTAATCTGTCGTTTCTACGTTTCTATTTTGTTTTGGAACCATTGCTGGAGAGCTAGTGCAATCCTTTGGTGATGTTACTATATTCCGATTTTCCATGGTGCCAGAATTCTTGTGCTTGTTCTTTCTTATCTCAAGGCTTTGGGACTTACAATTTTTGTGTGGGTAGAATTTTTTTTTCTTTCTTTCCCTGAAATATTTTTGCCCTATTCTTTTCCCCCCTTCCTAGGGAATGTGACTACAAAATGATGTGTGGAGTCATGTGGCTTTAATTCTATAACCCTATGCACTTATTTTGGCAGGGTTTTCATTGCATCATCCAGTTCAACACACAAGCCCATGGATAGTACCTACAGGTAAGAGGCAGTCATGGCCAATGTACTGGGTGTGTATTTGACTCTTGTTTCCTTGCAGAAGCTCTCTATTGCCTCAGCCAATGGTCTAATTCATGGAAAGCACAGTTGATCTGATCTCCTTGTTCAGCCCCAGGTGGTGGGAACCATGAAGGGTGGGGCCCACACCAGAAAGATCCATCTACAGGTACACTGATGGCAGGAACCAGTACCAATGTCAAGGGAGAATCCAGTGGGCAGCCACCATGTGCCCAGTAGTTTTCCTAGGCATGAATCTTGGAAACCTCCTGAGCCCCAAATTATCTGCATGGAGATGAATGGCATCCTAAACTCCTAAGTTAGAAGAGTGCATGCTCCAGGTGCCTGGATATCTGACTGGGCATGGAGCACAGAATGACTCCTTGCACCAAGATCTTTGCACAGTATGGTTGGTACAACTCAGGCTGCTGAATTAGACAAGCAGGTGCCCTAAATGCATGGAGATCTGTCTGGGAGTGAAGCAGAGCTCTCTGCACTGGAATTTCTGCATAGGAAGGGAGGGGTGGATTAGGCTGCTTATCTAGGTGAGCAACATTCTGAATACCTGGATATTTGCCTGGTCATGGACCACAGATGGATCCTTCGTACCAAGATCTCTGCACAGGAGGGTTGGGGTGACTCTTTCTGCTGGACCAAACAAGTGAGTTCCCTGAATGCCTGGAGATCTACCTGGGCACAGAGTGGAGAGGAATCTGCTGCACCACAATCTATGTCAAGAAAGTGTGGGACAGCTCAGGCTGCTGAACCAGGTGAACCAGTGTTGCAAAAGCTCCATTTATGCCTGAAGGGAAGCAGAGAGGACCTCATTACACCATAGTCTCAAGAGAGCAGAGTGGGGCATTCAGCAATGGCACATGCAGGTCAGTTCCAGGTCACCAAGACTGCAGCTGTAGTAGCTCTTCTCTCACCTCGGGATTGTGATGGAGGAGAGTACAATTATAGTGCCTACTGTTGAGGCACTTTTCACAGTTTTGGACATGGAAGCCCCTACTCTGCTCCACAGCAGGCGTGCCAATCTCTAGACTAAAAATAAAATTTCTGAGCACCCAGGTTATTGGATCACCAAAGAATGACTGACTTTGTATATGCCAGATAAAAAATGGTATCCTGTTTTCAGTCCCAGGTCTGGAAAATGTCTCCAGCTTTTCCTGATGTCTTTCCCTCACAGTATCTGCAAGCCTATCCTCAAGTAGTACATACTAATCATGTGGTTATTTGGGCTTGAAATTTCCCAGCTTTCTACTTGACCACCTATATGTTACTTTGCTAATTCAACAGCCCTCCATGCTAAAGATTCTCAATAAATTAGGTATTGATGGGATGTATCTCAAAATAATAAGAGCTATTTATGACAGACCCATAGCCAATATCATACTGAATGGGAAAAAAACTGGAAGCATTCCCCTTGAAAACTGGCACAAGACAGGGATGCCCTCTCTCACCACTCCTATTCAACACAGTGTTGGAAGTTCTAGCCAGGGCAATCAGGCAGGAGAAAGCAATGAAGGGTATTCAATTAGGAAAAGAGAAGTCAAATTGTCCCTGTTTGCAGATGACATGATTGTATATTTAGAAAACCCTGTCGTCTCAGTCCAAAATCTCCTTAAGCTGATAAGCAACTTCAGCAAAGTCTCAGGATACAAAATCAGTGTGCAAAAATCACAAGCATTCTTATACACCAATAACAGACAAACAGAGTGTCAAATCATGAGTGAACTCCCATTCACAATTGCTTCAAAGAGAATAAAATACCTAGGAACCCAATTTACAAGGAATGTGAAGAAACTCTTCAAGGAGGACTACAAACCACTGTTCAACGAAATAAAAGAGGACACAAACAGATGGAAGAACATTCCATGCTCACGGATAGGAAGAACCAATATTGTGAAAATGGCCATACTGCCCAAGGTAATTTATAGACTCAATGCCATCCCCATCAAGCTACCAATGACTTTCTTCACAGAATTGGAAAAAAAAAAAAAATTACCTTAAAGTTCATATGGAAGCAAAAAAGAGCCCACATTGCCAAGTCAATCCTAAGCCAAAAGAACAAAGCTGGAGGCATCACTCTACCTGACTTCAAACTATACTACAAGGCTACAGTAACCAAAACAGCATGGTACTGGTACCAAAACAGAGATATAGACCAACGGAACAGAAGAGAGCCCTCAGCTATGACTATTTACTATGTATCCATTAATCATCTATTGTTGTAATCATGGTTCTTCATCCTTCTGGGGTGAAGTTCTGTTTTCTAATGACTCTAGAGACCATCACTATTTAATAGAGTATGTATCCATCATTCTGACTTTTATTTTGCTTTTTGCTTGTTTTAGGTATAAAACTTAGAAACTGGAATAATTTGCATAATATGGGCAAAAATCACTGCGTAAAACACAATTCACGCTAATCATAACAGCTATTATTTTCTTATTTTGTAATTGGGTATTAATTTTCTGTTATTTTTCTGCACATATGTGGAAGACATTCTATGTAACTTATTAAAGAGTGAACATTAGAGTTGTAGACTGTTAGGGCAAAAGGGACCTCAGATATTTATTATTTTTCAGATAAGAAAACTAAAGCACACAGAAGTAAAATAAATAAAGGAATAGATAAATAGTAGTCAAATCAATATTAGATTCAGTCTGAAATTCAGTCCTCTAGATTTTCAGACTATTTAGTATCATTTTGTTTTGGTTTGGTTTACTTGCTTTAAGAAAAGAAATGGTTATTTTAAGAAATCAAGCACAACTAGAGCTTTTTAAATCATGTTATAGTAACATTGATTACAGGCTTTTAAAATTTATGTCTCTGTTATAACTACACAATGATGACTGCATACAAATATTAATTCCAATCACCTAGAGATGCCATTCATTTAGTGAGATGTAATATACTCCCTCACAGGTGGCCATCTGAGAGTATTAACTGTCATATATAATTTTGCCTAACTTCAGTCTACACCATTCCTTTTCTGTAAAGCACTCATCCTACCCTACTTGTGATTATCCTCCTCTAGTTCATAAAAGCCATTTAGCTCTTATCTTCTCATTCATTATCACCTGGAGACAGGCCCAGAGGAACTAATTTTTATTTGTCTTTATTTCATCTTCCTTGGATTAGATGAGTTCTGATATTTGACTGATAGCTATTTTTAATATTAAGGTGATACATTAATGTCATAATTTTCCAGTAATTAGAGGTACCAATGTTATTCAAAATAATTTTAATATCATGAACGTATTTTTAATATCCTGAAAAATGTTAGTTTGAATAGCTTCTACTTTGTAAACTTTCTCTTTGATTTGGCAGTTGATGCCAAATTTTCTCCAATTATTTTTATCAGTTCACTTAACAATACCACAGTCTCATTAATGGATTCTCTTTTCTTATATGACATGCCTGTCTTTGCAAAATTTTCTAGACCTCTATAAATAATCATTTGTAAGAAGTACTGTTTCTATATAGAGCATATGCAGTATGCTTACTTAAGAAAACCATATTCAACTTATATATAGTAATCACATAATAGATATGTACTTAAGTTACTATGGTTACTGTATAGGACACTTTTAAAATGACTATTTTAAGTGTCCTTTAATGAATATTTTGTAGTGTGCTTGATTGAGTCAATCAGAATTTCCAGAAATTCTATAGTGTGTGAATAAATGCAGATCCGCATATGTTGACATATAAAAATGTACCTAAATAAGATAAAATTAATTTTAAAGTCATAGCTCAATGTGTATTCATGTGATAAGAATCCAAATTATGAATTTAGCTTTTCATTCCTAACATTCAAGTATGATAATTGATGTCTTATTATAAAATAGCCATTTCTTTTTATGAGATAAACACCAGACTACAGTGTTTAGACTGGCAGAAATAGAAATATTTTTGACTGCTGAGTTTGGAACAAATTTGTTTTATTTGGTTTTAAGTACATAAATCTACTAGTAAGGTGGAGCATCCATGAAGATTCTGGAAAAGCTTAAAGTAGGGGATGACAACTATAATTTTTTTCTTTTTACTTTTTAATTAAAAATAATTATTCTTCATAATGGAAAAATAATTGTATATATCTATGTGATAAAATGTGATGTGGCACTACGCTGGCACTATATTTCCTGTCCAGTCTGCACAACAATGAAGCAAAGAAGCCTCCTCTCTTTATAACTTATCCAGTCTCAAGTATTTCTTTATAACAACATAAATGGACCAACCCAAGGTCTTTATTCATAGATTTTTTTCTTGCTAGACTAATGCCCAAAAAGTTTTCCCTAGGTTTTCTAGTATTACAAAGCTGTTAGGTCTTAAATTTAAATTGTTAATCCATCTTGTGTTAGTTTTTGTATGTAATGACAGATAAGGGTCCAGTTTCATTCTTTTACATATGGCAATCAAATTTTCCCAGCATCACTTGTTAAAAGACTGTCATTTCCCCAGTTCCTGTGATTTTGTCAAAGATCAGTTGGCTGTAAATATGTGAGTTTATTTCTGTATGCTGTTACATTGATCTATTTGTGTTTATGTAATAACATACTGTTTTGCTTACTACAGACTTGTACCATAATTTGAAGTCAGGTAATATGATGCTCCTAGCTTTGTGGTTTTTGCTCAGGGTTTATTGGGCTATTCAGAATCTTTTTTGTTTCCATATAGGTTGTAGGGTATTTTTTTGTTTAAGTTTTCTGAAAAGGAACTTATATTTTGATAAGAATTGCATAGAATTTTTAGATTGCTATGGGAAGTGTGGTTTTTTAATGATATTGTTTTGTCCAATTCATGAGCATGGTATGTTTTTCCATTGGTTTGTGTCATTTACAATTTCTTGTATCATTGTTTTATAGTTTTCCTTGTAGAGATCTTTCACTTCCTTGGTGAAACATATTCTTAGGTATTTTTTTTGTAACTACTGTAAATGGGATAAACTTATTGATTTGATTCTGTGCTGTATTGTTATTTGTGTATAAAATGCTACTGGTTTTTGCATATTGATTTTGTATTCTGAAACTTTACTGAATTCATTTGTTATATCTAACAGTTTTTTTTTGTGAAGTCTGTAGGTTTTTCTAGATACAGCATCATATTATCAGTGAGTAGAGATAATTTGATGCTCTCTTTTCCTTCTCTTGGAAAAAGAGACGCCTTTTATTTCCATCTCTTGCCTGATTGCTCTGAATATAATTACCAGTACTACATTATTATTATTATTATTATTATTATTATTATTATTGTATAAGCCACACAATCTGTGGAAATTTGTATTTCCATAGATTTTTGAAAAATGGGTGGTGTTTGGTCACATATGGATAAATTCTTTAGTGGTGATTCTGAGATTTTGGTGCACCAATCAGGTGTATATTGCATCACCTGTGCAATATACACTGTACCTTATTTGTAGTCACCCCTTCCCCCACTTTCACCTGAGTCCCCAGAGTTCACTGTATTATTCTTATGCTTTCGTATCCTCATAACTTAGTTCCTACTTGTGAGTGAGAGCATACAATGCTGGGTTTTCCATTCCCAAGTTACTTCACTTGGAATCATGGTCTTCAATTCTTTTCAGGTTTCTGGGAATGCTATTATTTCTTTCCTTCTTATAGCTGAGTAGTATTTCATTATATATATATATACACACACACATATATACATACATATATACACACACATATATGTGTATGTGTGTGTATATATATATACACACATATATATACACACACAGCACAATTTCTTTACCCATTCATTGATTGATGGGCATTTGGGCTGGTTTCATATTTTTGCAACTGCAAATTTTGCTGCTATAAACATGTGTGTGCAAGTATCTTTTTTGTCTAACAATTTATTTTCCTCTGGGTAGATACCCAGAAGTGGGATTGCTGGATCAACGGTAGTTCTACTTCTAGTACTTTAAGAATTCTCCACACTGTTTATGATAGTGGTTGTACTCATTTACATTCCCATCAGTAGTGTAAAAGTTTTCCTCTGGGTAGATACCCAGAAGTGGGATTGCTGGATCAACGGTAGTTCTACTTCTAGTACTTTAAGAATTCTCCACACTGTTTATGATAGTGGTTGTACTCATTTACATTCCCATCAGTAGTGTAAAAGTGTTCCCTTTTCACCACATCCTTGCCAACATCTATTATTTTTCTGATTTTTTGATTATGGCCATTCTTGCAGGAGTAAGGTGGTATCACCTTGTGGTTTTGATTTGTATTGCCCTGATCATTAGTGATGTTCAGCATTTTTTCCTATGTTTGTTGGTCATTTGTGTATCTTCTTTGGAGAATTGTCTCTTCAGGTCCTTAGCTCACTTTTTAGTGGAATTTTTTTTTTTTTTTTTTCTGGTTTGAGTTCCCTGTAAATTCTGGATATTAGTCCTTTGTTGGATGTATAGATTGCGATGATTTTCCTGCAGTCTGTGGGTTCTCTGTTTACTCTACTGATTGTTTCTTTTGTTGTGCAGACGTTTTTAAATTTAATTAAGTCCCGTCTGTTTATCTTTGTTTTTGTTGCATTTGCTTTTGGGTTCTTAGGCATGAAGTCTTTTCCTAAGCCAATGTCTAGAAGGGTTATTCTGATGATGTTATCTTCTCGAATGTTTATGATTTCAGGTCTTAAATTTCATCAACTAGGCACAAAGTCATCAGTTTATCTAAAGTTAAGATAAAGAAAAGAATCTTAAGAGCTGTGAAGTGAAAGCACCTGTAAGAAATCAAACATATATCTCAGTCCTGGGCCCAGTACAAACACATTCCTCCATATATCTCAGTCCTGGGCCCAGTACAAACATTCCTCCATTTGTCTCAACTTCCTGGGCCCAGTACAAACATTCCTCCATTTGTCTCAACTTCCTGGGCCCAGTACAAACATTCCTCCATTTGTCTCAACTTCCTGGGCCCAGTACAAACATTCCTCCATTTGTCTCAACTTCCTGGGCCCAGTACAAACATTCCTCCATTTGTCTCAACTTTAGAAAAACACCACCTGGAGAGTCCCCGATAAGGTCACAACCGTTTGTGGAGTGGTTTTACTGAAAGCGCGGGAACCAATAAAAAAACTGCTAAATGTATAACTTAAAATGTTAACCAATTGTAATGCTGTAACCAAAAGAATTCCCTTGTTTCTCTGTAACCTTACATATCTTGTTTACATCGGGCTATAAAAAGCGAGCACATGCACCGTTCAGGGCCCTCTTGTATGCTGTGGAGCAGAGGGACCAAGTTCGAACTTGCAGTAAAGATCCTTGCCGCTTGGCTTTGACTCTGGACTCTGGTGGTCTTCTTTGGGGAATAAACGGTCTGGGCATAACACACCAAGTAACCCATAAAGAAAAATCCTATCAGATTAACAGCAGATTTCTCAGCAGAAGATAGAAGAGATTGAAGCCCTAACTTCAGTCTCCTTAAACAAAATGATTATCAGCCAAGAAGTTTGCATCCAGTGAAACTAAACTTCATAAATGAAGGAAAGATATAATCTCTTTCAGACAAACAAATGTTGGGAGAATTCACCATTACCAAGCCAACACTACAAGAATTGCTAAAAGGAACTCTAAATCTTGAAATAAATCCTCAAAGTACACCAAAATAGAACTTCCTTAAGGCATAAATCTCACAGACATATAAAAAATGTGATAAATATATAAAAAGGTATTAAGGCAACAAATAGCATGACGAATAGAATAGTGCCTGACTTCTCAATACTAACATTGAATGTAAATGGCCTAAATGCCCCACTTAAAAGATAAAGAATGGCAGAATGGATAAGAATTCACCAATCAAGTATCTGCTGTTTTCAAAATAATCACAACACATAAGGACTCACATAAACTTAAGGTAAAGGGGTGGAAAAAGACATTCCATGCAAATTGAAACCAAAAGCAAGCAGGAGTAGCTATTCTGAAATCATACAAAAAAAGAAAAAACACTTTAAAGGAATGGCAGTTAAAATAGAAAAAGAGGGAATAATGATATGAGGACTTGTTCAACAGGAAAATATCACAATCCTAAATATATATGCACCTCACACCGGAGCTCCCAAATTTATAAAACAATTACTACTAAACCTAAGAAATGAGATAGACAGCAACACAATAATAGTAGGAGAGTTTAGTACTCCATTCATCAAGACAGAAAGTCAACAAAGAAGCAATAATTTAAGCTATACCTTAGAAAAAAAATGGACTTCCCAGTTATTTACTGAACATTACCCAGCAACTGCAGAATATACATCCTATTCATCAGCACATGGAACATTCTCCAAGATAGACCATATGATAGGGCACAAAACAAGTCTGAACAAATTTAAGAAAACTGAAAGTATATCAAGTACTCTCTCAAAACACAGTGGAATAAAATTGAAAATGAACTCCAAAAGGAGCCCTCAAAATGATGCAAATATATGGAAGTTAAATAACCTGCTCCTGAATGATCGTTGGATCAACAATGAAATAAAGATGAAATTTTAAAAAATTCTATAAACTGTATGATAATGGCGACATAACATATTAAAACCTCTGGGATACAGCAAAGGTGGTGCTAAGAGGAAAGATCACAGCCTTAAATGCCTACATCAAAAAGTCTGAAAGAGGACAGCTAGACAATGTAACTTCACACCTCAAGAAACTCAAGGAACAAGAACAAACCAAATCCAAACCCATCAGAAATTAAAACAAAAAACAATACAAAAAATAAAGCAATAAGCTGGTTATTTGAAAAGATAAATAAAATTGATAGGCCGTTAGCAAGGTAAACCAAGAAAAGAAGAGAAGTTCCAAAAACCTCAATTACAAGTGAAATGGGAGATATTACAACAGATACCACAGAAATACAAAAGATCATTCATAGCTATTATGAACACCTTTATGCATATAAACTTTAAAACCTAAAGGGGATGGACAAATTCCTGGAAATATATAACCCTCTAACCAGGAAGAAATAGAAACTCTGAAAAGACCAATAACAAGGACTAAGATTAAAAATGGTAATTTAAAAATAGCTAGCAAAACTAAGTCCAGGACCGGACAGATTCACAGCTTTATTATAGCGTACATTCAAAAAATAATTGGTACCAATTCTGTTGACACTATTCCACAAGATAGAGAAAGGGGGAATCTTCCCTAAATTATTCTATGAAGCCAGTATCACGCTAATAGTGAAACCAGAATCACCCTAATAGCAAAACTAGAAAAGGACATAACAAATAAAATAAAACTACAGAAGAATATTCCTGATGAATATAGATGCAAAAAGTCCTTAACAAAATATTAACTGACCAAATCCAACAGCATATTAAAACCATATCCGCGATGAGCAAGTGGGTTTCATAGCAGAGATACAGGGATAGTTTAACACATGCAAGTCAATAAGTGTGATGCACCACATAAGCAGAATTAAAACCAAAAATCATTTGATCACCTCAGTAGATGCAGAAACAACATTTAACAGAATCCAGCATCCGTTTATGATTTAAACCCTTGGCAAAATTGGCATAGACGGGACATACCTTAATGTAATAAAAGCCATCTATTACAAACCCACAGCCAACGTAATACTAAACAGGGAAAAGTTAGAAGCATTCCCCTTCAGAACTGGAACAAGACAAGGATGCCCACACTCACTTTTATTCAACATAGTACTGGAAGTCCTAGCCAGAGCAATCAGACAAGAGAAAGAAATAAAGAGCATTCAAATCAATAAAGAAGAAGTCAAACTCTTGCTGTTTGCTGATGATGTGATGGTATAACTAGAAAACCTTAAAAACACCTCCAAAAAGCTCCTAGAACTGATAAAGGAATTCAGCATCGTTTCAGGATACAAAATTAACGTATGCAATCAGTCGCTCTGTTATACACCAGTAGCAACCAAGATAAGAATCAAATAAAGAATTCAATCCCTTTCATAACAGCTGCAAAAAATAAAATAAAATACTTAGAAATAGATCTAACCAAGGAGGTGAAAGACCTCTATAAGGAATACTACAAACCCTGATGAAAGAAATCATAGATACCACAAACAAATGAAAACACATCTTATGCTCATGTATGGGTACAATCAATATCAGGAAAATGGCCACACTTTCAGGCTGGGGATGGTAGCTCACGCCTGTAATCCCAGCACTTTGGGAGGCTGAGGCAGGTGGATCACCTGAGGTCAGGAGTTTGAGACCAGCCTAGCAAACAGTAAAACCCTGTCTCTATGAAAAATACAAAAATTAGCCAGGTGCAGTGGCACATGCCTGTAATCCCAGCTACCCAGGAGACTGAGGCAGGAAAATTGCTGGAACCTGGGAGGCAGAGGCTGCAGTGAGCCGAAATCTGACTACTGCACTCCAGCGGGTGACAGTGAGACTCCATCTCAAAAAAAAAAAAAAAAAAAAAAAAAAACATACTTCTAAAATCAATCTGCAGGCTCAATGCAATTCCCATCAAAATACCATCATCATTCTTCACAGAACTAGAAAAAGCAATCCTAAAATTCATATGGAACCCAAAAAAGCCCACGTAGTCAAAGCAAGTCTAAGCAAAAAGAATAAATCTGAAGGCATCACATTACCTGACTTTAAACTATAATATAAGGCTACAGTCACCAAAACAGCATGGTACTGGTTTAAAAATAGGCACACAGACCAATAAAACAGAATAGAAAACCCAGAAATAAAGCCAAATACTTAAAGCCAACTGATCTTTTGTTTTGACAAAGCAAACAAAAGCATAAAGTGGAGAAAGGATACCCTATCCAACAAATGGTACTCAGATAATTGGCAAGCCACAGTAGAAGAATGAAACTGGATCCATATCTCTCACTTTATACAAAATCAGCTCAAGATGGATCACGGATCAGTACTACATTAAATAGAAGTGATTAAAGTGGGTATTTTTGTCTTGTTCTAATTTTGAAAGGGAAAGCTTTCAAATGTTTCTTTTTCAGTATGATGTTGACAGTGGGTTTGGCATATATGGCTTTTATTATTTTAAAAAATACTCCTTTGATATTTTTTGTGTAGGGAGTTTTTATCATGAAGAGATGCTGAATTTTATCAAATGCTGTATGTACATCTATTGAGATGATCATATGGTTTTTGTCCTTAATAATGTTTATATGATGTATCACATTTACTGATTTGAATATGCTGAAATATTCTTGCATCCCTGGTATAAGCCCACTTGATCATGTTAGGCTAACTTTTTGATATGCTGTTGGATTTGGTTTGCTAGAATTTTCTTGAGGATTTTTGTGTCTGTGTTAATCAGGGATACTGTTCTATAGTTTTCTTTTTTGTGTTTTTATCTAGTTCAGGTATCAGAATAATAGAGCAAGTTAAGACTTCCCTCTGCCTCGATTTTTTGAAACAGTTTCAGGAACTTTTTTTTATTAAGTGTGGTAGATTTTGGCAGTAGATCCATCTGGACTTGTGCTTTTCTTTGCTAATTCAATCTAACTACTTATTATTAGTCTTTTTGATATTTTTAATTTCTTTCTGATTCAGTCACAGTAGATTGTTTCCAGGAATTCATCCATTCTCTCCAGGTTTTCTAGTTTGTAAGCCTATCATCTTTTATAATAGTATCTAATAATCTTTTGTATTTCTGTTTTATGATTTGTAGTGTCTCCTTTTTTATTTTAATTTTTTAAACTTGTATCCTTTCTATTCTTTTCTTGGTTAGGCTAGCTAGTGGTTTGTTCATATGTTTATCATTTTGTAAAAACAATTTTTCATTTCAATGATTCTTTGTAATTATTTGTCTTCATCTCATTTAGTTCTGGTGTGTTCTTTGTTATTTTTTCTGCTGCTAATTTTGTGTTTGGTTTGTTCTTGCATTTCTAGCTTCTTGAGGTGTCAGGTTATTTGTAATATTTCTGTCTTTTTGATGTAGGTATTTCATGCTATAATCTTCCTTCTTAGCACTATTTTGGTGTGTCACACAGGTTTTTGTAGTTTATGTTTCCATTTACACTTGTTTCACAGTTTTTAAAATTTGTATTAATTTGTTGACCCAATTCTTCAGGAGTATGCTATTTAATTTTCATATATATGTATAGTTTCTGAAGTTCCTCTTGGTATTTATTTCTAGTTTTACTCCATTGCAGTCTGAAAGATATTTCACAAAATTTTGATTATTAAAATGTCATTGAGACTTAGGTTTTGTAACCTAATACATTGTCTATCATGGAGAATGTTCCATGTATGAAAAGAATAATGTACATGATACAGTTGTTGGGTAGAATGTTTTGTAAATATTTGTTCAGTCCACTTGATCTAAAGTCCAATTTAAGTTCATTGTTCCTTATTTGATTTTTTTGCCTTGCTGATCTATCTAACATGTGATTGGGATGCTAAAGTGCACCACTCTTATTATATATGTTTTAAATCTAATATTATATGTTTTATATATCTAGGTGCTCCAGTGTGAGGTGCATATAGGTTTAGAATTGTTATATCTTCTTGCCAAATTGATCCCTATATCATAAGTAATGACTGTCTTTGTTTAATTTTGCTGTTTGATGTAAAGTCTCTTTAACTTACATATGTATAGATATATGTTATCTATATATGTATAGATGTATGCTATCTTTACATATATGTTATATGTAGATATATAAAAATATATACATATATACTATATATACAAGTCTATAGATTGTATATATCTATACATACATAAATTATAGATATGAATGTAGCTATATAAGTTATACATAAGCCCAGGGACCTGAGAACCCACCGACATATCCAGCCCACCACTGCTACTACTAGAACTTGAAAAAACCACCTGTAGGCCTAAGACCTCCAGGATTCACTAACAACAGTGCCACTGTCAGCTGCTCCTGATCTAAGAATAGGAATGCTCAACCCACAACTGTCACCACTGGGGCCCAGAGACTGACACACCTGGTGTCCTAGTTCCAAGCAAAACTTCATAATTGCTTCTATTAATAGAAGTAATCAGTGGTGCTTCTAAGCCACCAAGGAAATCACAGATACCAGTGACCCCATTTACTGTGAAAGAATTCACATAGAGATCACACTACCACAGGCAACCAAACTCAAAGCTAAAGCTTTGATAAAACATATGTACAGATTCAGGAAAAAAATCTTCCCCTGTGAAAGCAGTTTCAACAAATTGGAAGAAGTGACTGCTACACCAGATATGCAGATATCAATATAAAAACATATACTAGAAAACATGAAAAAAAGAGAAAATACTTCACCACCAAGAGACCATGACATTTGTCCAGCAACAGATCTCAACACAAAACAAATCCTTGAAATGCCAGATAAATGATTCAAAATATGGATTTTAAAGAAGCTCAGCAAAAGGCAAGGTAAGTTAAAACTAATTTATAAAATTAGAAAATCAATTTAGAGTATTAATGAGAAATTTGCCAGGGGTATTGATATGCTGGGGAAAAAAACCCCAGAAATTCTAGAACTGAAAAATTCATTGAAGTAAATACAAAATACATTTGAAGCTTTAGTAATAGACTAGACCTAGCAGAAGAAAGAATCTCAGAACTCGATGACCAATCTTTTAAAATAATCCAGGTAGAAAAAAATAAAAAGAAAACTAGAACAAAAAAGAAGGAACAAAGACTTTGAGACATTATGTACTACCTAAAGCCACTAAACTTATGAATTATCAGTATTCCAAAGAGGGAAGAGATATAAAATAGTTTAGAAAGCTTATTTAAGGCAATAATTGATGAAAACTTCCCCAGTTTAGCAAGGGAGTTAGAAATTCAGATATACATTATAAGTAATCCCCATGAAAAGACATTACAAAAAGTACTTCACTATGGCATAATATAATCAGAATGTGTCATGTTAAAGTTAAAAAATAGCTTTAGAAATAGCAAGGAAAACTTCGTTAGACTGACAGAGAACTTATCAGCAAATACTTAGAAGCCAGAAGAGAATGGAATGGTACTTCTTTTTTTTTCCCCCTTTTCTTCTTCTCTTTTTTTTTTTTTTTTTTTTTTTTTTTGAGACGGAGTCTTGCTCTGTTGTCTAGGCTGGAGTGCAGTGGCACGATCTCCGCTCACTGCAACCTCCATCTGCCAGGTTCATGCCATTCTCCTGCCTCAGCCTCCCAAGTAGCTGGGACTACAGGCGCCTGCCCACCGCCTGGCTAATTTGTTGTATTTTTAGTAGAGGTGGGGTTTCACCGTGTTAGCCAGGATGGTCTTGATCTTCTGACCTCGTGATCCACCGGCCTTGGCCTCCCAGAGTGCTGGGATTACAGGCGTGAGCCACTGCGCCCAGCCAGAATGGTGCTGGGCGGGGGGGTGGAAACTGTCAGTCAAGAATTTTTTCCAACAAGTAAAATCTTCATAAATGAGTGAAAAATAACAACCTTCTCAGACAAGAAAATGTTGAGAAAATTCATCGCTACTAGACTAGCCCTAGAAGAAATGCCCAAAATCATTTCAAACATGAAAGTGAAAAATGTATATTCATCATCATGAAAACACATGAATGTATAAAACTCGCAGGGCTTATAAAACAATGACACAATGTAGAGAGAGAAAGGAATCAAATATCAACACTGCAGATTTTTACAAAACCACAGAGACATAGATAAATAAACAATCAAAGAATTTATTAAAACAACTAGAAAACGATTAACAATAACAGGAAAAAACTGTAGATACCCTTAATAACTTTGGAGGTGAATGGATTAAATGACTCACTTAAAATTTATAGATTGACAGAATGTATTTAAAAAACGTGATCCAACAATATGCTGCTTACAAAAAACTCCACAACCTTTTTGATGTTTCTTCAGTTGACTCTGTTTCTCTCAATTTCTCTCTCTCTTTCTCTCTCTCCCTTTGTGTGTGTTATGTGTGTGTGAAATCCATGACCAAATGGAGTTTACACCAATGATGCAATATTGGTTTAATATCCAAATATTAATCCATGTAGTATGCTAACTCTACAGGCTTAAAAGAACATATTATAGTCATAGCAACTGATGCAGAGACAGTATTTGACAAAATTCAATCCCAATCATAAGAAAAATACTCATAAAATAAAGAATAGAAAGAAATGTTTTCACCTTGATAAAAAACTTAAACACAACTTACAGCTGATATTATATCTAATAGTTAAAGTATGAATGCTTTTTTCCTAAGATCATGCTTCAGATATGAACATACAGCTTATTAAAGTTAAAACAAAAGAAAAATAAATATACACAAATACTCATCAAAGGAAAACAAGATTGACATCACTATCAGATCAACTAATCTTCAGAGCAAAGCAATTTATTAGCAAACATGTCTACACTCACTACTGCTATTCAACATGATACTGGAAGTTATAAATTTAACAATAAGACAAGAAACAAAAATAAAGTCATACACATCAAAGAAAGTAATAAATCTTTCCATACAAGGAGATGGCATGATTGTCTACAGAGAAAATACCAAGCTATATACTAAATAGCAAATAGAACTAATAAGTGTGTTCAGCAAAGTTTCATAATACAAGACTTATATACAAAAGCAATTATATCTCTATTGATGAACACATGGATATCAAAAGAAAAAATAATTTGCAACCACTGATAAAGAATATTAATGAAGATTTAATTAAATAAAAAGTCATACCGGCCGGGCGCGGTGGCTCAAGCCTGTAATCCCAGCACTTTGGGAGGCCGAGACGGGCGGATCACGAGGTCAGGAGATCGAGACCATCCTGGCTAACAAGGTGAAACCCCGTCTCTACTAAAAAATACAAAAAAAACTAGCCGGGCGACGTGGCGGGCACCTGTAGTCCCAGCTACTCGGGAGGCTGAGGCAGGAGAATGGCCTAAACCTAGGAGGCGGAGCTTGCAGTGAGCTGAGATCCGGCCACTGCACTCCAGCCTGGGTGGCAGAGCAAGACTCTGTCTCAAAAAAAAAAAAAAAAAAAAAAAAAAAAGTCATACCATATTCATGGATTGAAAGACTCAATGTAGTAAATTGTCATTTTTTCTGAAATTGATGTACAAGTTTAACACAGCATTTATCAAAGTCCCTGGACAATTTTTGTAAATATAGACATGATTATTCCAAAATTTATATGGAAATCAAAGGAAGTAATAAAAAACAATTTTATAAAATGATAACATAATCTTATGAATCACTCTTAACACTTTCAAAACAAATAGGTACAGTAATCCACAGATCAATGGAACAGAATAGAATAGTCAAAATTAACCCTTCACAAATACACAAATTTGAGTGTTGATGTGTTAAAAAACAGTGCAATAAAGGAAGAATAATCTTTTCAACACATCACGCTGGGAAAATTGGATATTCATATAAAAAAACAAATGTTTATCTAGCCCACATAAATTACAGAACATTTGTTTCAAAATTTATCATAGATTTAAAAGTAAAATGTAACATTTTAAAACTTCCCTAAAAAATCATGGGAAAAAATATTTCAGTCCTGGATCTTCACAAAAAGATGTTACCATGGTACCAAAAGCATCATTCATAAAAATAATATTTCACAACTTGGACTTCATCAGAATTTAAAATTTTGCATATAAGACTTGATTAAGAAGACAAAAACATAAGGTGAAATCTAGGAAAATAAGAGTTTCTGATCACATATCTGAAAAAGGACTTATTTTAGATTATATAAGAACTCTTAAAACTCAACAATAAGAAAAAAATACAAATATCTCTATTAGAAAGTGGACAGAAGACATGGAGAGACGCTTAACTGAACAGGCTATATAGATAACAGATAAGCACATATAAAAGATATTGAACATCACTAGCCATCAGGAAAATGCAAATAGATACCATTATGAGATATTGCTGTATACCTATCCAAAAAACAAATATAAAATATAATGATAACAAACTCTTACAAGGATGCAAATAAGTTGGATCATTTATATATGACTGGTTGGAATATAAAAACAGTACAGTCATTCTGAAGGAAAGTTTCATGATGTCTTAAAATACTGATCATATACTTACCATATGACCTAGCATTCATACTTATCTCAAAGAATAAATTATAGCCACAGAAAAAACTGTTACATAATTTATCAAAACCATTTCATTTGTAATAGCCAAAAAAATGGGTTAACTAAAACACACTGCAATAGATAAATGATCAATATATCAAACTATGGTACATCTATGCCATAGATTACTATTCAGCAATACAAAAATATTTATATATCTAAAAATGTGGATAGAACTCAAGGGTATTATTGTGTGCATAACAAAAAAAGGTCAAAAAGATTGTATAATTCCAGCTGTATAACATCCTTAAATAAGAAAATAAGTATTGAGAATGAATTATTTGTTGCCTGGGTATTGGAAAGGTGGGTAGGTAGGAGTAACATTAGGAAGATAAAATAATTCTGTATTTTGATCACTGTGGTGCTTACATGAATTCATCCATGTGACACACTGACAATGATTTGTACATACACATTGTATGAGTGTCAATCTGTCAGCTTTTTATATTGTACTATAGTTAGCAAAAACGTAATTATTGGGGGATACATAGTGAAAGGAATATGCTATCTTTGCAACTTCCTGTGAATTTACATTATTCCGAATTTAAAAATTTAGCAAAAAGCACAAATTTAGCCAGTTAAATTCAGTGATATGTTTTTAAGTGTCATGAACCATGGGGTTTCTTCTCAAGTTTCTTAATATATTTTATTTTCACTTGCATTCACTTGCAAATTTTCTTAGTCTTAACCTTTATTTGCAGAGACATACATTTGAAACTATAATTGTTTTACACATCCTATCAAATATTCCCTTCATCTGAAGAGCACCCTGTTGAAGTTCTCTCTTCCTCAATTTTTATTAGACTGATTCCTCTCAGCCTATAACACTTTTGAAGCTTAAGCTTCTCTTCAATGTTTTCCTCCTTACATCAAATATTTTTTCATGCCTTTTATTCTTCCATCTAGGTCACTTTCTTATTAACACAATCTATTCTCAAGTGACTTTTAAAAATTGTATTGCAAAAGAAAACTTTAAGGAGGCACGGCATGTGAAGAAATGTTTTTATTCTGCAATAACAAATTGATTCAACATTTTGTAGGAATGTAATTAGTCTACATTAATTATATTTATCCTCTCAAATTTGAAGGGCTTCCTCTATTATGTTCTAGTACTTAGAATTGGTGATGAGACACTTGAACTTTATCTCATTGTTATTCCTTTTGTAAAACACCTGCTTTTTTTTCTTTTTCTTTAGAAATGTTTAGTGCCTTCCTTTTACGATTTGTATACTTGAATTTCACTATGACACATAAAGTTCGGTCTTTCCTAATTTTTGTGTTTCAGAATTCTTTAGACCATTCTTTTACTGTTTATTTTATATATATATACACACACACACACACACTCACACACACATATATATATTTTACTCTGTGTTCTCTGTTCCCCTTTTCTGTAAGTATTAATTGCATGTTGGCCATACTTCCCATGGCATTGCATCTGTCTTTGAATTGTAGGAAGGGCCTCTTACTTCATCTATATTAACCCTTCGGTGTATCTAGTCAATACATTAATTTGTATATCATATTGAAAACTTTGAATAAAACAATTTTGACTTCTTTGTGATGAGGACATTACAAATTTACTCTCAGTAATGTTGAAATGTGGAGTACTCATTTATAGCTATATTCATCATGCTGTGCTATTTTTCTAAAAATATATATTTTTCTACTTAACTGAGGCTTTCTATGCTTTGACTATATCTCCCCATTCTCCCAAACCCCTCCTCCAACCCCTCATAATCACTATTCTACTCTAAACTTCTATGACTTCAATTGTTTTAGATTCTATATGTAACTTAGAACATGCAGTGTTTGTCTTTCTGTTTGTCTTTCTATGTTTGTCTTATTTCACTTAGCATAATGTTCTCCAATTCTGTCAATGTTGTCACAAGTGACAAAGAACTTTTCTTTTTAAGTCTAAGTAGTATTCCATTGCATATACATACCATATGTCTTAATCCATTCCTTTTTTTTTTTTTTTTTTTTTTTTTGAGACGGAGTCTCGCTCTGTCACCCAGGCTGGAGTGCAGTGGCCGGATCTCAGCTCACTGCAAGCTCCGCCTCCCAGGTTCAAGCCATTCTCCTGCCTCAGCCTCCCGAGTAGCTGGGACTACAGGCGCCGCCACCTCGCCTGGCTAGTTTTTTGTATTTTCAGTAGAGACGGGGTTTCACCGTGTTAGCCAGGATGGTCGCGATCTCCTGACCTCGTGATCCGCCCGTCTCGGCCTCCTGAAGTGCTGGGATTACAGGCTTGAGCCACCGCGCCCGGCTCCATTCCTTTATTAATGAGCACTTAGGTCAATTTAATAACTTAGCTATTGTGAACAATCCTGCAATGAACATGGGAATGTAGATGTCTCTTTAATATACCAATTTCAAATCTTTCAGGCAAATGCAGAGAAAAAGAATTTCTGGTTCATACGGTAATACTATTTTTAGTTTTTTGGGCGACCTTCATATTTGTATTTTTCTGAATTTTCCTATTCAAAAACGTCTTATTTTTGTTTATAGATTCAATACCTAATATCAACCTAAATGCCCTTGAAGATAGTGGTTAAATTATTGTTATTGAAATCATCTTTTTTCTAAGACACTTATATTTCTTCCTGGTTTATCTTGTTTTTTCTCTGCAACTATAGATTTTTCTCAAACAACTGGTTAAATATTTAAGATCCACTCATATTTTAGAATGAAGCAGAGATGTCTGTTTCAGAGCTCCCTGTATGCGATGTCATTTGTTTACAGCAAATAGCTGACCATTACGTCTTTGAATTTAAATTGCCAGTAATTAGAGGGCTTTTTACCTGATGTAGCATTGGTTTAGTTCCTAGGAATGCTATAATAAATTACCACAAATCTGATGGCTTTAAACAGTAGGAATTTATTCTATCGCAATTCTAGAGACCAGAAATCTGAAGTCAGGGTGTCAGCAGTAACACACTCCTTTTGAAGGCTTTAAATGAGAATCATTAGTGCCTCTTCCAGACTCCAGTGCCTACAATCAGTCCTTGACAATACTTAGCTTGATGTCACACAACTGCAACCTCTGCCTCTGCCTTCATATGGCTCTGTCTGTATCTGTCTTCTCTTCTTTTTTATGGATTTTTCCTTTTTCATTGGATTTAGGGATCACCAGCACAATCCAGGATGATCTTATGGAGAGAATCTTAGCTTAATTAAATTTGAAAGGCCTTTTACTTTTCTACAAATAAGGAAATATTTACAGATTCTGAGTAGACATATCTTTTGGGAGACTGCCGTTCAACCCACTACAAACAATATATACTAATCTTCTCAAGATAATTCAGGTAAGTTAAGATAATTTGCTTGAGGTTTAAAAGAAGGAAAAACTCACCTACTGACCTAAGATTTAGTGACAAATATTCTTGCAATCATAATTTAGGAATGAGTTGTTGGAAGTTCATAGAAAGAACTTCAGTATTTATCTCATTCTTTTCAGCCTTGCTCCTCAATATGCTCTCTGTTGCACCTGCCATCCTTGAGGCTGGAGCTCCTCTTGGGCACCGCCATGCTGGCCAGTATTCTTGTCCATGCACTCCAGTCAAGGGCACTTAACTGTAGGTTTCATCTGTCATGGTAATGCATCTGTATTTCTCCATCTACTTTCTCTTCCCCAGAAAACATTGAAATCCTGAGGTTTATCACTAGACTCTCCCATTTTTTTGTTGATGAAGAATAATACTTGCAAAAATAGTAACTATCGTTCATATGAAATTTCAGGAGAGAGAAATAAAAAATGCTTATTCTGTTTATGCTACATCAACTTTCTAAGTCTGTGTTCTCCTGTATAAAATAAAGTTAAAAATCATTTTACATTATTATTAATGTATATGCATATGAACTTTCTATTAAAATTAAATGCTATATTGCTCATATAAGACTTTATATGATAGGAAGTATTCAATTAAGGTTGGCTATTATAGAAAGTGGATCTCAGCCAAAATACGTGACACATATTCTGCAATGCTAAGAACACTTAAAGAATTAGTAAATTATTTGAAACATTATTAGAAAAAATATGTTCACTTAGACTCAACAGATGTTTGAAAATTGTACCTAATTTAAAAGCAGATATTAATGATGAGAGCATTTGCCACTGAAATATTAAAATGCAAGGATTTTCTGTTTTGAATCTCAATAGAATGTAATGTGATTTCCTGAGACTTGTGAAAATAACATTTGCCATTTCCCATTGCCCACCTTTGGAGGGAATACACATTAATACATTAATATTACTTATGTATTTCTTCTCTTTTAAATTTTTTCATGAATTCATCAGTTTAAAGGGAAAGAATTTGTGCAGATCACACAATTTGATACTTAAAAATTCATAACTATGAGCTGAATTTTGAAAGACATCCATAATTTACTTTTATGCTTGAATAAATTACATAATATTTAAGAAATGTTATTTATCATTTTAAAATTAGGCAACTGAATTCCCCCTCAGGAGAAAAGGTTGATTTTCTGTTTACTGAAGTTAATTAAAGTGCAAAGTTGTAATCTTTTCAATCTTTGCTAGACAGGAAGTTACTTTAATTCTGAGTCTATATTAGTCATGCCAGAGTAATGAGAATAATTATTGTCATTTATTGAACTAGTAGTTTTGGGGCATAGGATCTTTGATAAATGATAATGTGTTTTCCTTTAGTGTCTGTAGTCCTAGTAATTACTATAGTGCACAGAACATAGTAGGCATTCAATATAAATATTCTATTAAAATCACTTGACTATTATTTAGGTCAACTTCTGAGTCAAGCGAATTGTAGGAAAAATGTGTTCTACATAAACAATAAAACTAAGAACATCTGCCTATATAAAATATTTCAAAGCTAAGGCAGTAAAATTCTACATAGGACATTACTTAGTTTTAAAATGAATGTGGCAGATATCATTCTCCATATATTCTTATTTTCTAACTAACAATTATTTACTGAGTACATATTACATGTATATGTATTGAATATATATTATATAAATCTCACAGCACCCAGCAAAATTTACAAAGAGTAAAAGTCATTTTTCACCTACCAAAATAGACTGCTACTTCATTAGCATATTGGGAGCTTTTTTGTTGGAAACAACCTAAGGATCCAGATTTAGGTTTACTATGAAAATACATCTTACATACAGATATTTAGTGACATGGGACATATTTATGATTAGTTCAATTACAAGAGTAGAAAGCCAAACAATACAAATATTATATGAACAATTTTGTTGAAAGAAAAGGAAAAACACAATATGCTCTGAAATGCTAATGGTGGTTATCCTTGTAAGCAGTATTTGTCCATATTTTAAAATATTTTTATATTTTATTAATTCTGCAATTAATTCATACTACTTTTAAAATTTAATAAAATTGGTGAACGTTATTCAAATAGCTGATTCTAGATTTAATTACTAAATAAGTACAGATAGGCCAATACAATTAAATTGTTAAGGCTAATAACAGTCATTAGCACTAATTTGGGGAAAAAGTTGTGTTTTATCTTGTGACACATATTCTGCAATGCTAAGAACACTTACAGAATATGTCTTCAAATACATCATTCTGGTAAGGGTACAATGGCATAGCTTGCTTTCCTACAAATATCTTGATATAGATACACTTTAATAAGACACAAAACGACATTTTTATTGAACTTTCAAATATTGTTTTATTAGATATGTTTTATCTAATCTACATAGATAATATTATTGTTTTATTAGAAATGAATATAGAAAACAAACATTCTAGTAACATCTGTGACTACTAGCTAAATCACTGATCCCAATATACATATGTTAGTGGTAGGTAGAACTCAAAAAGCAACATATTAGATATAGATTATGGATCTGAAAAGAAATAAGTATCAAGCATTTATGTTGAAAAATCATTACTTTGATGGAAAAAAAGTAATTTTGTAAAGTAATCCTCCAACGTAGGCTCTCTTACACTGGCTATGTCCAAAGTAACCTACTGAAAGCGTGTGTAAATTCCATCTGTGCTGAAATAACAGGAACTGGACTTAGCCTCCCATTTTAAACTACCAAAACACCATACAAAATATATAAAATAACTATATAGTTTACAGTGGAATGAAATGAAAAGGTTAAAAAAATTCTTAATCCAAAAAATGGAATAAAGGAATGAAAACAAGAAACAAATAAACAGAGTGTACAAATACAAGATACATATGCAAGTGGCAGATTGAAATCTGACAATATTAGTAATATTATTACATGCAAATGTTATAAATACTCCAAATAAAAAGTGGAGATAAGAAAATTAATAAAAGCAGCCAGGCGCGGTGGCTCACGTCTGTAATCCCAGCACTTTGGGAGGCTGAGGTGGAGTCAGGAGATGGAGACCATCCTGGCTAACACGGTGAAACCCCACCTCTATTAAAAATACAAAAATAAAAAAAAAATTAGCTGGGCGTGGTGGCAGGTGCCTGTAGTCTCAGCTACTGGAGAGGCTGAGGCAGGATAATGGTGTGAACCTGGGAGGCAGAGCTTTCAGTGAGTGGAGATCGAGCCACTGCACTCCAGCCTTGTCTACTGAGCAAGACTCCTTCTCAAAAAGAGAAAAGAAAAGAAAAGAAAATTAATAAAAGCAATACCCAGCAATTGACTGTCTAAAAGGACCCCATTTTAAATTAAGAAAACACATACTGTATAACAATGAAGGCATGGAAGTTCTACTGTGCAATAACTTATAAGAAAGTAAAGTTGCTATATTTATATCCCAGAAAGTAGACTTCAAAAAAGGAATATATCTGAGGATAAATAAGGATATTTCATAATGATAAAGACACGATTTTATCAAAAGACATAAAAACTCAGTTTTGTATAAAATCATTAATTGAGCTTCAAAATTAATTAAGTAAAATGTGATACAGAGAAAAGTAAGTTAGAAAACTCCAAAATTAGAGTTGGAACTTTCCATAATCTTCTACAAGTAGTTGATTTTTAAAAATTGGAGAAAAACCTTTAAGTATATAAAAGCCCTAATCAACACAAAAAGCAACCTGCCAGAATTAATATTTATTGGACAATTTCACCCCCAAAGACCAAACTACATATCCTTTTCAAGTACACAAGGAGTTTTCACCAAGACAGGCTAAATTCTAAGGCATAAAAATGATGTATTAAAAATAGCCAACTCATATGACATATGTTATGTGACAACCATAGCAGTAAATTTTAAATCAATAACACAAAATGTCTTTAAAAAAATCAGATATTTGAAATCTATATGCCTAGGGGAATAAATTATAAGAAGAAATATAAAATATTTTGAAGTTAATGAAAATAAAATAATAATATGAGTAATATTTAGACATACCTATAACAGATCTTACAGGAAAATCTAGATCTACAAAATTATATAATGAAAATAAGAAAGCTCTCAAAATAGTCATTTGTGTTCATACCTTAGAAATATAAATAAAAGAGCAAATGAAGCCCACAGTTATATAAAAGATGAAATAAAAATCAGAAACATATTAGAGAAAATTTTTGTAAACCAAAATGTTTTTAAAGGTCAATAAAAATGAGAAACCTAGAGCTAAATTGATCAAGGGAGAATAAAGACACAAATGACCAATATCACAAATGTAGAAGAAGACATCCGAAGATATTCTAAAGATACTAAAAGAAAATATGATTTAACTTTATGCCCATAAACATAGATGAAGTAGAACAATTATTTAAAATATTCAAATTATTAAAATTTACTCAAGAACAAAAGAAAGATAATAAATAATAATTCTGAACTTAATAAATAATTTATAAATAACATCTTTCCAGAAAGCAAATGCCAAGACAGGTAGGCTGCATTGGTAAACTTTATCAAACACTTACAGAAATAATTTCAGAAAATAGAGGAAAAATAATTGTTTGGAACAATTTGCAACACATTTAATAAGACTAGCATTACATAAATATCAATATAAGAGGAAAACATTGATCATAAAAATGAACCCCCAAAATCAATTATATTTTTGTGAAGTTGAAACAATTATAGTTATATTAAAAGAGTTTTATAGTATCATCTAATATGAACTCAGGATGTAAGACTAATGAAATATGTGTAGAAATTCTACACAGAAGACAATAAAACACTACTGAGAGAAATCAAATAACACTAAATAAATGAGAGACTATATCATGCAGTGATTTCAATTTTCCACAAAATGATCTATTATTTCAATGTAAAAATAATTAAATTCCAAACTGTGTGTGTGCACATGTGTGTGTCCCCGTGTAAACTGAGAAGCTAATTCTAAAATACATCTGGCAGTGCAACAAGCTAATAAAGAAGGGCGATTTGAAGAATCAAAACCTTGGGGAACTTAGACTACCATGTGTTAATACTTATCATAAAACTGTAGTAAGGAAAACAGTAGTGTTGGTACAAGATGGAGGAGTAAGCCAAAGGAACCAAAACAGTGGTCCAGAAATAAACTTGCACATCTATCAATAGCCGGTTTATTTCAAAAGATAATTTTTTCCAATAAATAGTACTTAGTCAATTGGATATTCTTGTGAAATAAATTACTGTTGACTCCTACCTCATACAAAAGAGTAACATTGGTTTGTAGATCTACAAAAGCAGATACCCGAATGGCCAGTAAATAAACAAAAAGGTACTCAACTTCATGTTGTAATGTAAGTATAAACTAAAATTATTATTAGATACATACATACATACCTTTCAAAATGACTGAAACTTATGAGCCATATACCTAATATTAACAGATACGTGAAATAATTTGAGCTCTTTTAAACTGTGTATAAGTTTTCACATGGCTATAAAGATATAGCCTGAGACGGGGTAACTTATGAAGAAAACAGGTTTCATTGACTCACAGTTCCATATGGCTGGGAAGACTTCAGGAAACTTAGAATCATGATGAAGGCTAAGGGAAAGCAAGGCATGGCTTACATGGCAGCAAGGGGGCAGGGGGAAAGGTAAACTGCCACTTTTAAACCATCAGATTTTGTAAGAACTCCCTCACTATCATGAGAACAGTGTGGGAATGACCTCTCTCATGATCCAATCATCTTCCACCACATTTCTCCCTTGACAGATGAAGATTACAATTTGTGGTGAGATTTGGATGAGGACACAGAGCCAAACCATATCATTCTACCCATGACCCCTCCACAATTTTATTGCTTTTCACATTTCAAAACCAATCATGCCTTCTAAACAGGCCCCCAAAGTCTTAATTCCTTCCAGCATTAACCCAAAAGTACACGTCCAAAGTCTCATCTGAGACAAGGCAAGTCACTTATGCCTATGAGCCTGTAAAACAAAACAAAACAAAAAACAAATTAGTTACTTCTAGGATACAGTGGGGGTACAAATATTGGATAAATGTTCTCATCTTAAAACTCCAACATTTTCTTTTACTCCATGTCTCATGTCCAGAGCTGATGCAAGGGGTGTGCTCCCAGGGCCTTGAGAAGCTCCTCCCCCCTGGCTCTGCAGTTTACAGCCCCTCTGGGTGCTTTCATTGAGCATCTGGTATTGAGTGCCTGTGGCTTTTCCAAGTGCATGGTGCAAGTTGTCAGTAGTTCGACTATTCTGAGGTCTGGAAGGTGGTAGCCCTCTTCTCAGAGATGCACTGGGTAGTGCCCCAGTGGAGACTCAGTTTGGGGGCTCTGACCCCAAATATCCCCTCTGCATTGCCCTAGTAGAGGTTCTCCATGAGGGCTCCACCACCGCAGCAGACTTCTGGCTGAATATCCAGGTGTTTCCATACATCCTCTGAAATCTAGGTGGAGGCTCCCAAACCTCAACTCTTGTCTTTTGTGTACCTGCAGGCTTAACATCGTGTGAAAGCCACTAGGGCTTGGAGCTTGCACTCTCTGAAACAATGCCCTGAGCTGTACCTTGGCCTCTTTTAGCCAAGGCTGGAGCTGGAGAGGCTGGGACACAGGACACCAAGGCCCAAAGGCTCAGAGCAGTGGGGCCCTGAGCCCTGGCCATAAAACCATTTTTCCCTCTTAGGCCTCTGGGCCTGTGATGGAAGGGGCTGTCATTAAGTTCTCTGACATGCTCTGGAGATACTGTTCACATCGTCTTGGCTATTAACATTAGGATCCTCATTACTTATTCAGATTTATGCAACCAGCTTGAATTTCTGCCCAGAAAATGAGATTTTCTTTTCCATCACATGTCAGGCTGCAAAGTTTCCCAATAAGTTCCTTATCTCTATCTTAAACTACCTCAGCCTGGACTTCATTTCATTTTCCATATCACTCTCAGCATTTTGATCAATACCATTCAACAAGTCTTTAGGAAGTTCCAACCTTTCCCATATCTTCTTGTCTTCTTCTGAGTTCTCCAAACTATTCCAGCTTCTGCCTGTTAGCCATGTCCAAAGTCGCTTCCACATTTTCAGGTTATCTTTATAGCAGTACCCTACTCCTGGTACCAATTTTTTGTATTAGTCCATTTCACACTGCTATAAAGATACTACCTGAGACTGGGTAACTTATAAAAAGGAAAGGTTTAATTGACTAACAGTTCTGCATAACTGGGAAGGCCTCAGGAAACTTAGAATCATGGCAGTAGGTAAAGGTGAAGCAAAGCATATGTTACATGGCAGCAGGAGCGAGAGAGAGAGAGAGTGCAGGGAAAACTGTCACTTTTAAACCATCAGGTCTCATGAGAACTCCCTCACTATCAGAAGAACAGCATGGGAAAAACTGCCTCCATGAGCCAATCACCTCCCACCAAATCCCTCTGTTGACATGTGGAGATTACAATTTGAGATGAGATTTGGGTGGGGACACAGAGCCAAACCATATTACACTGCTAGTAAAAGTAAAAATTGGTACAAACAAATTAGAAAGCCATTTGAAAGTCCAACAATAGTTGGACTTCTGCATTATTGTGGTAGGTATAATGGCCTTCCAAAGATGTTCACACTTTAAATCCCTGAAGTTGTATGTTAGCTAGTAAAAATGATTTTGCAGATGTGATTAAATTTATACACCTTGAGATGGGGAGACTAACCTGTATTTTCTGAGTGGGTTCAATCTATTTACATCAGTTATTGGAGATAATTGGTCAGAGAGGGAAGAGACGGGAAAAGAATCAGAGAGATTCTATGTAAGGACTAGACACACAAATGCTGGCTTTGAAGATGAAGAAAAAGGTCCAGGAACAATGGGATGAGGCAGTTTCTAAAAGCTACATATGGCCCTCAGTTTATAGCCAGCAAGAAAACAGAGACCACTGTTCTGCAACCACATAGACTTGAATTCTGCCAACAACCCAAATGAGGACGGATTATATTTATTCCTACAGTCTCCAGAAATGAACACAGCCATGTTGACACCTTGGTCTTAGTTTGGTTGAGACCATGTCAGATTCATGTCTTACAGATCTGAACAACAATAAACTTCTATTGTCTAAACTGATAAATCTGTAGTAATTATTAAGCTAATAGCAGCATAGAAAACAAATAAAATAATCTATAATCTAGACCAACTGATTATGGTTGTATTTCTACCAGAAATCTACACATAACACAAATGTTTCTCAAAAGAAAAGTGACCAATTACATTGAGATCTATTTATACAATAGTGAATGCATCGTAATGGAAATAATAGCATGGTCATATCTGACAGTGATAATATTGCAAGAAGGAAAAATAATGTCAAATATTAGAGAATGTGTGATTCATCTATATGACATTTTTAAGAAAGTAAACCAATCACATTAGAGATCAGTAGAGTAGTAGCCTATGTAGAGAAATGTATTTGGCTGAGAACGGGCCACAGACAGGAATTCTAAGGAGCTGGGAATTTTTAATTGACAATAACATTTTTATGGTTAGTGGCTACAAAATCTATTTACTTTGTATGAATTTTGGAGCTGTGTATTTATTGTTTGTGTGTCTTTACAAATGCATGGTTCAAAAATATGAAACGTAGGCCAGGTGTGGTGGCTTATGACTATAATGCCAATGCTTTGACAGGCTGAGGCAGGAGGATGTCTTAAGGCCAGGAGTTTGAGAACAGCCAGAGAAACATACCAAGACCCCATCTCTACAAGAAAAATTAAAAATATACCCAGGCATGGTGTTGCATGTCTGTAACTCCAGTTACTCAGGAGACTGAGGCTGGAAGGTCACTTGAGTCCAGAAGATTGAAGTTTCAGTGAGCTACAGTTGCACCATTGCACTTCATCCTGGGCAACAGAGTGAGATTCTAATTCTAAACGATTTGTAGTAATAAAAAGTATTTTAAAAACTTTAAAAATATAAAACATAAAATAAGCAAGAATATATTTGGAAGGCACATTTTGTATTTTCAAATACTGCCATGGTTAGCACTAGAAGTTGTCTAATACAATACCGGTTAGTGAACTGGTATAGTACCTTAAACTGTTAACCAGTCCTCTATATGATGAGAGAAAACTTTTTAAAACTTCTGTACCATTCTGACCAAGTAAGTTTTTATTAATTGTCTCTAATAACAAAATCAACTTTGATTTTGTATGCTTGCTCTTTTGTTTTATTTCATTATCTAATTGATTTAGACTTTATTTTACAAAGATATTTTTCTTTTATAGATAGTTTGAGAATCACCAGTCCAATAATGTGAGAGAGCATGCACAGTGAACTACACTAATTTCAATATGCAGTCAAATATGAAAATCCACCTGGAATAACCAGTTTCTTGTTTCACAGTTTTTTTTAGACTTGACATAATTAATACTTTCTATCAAGGTCAGAATGGAGACTACTCACTGATGATAAAACCTACAGCATTGCTGGGAACAGTTAATGTAGTCTCATTTTTATGAGGCATTTCAAAAGCTATAGTAAGCATATTTACGTACCACCTTGTAAAGCCTGACTTTTCGTTAGAACAATTTACTGTGTTTCTCAATTAATTTTATTCATTTTCAAGTCTAAAAATTTTTTGTTTGCACTCTTAAAAATGAAAGAGCTGTTACCATGTTGGCTGCATTAGCTGAAAAAGATCACAAACAGTTAAATAATGTCTGTTATATAACTTATCAGGTGATTCTTAAAAAAAAATCCATTAAAGACAGTGACAATAAAATTTATTTTAAAATTTTATTTGTAATTCAAAATAAAGCTTTGGGAGTTTATTTTTACATATTTAAACATTTATGACTACCATAAATACTATAGTAAATAAAGTTTAAAAATTTAACTTTAACACTATTTTCCAGTGATAATACAAACATAAATTTGGTAGAACATTGACATGATGAACAGTTTTCTTAGTCTTACTAAATTAAAAAACTAAGAATAGAAATGTACTATAGTTTTATTACAGTGCATACTTATTGCTTAACTGCATCTAAGCAAGCTACAAAACCAATAAATATAAAGGCTGTAGCTTTCAAATTTAGAAATGTTTTTTAAGCACTCACAATTCTAAGACACTTTTAATGTATCTACATGGAATTGCAAATTTTGTGCAAACAGACAAAAAAAGTAAATATAAATACTTCAGAGTGAAAATATACACTTTTTTCTTTTTGCTGTCTGTTATCAACTTGATTTCAGAAATTATTTGACTGAAGAACTACTTTAATAATCAATCTAAATTTCTATAATGTGTTGAATGGATTTTACGAGTCATTTAAATTTTGTCCAAAGTCATTGATAAATTGTAAATCATTGTATTAGTGAAGTTATTTAATGAACAGAAAGTGAAAACTTTAGATTTAATAAACTGTGACTTTCAAAAATAAAATTAAAATACAGTAAGATATCTAAATATATCTTAAAAAAGCAAAGGAGTTGAAACAAAATAATGAGAGCAAAGTATAAGAGAGTTAAAAATCAAAGAAATGTGACTTGCAAGCTTTCTTCTACTATTGGAGTAGGTGGAAAAGTCTGAGCTTACAAGAATGTCTAGAAGCTAACTATGAGCTGCTATTATAGTACTACAAAAGACATGTGATAGTAAGTGAGGTGGAGATTGGTTTAGAGGTTTCTAGAAGGAAGTTGCCTGTGCATAGCTACTGCTTTTGTGAGTTTATAGCCAAGTGCTGGTGTTGAGTCTACATTGCCTGGGGGTGCCACCTTCAGGTAAACTGGTCCAGCAGTAAGAAGAGCATTTGAACACAGAGGGGAAAAGCAATGAAATTGTTTTTTCTCTTTGTGGAAAAAATTCTCCTTGGGAAATAAAACCTCTGGTTCTCCAAGGCAGTAACAAGGACAGGAACCAGAAATTTCACCAGTAGATCATTTAGGTAGAAGGACATTTGTTTGGAGATATGACTTTCTGTGGTGTTGATTAAAGTCCCAGTTCTGTTTACCAGACATAGATTTTTTTTCTCTTAGTGTGAATTAATTAAGACTTTAGTAGGTTCTCTGATATGGTTTGGCTCTGTGTCCCCACCCAAATCTCATCTCAAATTATAATCCCCATAATCCCCATGTGTTGAGGAGGGACCTGGTGGGAGGTAATTGTATTATGGGGGCAATTTCCTCCATGTTGCTCTCATGATAGTGAGTTCACACAAGATCTGATGGTTTTATAAGGGGCTCTTCCCCCTTCTCTTGTTTGCTTTCTCTCTCTTGCCTACTACCGTGTAAGATGTGCCCCTTCCCCTTCCACTAGGATTGCAAGTTTCCTGAGTCCTCCCTAGCCATGGGGAACTGTGAATCAATAAACCTATTAAACCTCTTTGATTTATAAATTACCCGGTCTCAGGTATGTCTTTATAGCAGTGTGAAAATGGACTAATATATTGTCCAACTATTCTTCCTAGAATACCAATGGCACAGATCATTAAGCATTAAATCACTGGTTACTGATGGCAGCAGCAGCCCATCTCTTTCAGCTGCTGGGAAGAAACCAGGTTCAGTGGGGAAGGCATGGCTCGAGTTGCATGCTCCACAGGGCTGGCAGGAGCTGGGAACAGGCAAGAGCCATGCCCCCTACCAACTTGGCGGAGCAGGAGCCTGGGTATAGCTTCAATCATCTAGCGGCAGCTCCATATCTGGCCATCCCTGCACTCTTGGGGGCCCAGGAAGGCCCCAAATCTGGCAGGCTTGGAAGTGCCTGTTCCCACTCCCTGGACTCTCACTGCTCTTGGTGCCCACTCCAATTTTGGAGCAAAGTTGAAGCTGAGGCCAGATGCTGTTGTGACCCAGCCAGGTTTGCACTAACATGTTAGTCCCATCCCTGCTGCTTTGGCCCTGAAACTTTTGGGCAGTGAGCTCAGGGAGGGAGGCCGGGGGGCTGAGGGCAGCTTGGTGTGGGCCTGCCAGCACTCCTTAGCACAAAGAGCCTGGTGGCCATGGATGGTATGTTTATGGCAGGAACCAGGCAGGATCCTGAGCAGAAAGGGATGGGTTCAGGTGAAACTTGAAGGTGGCTTCAAGTCAGCAGGTAGCCTGAAGCCTGGGGGCTGGGCTGCCAGTTCTGGGTGGAGTCTACTGCCCAGAGTGAGAACCTATGGTGCTTTTTCTGGACCCACCCATGGCCATCCACAGAACAATCAGGACATACTTCCTCCCTGCTGAGCCCATAAAATCCTTGGACTCAGCCAAACTCACACAGACATCAGGATTAACTGCTTCTGGAAGCAGCTCCCCACCATTGGTCTTCTCTCCACTGACAGCTGGCCACTCATCAGGATGACTGACCTGCAAAAAGGAGCTACCCATTTTGGGTCACCTGAGAGCTGTTCTGTCGCTCAATTAAGTGCCTCTCCACCTTGCTCTCCCTCCAGTTGTTCACATACATAATTCTTCCTGGATGTGGAACAAGAACGTGGGACCTGCCAAATGGTGGGAATGAAAGAGCTGTAACACAAACAGGGCTGAAACATGCCCTCCACTCACTGTGTTGCAAGTGATAAGAAGGAGAAAAGAGATGCAACCCTTGGGGGAGCCCAGACCTAGGGTCTTCCCAGGCCAGAGCTGTGACACCCTCTTTGGGGCTCTGTGGTTCCTGGTTCCTCCAAGCTTCTAGATGGAACTGAGTTCCCTGGTGCCCACAGTGAAAGCCACTTGCAGTATGCCTTGTACAGCCATAGCCTCGCATGGAGCCAGCACCTGTGCCAATGCCTGGCACTGCCCACCCTCCCACAGCTGGCACACCTGGCTGTGAGCAGTGTCTTGACCCTGTGCTCGCTCACACACTCCTCACCACTCTGTGCCTGGCTTATCCTGGCCTGTGTGGAATCTAGGCAGGTAGCATGAGCCAGGCATAGCCAGACAGGCCGAGTGGACAGAAAGCCCAATGGGCGCACACAATGCACAAGCAGAAGGCACATCAGCCACAGAGGTTTCTGGCTGGTGAAGAGACATCCTAAGGATCTGTGACATTACTGCATGAGTAACTAATTAGTTGAAAACTTTGTGCTATGAGAAAGAATTCAGTTGTAAGAAATTAAATTTACAGTAAAAATTTCATTTATAGAAAATGTCTAGAAAAAGCAAATCTTTAGAAACAGAAAGTAGATTGATTAGTGGTTGTCTAGATTTATGGGAGATAAGTGTGGGAAGTGAGTACTAATTGGTAGATTGTTTTTTGAAGGGTGATGAAAATGTTCTAAAAATAAATCATGATGATGGTGGTATAATGGTTAATTTTAGGTATCAACTGTACTGGATTAAGGGAATATACAAATGGCTGGGAAAACATTATTTCTAGGCATATATGAGAGGGTGTTTCTGAAAATCTTGGCATTTGAATCAGTGAACTGAGTAAACAAGATCTGCTCTCAATGTAAGCAGGCACCATCCAGTGGGATGAAAAGTTCACGTACAACGAAAACGCACGAGAAAGGTGAATTCACTCTATTCTAGAGCTGGGGCACCCTTCTTCTTCTGCCTTTGGACATCAGAACTCCAGCCATTTGGACACTGGAACTTGCACCACCACAACCCCTGTGCCCCCTCACCCCTTGGGTTCTCAGTCCTTAGATCACAGACTGAGAGTTACACCATGGACTTCCCTGGCTTGCTCGCTCTTTCTTTCCCTTTCTTTCTCTTTTTCTTTTTTTCTTCCTTCCTTCCCTCCCTTCCTCCCTCCCTCCCTCCCTCCCTCCCTCCCTCCCTCCCTCCCTCCCTCCCTCCCTTCCTTCCTTCCTTCCTTCCTTCCTTCCTTCCTTCCTTCCTTCCCTCCTTCCTTCCTTCCTTCCCTTCTTTCCTTCTTTCCCTTCCTTCCCTTCTTTCCTGTCAGGAGAACCCTGACTTTACAGTGATACATTCTCTGAATACACTAAAATCCACAAAATTGTACACATTAAATTGGCAAATTTTATGGTATGTGAACTCTTTTGCAATAAATCTCTTTTAAAATGTCTATCAAATAAGTTACTTATAAAGAAAAGCCATAAGAAACATTGTTTCCGCTCATGGAACTATACAGCTTTCTTTTTGTGGTGGTGTTGATTCAACTCTAAATGCTTTAAAATTTATAAAACTGTATACCAATGTTTGAAAAGTCAATTTTACTACATGATAATATTTAAAATAACGTGCAATTAGATATTAAGGAATTCAGCAGAGTTTCCACCTCCTCCCTCTCTCCACTTTAGTGGTTTCAGTTACCCATAGTCAACTGTGGTCCAAAAATGTAAAATGGAAAATTCCAGAAATAAACAACCATGTTTTAAATTGAGTACCGTTTTGAGAAGCGTGATAAAATCGAATGTCATCCCAGTTATTCCTGCCCAGGATATAAATCATTAGTTTGTCCAGTGAATTCATGCTGTCTATGCTCCCCATCCAATAGTTATTTACTGGCCATACATCATTCTTCCTGGATGTGGAACAAGAACGTGGGACCTGCCAAATGGTGGGAATGAAAGAGCTGTAACACAAACAGGGCTGAAACATGCCCTCCACTCACTGTGTTGCAAGTGATAAGAAGGAGAAAAGAGATGCAACCCTTGGGGGAACCCAGACCTAGGTCTTCCCGGGCCAGAGCTGTGACACCCTCTTTGGGGCTCTGTGGTTCCTGGTTCCAGACGGACAGATCACAAGAAGAGTAAGTATAGTACAAGATATGTTGATAGAGGCTGCATTTACATAACTTTTATTACAGTATATTGTTATGCTTGCTCACTTAACATTATTAGCTATTATTGCTAATCACTTATCCTATAGTGCATATAGGTTTCAGTACTATCTGTGGTTTCAAGTATCCACTTCAGGGTCCTGAACATAGATCCTGTTAACAAAGGAAGACTACTGTACTCCAAATCATGCTTCCAACTTTTGGTGTCTCTTTTATTTTCATCCATTTATATATACTTTGAGTCTACTTAGTAATAAAGAAATTTCTGGTAGCACAACAGCAACATAAATTAACCAGAATGTATTTTTTAAGTTACAATTTCAGTTTCCCTAACAATACCCTAGAGATAAATATCCGTTATTTTTTTTCTACACTTCAAAAAATAACACAAATTTTAGATGTCTCATTGGTATCATTTTTAAGCAGATTTTTTTCTCTTTCTCTATCTTATGATGCGAAAACCACTAGCTAAAATTTTAATGATATTGGTGATGCACACATTTATAAGATAAATCTAAAATCTCTTATAATACATTTAAGACATATAACCTTTAAGTGCCAGGAATTCACATCAATGTCAGATTGATATTCATAGTGATTCATTTTTTGTTAATCTTACAAGTTTATATCAAGAAATAGTTTTAATTAACTCTAAAACTAGTCCTTCTTTTATATTTATGCTGCAGTGAACACATATTTTTCAAGGTATTTTTCAATAACAAAACATCAAATTTTGATAATTTAAGTTTTACATAACAAACTGAATATATTACAACTACTATGTAAATTTCTACCCAATATCTATTTAGAACAGTCAGTTCATATTTGTGTAAAATATTCTCATTTATTCATCTAATGGTTTGATTACATTAAAAAGTAGTTGGCTATCTTAGTGTAGCAATTCTAAATTATAAATATAGTTGTAAATTCAACAATACAATCATTTGTGGGGCAATTATTATCATTTTATGAAGCATGATAATCACACTACATTATGTAAATGATTAAAATCCTCATTTGTAAAATTTGTTATGGTTTGTGATCACAACAACAGTTTATGACTTGGACATTTTCATTATTTTTAATAGTTAAAATTATCCCACTTACAATTCTTGCTTATTTTTATTGCAAAATATCTTTATTATAGAAAATGTTCAGAGATAATCAATTTAAATGGCTAATCAGGTGATATATTTTCAAACATTTTAATCTTGCCATTGCCACTGCAATCAAGTCTAGCAAAGTTGTTACTTACATATAGTGTTTCAAATATTCTTATTTTGGTTATATGGAAGTAGTGCTACACTAAAACCTTAGTTCCTTAGTTCTTACTCTTTTAAATAAACTTCCGATGTCCTAGTCACTTTTACTTTTCATGAAGTGTTTATTCTTTCAACATTTAGGACAATTTTTGTTCTGCTGAGTATCTTTTAAGTTGTATAAGAGTTGATGATGGAAATTTCTCAACTAACTAGATCACCTCCATAATTACTGAATTTAATATAATTGAAACTTTTTTCTTCTATAAACACATACTACAAATATGGGTTATGAAAGATACACTTTTCTCCTCCTCGCTAAAACAGCTTTATAAATATTAGTGTTTCTTGGTCTCTATGCATTCATTATTTCTCACTTTTATGTAGAGAGAGTAGATAATCATTTGATATTCTAGTTATTTTAATATAGGTTACAATTCTCTGTACCAAATTTCTGCAAATATTTTATTTGTACTTAAGAATTTTAAATCACAGCTAAGTATTTACACTATTACATGATAGTGTCAATTGCATAAAACACAATTTATGGAACCATCTATGGAGTTATGTCATCAATCATGATCACTCGAAAATCAAGGTGCTTCCATTTAAACCGCTGATGTTAATTCACAATAAATTTAGAATATTTAACACAAATCTATATTCCATTTTCTTCTTTTGATGTCTTACTTTATGCATGCCTGAACCACAGATCAGAATTTTTTTCTGAAAAGGGACACTTAAATATTTTAAGTTTTGTAGTAAATGTCCCTGTCCATATTCTTTTCTGTTTTTAACAAACCTTAAGGTGTAAAAACCATTTTCCTTCAATGGCAATAGAAAAATAATTCATGTGGTTTGGTCCATGGGTAGCCTTCTGCCAAACCGTAATCTAAACAGTGCAAGAATAGCCAAATTAATTTTCATTTATCCTATATGCTTAGCATTCAGATATTTCTGAAGTAACTGAAACAGACCTATTACATTAAGAGCTATCTACTATGAACAGAGTCACCTCATGGTTAAAGTCAAAAATTGAGACATCAATGTATAATATATATGATATATATGTATATGTGTGTATAAAATATGTATGTGTATATACTAAACACATATATAGATATTAAAATAATCTACAGTAAGCATATATAGAGCTATGACAACATTTCCATATAACCTATTTATATATTGAGATATGTGGACTATATGAATGAATAGTTTAAGTGGTGGAAATGTTAATGCTAATACCTAACACCCTGGGTTGTGAATAAAAACACAACAGGATACTAGAATTATATACATGTCAGAGCCATATCTGTAAGTATAAAATATAGGTGTTAATATCTCCTAGAAGGGTCATTTTGAAGATTAGTGGAGATAATGTAGAGAAAAATCACTTAATACTAGACCTTGGACATTGTAGATGTTTAAAAATTATGAATTTTTCTTTCCTTTCCATAAAAATAAAATTAAAATGATTGTACAGATTTAATATCCTATTTTATTGTTTTCATAGGATGTTATATATATATTTTGAACACATTATACTTCATATGCAAATTTATTTGAATCCGAAACCCTTGCAAAAATCCTTCAATTTGTTTCTGGCATTTTTAATCATGGTCAAATAGCCAATGTACTGCTATTATAGGAATAGATAATCTCAGATGCATTACATCAGGTCACCAAATAAAGTATTTGCACAAGGTTAAATCTATCAATCAATATGAATAGCATTTAATGTACTTATAAATAAATGTGACTATAATGAGAAGTCTGAGACAGTGTGTGCTCCTGAATTAACAGAGTTACTATTTGAGAACAGAAGGATACAATACAGGCACAACACACAAACTTAAGAGAAAGAGGGAAAGGAAAAAGAGGAGGCAGAGAAAAAATGGGAGAGAGATTAGTAAAAGTAAAAATAGTAATGCATAATTGTCAAATTTTACATTAATTAATATTCAAATAATGACCCAATCAGAAGTTACACAAACAAGATGTCTTAGTGAAAGGGGTAGAACTTAATAGAGGCCTTGGGAAAAATAAAAACATGAAAGAGACATTAGCTTGTAAATGAAGGCTGGCAATCATAAAAGGGCAAAGAAAACCTGGTTCAGAGAAGAAATTATGGATGGCAGCAACACCAAATGATGAGTAAAGAAGCCTACCAGGTTTTCAGAAACAGAATTTAGCTGGAAAATCATGGAAAATTATTAATAATAGCATCTGTTGTGGTTCTAGAACATAAAGGGTTTGAAGCACTAGCAATAAAAATCCGACGTGTTTCTCCACAGGACCTAGGAAACAATTAGAAAAGAGAAATCAATTTTTTAATGTTCAGCCTGACAAAAATACCTTAGCATAGTAATAGGAATAAAATAAAGCATTTCTGACTTGTTTCTAATTTTAATTGAAATGTACTCAGTGTTTTGTAAATCAGAACAATATTTGCTTTGGTTTGAGTCAAATATTATTGCGTATTTATGTAGTTTCCTTTCATTCCTGTTAGAAATGGTTTATAATTTTTATCCAATGCCTTCAACATCCAGTGATATACTTAATATTTTAGGTAATAAATTATGTTGGTTTTTGTCTGAGTTTGAACCTTCCTTGAATTCTCATAATAAATCCTGTGGGTCACAGTATATTATTTGATAACATAGCATTAGACTTTCATTACTGATATTATATTTATACATTTTGTGTCTCAATTTCCAATGTGCTATTTTAAAAGGGCTTGCTCAGATATTGGTATAAAAATCATACTGGAATATCAATCAGGATAAGTTAATTTGGTAAGATATTGGTGTAAAAATCATACTGGAGTTTCAATCAGGATAGGCTAATTTGGGAACAGTAATAAACAACATTTAAAATGACAGAGGTTTAATATATATCAAAGGTGTATCTAGTACTCTGCTTTGTGTCACATGTACTGTAGGATTCAGACAGATGGAACTTGCTCTATTACGATAGAATTTGAAGTTTCAAAAATATTATGTGAAGATCATTCATGAATATCACTGTCTCCCCTTCTGTTTACCAAGTGTTGGCTTATTCAGTTTTCTTTGGCTGAAATACTCTTAGACCCTCCCTAAGCGGGCCAATCTAAAAGTCTCATCTAAGAAATAAATCAAGCTTAAATGTGGATCTCTGGTGATATGAAGTAGTTTCTACATTAGGGGGTGAAGCTGGCCTGTGGAAAATAAAATTGTATGTTCATTGTACTGCACATATGCATTGTATAATAATGAAACAGAAACTATAAGCAGAACAAATATTCACATTTAGAAATGGGGAAAACCACAGACATATGGAGTTCCTACTCAGTAAAATCCCATTTGGTAGATATTTTGATGGAACTTCGCTCCAGATGTAGGTAATATTTAATTATTAGACCTGAATTATGCTCCCTAGAAACAGTTCACTTTTTTGATATTTTTTGTTGTCGGTCCTTGCCTTAATGCTCAGGGAGATTCCTCCTTTTCTCTTATCCCTCTCGGCCACATTGAGCATTGAAGTGAACACTGGAAAACATGCTTGAAGGCTGAAAATATTTCTCAGTTTTCTTCTTGCCCATAAAATTTCGGGAGCCCAAGGTTCATTTTAGACTTTGAGCAGTCACACACTTTTATAAGTCAGTTTCCTGGTTTCTTTGACATTTTAATTATTAATATTTTTATGTCTTACTTAGGAAATTTATGCCAAGCTTATATAAAATATTATCTCCTGGGTTTTTAATAAAAGTTTTACAGTTTTAGTCTTAACATTTATTAGGCCTTTGACATATTTTAAATCAATTTTTGTTTATGGTGCAATGTATGGGATAAAAGTTCATTGTTTGCATGTCGTTTTTAAACTGTTCCAACATCATTTGCTGAATAGGTTATTGAAAGACCTTGGCAATTTAGTAGAAAACCAATCAATGATGATTTGATTGGTCTGCCTGTGGACACTGTTTCCTATTACAAGTGTCTGTATTTCATACAAACACCATCATTTCTTGATTACTGTAGCTCAAAATTAGGTCTTCCAAGTCCTGCTACTTTGTTCTTTGAAAGCATATTAAATTAGTTGCAGCAATATTACATTCTTTGAATTTTTGAATTCACCAATCAATTTTGAATCCCAATCTCTCCCCTCAAAATTATGGAGATTTATTGAGTTCATCACGTGGAGAAATAGCACATTAACTCCCATCCATAAGCCCATTATATGTTTCTATTTATTTGAGTCATCTTTATTTTTTCTCTTTTTTTGTTTTTGCAATGTTGAGTGTATAAGTCTTGTAAACCTTCAAAAAATATGTTACTAAATATTTTATGTGTGTTTTTTTTTTTTTTTTTTTTTTTTTTGCTGTTTCCATCTCTTTGTTCCTGGCTTATAAATAAAAACAGAATTAATATGTTCGTGATAATCTAATGCCCTGAGATATTTTAAAAGTCATATTTTTACAGCAAGCTGATTAATATCACACAGAATTTTCTACATAGAAGATTTATCTTGCTTCCTGCTTTTAAATTTGTATGCTTTTATTCACTTTTAATCCTTATTCATAGATAAGGTCCATCAGACTTACATTCAATACAGCTGAGAATGGACATAATTCATCAATAGGGACCATGCTAGTTATAGATTATGTAGATTTTAAAAATCAGGTTAAGGACATTCCCTACACAGTAGGGTGAATCTGATATGCCTTGCCATGGTTCTCCCTATGTTTATTCTGCTTGGAGTTTTCTGAGTTTCTTGAAAGAGTGGATACATAAATCTTATCAATACAAAATAAATTGAGCAATTATATATCCAAAGTTTTTTTGCTTTCACTCACTTCTAGGCCATTCAGAACACAGGTGGTAGACTATCTGATACTGTTGCATAGGTCACTAATCTCAATCATTTATTGTTTATCTCTGTGACTTATTCTAAGTTGTTTCTACAGCTATGTCTTTAAATTATCTCTCTTCCTTTTTGCAATGGCTGTTCTACCATTAATCCTATCCAGTATATTTATCATTTTGATAATATAGTTTTTATGTTACAGTGCGATTTGTGTCATTTTATAACTTTCCTGTAACTTTCATCATGCTCACATATTTCTCTAACTTCTTATAGTATAGCTCTTATTGTATAAGAGTTCTTTTATATCCTTGATTGTCGGTTGTTGTTGTTTTGTCCTCTGTAATTCTTGATATCTTTATAACGATTTATTTTTCTACTAGTTATTTGTCAAATATTCCACCTCCTGTGCATGTCTGGGGATTTTTATTGGACGCAAGATTTTATGATTTTTTATAATTCATTTCTGGATTTTATTGTATTCCTTTAAATAACTTTTTTGGGGATTTAGTTCTGGCATGCGGTTTTGTTATTTTCTTTTTTTTCTTTCTTTCTTTCTTTCTTTCTTTCTTTCTTTCTTTCTTTCTTTCTTTCTTTCTTTCTTTCTTTCTTTCTTTCTTTCTTTCTTTCTTTTTTTTATTATACTTTAAGTTCTAGGGTACATGTGCATAACGTGCAGGTTTGTTACATATGTATATTTGTGCCATGTTGGTGTGCTGCACCCATCAACTCGTCAGCACCCATCAATTCATCATTTATATCATGTATGACTCCCCAATGAAATCCCTCCCCCCTCCCCCTCCCCATGATAGGCCCCGATGTGTGATGTTCCCCTTCCCGAGTCCAAGTGATCTCATTGTTCAGTTCCCACCTATGAGTGAGAACATGCGGTGTTTGGTTTTCTCTTCTTGTGATAGTTTGCTAAGAATGATGGTTTCCAGCTGCATCCATGTCCCTACAAAGGACGCAAACTCATCCTTTTTTATGGCTGCATAGTATTCCATGGTGTATATGTGCCACATTTTCTTAATCCAGTCAGTCACAGATGGACATTTGGGTTGATTCCAAGTCTTTGCTATTGTGAATAGTGCCGCAATAAACATACGTGTGCATGTGTCTTTGTAGTAGAATAATTTATAATCCTTTGGGTATATACCCAGTAGTGGGATTGCTGGGTCATATGGTACATCTAGTTCTAGATCCTTGAAGAATTGCCATACTGTTTTCCATAATGGTTGAACTAGTTTACAATCCCACCAACAGTGTAAAAGTGTTCCTATTTCTCCACATCCTCTCCAACAACTGTTACTTGAAAATAACAAAACCTGATTTTTTAATGGCAATCATTAAAAAATCAAGTTTTGTTATTTTCAAGTAAGTATGATCATTTCAAGTCGTCCTTCTAATATTTGTCATGGCAAGATCAGAGCAGCATTTAGTGTAGCCTTAATTTATCCCCACTACTAAGGTGATAAATTTCTGATGACTTTACCTAATATGCCTTATACTATGAGGACGTAACTCTCTAGTTTATGAGAGCACAAACTATTCCCTTTTTTATGTGTTAGCTCAGGAAATACATCAATCCACTCTCTTGTATTGTTTTTTTTCTTGGCCTTAGTTTCCTCTTTGTCATATGCATACTAGTACTCAGCCAAAGACTCAGAAGTGTCTCTCAAAAGAGACTTGATAAGACTTTGAGGTGTGATTAGGATTTTATAAGACAGAGAGTACTATACTGTCCCTTATGGAGGTAGCAGCATGATCACAGCCTTATTTTGGGAGAATGCAGGGTGTGTGTGTGTGTGTGTGTGTGTGTGTGTGTGTGTGCATGTGTAAATATTTGAGTCTAGTGAAAGCAAAGATTTCATAGGGGATGGGTAATAAGTAAATTAGTTTTGGCCATGTCAGACATGTAATGCCTTGAATTTTACCTTAAAAATTATAAATTTTATCCAGTTGACACTGAAAACTTAAGGCTTAATGGAGACATGGAGGCATGAGCTATTATTATATCATTATTTTTAAACTCCAGTTAGTAACAATGGTTAGAAATTGGTTGAGATTATAGTAAAGATAAAATATAAGGAGTTTCCTGCAATTTTGTAAAATTTAAGGAAAATTGCACTGTAATGCATTATATAAAATTTTATTCTAGCAACCCTAGGAATTAGTGTGAGAAAAAATTGCAAAGTTAAAAAAACAAGACTATTGCTCTATTTTAGAGGCCAGTTTTTCGAACATACATAAGAAAAGAATCTACTTTATGTTTTTCAGTTTAGGTGAAACTCCAGAAAATGAAGTTAAAGTACTACCTTTAAATACAGCTTTCATATTGATAGCTTGTTTGTGTCCTACAACAAAATAAAAATCAGCTTCTAAAGATTCTGTGTTCAATATTTTTGCTTGGCAATATATATATTTTAACCAGCAAATGGAAAGTATTTTTATTCACGAATAAATTGTTACTATCCAACAGATACAAGTTATTGATATCAGGTCCATTTCTATATCATAAACTTTATTGTTCTGGGCAAACGGTTTGTGACTTTATGGCAACCATCAAATTAGTATCTGTAAATGCTGATGGCTACACTTTTCCCTTGGTCTCTTTGAAAAATGACATTGGCTCCACTCTATAAACTTAATCATATGAAAATAAAATCTGTGCTTATAAAAAGGACCACACAACAATTGACTTAAATGTAATCCACTTAATTAACTCTCTCATGATTCTATTTACCATGAATTTAATCAATATCAGCATTTTTCTGATGAAAATGTAATTGCCTATTTTATAAAAAAGCAATAAATATATGCTTTTGAATTAGACTGGAAAGGACATGACCAGTTGGAAAACTGTAATAATAAAGCAATACTGTAAAAGTAACAGCAGTGACATAACTGAGTGTAACCAGGGTATATTCAGCACAATAATTATGCTGGGCGAACTGAACCTACAGTTTCTGATAATTGATGAGTTATTATGCTCAATGCCCTACAGAGACATTGCCTAAGAATGCAAAGATTTAAGTGTAATGAATTCATGTCATCAATCTCAGTAAAATAAATACATTTATAAATTCACTTCTTAAAATTTTGGACTATTTTGCTGTTCAGGTGGAATTAGTCTGATATTTCTCCCACTTGAAAATTTCAGGAATGATCATTTACTTCAAAGAAAATCTTAGATTAAGGCAAGATTTATCACTCATTTATATTTTCCTTAAATACATAAGATAGATTTTGTTACTGCATAGCAAACTCACTATACCAGTTCTGTGGAAAAGAATAAATTTTTAAAAATCAGCCAGGTGGCAACAAATGGTTTGTGAACAGAGCGTGTGCCTTTCTGCCAGAATTATAAGTAGTCATGCTGATTCACTGTCAGTCATCATGCATAGGCTTGGAGAGTGTAATAATTCAAAGGTACACCCAATTTCTTTTTTGGCAACAGTGCCATAAAACTCAACTGTTACTATGTCTTTCTTGTTAAAATGTCTATTCAAGTCTTTTGCCTATTTTTGAATTGGTTTGCCAATTTTCCTGTTTTGAATTGTAAACGTTCTTTATATAATCTGCATATATGTCATTTATCAGCTATGCAATTAACAAATATTCTACCATTCTGTAGCTTGTATTTTCATTTTATTAATGGTGACTTAAAGTCAAACAATTTTTATTCATGTTTATAAAGGTCAATTTGTCACATTTTCTTTTATAGCTCATAGTTTTGTTGTCACACCTAACAATACTTCGCCTAATTCAAAGTCATAACGGTTTTCTTATATATTTTCCACTAGAAATTTTATAGTTTTAGATATTACATGTAGGTTTCTCATCTATCTTAATTGTGTACTATGTGAGTTAAGGATCTAACTCGAAATGGGTGTGTGTGTACATAAGTGTGTGTGTGCGTGTGTGTGCATGCATATCCCATTGTTCTTGCACTAGTTTTTGAAAATAATATTCGCTTTCTATTGATTTGTCTTGACATCTTTATCAATAATCAATTGACCAGAAATGTAATACTTTATACTCTCATTCTTAAGATTTAGTATCACTTTTATTAGATTTAGTAGCTTTAGATTTAGTAGATTTTATTAGATTTAGATTTAGTAGTTTTAATGGCCTTTTTATTAGGTTGAGATTATTAAATTTAGTAGCCTTCTTTATTTATTTTATTAAGTAGACTTTTTAAATTAGAATTTTATACTTAAAGATAATATTACCTGTGAACAAAGACCAGATTACCTTTTCCTTTCAATTCTGGACGTCTTTAATTCTATGTATTGTTCTACTTCACTGGCCAAAACCTCAAGGATAATGTTGAACAGAATTTGCTTGCCTTGTTTTAAGGGGAAAGCATGTAGTCTTTTTTTTTTTTTTATTTTTTTATTTTTTTTTTATTTTTTTTATTTTTTTTTTATTATACTTTAAGTTCTAGGGTACATGTGCATAACGTGCAGGTTTGTTACATATGTATACTTATGCCATGTTGGTGTGCTGCACCCATCAACTCGTCAGCACCCATCAATTCATCATTTATATCATGTATAACTCCCCAATGCAATCCATAGCAAAGACTTGGAATCAACCCAAATGTCCATCTGTGACAGACTGGATTAAGAAAATGTGGCACATATACACCATGGAATACTATGCAGCCATAAAAAAGGATGAGTTTGCGTCCTTTGTAGGGACATGGATGCAGCTGGAAACCATCATTCTTAGCATGTAGTCTTTTACCAGTAACATCAGCTTCGGTGTTTTATGGGTGCTCTACATAAAGTTGAAGAAATTACCCTTCACTCTTACTTGTTGACATTTCTTATAAAAATGGATTTTTGACTTTGTCATATGGTTTTCTTGCATCTACTGAGGTGATCACATGGTTTTGTCTTTTGTTACGGTAAGGCAGTGCAATACATTATTTGATTTTAGGATGTTAAAAAATGTATTCCTGAGATAAATTTTACTTGGCCATAGTGTATAATTATTTTTTGTATATCTCTGAATTTGTGTTGCTACTTATATTATTATGTTTTACATCTGTGTTACTAAGGATGTTCTACTAGAATGTTCTTTTCCTGTAATGTCTTTGATATTAGAGTATTATTGGCTTTATAGAATGAGTTGTGAGTTGTCTATTATTAATCTATTTTTAAAAGAGTATATGATCTAACATTTAAGTCTTTAATCCATCTTGGATTAATTTTTGTATAAGGTGTAAGGAAGGGATCCAGTTTTAGCTTTCTACGTATGTCTAGCCAGTTTTAGACCTAAAACCATAAAAACCCTAGAAGAAAACCTAGGCAATACCATTCAGGACATAAGCATGGTTAAGGACTTCATGACTAAAACACCAAAAGCAATGGCAACAAAAGCCAAAATAGACAAATGTGATCTAATTAAACTAAAGAGCTTTTGCATGGCAAAAGAAACTACCATCAGAGTGAACAGGCAACCTAAAGAATGGGAGAAAAGTTTTGCAATCTACCATCTGACAAAAGGCTAATATCCAGAATCTACAAAGAGCTCAAACAAATGTACAAGAAAAAAACAAACAACCCCATCAAAAAGTGGGCAACAGATATGAACAGACACTTCTCAAAAGAAGACATCAATGCAACCAACAGACCCATGAAAAAATGCTCATCATCACTGGTCATCAGAGAAATGCAAATCAAAACCACAATGAGATACCATCTCACACCAGTTAGAATGGCAAGCATTAAGAATTCAGGAAACAGATGCTGGAGAGGGTGTGGAGAAATAGGAACGCTTTTACACTGTTGGTAGGGGTGTAAATTAGTTCAACCATTGTGGAAGATAGTGTGGCGATTCCTCAAGGATCTAGAACCAGAAATATCGTTTGACCCAGTAATCCCATTTTTGGGTATATACCCAAAGGATTATAAATCATGATACTATAAAGACACATACACATGTATGTTTATTGCGGCACTATTCACAATAGCAAAGACTTGGAACCAACCCAAATGTCTATCAATGATAGACTGGATTAAGTAAGTGTGGCACAATGGAATACTATGCAGTCATAAAAAAGGATGAGTTCATGTCCTTTGCAGGGACATGGATGAAGCTGGAAACCATCATTCTCAGCAAACTATCACAAGGACAGAAAACCAAACACCACATGTTCTCACTCATAGGTGAGAATTGAACAATGAGATCACCTGGGCACAGGGTGAGAAACATCACACACCGGGGCCTGTCAGAGACTGGGGGGGCTAAGGGAGGGATAGCATTAGGAGAAACACCTAATGTAAATGACAAGTTGATGGGTGCAGCAAACCAACATGGCACATGTATACATATGTATCAAACCTATACATTGTGCACATGTACCCTAGAACTTAAAGTAGAGTAATAAAAAAGGAGTGTATGAATATTTGCTCTTTAAACACTATATGTGTGTGTGTAAAAGCCTCTTTGAATTACAACTGGCTTTTCAGATTTATTTTATAAACTTGCCCTACATGACAGAGTAGAGCATGTTAAAATTATAAATCATCACAACATTGCTGAGGATAAAATAAAATCGAGCATGTTAAAACCTATGATATTATTTTCTAACCGTGACTGTAGCCACAATTTTCAGGGATTACAGCAGATTTGAACATTGTTATCCAAATCAAGGGTCCCATGATCTTGTTAGTCAAAGAAAAAAATTTATGATAGGGTTTAGGAGGTAGGAGTAAAACAACTCAAGATCTAAAGGAGTGATGAAAGGTTGAATTAAATGGTATCTGGAAACTGGATAAACTTAGAATATGAAATAAATAAGCAAATTATGATGATTTAATATGTTCATATTATGTTTTAGAATGACTACATAAGTTTACTACAGACTGTGCAACAGTATTCTAGTATGGTAAACCTGTAGCATTTAAACATCAGCTACAAGAGAATAGGAATGAAAAAAAGAAAGAGCAGTTAAAAAAGCAAACCCTGAGCAATTACAAACAAGGCCTGACCATATTGTGAGCAGTAGTCATCAAAGGGTGTGTGTTTGTGTGTGCATGCGTGTGTGTGTGTGTGTGCTTATGTATACATAAAATGAGAAGCCATCTGGCCTGAACTTATCTTTTTGATAAGATTTTTAAGTATGGATTTTTGTTTGTTATGGATATATTCAGATTTTATATATCTTTTTGAGCCAGTTTTAGTACTTTCTTTTTAGAAATTTCATTCTGTTTTCCAATGTGCTCACATAAAATTGTTTATCATATTCCTCCTTAATGGCTAATAAGCATATGGCAAGGTCTAAATGTCATTAATCATTTAGGAAAACACAAATTTAATCCACAATGAGATATCTCTATACACCTACTAGGATAGCTGTAATTAAAAGATGAGAAAATAACAAATGTTGGCTAGAATATGGAGTAATCAGAGAACTCTCATATTCCTCATACATAAGAGTATAAAATGAGACAGCCACTTTGGAAAACAGTTTTACAGTTTCTTATAAAGTTATGGACAAACTTATGCATCATAGAAATTACTCTCTTAGTAATCTACAGAAAAAACTATATATACACAAAAAGTTTCTAAGTGAATGTTAAAATCAGCCTTATTCATCATAGTCAAAACTGGTAATAAGTCAAACACCCATCAACTGGTGGAACAGATAAATAAAAATAAAATTATACATTCCACATACTATTCAATAATACAAAATAAAAACCTACTGATATATACTTTAATATGAATTCATCTCAAAAACACTTTGCTAAGTGAAAGAAGCCAGTTACAAAAGCCTATAAAACGTGCAATTTTCTTTATATGAAATGACTGAAAAAGGTACATTTATTATGACAGATAGCAAATCAGTGGTTGCCTCTGGCTGGAGAGAGGTGGGGTGGAAATTTACCGCAACCAATTTCAAGGGAATTTTAAAGAATAATGAAAATGTCTTAAAGCTTGATTGCTTGACAAGTGGACAACTATATGAATATACTAAAAGCCATTTATTTAAAAACTTCAGTTTTGTGAATTTTATTGTATTTAAATTTAGCTCAATAAAATTTTGAAAGAAACTGAACTGTTAGTTTAAATTCTTATGCTAGAATCATCTTATCTCATTATGTTCAGAAATAAATAAGAAAGAAAAAAGTTTGTCTCCTAACCTCTACCATGAAGCCCTTATTTACGGGCGTCTGACAGATGCTTTGATAGCGTACAACCTTTGTTGGAAACCATTTACATGTTCCTTCCCCTAAATCTTGTGGTTGGTCCTAGTAATATGAATCGTAACTCTGCCATGCATTTCTTGGAGGCTGGGCTGTCTTTTTCCCTTCAATCAAAGACATTGATTTTGGGGCCCTTGAAAGGGCAGGATCCTGTTCATCAGAGGTATTTTTATTTAAATTATCGTTCAGAATAGCACTTATTTGCTACTATTTTCTCTAGCCTACAAATTTATAAAGATGCATAGCATTGAAGAAGACAGTATATTTGATTTTTAGAATGAATGATGTATTCTGGAAAATTAAACTTTTTAAGGTGATATTGATTAGCATTCACATGAACCTATTGAAAGAACAGTGCAAAAGGGAAATGAAATATCAATGCAAAGCAACTCAGTGTCCAATATGAAAAGATTTCAGCCACACTTTACATCCAGATATTTAATAAACACCTTTTTACTGTGTAGAAGGGCATAAAATAATGAGATTAGGTTTGTTGCCTTTTTAAATCTGCAAATTAAATAAAAAGTGAAGAATCTTATTTAGCTAGGTCATATTTCTCACTGTCTTAATGGCCCTATTTTATTATATATACTTGTTAAAATAGGCTTGCCATTCGTCAGTTTCAAGTTGCCACCTGGGAACATCGTGCTATATGGTTTCAATTAGATAATTTAACCAGAAGAAACCTTGAGGAGGATTAGTGTCTCACCAACCAGGTGGAGAAATATTGACATGGATGAGGCCAAGAGAAAGCAGAGTGAGGAAGCACCACCATTAATAAATGTGGTCTACAGTATACTAAGGCTTTGTTTATGTGCAGAGTGGCTTGTAATAGACCATTCTTTTTTTCTGTTCTTATTCTCCTTTTAGCTGGCATTTATAGGCTACAAGTCAACCATACTGAAAAACTGTTGCACAGTGTGTAATAAACATATAATACATCTGTAAAAGGTGATAACACTTAAATTAGCACAGTCCACATTTTTTTTTAATATTCTTGCTTTATCCACCTTTCAGTTACTGTGATTCAACCTTTCATAACTCCTTCGGTTCTTATGTCTGAATTATTTTATTCCTGGATTCTAAGCACGATCATAAAATTTTTGGTCGCCTATATTATCCTACTCTACCTTGGCTAACACAATCATAGGACCCTTGAATTGGATAGCAATGTGGAAATCTACTGAAATCCCTGAAGATTATGGTTGTCGTTAAGGCTAAGGACAAATGTCATTATGTTTTAACATACTGAATCTTATTTGATCCTCGGCAATGTCATGAGGTAGCCAGGACTTGTAATCTTAGCATATTTTACTCTATATTACAAGGAAAGATTATTAAGTAAATCAGAAAAGCCAAGCATAATTCAAAATGAAGTCATTTAAGGGGGCATGGGTGTAGGCCACAATATTTCAATACAATATATTCATTCTTATAGACTAAAATGAGTTTTAAGAATGTACAGAAGGTTATTATGATACCATGTCTCTACCTTACTATGTCAAATGGGAATGATAATAACTGTGACGCAATCAGTATGTGTCTTGCACATCTCTTAAATACGTAGGAAAAATCTTTCCTTTTGGTAACCAAAAGATACTTTAAAAATTTAACTGTGCCATATTTTTGGCTAATATCTCTAGTTTCTTATTAAACATGATTAGGAAATTGTTTGGGGGTAAATTTCTAGGGAAATACATTCTAAGTAATATAATTATTCAGGGAATATAATTTATAAAATAATGTATAAAATCCAAAGAGCAGATAAGAAGGTAAAATATAAGCAGATGCTGCAGATTTGAGGCAATATCAGAAGAGTTTTCAAGTAAAGAATTATTCTAGCAACCAATTCAACATGAAAAGACCACCTCATGACATAACATCTCAACTGCCAGACTAGCAAAAAAGTACACAAGAAATCTGACACATGGTCCCATGAAAAGTTAACCAAAAAAGGCCCTTCTTATTTACACTGCAGGTTGTACACACTGGCTATATAACAGGAGATTGCTCTATTAGTATTCCATTGAATTCTCACAATAAATTATTTCAAATAAAAGTAACAGAAAACTAACAGAATTCCAGATAAGCCAGAGATTTCAACCACTGAGAAGTATCAGGATTCAAGTCTCTGAGATAAAGATACCTTAACCACGGGGACAACTAATTATGATCAGAACAAGAACAGCAACAGATTCAGAAGATGAGCTTCTAACATAAGGTGTCTCAGAATCTCCAAACCTATGGTTTAAAATTATGTCAGAGGCAGGGAGTAGGAGGTCAGTGAGTTTAGTCATTAATAGAGGAGAGAAGCCTGGTAGGCAGCAATATCTCCACATCATCCATACTCTGATGAGATAAATGTAGTGGCATTTTATAAGCACACATTACAGTAAAGACCAGTTATTTTGTGGCTATGCCATTCTTGACTTCTGATGTAACACAATATAACTCTATAGGTTCACCATATTAAAAACTTGATGCTTTCTATTTCAAGGAATTAACCCCAGTGCATTCATTTCTTGTTTTCTTCTTCTCAGAGAAATTCACTGGCTAATGAAATCAACTTATAGAAATAAAACAGTGTATAGTGGCTTTCAGGTATCAGCAACCACAACAAAGCAGCCTATATCAGATTAAACATTGTGTTACATCAAGTTTTTGAACCTGTAGGTCAGATTAATCCATACCAACACAGACACTTGGCAGGAACTGCAGATCTCTGAGATATTATTTGAGAAAAACCCTTTTAACTAACGTATTCTATTTGAGGTTCAGTAAGCCTTACCTAGTGTATAAATGTGTGGCAAAATCAAAGGAAACAGCTTTACAAGAAAACACATTGAATTAGAATTTCAGAGTTGGGATTTATTGATTTTATATATTTGCTGTTTTTGTTACTTGTTTGGTTTCTTTATGTTTGTTTGCTTTGAATGATGCTTCAGACATGAAAAAGGATTCTACTTCTTGCAGATATTTCATACTTGGCATCAGAAGAGAAATGAGACAGACTGATTGTGGTCTGTCACAAATACTTTCAAGTAGTTTATCCTTGGACTTTCAGACCCTAGAGGAACATCATAAACTTGCTTAGTTCTTAATATGGGGTAATGGGAATCAACATCAGATTCTTTAGTCATGGTTAATTTTGAGATAAGTATTTTAAATATTTCTGTGTTGCCTATGTGGAAAACAATGCATATGCATGATATTAAAAATATTATCTTCGTTTTAAAAGTCGGTATTCATATTTATAAGGTATATATACATCAAGCAAGGAATATAATTGTGAAAAATATAAAGTCAAACATAGAATATGTAGTTCTTTCAAGTTGATAAAATAAAACTGAAAAACTAATAATTAAACACATTAGCAAAGGAGAGACATAACAATAGCAAAGGAGTAATGATATGTATATAACAAAATGGAATTTGGGTAAATATAAATATAAAAACAAATATTGCTAATAAAAACTATAGAACAATTTCTACCAAACTATTATGAGAATGTTTCTCACCAATGACATTTGGAATTATTTATTTTCTGCCAGCAGGTAATGAGAAATGTAATATCACATTATATATGTAATGTAAGAGTGTAAAGTATTTCTCAGAAATTTCCATCAATAGATAACAAAAGCGCTCAAAGTTATGTCCATTTCATTTTGCACAGTAATTCAGTATGAAGATATCTGTCAAAAAGTTAATGCAGATTTGACAAAAATACAAAGACATTAGTTACAGTATTAAAATTAAAAATTCAAGAAATGAAATCATTTTGACTTCAAATTATAAGCCTTGCTGCATAGTTGAGGTTTTTCTAGAATGTTTAAAAATGCATGGAAATATAGAGTTAAATGACTAATTCAAGGCATACTGAACTACTTTATATGATCCCAATTATCTAGAAGAAAATGTGTGTGTGTGTGTGTGTGTGTAGTTAAATATACCTACTTTTCTATATGAGATTATGTGCTTATTTTGAAATTTTTACATGTAACAAACATATCCAGACAGAAAGTAAAGAATAATTAAATTTCAGCAAAATTTCAAAAACTAGCAAAGAATCCTCCTTAGGCATAAGCATTCTAATGATCACAATTTGGTTTATTTTATTGCTTTATAAAGTGTATTATATAAGTGATGTAAATATCATTTTCCCAATGCACTGCTGCATTTATCATGGTATTCAATTTCTTAAATCTAGTTCTTATTTTATTAATCAGTATTAACCATTCACAAACCAAAATCCAAATATACTTTTGGGAGTTCTAATAGCCTCCAAATCTAGGCTAGCTGATTACACCATGGGTTTGCTTTGTGTCATGTCCTTACTATAGGGCAATTTGTCCCTACAAAGCACACAGAAACATGTATGTCTCTATACACACATCCATAAAATACTCAAAATATTGAGTTGAAATTAGGAACCTATTTTTTCTATTTGAGATATTAATTTTATTTTCTAGACACGCAATGTATCTTTCTAAGATTATCAATTTCAGTGTTTTAGATTCTAAGGAAATAAGATTTTATTGTCTATTTTTAAATGATTTTTTAGATTGGAATAAATTAACATATAATTTTATGCAGTTTATAATTACCTAAAAATGCATTGCTCATCAAATATTAGTAAATCTAATCCTATTTCTATGCTCTAGGAAAAATTGCTATGAAAATTGTTTAGTAATAAATTATTTTGCAATTGTAGAGAAGTATTTTAGAATAGATAAATATCATTCCCCAATTTATCTTTTATGTAAATCAAAAATTCATATCTTAATTTTGCCTAGTTTTAATTAAACTCTATATCAAACTGTTCTCTGTGCTTAGAACACTACGTCCTTTCATTTTCCAGATGGCTTATATAAGAATGAGTTAGTTTAGGCTTAATATGCTCTAATATGTAGGTCCTTAATAAATGGTGGCAAACGGTGGTCAGGAAGGTTGGCGCTTCTCCCATTGTCCTATTCAAAGTGAGTCCATCATTTGCTTTCTGCCTTTATATTAAATAGCACCAATTCATGCAATCTTTTAACAAAACTTGATCTTAATGATGTGTAAAAATGTAAAATGACTTTTTTTTTTTGGTTCTTGCCTCAACTTTCATTTGTAATATCATCTCTGTCCAACTTAGTAATATGATGTTTACTCATCTCTATTCTAAATAATAGTAAAACTTACATATTTAGATAGCTGGCTGTCATTTTCTTAAAAATTTCAGAATTCTTTCAAATCCATTTGATGCCATAATTCACTATTTATTACAGTGGAAAAGTTGTTTTCTTTATCAGAACCTCAAATCAGATCCAATTTACCTTTTCAACATCACTCTCCTTTCACCTGTTTATCCTATACAGATAGAGTTATGCCAAACGAGGACCCCTCAAGTCTTCACTTCTCACGTCATATGCTTAATATTTGGAATCCTCAGCTTTTTTGCCTATAGTTAGGGGATAAAATGGCATTTACTTATGGAACTTTTTATCCATGAACACTCATTTATTGTTTCATTCAGTAAATCTACTTTGCATGCCTACTTTGTGACAGGAACACTCCTAGGTGATGAAGAACAGACCATGAAAAGCCCCTGCTGTCATTAGCTTGCATACTGATCTGTATGTGTGTATGTACGTATTACAGGTGGAAGGAAATGTTCTGAGAAACAAATGAGAAAATAGGAGCAAAGTTTAGCATTGCTCCTGGCATAAAGGATGTACTCCGTAAGTGGATGGACTGTTGTTGTTGCTATCATTATTATCTTCCTCTCTACCTAATTAAAACCTAATCATGCTCTTTATTATTGTCGGTCAAATACTGAGATATTTTATCTCAAAGATTTTTTTTTTTTTTTTTCTTTTTTTTTTTGAGACGGAGTTTTGCTCTTGTTGCCCAGGCTGGAGTGCAATGGCGCGATCTCGGCTCACCGCAACCTTCGCCTCCCGGGTTCAAGAGATTCTCCCAAGTAGCTAGGATTACAGGCATGCGCCACCAAGCCCGGCTAATTTTGTATTTTTAGTAGAGATGGGGTTTCTCTCCATGTCGTTGATCCTATACTTTTTATAACCTGGCAGGCATTCAACAAAGTATCTCTAAAATTGAACTCTAAGTTCCCTTTGTGTTCTAAAATATTGTGAGTCCCTGAATGATATTGGGCTAGTGACTTGTGACCTATATTCTGAAAGCAATTTGAGACACCAGAGGTGTTCAAGTAATCAGAGGTTCCTCATTGAATTGTGTCAAGCATTTGTTTATTGTCAGTGAGGTGGATATTGTTTACTGGTATTCACAGGTTAGATTGTGCCTCATTGTAAAGCCCAAAAGGAATTTAGCAGCTTCCATGAATCAGGATAGCTGTCCTCTGGGAATATAAAGATGTAACAAGTGTAAATACCACTAGAAGAGATCTTGCCCTAGCATTAAGGTAACAAATCTCTAGTTATTATAAAAATTTGGCATGGCATAGCTGATGAATTTACAGACAGCTATTCTTTAAACCAGCTTTGAAAGTAAAACCAGATACCATCAACTATTTTTTTTTCCTTTAAGGTTTTTTACCTACTGTGGAGCTCTATATTATTCAACAGTCCTTTAAAGGGCTTTCTGTCTTTGCCAAGTCTGCTTTCCTGTAGATTTGATGCTTACTGAACAATCAGCCTGCCTTTATGTCCCTCTGATCATGCTTTCTGTTTGTTCAGGATGTTTTTCCTCTAAAGCTGCTAAATAAAAAAAATTGATCTGCCATAGGACTTACACTTTCCTTAGAGATTAATTTCAGAGCTTTATTTTATTTTGACCCCTGAATAATCCTTAATTCCAATTATCTTCCACATAATGTTTCAAGGAAAGGGTCTGAACCGCTATCTTCCAATAAAATTTCAGACCTAGAATGATTTTGAAAATTTCATTTTCCACATAATTGCCCAATTTTTATATTAAATTATATTCTGGATTCTTAATTTTCCGTTTTTAAAATTTTATTTTATTGTATTAAGTTTCAGGATACATGTGCAGGACAGGCAGGTTTGTTACACAGGTACATGTGTACATGGTGGTTTGATACACCTATCAACCCCTCACCTAGGTATTAAGCCCCACATGCATTAGCTGTTTATCCTGACGCTCTCAATCCCCCAACCCTCCCCACTCCTGATAAGCCCCAGTGTGTGTTGTTCCCCTCCCTGTGTCCATGTGTTGTCATTGTTCAGCTCCCACTAGATTTTCTTCTAGGGCTTTTATCATTTTAGGTTTTACATTTAAGCTTTAATCCATCTTGAGTTAATTTTTATATAAGGTATAAGGAAAGGGTCCAGATTCCATTTTCTGCATATGGCTAGCCAGTTTTCCCAGCACCATTTATTTAACAGGGAATCCTTTCCCCATTGCTTGTTTTTGTCTTGTTGGTCAAAGATCAGATGGTTGCAGATGTGCAGTCATATTTCTGAGATCTTTATTCTCTTCCATTTGTGTGTTCTGTTTTTGTACCAGTACCATGTTGTTTTGGTTACTGTAGCCTTCTAGTATAGTTTGAAGTCAGATAGCATGATGCTTCCAGGTTTGTTCTTTTTCCTTAGGATTGTTGTAGCTATACAGGCTCTTTTTTGGTTCCATATAAATTTTAATTTTTTTTTTCTAATTCTGTGAAGAATGTCGATGGTAGTTTAGTGGGAATAACATTGAATCTATACATTGCTTTGGGCAGTATGACCATTTTCACCATATTGATTCTTTCTATCCATGAGCATGGAATGTTTTTCCATTTATGTTCTCTCTTATTTCCTTGAGCAGTGGTCTGTAGTTATCTTTGAAGAGGTCATTCACTTCCCTTGTTAGCTGTATTTCTAGGTATTTTATTCACTATGTAGCAATTGTGAATGGGAGTTTATTCATGATTTGGCTCTCTGCTTGTCTATTGTTGGTGTATAGGAATGCTTGTGGGTTTTTTGTTTGTTAGTTTGCATACTGATTTTGAATCCTGAGACTTTGCTGAAGTCACTTATCAGCTTAAGAAGCTGTTGGGCTGAGATGATGGAGTTTTCTGGATATAGGATTATGTCATCTGCAAACAGAGATAGTTTGACTTCCTCTCTTCTTATTTGAACACTATTTATTTCCCTTGCCTGATTGCCCTGGCCAAAACTTCCAATACTGTGTTGAGTAGGAGTGGTGAGAGAGGATATCCTTGTCTTGTGACAGGTTTCAAGGGAAATGCTTCCAGTTTTTGCCCATTCAGTATGATATTGGCTATGGGTTTATCATAAATGGCTCTTACTATTTTGAGGTATGTTCCATCAATACCTAGTTTATTGAGAGTTTTTAACATGAAGGGATGTTGAATTTTATCAAAGGTCTTTTCTGTGTCTATTAGGATAATCATTTGTTTTTTGTCTTTAGTTCTGTTTATATGATGAATTACATTTATCAATTTGCATATATCGAACCAGTCTTTCATCCCAGGGATGAAGCCTACTTATCATAGTGGATGAGCTATTTGATGTATTTTATTGTGCACCTCTGGTAAAATTCAGCTGTAAATCCATCTGGTCGTGGGCTTTTTTTGGTTGGTAGGCTGTTTATTAAGGCCTCAGTTTCTTATCATGAATGTGTGAATTTGATCCTGTCATCATGATGCTAGCTGGCTATTCAGAGCCAATAGGAGCAACCATGGCCCAGGTAACACAGTGTCAAGAGGTTCCTGAGAAAGTGCACGCATGGCAGTCAGAGCATGGTTTGGTTTCATATATTTTAGGAAGGCAAGAGTTACAGGTAAAAATACTGGTTTGCCCCCAAAAGGTGGGGTATCTTGAAAGGGGAGAAAGGCTGAGAAAGAAAGAAAATTTAGTTTAAATAATCACTTACTCATATTCTTGTTGAAAGATAAATTATTCTGAAATTTTCTCTTAATTACCTGCACTCATTTGTAAACATATTTTGGCATATTAAACTAGCAAATTCTCAAACATGTTTATTTACTAAATTGAATAGCAATAATTTTTCCCCTTTAGAAACATATTTTATTATGTGAGTTATTATTTTTTCTCATGCTCTCAGCTTCAGGTTTTTTGAGTTTCTTAAATTTTGAAACACTATCTTGTTTCAAATCCCTGTTTTATTTCTTCTTGAAACACATGCCTACATTCTTCAATAAGCTCAGTCACATTGATCATTGAGCTCCCTAACATTATTTACACGAGGAAGTTCTCAAGCTGGCTGTTTGGACTGGTTAGCTCCCACGTTATATGTAACTATCCTCGCTCTTGCAATTTTTTCAAAGTTTTGTTTTCCCGCCAAACTGAAAGCCTCATAAGGGACAGGATCAAGCCGTTTTTGTCGTTGTTGTTGTTGTCTTTTTTTCAAAACTGTCTTTGTGTTTTTGATTGTATGATTAGGATCATTTTATGCTTTGCCTTCCATTGGTTGGACTCTATTATTAACAATCAACGATTACCTAAGAATTTAAATTAAATAATAGATTCCCAAAATCCTCACTTCACCGTGCTTATACTCAATCTGGAAAGCAGATAATAAGCCATGGGCATTTTTTTTCCTGTGCTGAAATGTTTTCCTCTTTATTTTCTCCTGTTTCTTTTCTATGACCTTTGTCAATTTTGAAAGAACACCTACTGCTTCTCAAAGACAATAGGAAGTGTAGGAAGTCAACTTAGTGAGGGGAACATGGCCAACCATAATTATAGATGAGTTACAAGAAAATTTCGACACTTAATATTTGTGTGACATTGGGCAAGTTTCTTAACCTTTCAAAACTTCTAGAATATTAAATGGGAAAGTTAATCTCTGTTTTATAAGAGGAAGTAGAAATAACACACTCAATAATCGGTTTATAAACAAGAAGGAAAGACAGGAAAGAAATGTCCATTATCAAATGGAGTGCAAAGTTTCAAAATAATAATTCATCCATTAATAATTAGTTATTTGTACTGTTAGACATTATTTTTTCAGAGCAAATTAAAATACTGTATTTGGAATTGTGAAATTGAAAAGGAGAAAAGAAAGACATTTGTTAATGCTTAAGAAATAAATTTACCACCTGGTTTTTTATTTTTTTATTCTTTGCCTTGAAAGATAAGTCCATCTATTAAAGAGAAAGGTTACTTTCTTTTATAATTTTTACATTGTAAAAATCCCTAGTGATAACACTTTACTTATTTCACCTTTACCTTGTTATTGCCAGCTGACCTGTTTTGATCTATTTATTTTTGTGGATAATGTATATCATGAAACAACTTTACTTTAATCATGGGTATTTAACCTTCATGATTGCTTATGAAATTTACTCAGAATTTATAACACTATCAACATTCAACTGGCTATCTGATAACTAGTTAACATTAATAAATCATTTCATTTGGTTACTTCTATATAATAATATTTAGTTGATACAAATTTAATACATGATTGTTTTCTTCTGTGAAGAAACAATCACTGCTTTCACTTCAGTTCAGCCCAGCAGCTCAAGTATTGATCTTATCTCACTTCACAGTGAATATTTTTCAGAGATAAGAATATAATCTTTTGCTCATTTTTGCTTCTCTTTGGGAAAGACATTTTATATTTCATTTCTGCATCATATATAAACATATGATTTTAGCAAAACTCTTCATGTCTGAGCTAAATTAAGCTATATTTTTGGTTGTGCTAATTCCTTAGAAACCTTATAATAAGGAAAAGCATTGACGAAGCAAGTCATGTTTACATGTTTACATACATGAACACACATATTTATTTACATGCTCAATGCTATTACTAATGTTCTAGTAAGTCTTTCAGTGTTCCTTGAAAATCATTTGAGTTGATCAAAAGTTTAAGCAGGCCTTTCAAAGAAAGGCAAAAAGCAACTCTTTTCATGATAAATACTTTTCTCCCTCAATAGTGACAGAGAATTTTCTGTTGGTTGTATAATCAGTGTTGACATCAGAAATAATGCTGTATGTGTATAGCTTATATAGATACATTATCTGGGTAGAAAAGTATCTGGTGAGTAGCCCTAATCTCAACATTGTAACACTTATTTAGCAATTTCATTTATTTAGAGTTTCATTTATTACTTAGTAATAGATTTTTAAAAAAGGACAATCATCAACTGATCAACAATGGCTAATGTTTGACAAACGGCACATATAATATTTGTTGCTCTTGATTATAAATAAAATCATGCATTGTACTTAGAAATAGATTTCTTAGAACAAATAAGTTAACTTTAAGTTTGTGATTTCTTTAAAAAATTAAAAATAGTATGGAAATAATTTTCATCCTTCTTTTTTCTACTTCAGTCAAATATATGTAGATAAACCATCATACTTCCATTATTTTATTCAAAACAAGAATATTAATTTTATTTTATAATTCTCTAAATTCTCATATCAGGAAAATGCTTGGGTTTTTGACCTTCACTTTTTTTGGTCACCAAATATTATATATCATTACTATATGTCACACACTGTGCTAAACACTGAACTTAATATGTATATTTACTTATCAATTTCATACACATACTTTCCCATGGGAAAAAAAGCAGAGGAAATAGCATCACCAACAAAAATATGTGAAATCCTTCAATAAAAACTGAAAAATCTGCAATTTTTAAAAGACTAATTTTGCTTTCTATATTTTGTTTGCTTAAAATGTGGAACCAGCCCAAATACCCATCAATCAAAATGTGTATAAAGAAAGTGTAGTATATAGATGATGGAATACATCTCAGCCATAAAAAGGAATAAATTATTGGCATTTTCAGCAACCTGAATGGGTTTGGAGACTAATATTCTAAATGAAGTAACACAGGAATGAAAAAAATTAACATCATATGTTCTCATTCAAAAGTGGGATCAAAATTACAAGGATGCAAGATGCAAAGGCATAAAGAATAATACAATGGACCTTGGGGACTTGGTGGGGAAAGAATGAGAAGGGGGTGAGGAATAAAAGACTACAAATTGGGTTCTGTGTATACTGCTTGGATGATGGGGGCAGCAAATCACCACTAAAGAGCTTACTCATTTGACAAAATACGACCTGTTCCCCCAAAACCTATGGAAATTATAAAAAATGAAAAAATATAAAATATATAGATTTTGTTTGCTGTCTTTGCTTTCTTATCATTGGCTATTTACTTGCACAACAAGACTATTGGTGAGTTCAAGAAAAGAGACTAGAATGGTAAATCTAGAATCTCTAAATTTAATACAGAACAGAAAAATAGAATTTCTCTCACTATTGAAGAGATATTATACAAAATTCTGTAAGGACCTGCATAAGTCACTAAGCAAATCATCTGTCCACATTGCTATTTTTATTTTACCTACTTATACACACAATAGGATGGATGCTTCTACTTACTGCGTAAAGTTGAGGATTATGTGTTTGCAGGAATGAATTAATGCTTATATTTTCTCAGTTCATTTCAAATTAATGTGGTGTGGAATGGTCAGAAGAGATTTCACTCTCTCTCTGATGGTTGTCCTCCTGTTCAATGAGTTCTGTTAAATGATCCCTGTAAGAGACATCCTTCATTCCTGGCTCACAAAAATTGAATTTTGAATAGCATTGTTTTTAGTGTACAGAATTCAACAGATGGTACCAAATAGCCAATATTTTAAACAACTTCCTGAGGGTAGATCTCCAGCTGAGCGTCCCTATCACCCTCATTATCATCTACTTTCACTGTGTTCACTCGTTATAAAATTATCATATGAGCAGCATTCATGTTTCCCTAGAAGATGTAACTGTGCATATTAGCAAATCTGGAGCTTAAGTATGAGTTTAATATTGGCCTCTCTTCTTCTTGTGTTGTCTTTAAACAATGTCATTTTTAAAAATGAGTGTTTTCCATTTTACATTCAAAGGGTGACTACTTACTGTTTTGCAACTCAACTCAGCAAAGAAAAAATTGTAGGTATCAATTTTTTTAAGCTATCAACTGAATCTTTGACAGACACCCTCATCTTTGTTGTCAGGTTGAAACATTCTGTTCTTGAACAGAGGAAAAACATTCTTCACACAGTGCTTACGAGTTTCTGAAATCTTTATTGGTACTCTGCACACCTTCTCACCTCCATGAGAAGAAAACAGTAGATTTATATTAGAAACTGTATTGAAAAATGTCTACTTCAAACACACTCAAAGGACTTTCTGGTTGTTTTATTGCTATGCCAGAATACCTTCATGTAACTGAAATAACTTGGACTAAACAAGGTAGACACTTTTCTAAATTTGTGGGAGGCTACCTTGAAAAAGATGATGGGAAAATAAGTAGGCTATATTCTGCTGTTGTTATTCGTGTTAGAATTAGAACTTTCACGTAGTAAGTTACTACTAAGTAGGAGTAAATATCCAAGCAGCAATAAAAGATGAGCACCTTCCATATATCTGTAACCAGTAATTCTATACCTACAATTCAAGTAGAAGGTCAATAGGACCAAATACACAGACACTCACTTTCTATATAAAATGTGTTGAAAAAAATCTAGTAAACAACATTTTGAGCCATATTAAATAAAATGTTTAAAATAACAGTAAAACTAGAGATAACTTTAAATAGGAAATGCTGATTTGAAAACTTACAGAAGATATTAGTATTTATTAAAATTAATATGAATAATCAAATGTAGTTAAATATATTCAAAGGTACCGCCCATTGCCGTACCTAAGTTCTGAGTTGTCGTCTTAGTTTTAGACTCTGGGAAGAAGATAGCAATAGCAGACTTTGCTTAGGTATGTGCCCATATTTCTTACTGAACTACTTGCTGGTATGAGAAGGAATGCTCTAAAATAAGTACAGATAGTCTTATAAACACACGACCAAACATCACATACACATAGCTAGTCTCCAACACATGCATAAGGCATCATTCTCTAAATAAGTAAATCAAATCAATTTTATTTGTTTATTACTATAGACCTGGGTCTGCAACAACAGAGGAGATATACTGGGAAGGACTTCAGGGGCTGCTGACTATAGACCTCAGTTGTCAAGTTTTGATGGTCTGAATCTATTGTGTTTGCTAAATAAAAAGAGAACTTTATGTTGCAATTTAATACCATTCAAATCATACTACATTATCTTTGCTTCAAATGTTCTTTTTGCTTAAAGAAAATAAATGATAAATGTATCTGGTTACGGATGTCTGCTGAACTCTTTCTATCTTATCTTTTGGAAGAGAGAAAAACCTAACAGGCCGGGCCTGGGTCCAGCAGTGAAGCATGGAAAGATTGTTCTTGGTGAGCACCTCCATCTGTTGCTAGATCAACCTCCTAATCTTTCCCAGGCCTTTTCTCGTGCCAATGTACTGGATCAAGATAATATTTCAATAACAGGAAGCAGAAATGATTTCAGGAGAGAGAAAGTAGGGCATATTGATCATTTAAATATTTAGGAAGTAAAGCTCAAGCAACAGAGAAATTATAAAGTTACTAAAAACCCCATTCCAAGTAATAATAATAGCAAATGATTCCATATAGCTTATTACTTGCCAGGCAGTATTCCAACTGCTTTACATATATTAAATCATGTAATACTTAGGACTACCCTGTGATAGGGCTGTTATTTTAATCTCCATGGTATAACTGAGAGAAAAAGCAGAGTAGTTAAATAACGAATGCATAGAATGCATGGGAGAATTGAACCCAGGCAGGCTGGACCAGAGCTCTAGTCTTATATTGTGTTTTCTCCCACATTTAGGGGCCTGGTCAGTATCAATGTAAGCATCACAATAAAGGAAAACATGACCACATAAATAATTAACAACAGGGAGGCTAATTTCCTTTTGAGAAGAAAAATTTTTAAAAACCTGAAGAATTGAGAGCATAAATAGAAACAAACCCATGTAATCATATAAGTACAGTGCCTGCCACAAAGTCAACACTATCTGTTGAATCAATAGTGAAAGAAAAAATAATTGTTGAGACAGTATCTCAGAATGCAGTCACAGTTTTCTCTCTCATCTCCAACTATGATGCTCTTACCCTTTAAGAACCAACTTTACAAAGCAGATCTTCAGAGAACTGCACACTTGTATGTCTAGAGACTAGGGTATAGGGCATCACAGAAACCAGTTCCCAGTAGTTCTTTCCACTTATATCCAATGTGAGAAAGCCTTTAAAATGGTCCATTTTCAAGGCACGATCAATCTAAGCACCAGTAACAAACTGCACGTCTCTTGCTCCTAGAAGGTCATGATAAGTGAACAGAATGTAGAGGAGGGGTCAACCCATGAAAGGGAAGAGAGTTTCATTATTGGGAAATTGAAACTTAAGTGGGGAAGGGAATGGGGTATAACCTTATAAGGGGGATAATTAAATTTAAGTGACTTCTGGAAAGATTGTAACCCCATAGTATTTGACCAATGAGGAAGTGGGGAAGGGACTTGCATGCTAGGAGGTAAATTACCTGCTGTGATTGCCCAGGGCGTGCCTGCCTACCAGACACCGGATCTTGCAAGACCACTATTAAGTCTCACTTTTGCTGTTCTTGGTGCCTCTAAGTCCATTCTATGGGCTTGGATGGGTGAGCGTGTTTCTCACATCCATTAATATTCCTACTATATATAGTAGAACCTGCTATCTATACATATTTCCCTGGGATCTCTAGATGTCCAGTACTATTCTGTTATATTAGCTTTTCAAAACCATTCAGTCAAGTGTCTACCACACCACTACCATGTGCCCTGTCCTACTCTGGTGATGACAATAGAGTTTTGAATAAAATAGATAGAATTCTACCCTTGCACCTTTTCTTCTACTGGGGAGATACAGACGATTAAAAAGGAGGGACGGAAGGAAGGAAGAGAGGAAGGAAGGAAAGAAGGAAGGAAGGAAGGAAGGAAGGAAGGAAGGAAGGAAGGAAGGAAGGAAGGAAGGAAGGAAGGAAGAAGGAAGGAAGGAAGGAAGGAAGGAAAAGAAGTGGGGAGGGGAGTGGGGGAGCGGAGGGGAGAAAGAGATTAAAATTTTGATGCCGGCAAGGTACTATGAATGAGATATTTCAGTTAATAGAGAGTATAAAGTGCTGGGAGCCTGCTTTAGGCAGGCTAGAGACTTTCCCAAAGAGATAATATTGAATTTCAGTCCTGATTTCCAGAGATAGTCAACTAATGATCTTCAAGAAGAGGCTTTCAACAAGAAGCAGCACTTGCCAAGGCCTTTTATACTGAGTAATGCTTTTAGATTCCCTAGCATATTTAGAAGACTTGCTCTGATGGGGAATTTCTGACTAATAAGTCCAGTCTTCTGAAGAAGTAATCTAGAAAACTGGCTTTCTCAGCCTCCTCTACATCTAGATACAAGCAGGTGGCCAAGACTTCACCAACCACAGGCAAATGCACTCGAAGCTTTGGCTCAGAAGTACTCACAATGTATACATGTATCAAAATATCACACAGTACCCCATTAATGTATATACAATTTGTCAATTAAAAATAAAATTTACAAAAAGAAGTGCTCAAGATAGTGATGATCCTGGGATCATCATTTTGCATCCAGGTTTATGCTAAATTGTCCAGCTTGGAGGATAGCATTAGTTGCCACGTGGAGTTTCTGCATACAAGTAGCATCAGTGCTAGCCTCAGTGGCTGCTGGAGTTTGGTCGAATTTCTGGCAGCAGCACAAATGGCAATATCAGTTATGATTTTCTCATTATATCAGTTCTCTGGCACACATTTCAGTATTATTTTTCAAGACTTAGATTCAATCCTATTTCTCCAGTTTTTCTGACAATCTGTGAGCCCAACGTCATTTTCTGTTTAATTACCAAGAGTTAGATTCCACTGCTTATTATTAAAAACCCTTAATGATAGAGGTTGGATGGGTTTCAGGAACAAAATCAATGTCATTGTGGCTCCTGGTTTCTCTCTAGCCAGATTATCCATCCTAGTTCTGTCTTTTCCTATAAATATTTATAATCTGACTTTACATTTTCATTTTTTCTCCTCATTCCCCCAAGACTAGTATCTTCTAAGTGTAATCCAGATAGATGTTAAGAAAACAAAATTTAAGGAGACCTCCTACCAAATATCTTTCAAGGTTTTTTTTTTTTTTTTTAATTTCCCAGATACGAAAAAAAAAGAAAACCCTGCATTACCTCTGTACTGGCCTCTGTTGGCCTCATTCTTCCTTAACCCATTTCCTATTTAGAAAAAAAAAAAATGCAGCTCAATGCAGGTGCTTATTCAATTTTACATAAACACACTCTTTGAGGTTGAAGCAAATCTGACCGACTTTCAACATGAAAATAAAATATAAACACTGTTATTGGGGTTATTTCTAAACAGAACTTGTCTTTAATCCTAATGTAACAGAAACGTATATGATTAGAATTAGAGATAAGAGTATTCTTGGGGCAAATGGGAAATGGATTAAATTATGCCTTTTATCCATGCTTCCATCTTTGGTAGAAAGAATAGAGGTTCATCAATGTTAATTTCTCTTCTATATACCCTAAGTGACCCAGCTCTTTCTTTTTCTGAAGTGGGCTGTTCACCCCTATGAGCCCCTCAACTGACAGATCCAAGATCTAAAGAGTGGCCTCAAAGCAGCTTCATTCCTCTAAACATTACCTAAACTCAGAAATGTTTGATTTAGTATCTTTTTTTAGAAAAATTAATAAAAATGCATTGTATTCATTTGTTTGAACTACTTGCCATTGATATTTATTCACCACAGAGGAAAATAACAACTATTTTTAGAAATATCTGTACAGAATTAAATTCATTGAATTTTTCATTGGAATGTAATTCTAAATGCAGTTCCATGTTGCTTATCTAGCAAAACCATAGGCTCAAATGTTTAAAAATACTTTAATGGACAGCAACTTTTGGAACTGTGTCAGGGACAGAATTTAGACAGAGATTGACTTTTATAGAATGCTTAAACCAGTTATTTTCAAACTTTTTGGCAGTGACCCACAGTAGAATGCATTTGATTTTACAACTCAGTATAGGCAGAACTTTAAACACGTATACAAATATATAATACAGACACACAGGACACTTAAAAAGGGTTTCATAAATACATTCTTATGGAATTAATGTGATATTTTCTATTATTTTCATTTAGAAAAATAATTGTCATTGCCTATTACGTTTATTCAGAACCCGTTAGTGTGGTCATGACCTGCAATCTGAACAAAGCTACTTTAAACTCTGGTTCTGGCCTGGTATGTGTTAGGTCTATTTTCAGACTGGCTAAGAAACCAAATCTTCCCATAATTTCTCTAGGAAACAAAAAGTTTTCCAAGTTCTAAAATCAATTTGCAAACAATTTCCTGAACTCAGTTCATTCATAAATAATGATCCGGCTATGCTTTCTTCAAAATGTCAATTTTTTTAACCAGCACATATTCTTAGTTTTACATCACTCACACTTGGAGAATAACTCAAAACAGAAGCTTTAAACTACTCTGTTCAGTGTCACACTAAGGTTAAATAATTGTATATGTCTCTGTTCACAAAATGGTTTTTCTGGAGTATAAAAATCAAAGAAAGTAAAATCTAACATCTGTGGATACACTGTAGGAAATAAAGGAACACTGTAGGAAGACATTTTTAGAAGTGATGATTTATTTTCAAATAGCAATTTGAATCACTCTTAATGACATTTTTGCAATAATTTGCACGTATTCTTAGCAGCAAAGGAGTGACAAAGAGAGTTAACAAAACATCTATTCTTATCTAGACAATATTCTTCAGTAAGTCTGGTGAAATGCTCATTAAAAGTCTCACATGTTTAGAGACCACAGTGCATTAATAGGAATTCAATTAAATACTTACAGCTTTTGTCGTTTAAAGTAAGTTAACCAGATGGCATGAAATTCTCCAAAAGAGATTTTAAACAAACAATGTAGATTTAATTAATATGCACCAGTTAACTCATTAAATATATAACAACTAGCTCATTAAACTTAAGGTAAATACTTATTTGAGATGAATTGTCTAATTTTCACATTTATCTTCATTTTGCTTGACTGGTCATGTTATAAATGGTAACTTTTAAAAGCTAAGACTTTTAAAGTACAAATATTTTGTGTTTCTCATAATTCTTTCACCAATGCTAAAAGGGAATCTGACATTATTTTCACAGAAAATGCAGAATTGAATTACTACATAGTAACAATAGCAACAACCAAACGATTTTAATTTTTATTTAAACTTAGACATATCAATTCACATGTGCTACTTTAGAAGCAAATAGTAAACGTTTCTCATCCATTGTTAGTACCTTTACATAGATTACACAGTAATATTCTCAGTAAATTTTAAATATCTAACTTTTCTACTTTATGCCTCTGTGTTACTTATATTAAAATGGAGTTTTGTACCTTTGAACAAAGAATTACTATTCTTTATCTAGTGAGATCATCATTCTTGTCCTTTGATTAAAATGACCAGGAAAGGGAGACAGTGTAGGGGAATCCAGGCCTAGCCAGACATATTGCCCAGGGAAGTATGACAAGTTAACAGGAGACACACCTTGTAGCCAGTGTGTTAAATATCCATGAATATAGGCTGCTTGTTTTCACAAGTCTTAAGATTTTAAGCATTTCATATTTTATAGATTCAAACTAATGAAATATTTGGACCCAGTTGCTTTGAAGTGTCTTACAGTTGGGGCTCATTAAAAAAAACAAAACTATATATTAGAGTTACAAAAATCCACTCGATATCTATGGATCTAATCCTTTTCTTAGGACATACCCTAGTAAAGGATTCCTACTATGAGTTTTCCATTTATATTAATTCATCGTACAAGTAAATTCCTATTTTCAGCTTCACAGTGTATATTAAATGATTAATTTCATTTATAGCATTTTCTTCTACCCTTGTTAACACATATATACACACACACACACACATTTTATAATATAAACTTCTTTAAAATAAAAAAAGTGAAAACAACACCATTATAGACAATCCCAGTTCTAACAGACTTAAAACTAGTTTTTATTCTGAATATAATATCAATCATTAAATAATGCAATTACAAATATATAAATAAAGCATAATATCAAAGCTTTCTACAATTGGATTAAGAGTTGCATTAGGTTTAAGATGTATGGGGTGTCAATAGTAGCATTTTCTAACATTTTGGATAAAAATAATAAACAAAGATTATACATTTTGACAGTGCTATTGTAAAGGTTATGTAATCATGTGTTAATTGCATGCAACCATCTGCCCAGCTTTTCAAGCTTTTTGCAGACAACAATTCTCCAACCACTAGCTTCCTATGTTGCCCCACCAAAACCCTCCCATTTTTTGATCTATCCAAGACTTTCAATTCTTAGATCCTACCACATTTTTACTGGTATTACCCACCTCTGGTGTCTTCTCTCATCTTCTTAACCAGATTGAAGTTCATGGTTATTATTATACTCACCCTTTATATACATTTTATATTTGTTTATATCACCCTCATTTTCATATCATCCTGGCAAAAAATAAATAAATAAATACTTAAATCCAGCACTTCTACTTATTACTTGTTCAATACAGGCAGTTGAATGTGGCCAGAGTGTGTGAGGATTCAGTCATTGTTTGAGTTCTCTTTATCTATATTCTCTCACTTGGTCATCTCATCTATGCTTATAAATTAGTACCATTAATATGTCAACAACTTTCAAACTTATATCTTCATCACAGATCTTTTTGCCTAACTCCACTAAACTCATATAACAATTTCCCAGTTAAGATCTCCACTTTGATGCCTAGTAGATATCAGAAACTTAACATGTCTAAACACTAAGTCATGATTTTTCCCTTATAAACCTACTCTAGCCATAGCTTTTCTTATCTAGACAGACAAAAATTCTATTCTTCCATTGCAGAGGTCACAAACTTTGGAGTCATCTTTGTCTGCACACACCAGAACAATCCATCCGGAAATCATTGTGTCTCATTTTTAAAATATATTCAGAATCTGACACCCATTCACTCCCTTCCCTGAAACCAAGGTACAAAATACTATGCTCTCTCATCTTGTGTTAAAACAGTGGCCTTTAACTGAACTCGCTGTTCCTACCTTTTAATCCCTGGAGTTAGCTCTCAACTTCTCCTCTTTAAACCTTTCAATGTTCCCCATTTCACTCTAAGTGAAACCCAAATTCCTTAAAATGGCCAACAAGTCATATTGCTCTTCTAACCTCATTTCCCATTACTCTCTGCTTGCTCATTCTGCTCATTCAGGAGTCTTAGTGGTGTCACATTTCTTGAACATTCAAGCATTATTTCTGATATACTCTTTTCTCTAATATATGCATGGCTAAAGAACTCACCTAGTTTAGGTCTTTGCCCAAATATCATTCCATATTTGCTCAAATGTTACCACATACATTTTGGATGTCTAACGTGCTCTGTTTTTCCTTACTTTCAGCTCCATATAACATATCATATAATTTGTTTATTTGTTGTATTTATTTTTTAGATGAAGTCTCGCTCTATCGCCCAGGCTGGAGAACAGTGGTGCGATCTCAGCTCACTGCAACCTCCACCTCCCTGGTTCAAGCTAATATCTTGCCTCAGCCTCCCAAGTAGCTTGGATTACAGGCAAGTACCACCACACCTGGCTAATTTTTGTACTTTTTAGTAGAAATGGGATTTTACCATGTTGGCCTTGAACTCCTGACCTCAAATAAACCATCCGCCTCAGCCTCCCAAATTGCTGGGATTACAGGCATGAGCCACCGCACCCTGCCTGTTGTATATCGTATTCATTTTCTATGTCCCTTTACCAGAATATCAATTGTATGAAATAGGTTTTTTTTTTTTTATTCATTTAGGATAGATTCTTAGCCCTTAAACTATGTATGACATATTGTAGACATTCAGTAAATGTTTGCTTAATGAATAAAGGACTACATGCATATTTTTAAAAAATCAAATACTACAGAAACTGTTAGTAAAAATTTTTAAAGGGAAAACAACATTATCCACTTCTTGCCCCACCCATTTTATTACTGGTTTCATTTGCAAATACAATTATGTGTTCTTCTAGTAGTTAAAATCATGTCACAAAATAATACCAATAGTATATTTACATATCCATTATAAATGTTATGCATTAGCTACTTATTATAGAAGAAAAGAATTTAATTTTACTTATACTCTCCACAGTTTCAGTTTTTTTCTATATTCTATTTGTTGAATGTTGAAGCATAAATTTTAGAGTTTAAATACAATTTTACATTATATATTTAAACCTCAACTTTTGTCCAATCAAATTTCTATAGTATATCAAATTACTACTATATAAGGTTTCATTTTCATCACTTCTCCACTTCCACCACCCAAAGTTCATGAGCTATACTTTTCATTTGACATTGTCAAGGTTATAACATGTACATACTCATTTGCAATCATAAGTATGCCACCTGTGCTTTGCCTATAAGGTAATTGCAGACGTTGAAACCGAAGTCTAAAACTTAATAATCCAATGTTTGTTTACAGCAGCATGGCAGTCTAGATACTAGCAAAGATATTCCCCTGGAAGTAAATAGAATCCTTCATTACATGTCTTTTTCTACATCGCGCTGAGTCAAAATCAAGTGAATGATTCTTCATTGCCCAAAATGATGTAAGGTAGGAAATTAAAGTGGAAAGTTAAAATTGGAAGGCTGGAAGTTATGTAAATAACAAGCTGGCTTTCACCCCCGGATAAGTCTTGCCCGTCACTGGAGTCTTTAGACTTCTCTTTTGATGGCTGCCTGAGGCACAGGGATAAAATTAAGCCTGTAGCCAATATAAAATGAAATGTCTAAACAAGAAATCCCCATATAAAACTAGGTTAAAACAAAAGGTCAAACCCTCAATATCAAGGTATACAAGAACTAATTTTCCTCTGCACAGGAGTCATCAGACTTGCTTGATTAATGTCATGTGACAATTCTTAAACAGAATCTCACTTGCATATAGATTTGTGCTTAGAAGTTTGCACTAATTGTATGACCGTGAAAACCTCAAATCTAACATTAGTATAAAGTATTCACGAGTGATCATTGCTGCAGTGTTGAAAGAAGCCAACTCAAATCCTTTCTGGAAGAACCTACTTTCATCTCTGGTGTCTAGCTAGGATAAGAGGAAAAAGCAGGGAATTGAGATCAGGTAAGATTATTCAGAGCACCTCTACCATACTTACTTACCTGAGTGGTAGGTACATGAGTCCTCACAGAGAGAAACCTTTATACTATGCATAGAAGTTTTACAATATTGTGAATGAATAATTAATTATTTTTAATCAAAACTAATGCATGGCATTTATACTGTTAAGAATGAAATATTAATAAGAGCTAATATTTCTGGAATGTGCCATGTGATCTTCATGTTGTGATAACACTTTTTATGAAGTATTTATTTTAAAATATCTGACAACAATCTTTTATAATAAGCATACTATTTTACAGATTATAGAGAAGTAAAACACTTGCCTAAGGCCACACAAGTAGTTTATGGTAGACTCAGGATTTTTATCTTTATTATGACTTAGTAAGAATGAGATATGTAATGGAATTATGTTTTCTCCTGCCTGGGTCCAGTGTCAAAATACCTTCTCTATTCAAGAATAATGTTAATGGTGGTGATGTCAAATGAATTATCTTTCCTGAAGCTCTCTTACTTGTTCTAAAACTTTTAGTGGGCTTCAGGTTTTGATTTGTACTTTTCACATTTGATTTCAATTTTCAAGCATTTTACGTGATAAAAATGATTGCCACTAAGGAATTTTTTAAAAATACAGAGATTGAAAATGTCTTCAAGGTAAGGTGGGTGCAAAATTTTGGAGTGTGGGCAGGAAAATGGAATGGAAGTGGTGCCTTCTCTTGAGCCCATGTTGCTGTGGGTTTCTTTAGTTTTGTTTCACTTTAGCATCAGTAAGAATATCAATTCTTTATCCACTATTACTGTCTTACTCTCATCTTCTGATTCCAGAATCAGCTAACCTAAATAGAGAATTGCTACAAGAAACAGGTGTGTTAGCAAGTTATCTTGGTAATAAAATTGCTTTGGAAAATAACATCACGAATACAATCAGAGTAGGCAATGTTCTTCTGCTCATTATCCCATGTCATGGATTTAATTTTTATATCATTAGCCTCTTAGTCATCTTTATGTTATTAAGCATATTAACGTCCCACAGCTAAAATGCAATGCCCCTTATCCTTTTTCTATTATCAAGTAACTCCATAAAATTTAAGTCTCCCACAGTCATAAAAATGTTTTACTCATATAATTGGGGTCACTTTGCTATGTCATTAAAACATTCTTAGAGGCAAAAGTCATATCAGCAAGAATTCTTTAAGCACCATATTGATATTTGAGGTGTTCAAATAAGCAGAAGCCCTAAACACCTCTCTTTAGTTCACAATCTATAAGTATGAAAAGAAGGCATGTTGATATAATACAGTTCCATAGTACAGTAAATCAAAAATCAGTTAGGATTTTAATAAGTCTGGTGGTTTTAAAACTTGTCTGAAGATTCTTAGACACTCTTTATAGCAAAATTAGGAAGTTGCTATTCCTTCTCTTCAATGTGATCCAGTTTTAATGACTTCCTTTTAATGAACAGAATGTGGCAGGTGTGACGCTGCATGAGGCTAACTCTTTAGAGGTAGTACATGTATCCTGTTTCTCACTTCCTGCACAGGTACATTTTGAGCCCTGAGCTGCTAGGTAAAAGTGTGGCTACCCTGAAGCCACTGTAATGGAGACATGTGAAGAAAACACCTAGAAACAGAAAGCGATGACCAATGAAAAGCAGTTATTCCAAAGGCGACTTGTGTGTGACTTCCTTGCTCAACTCAAGACCTGTGAGTGTATGAGCCTTCAGATAATTGTATGCCAGCTCCAATTCTACTGCAGCATCATGAGATACATTAGGGAGAACCACTGAGCTGAGTTCCGTCAAAGTCTAGAACCATGAGAGAGAATAATAAAGTGATTATTGTTGTTTTAAACTGCTAAATTTGGTAATTTGTTCTGCCACAAGAGATCATCAATTATTCAACTCAGCAATTACAGACATTCAGGAAACAGCATAGTAATTATGAGCAAAACATATCTAGTATCATAAAGCACAGATAGTTTCAATATAGATGCCTTATTTCACTTGTTTTCTATATGTAGTAATGATAAACAACATTGATTCAGAATGTCTGATCATTTGAACTTCTGAGAATAATTAGTAATCTATTAACTATATCTATAATACTTTTTAGGGGACTTATAATTTGATTATAACACTTCTGCTCTGAAGCATTTTAGGATATTTTGGGTCATTCAGATACATATTGCTGTTACTATACATTTAAAAGGCTCATGTGATTTGTCTCCAATATATATCCAAAGGATAGATAGAGTATACTTGTGTATCTCACTGTAAGGAACAGAAACACATGCTGTAGCAACTCAATTAACAATGCTGAGTTAATAAGAAATCAATGAAATTATTTGCACTCTTCAATTCTTAAAGTATTTCAGCGGTTTGCCAGATGCTATTATATACACTGTCTTACCTAATTCTTGCAATAACTCTATGAGACAGGTACTATTATTCCCAATTTGTATTTTAATAAATGAAATCTCAAAGAACTTAAACATTAAACCCAAATTGACATAGGTAGTAAATTGCAAACCAATACTCTAAACCAGAGCTCCTGATCCTCAACCCAGCATTCTCTCCAATATATCAAAATCATCTCTCCTAATCCCTTTTTAAAAAGTCAGTAGATATGCCAGAAGTTGTTGTTTAAAACAAATACAATGAAGTCTATGATGTTCTGTGTGTAATATTTATGTACATAAATATGTATATGTAGTACATGTGTGTAATATACAGTATATAGTTCTATAGTCATGCATCCCATAATAATGTTTTGGTCAATGACGAACCATGTATATGATGGTGGTTCTACAAGATTGTAATGGAGTAAAAGAATTTCTATCACCTAGAGACATCATAGGTATCACAATGTTTAGCAAAAAGCACTACTCATGTGTTTGTGGTGATGTTTATGTAAACAAATCTACTTATCTGCCAATATATAAAATTGTAGCACATACAAGTATATATAGTACATAATATTGTATAATGATAATAAACAACTATGTTACTGGTTTATGTATTTATTATACTGTACTTTTCAGTGTTACGTTAGAGTGTATTCCTTCTACCAATATAGAAAAAAGTTAACTGTAAAATAGCCTCAGGCTGGTCCTTTAGGAGGTATTTCAGAAGGTTATTACCACAGTAGATGACAGCTCCATGCATGCATGTTATTGTCCCTGAAGACCTTCCAGTGGGACAAGATATAGAGGCAGTAAGCCTTTAAAAGAAACAATAAAATATAATCAAAAGAAATAATTAAAAGAGGAAGCAATTAAAAAGGGAAAAATAGAGGTAGGAAATGAAAAAGAGGAAAAGAGGGTCCTGGAAGTACAATTTTTCCATGCAGACCTGATCTGTAAACAGCTTGTGACAAGTGGCTTCTATTTCAGATGATTGATGGCTCAAGGATGGGCTTCTGGGAGCCAAGGGATCTGCCAAAGTTTGCTATCATGACAGAGCTGTTTCTTCTCCACAGCCCAGCAGCTATGTCACCTAAGCAGCTTGCCACAGTCTCTCACAGCTTCAACTACTACGTCTGAGGCTCCAGGTCCAAGAATCTCCATTTTTACTTAAAAACAAGCTTATGGGGAAAAAGATATAGAGCATTTCTTTATTTTACCAAACCTAAGGACTTTTCAAAATACCCAAAGTATTTTTTCAAAATGTTACTTTCTGAAAGCAATACTATGGAACCTAAACTGAAAAATAAGCTTATCAGAGGGATTTTTCCTTTTTTCCCCCAAACCACACAAGCTCTCCCACAGATTGGACACCAGTATATGTAATATAATTATATATAATATAATATAATAATATATAATATAATATATATCTAATAATAATACAATATTGTTGATAGTATATGTTTAATAATATTAATTATATTAATATTATTTCATACTCTAATATTAATGTTATAAGTCTGTGGTTATATAATTATAATATTAATATTATATAATTATATGATATAATTATAATAGTAATAGTGGAAAAGTTTTTTGTTTATTTTCACGATGGCTGACTAGAGATATCAGACACTAGTTTTCCTGAGGAAAAGGGACTTGACATTTTGTCAAAGGGTAAGTGGCAGTCATCTCCTCGGCTTTGCTTACCCCTGCAGTAGACTACTGGTGTCCAAACTGTGGGAGAGCTCTTCTATCCCCACAAAACCAAACACTGGGAGTAGTGATTTGGGGACGTCTTGAGGACATCACACCAGACCACATGCATAGATTCATTTACCCTTCCCACAGACCTGAGCTGGAGTGTACCAGTGGGATAGTGTTTCCTGCCCAGAGAACCTCAACCCTGTGTCTCCACATTACCAGAGTCCCCGTAAATATTTCCCAGCACCCAGTCAGATTGTGGCAGTCACACAGGTTTGGCTGAGCACAGGGAAGCTGCAAGGTTCCCAATGATCTAGCCCTTGGGGAGTGCAGCTCCTCAGGGAAGGGAAAGTGCAGCACCCAAAGGGGGCAACCTTTTGGACAAAGGAGAAAAAAGCGTGCAGTTTTCTGTGTCTGAGAGCTCCCAAAATACATCGTAGTCCCATCCTCAAGGGGAAAATTAAATCCATCCAAAGAAGTATATTTTAAAATAATAAGAAGAGACACCTTAGCCAGCCACAAGAAAAAGAAGCACAGAGACAATTGTGGAAGTATGAAAAAATAGTGTTACAGCATCCTCAAAGCCTCACACTAACTCTCTGGCAATGAATCCCAACAAAAGTAAAATCTTTGAAATAGTAGATAAAGATCCAAAATATTGATTTTAGAGAAACTCAATGAGACCTAGGTGAAATTTGAAAACTAATACAAAGAAGCCAGAAAAATAATTCAGGTCATGAATGAAAAGTTTACCAAAGTGACAGATGTAAAACAACAGCACTTTGGGACATTAAAAATTTATTGAAGGAATTAAAAACACAGTTGAAAACATTAATAAAATACAGTTGAAAACATTAATAGTCTATTTAATAATAGACTATTAATTAATAGTAGTTAGATCAAGCAGAAGGAAGATTCTCAGAGCTTAAAGATAGGTCCTTCAAATTAAACCAGACAAAAATAAAGAAAAAATGTTAATATATAAACAGAGCCTTCAAGAAGTATGAAAATATGTAAAGTGACCAAACCTATGATTCATATGTATTTCTGAGGGAGAAAAAAGAGTAAAACTTTGGAAGTTATTTGAGGTAATAATTGAAGAAAACTTTATTTGTCTAGAAAGCCAGACATCCAGTATGAGAAACTCGGAGAACTCCAGGAAGCACATTGCATAAAGGACTTCACCAAGACATATATTCCCCAGACTATCTAAAGTTAACATGAAGCAAAAATTATAAAACCAGCAAGAGAAAAGCATCTAATTACCTATAGAGAATATTCCATTAGACAGACATCTTATTTCTCTGCAAAAACATTACAAACCAAGAGAGATTGGGGTTTACTTGCAGCCAAAAAAAATAAAAATACAATAAAATTTAAAAACCTATTAACAACAAATTTTGTTATACAAATAATATATTTTCCAGACAAGCAAATGCTACTGGATTCCATCACAGCTGGACCAGCCATACAAGAAATGTTTAAGGGAGTTCTAAACATGGAAATGAAAGGTAGATACTGGCCATCATAAAAACAAACAAAAGTATAAAACTCATGAGTTTTATAAAACAATTACACAATTGAGACTACAAAGTAGGCAAAAATTAAGAGGAACATAACCTCACATATCAATGCTAAATTTGAATATAAATGGATTAAATGCTCCACTTAAATGGTACAGATATTCAGAATGGATTTGAAAAAAAAGGATCCAACCATATACTGCTTACAAGAAATTCACCTATCTGTAAAAGGCACAAATTCAATGTAAAAGGGTCAAAAAAGATATTCCATGCAAACAGAAAACAAAAGCAAGCAGGAGTAACTAACTATACTTACATAAGGAAAAACAGTCTTCAAATCAATAACACTTACAAAAGACAAAGAACATTAGTATATAATAATAAATGGCCAATTCAACAAGAAGATATAACAATACTAAATATATATGCACCTAACACCAGAACACCCAGATTCATAAAACAAGTACTACTAGACCTAAGAAAAGAGAGAAAGAGCAATACAAGAAAATGGGAGAACTTCAAAACCTCACTGATAGCACTACACAGATCATCAGGAGAGAAAATCAACAAAGAAATCTTAGACTTAAATTGGACTTTACACCAAACAGATATTTACAGAACATTCTACCTCAAAACTACAGAATATAAATTATTCTCATTAATGAAATAGAACATTTTCCAAGATAGCCTACGCTCTGTTTTGACCATGTCTTCACCCACATCTCACCTTGAATTGTAATAATCCCCACGTGTCAGGGTGAGCCAGGTGGAGATAATTGAATCATGAGGCAGTTTCACCCATACTGTTCTCATAGTAGTGAATAAGTCTCATGAGATCTGATGGTTTTATAAAGGATGGTTATTCTGTACAAGCTCTCATGCCTAACACCGTGTAAGACATCTCATTGCTCTTCCTTTGCCTTCTGCCATGATTGTGAGGCCTCCCCAGCTATGTGAAACTGAGTCTATTAATCCTCTTTCTTTTATGAATTATCCAGTCTTTACTAGTAGTATGTCTTTATTAGCAGTGTGAGAACAGACTAATATAGATCGTATGTTAGACCACAAAAAGTCTCACTAACTTTTTTAACAATCAAAATTATATCAAGTATCTTTTTGGACCAGATTGGAATAAAACTAGGAATTAATTCCAAGAGAAACTCTTAAAATTATAAGAATATATGAAAATTAAACATCCTGCTCCTGAGTGATCTTTGGGTCAACAATAAAATTAAAACAAAAGTTTAAAAAATTATTCAAATGGAAAGAAAATAGAGACAAACACATCAACATCTCTGGAATATAGCAAAAGCAACGCTAAACAGGAACTTCATAGCATTAAATGCATACATAAATAATATAGAATGATTACAAACTAGAAACCTAATATTGTACCTCAAAAGAACTAGAGAAACAAGAACATACCAACCCCCAAGAAAATAAATAACTAAAATCAGAGCAGAACTAAATGAAATCGTGACCAAAAAAAATACTAAGGACCAATTAAATGCAAACTGGGTTCTTTGAAAACCATAAATAAAATTGGTATCCTGTTGGCTAGACTAACAAAGAAAAGCAGAGAGAAGATTCAATAAGCATAATCAGATATGAAAAAGGAGACCTTGCAACTGATACCAAAGAAATACAAAATATCATCAGACACTGCTATAAACATCTCTATGCTCACAAAATAGAAAACCTAGAGGAAATAGATAAATTCATAGGAAGCCTACAATATCCCAGGATTGAACCACGAAGAAATAGAAATCTTAACCAGCCCGATAATGAGCAGTAAGATTGAATCAGTAATTTAAAAATCGCCCAAGAAAAAGTCCAAGACCAGATGGATTTACATCTGATTTCTATGAGACATACAAAGAAAAACTGATACCAATCCAAGCAAAATTCTCTCAAAAAATTCAGGAGGAGGAAATCTTCTCTAACTCATTCTATGAGGCCTGTATCATCCTGATACCAAAGCCAGGAAAGGACACAGCAAACAAAAACTATAGACCAATATCCCTGATGAACATAGATGCAAAAATCTCCAACAAAATACTAGTAAACTGAATCCAGCAGCATATCAAAAAGATAATACACCATAATCATGTCAGTTTTATTCCAGGGATGCAAGGATGGGTCAACATATACAAATCGATATATGTGAATCACCACATAAAGAGAATTAAAAATAAAAATCCTACGATATCTCAATAAATACAGAGAAAACATTGGATACAACTCAACATCCGTTCATGATAAAAAAAAAAAAAAAAAAAAAAACCTTCACCAGACTAGGTGTAGAATAAACATCTCTTAAAATAATGAAGGTCATATATGACAAACTGACTGACAATCTCATATTGAATGAGGAAAACTTGAAAACATCTCCTCTAAGAACCAGAACAAGACAAAGATGCCCACATTCATCACTCTGATTCAATGTAATACTGGAAATAACTAGCCAGAGAAATTAAGCAAGAGAAAGAAATGAAAGGTATCCACATTGGAAAAGAGGAAGTCAAATTATCTTGGTTTGCTATTGATACAATCTTATAGCTAGGAAATTCTAAAGACTCTCCCAGAAGACTCCTGCATTTCATAAATAAATTCAGTAAGGCTTCAGGATACAAAATCATTCTACAAAATTTTTTATACACCAATAATGACCAAGCTTAAAAACAAATCAATAACTCAAGTATATTTACAATAGCTACAATAAAATAAAATATCTAGGAATACACTCAATCAAGGAGGTAAAAGATCTCTCGAAGGAAAAGAACAAAATACTGATGAAAGAAGTCATAGGTAACAGAAACAAACAGAAAACACCCAATGCTTATGGATTGGAAGAATTAATATCATAAAATGATCATACTACTCATTGTAATCTAAAATCCCATGCAATTCTTATCAATATTCCATTGTCATTTTTCACAGAATTAGAAAAAAATCCTAAAATTCACATGGAACTGCAAAAGACACCTAATAACCAAAACAATTCTAATCAAAAATAACAAAGCTAGAGGCAGCACGTTACCTTACTTCAAATTATACTACAAGGCGATAGTAATCAAAGCAGCATGGTACTGGTACAAAAATAGATCAGTGGAAGATAATAGAGAACCCAGAAATAAAGCCATATATCTACAATCAACTGATTTTTGATAAAGGTAACAAAAACATTCACTGGGGAAAGGATACCCTATTCAATAAATGGTGCTGGGAAAAATGGATAGTCATTTGCAGAACAATGAAAGATCCCTATCTCTCATTGTACAAAAATTAACTCAAGATGGATTAAAGACTTAAATATAAGGCATTAAACTATAAAAATTCTAGAACAAAATATTTGAAAATCTTTTTAGGACATGGAACTAGACAAAGAATTTATGACTAAGATCTCAAAAGCAAATGCAACAAAAACAAAAAGAGTCAAACGGAACTTAATTAAATTAAAAAGCTTCTGCCAGAAAAACTAATAATCAACAAATAGACAACCTACACAGTGAGAGAAAATATTTGCAAACTTCTGCATGTATAGACAAAGAACTAATATCCAGAATCTACCAGGAACTCAAACTCGATAAGGAAAATAATGACACAACAAATAATCTTCTTAAAAAATCAGAAAAAGACATGAAAAGACAGTTTTCAAAATACATACAAATAGCCAACAAACATGAAAAAATGCTCAACATCACTAACCATCAAAGAACTGCAAATTAAAATCACAATGAGAGATCATCTCATACTAGCCAGAATGGCTATTACTAAAAAACAAACAAACAAACAAAAAACACAGATGTTGGTGAGGATGCGCAAAAAAAAAAAAGATAACACTTACACACTCTTGGTGGGATTTCATACAAACCCTATGGAAAACAGTACGGAGATATCTCAAAGAACAAAAAATTACCATTAATCCAGCAGTCCATTACTTGGTATCTACTCAAAGGAAAAGAAACTGATATTTCAAAAAGATACTTGCACTCTCATGTTTATCACAGCACTATTCACAATAGCAAAAACACAGAATCAAACTAGTATCCATGAATGGTGGCTAGATTAAGAAAATGTGGTATATATACTCCATGGAATACTATGCAGTGATAAAAAGGAACAAAATCATGTCATTTGGAGCAACATGGATGAAGCTGGAAGGCATTCTCCTGAGTGAATTAATGCAGAAACAGAAAATCAAATATTGCATGTTCTCATGTATAATTGAGAACTAAACAGTGCGTCCACATGGGCATAGAGAATGGAATAACAGACATTATAGATTTAGAATAGTGGGATGGTGGGAGGGGATGAGGGATAATAAATCACCTAATGGGTACAATGTACACTACTAAAATAATGGTTACACTAAAAGCTCAGACTTAACCACTACACGATAATACCCATGTAAGAAAACTGCTTTTGTACCCTCTAAATATGTAATTTAAAAATAAACATTAAAAAATAAAGATTGAAAGAGGCTTCAAAATTCATGCAAAATCTTGCCTCCCAGCCACTCCATCTGTCTTTTATTCCAGAATTACTTGAGTAAACATGCTTCAGTTCTCATCACTCGTCATAGACATCCCCCCCAGTCTAGAGGGTGGTCAGGGTACCTGGAATGCCTGCTTTACCGTAGCATGACTCTTATTCCTCATATCACTCTTTTTCCCCCTGTCAATTTGACCTCATAAATATACCTCGGGAATCTGTTCTCTCTCCACCACTTTGTCATCTCTTGTGGAGGGGTGCTATCTACAGTCTCTGTCCTTCCAGTCTCGTTTTCCTCCAATCATTTTAAAATCTGATTTCTGATTATTTCACTCAGCTGCTTAAATCCCATCCTTGGCCTTGAGTAGCCTCCAGTGTGAAGTTCAAACCTCATGGCCTCTGAGGTCTTTCCCAGCTGGCCCATCTCTCACTCCCTCTAGCCAGTCATACCTCTGGCTACTTTCCTGGCAGGCCATGCATTTCTAGTCCTCTCCACCTGTGCATGTCCTGTCTCCTCCCCATTCTTCTCTGCCAAACTAATTTCTCTCCTCCCCATTTGGAGCCTGAACCTCCACATTGGGGCCAGTGCTCATTTTCTGTGGTCCCATTGCACCTTCTAGCAGAATCCTTAAACTGCACATGGCAATTTGCTGGGAGGTTCACTTTCTTTGACCCCATTAGACTTCTAGCTCATATATTATGGGACTTATTGCGGTCAGCTAACATGAACAGCTGCAAATAAGTTCCTCACTGTGTATCTTCACCTCAGCAACACCTGCCACCTTCCTCTCTATTCTGAGTAAGAAACATCTTCCTAAAATTAATCTTCCACCTGGATTTTGGATTCTCATAACTGTATTTCAAACGTCATTTATACCTCACATGATCATTCTTTTCCCTCTATCTCAGACTGTTCCAAATTTTCTTCGGGTCCTTTCTCAGTGTCCCTTGCCTGATCCCGCTGTTCCTTCTTATTCCCTCAGGTTTAGAAAATGAGTAGCACTACTCACCCCATCCCCCCACTTTATAGTGCTTTTTCTCTTACCCAGAATGTATTGTCCCCTAAAACATTAATATACTTACTTTTTTTATCCTATAATACACTTAAATTAGTTTCAAAATTACGACTAACAATAAAGTTACTAGTGAAACGAGATTTCTTACAGTTCTTGTTCTTAAACTATATATTCATAAATATGCTCAGAGTAGTGTGTTCAAAAGTTACTTGAAATTATTCTTTTCTTCGTCTGATTATGGCTATTCATTTGAGACAAAATTACATTCCCTTACTTCTTCTGTTCAGTTACAGGGCTTGTTTTTCCCCTCAAAACTTAATGTTATTTGTTAAATACGTTAAACATTTACTTTGTTCACAATTGAGAAATACATAAAGAGGGAGCATTAGAAAAGCCCAGCCCTGTCCTTTCCACGTCATCCTCCTCCACTCCTGATAGTTACCCATTTTCAAAAGATTTGGATATATCTTTCTGGTATTTCATTTGCAACCTAAGCAAATACGTAATATATAAATTCTTATTTTTCATTATTTCTTATACAAAATACGTACTCTTCTATAATTTGTTTTTCACTTAACAAAATATCTCAGAAAAAAAATTCTTTTCTGTCTACTCATGTTTCCAACAGGTGAGTCTGCAGCTATCCAGAGAAACTTCTTTCTCTTCTTGAAGGAAATAATTTAAACAAGAAATACAAGCAAGGTTCAAAGCAGAAGGGATCATTTATTTTAAGCAAAGCAAGAGTTTGTAAGACAAAGTAGAGTACACTTGGAAGAGGGCCAAGCGAATGACTTGAAAAATCAAGGGCCCCGTTTGCTTCTTGATTTAGAGTTTTTATAGCTCCTATCTTTTCCCTGGCTTTCTGTTTCCTCCCTTTGCTCTTCCCCTGGGTGGGCCGTTGCTTAATTATTGCATGCGCGATGGTTTGCCAGTACTTGGGAAAGGCTGCATGTGCAACGTGTTTACTGAAGTTGTGTGTTTGCTTACTTGGGAAAGTTCTTCCTTACTGGTTGAGTTCCCCCAGAAGAAGGTTATATACCGGTTAAATTCCACCATCTTGCCCTTTACTGCGCATGCTCGAAATCTTAACCATGATTACGGCTTGGTAATGCCAGGTGTTTTCTGTCTGTTGCAAGATTTCTCTCACAGCACCAGTCATAGCCCGTTACTATCTCAGAGGGATAGTTTTATGCCCCCTTGTCCTTAACTCAATGACACCCAGAAAGCGCCGGGGTCCCTCCCATGTCCCGCTCATTATTTAGAAGGAGAGATTTATAGTTACCTCACCATGGCTTGACAAATGCCTAGCATGCCTGGGATCTTATATTATTATTAAATATAAGCATGCCTTATATTATTATTAAATAATAATATAAATATATTATTTATATTTTAATAATATAATATGTAATATATTATACAATATAAATAATATATTTTATATATAAATAAAAATATAAATCTAATTCATAAATTGCTCTTTAAAAAGGAGAAATAAAGGTCGGGCACAATGGTTCATGCCTGTAATCCTAGCACTTTGAGAGCCCGAGGCCGGTGGATTGCCTGAGGTCAGGAGTTCAAGACCAGCCTGCCCTGCTCAAGCCTAGCATCCTACTCTTACACTCACAGAGACCTTTCTCATACATTATTTTTTCTGATTCACAGAACTCCACAGTGTGGGTATCGTTTATTTAAACTGGTTCCCTATTGGTAGACATTTATATTTTTTCTCAATCTTTCACTATTACAAATAATGCTGCAATGAATAACTATTTTATGTGTTGCTTTGTATTTGCAGAAGTGTATCTTCTGAATGGATTTATTGAAGTTCGATTGCTGGATCAAAAGGTAAACACATATGTAATTTTGTTACATGTTTTAAATGTGTATGTATTTAAATTTGTTAGGTCTTCTTTCCTTAGGGTTTAAAGGATTTTGCATTCTCACCAGCAATGTATGAAATTGCCCATTTATCCACAGCCTTGCTAACAAAATGTGTTGTCAATATGATAAATGAGAAATGGTATCTGAATGTAGTTTTAATTTCTCATGTGAGATTGGTTTTTCCATGTTTTCAAAGACCATTATCCTTGCTTTCTCTTTGAACTTCTTCCCCAGCCCACTCCTGTTTTTTGTACATTTTTTTCTATTGGGTTTTTGTCTTTTTATTTCTCCCTTTTTTTTTTCCTTGAGATGGAATCTCACCCTGCCCCCCAGGCTGGAGTGCAGTTGTGCAATCTCAGCTCACGGCAACCTCCGCCTCCCAGGTTCAAGCAATTCTCCTACCTCAGCCTCCCGAGTAGCTGGGATACGGGCACCCTCCATCACACCCAGATAATTTTTGTATTTTTAGTAGAGATAGGGTTTCACCATGTTGGCCAGGCTGGTCTTGAACTCCTGACCTCAGGCAATCCACCGGCCTCGGGCTCCCAAAGTGCTAGGATTACAGGCATAAGCCACTGTGCCCGGCCTTTATTTCTCCTTTTTAAAGAGCAATTTATGAATTAGAGAGATTAGTCCTTTATGAAGTAAATTGCGTATATTTCCTCCCAATATGTGGTTTGTTTTCTATTTTACTTATTTTTTTGTTTTTATCATAAAGATATCCCTTTTTTATATTATTAAGTACAATAGTCTGATTTACCAATCTTTTTTTTTTTTTTTTTTTTTTTTTTTTTTTTGAGACGGAGTCTCGCTGTCACCCAGGCTGGAGTGCAGTGGCCAGATCTCAGCTCACTGCAAGCTCCGCCTCCCGGGTTTACGCCATTCTCCTGCCTCAGCCTCCCGAGTAGCTGGGACTACAGGAGCCGTCACCTCGCCCGGCTAGTTTTTTGTATTTTTAGTAGAGACGGGGTTTCACCGTGTTAGCCAGGATGGTCTCGATCTCCTGACCTCGTGATCCGCCCGTCTCGGCCTCCCAAAGTGCTGGGATTACAGGCTTGAGCCACCGCGCCTGGCCTACCAATCTTATTTTTAATTGGATTGGGATTTTGAGTCATAGTTTAAGTATTTCCCATTTCTGAATTATAGAAGAATTCACCATCTTTTCTTCCAATACTTGGATACTTTCTTTTTTTTTTTTTTTTTTTTTTTTTTGAGGCGGAGTCTCGCTCTGTCGCCCGGACTGGAGTGCAGTGGCCAGATCTCAGCTCACTGCAAGCTCCGCCTCCCGGGTTTACGCCATTCTCCTGCCTCAGCCTCCCGAGTAGCTGGGACTACAGGCGCCCGCCACCTCGCCCAGCTAGTTTTTGTATTTTTAGTAGAGACGGGGTTTCACCGTGTTAGCCAGGATGGTCTCGATCTCCTGACCTCGTGATCCGCCCGTCTCGGCCTCCCAAAGTGCTGGGATTACAGGCTTGAGCCACCGCGCCTGGCCTACCAATCTTATTTTTAATTGGATTGGGATTTTGAGTCATAGTTTAAGTATTTCCCATTTCTGAATTATAGAAGAATTCACCATCTTTTCTTCCAATACTTGGATACTTTCTTTTTTTTTTTTTTTTTTTTTTTTTTGAGGCGGAGTCTCGCTCTGTCGCCCGGACTGGAGTGCAGTGGCCAGATCTCAGCTCACTGCAAGCTCCGCCTCCCGGGTTTACGCCATTCTCCTGCCTCAGCCTCCCGAGTAGCTGGGACTACAGGCGCCCGCCACCTCGCCCAGCTAGTTTTTGTATTTTTAGTAGAGACGGGGTTTCACCGTGTTAGCCAGGATGGTCTCGATCTCCTGACCCCGTGATCCGCCCGTCTCGGCCTCCCAAAGTGCTGGGATTACAGGCTTGAGCCACCGCGCCCGGCCAGATACTTTCATTTTTACATTTGAATATCTGATCAGTTTAGAATTACCCTGGTGTATGGTATGAAGTATTGAACTTGATAATCTTTTTCAAATGGTATCTATTTTACACAGCCCCATTATTAAAAATTCCCCCTTCTGCCAAGTTAGTTGAGATGTCATCTTTACCATATTCAAAATGTCCAAATGCACTTGGTCTATATTGTGAACTTTTTATTTTATTATTCGACTAGCCTGTTCATCAATGCATGCTCAGTACCACTGCTTCACACGAAGAAGTCTCACAGACTGTGTTAATAACAGTATGAATATTACTCTCTTGTTGTTCTTCTCTTCCAGGGTTTACTTAGTTACTCTGAATTGTTCATTTTTTCATATACAATTTAATTAAATATCAAATCCCAGAGTAAAATAAACTTTAATCCACATTAAATTTATATATTAACTTGGGAAAAATGACATCTTTATGATGTTGAATAGTCTAAGTAAGAGTAAGCAATGCCTCTTCATTTGTTCAAGATTTGATCAAAATTTTCAGGGATCTTTGAAAATATAAACAAATAATGGCAACATTTTTAACTGATTAGCTATAAATTTTAGCACTTGATGCTTTATGCATATTGATTCAAGAGCAGACATAAATATCAAAAATCATATTAAAATATGGCAAAACTTGTGAATTCTCCAGGTTATGATTGCAGAATAATTTCAGTTTCTTCATTTGTACCGAATATATGTGAACAGATGTGACTATTTTTACTGCAACAGCTATTACATCTACTGCAGGACCAGATGGATTATAATCATGTGTTGTTTAATAACTAGGATATATTCTGAGAATTGTGTCATTAGGCACTTTCATCATTGTGTGACCATCATAGATTGTTCTAACTCAAATCTAGATGATATGGCCTTCTATGCACCTTGGCTATATGGTATAGCCTATTCCTCATGGGATACAAACCTGTACAGTATGTTACTGTACTGAGTACTGTAGTCAATTGTAACACAATGGTATTTCTGTATCTAAACATAGAAAAGGCACAGAAATATATGTTATTTTAATCGTTTGGGACTTTCATGGTATATGCATTTCATCATTGAAACATCATTATATAGCTAATTACTATATTACACATATGAGAGGAAAAAATGAGGATATGAGACAGATTTACAAAAAAAAGCAAAGTATAGGTGTAGAAAAGCAAACTATAAAAACTCAAACTTCTGCACTTCTTTTCATTTTAGCTAATATGCAATGCTGGAAAAACTGAACATTTCTCAAAGGCAACTTTCAAAAAAATCCAGTTTTTCTTCAAAGTTTTAGAGAGCTGTCTTAAAGAAGGCATCCAGAAAGTGAAAACTCATGCTATACACAATAGGAATTTTTTTTTTTTTTTTTTTTTTTTTTTTTTTTTTTTTTTTTTTTTTTTTTTTTTTTGAGACGGAGTCTCGCTCTGCCGCTCAGGCTGGAGTGCAGTGGCCAGCTCTCAGCTCACTGCAAGCTCCGCCTCCGGGGTTTACGCCATTCTCCTGCCTCAGCCTCCCGAGTAGCTGGGACTACAGGCGCCCGCCACCTCGCCCAGCTAGTTTTTGTATTTTTAGTAGAGACGGGGTTTCACCGTGTTAGCCAGGATGGTCTCGATCTCCTGACCTCGTGATCCGCCCGTCTCGGCCTCCCAAAGTGCTGGGATTACAGGCTTGAGCCACCGCGCCCGGCCACAATAGGATATTTTTAAAAGGAAGAGAATTATCTGACATGGAATTGGGTTCACTCAATTTCTTCATCCTTATTTCCCTCCCAGAATTCTATTTCCTTCCTTTGTTTCTCAGGAGTGGAAGCCCAGGAATTTTATCAGAACAACAACAACAAAAAATGTTATTTCAGTTTTTAAAAAACACAGACAGCAACAAATGACATGTGTATGTTTTCATTTGTTTTTGAAAATTTCAACTGGAATTCACTGTTAATGAGTTTCTATGTACTTTAGATCTGTAGCTGTACTGAAGAGTGTAAACTATTTTTATGTGGCTATATTTGTAGTACAAATTTTACTAGCTGCCAACTCAAAACAATGTTCAAGAACCATATTGCAAACACAATCATTTCACCCTTGATTTTTTAACTTTTTCTCAACATCCTACCAGGGTTTTATTTGGCATAAAAAAGTACTATCTGGAATCCAGAGGTAGCGAACACATTAAAACACCTCCCTGACATGCTCAGTTTACAGCCTCCACATTAACTGCAGAAAAACATGGTTGCATGGTGCAGATGAAAACTTCAGCAATGACCTGTCTACCTAGAGGAACAGTTGGGCGAATCCTGAAATTATCATTATGTCCTTAATGCTTTCATGTATTCATCCTACAGGCTATTGATTCAACCATAATTATACATAGCATGGTTCTATGGTAATTTCTACTGAATTATATGATACAGAGACAACCACAGGATCAAGAGGGTATTAAAAGAATCTACTGCAATGAATAGATATAAATCAATTCTGCATTGAGAAAAACGCATAATAAAAACATTACTTCTCCCAATGTCTGCATTTTAATAAATAATAAAGTGTCTGAAAATTCCTTGCTCTCCAAAGAAATAAAGCTTTGCCTTATTTCTTAGAAATTCTGCATTAATAATAGCCATTTTGACTGGTGCAAGATGATATCTCATTGTGGTTTTGATTTGCATTTCTCTAATGGTTAGTGATATTAAGCAACACTTATGCACTGCTGGTGAGAATGTAAACTAGTCAAGCCATTGTGGAAATTAGTTTGGTGATTTCTCAAACAACTTAAAATAGAATTATCATTTGACCCAGCAATTTCATTATTGGGTATAAACCTAAAGGAATAGAAATCATTCCACCATAAAGACACATGCATGTGAATGTTCACTGAAGCATTATTCACAATAGTAAAGACATGATGTCAACCTGAATACCCGACAATGGTGGACTACATAAAGAAAATGTGGTACATATACACCATGGAATACTAGGCAGCTATCAAAAAGAATGAATGGAGTAGGAGGCTATTTTTCTAAGCAAACTAACACAGGAACAGAAAACCAAACACCACGTGTTCTCACTTATAAGTGGGAGCTAAACGTTGAATACATATGGGCCAAAAGAAGGGGACAACAGACACTGGGGCTTAGCTGAGGGTGGAGGGTGGGAGAAGTATTAGGATCAAATAACTAACATTAGGTACTATGCTTTTTACCTGGGTAATGAAATAATTTGTACACCAAGCTATGGTGACACACAATTTATCTGTATAGCAAACCTGCACATGTACCCCTGAATCTAAAATAAAAGTTTAAAAATGACTTTTGCATTAAAATTTAAAATTCTAAAAAAGATTGTTAAAAGATGATTATTGCTTTATAAAAAATCCCCAAAGTTAATTTTAAGTAGCCAATTCAACATGCACGTAAGTATTTTTAATTAAAAATAAAACTATTGCATATGAGTTCTCAAAGGGAGATGTTACCAAACTTATTTCGCCCTTTCAAAACTTCTACCTGTAGAAAAATACCTTTTCTGATAAATTCATAGGATCAAAAAATGAGTGATCTTTTTAATATGTATTTCGTGAGACAATACTTTTAGTCCCATGAAGTTAGGGAGAAAAATAAACATAGTGAAATAAATATAGAAATTTGTTGGTGCTCCTTAGATATATGAAGTATGTAAACACATGTATTGAAATAGATTTTAAAAGTGAACACATTCAAAGATAGTTTAATATGCCTTTTATATTCCAGATTCAAAGGTTATATTAATTAGGGGAAATTAAAATATATGATAATGATATTTTCCAAGGTCATTTTCTCTGATGTCTATAAACATGAAGTGATCCCCCAAACCAAAGCAAAAATATATCAATATACTATATTATAAATGAAACTGAAATATCTTGAATTAAATCCATTCCGTTGACTTTAAGTTATGAAATTAAATGGCACTTTCATTTCTAAAGTTTCATTTTATTTATAATTGACACATAATAATTGTACATATTTATAGGGCATAGTCTGATGTTTCAATACAAGTATATATTCTATAATTATCCAATTAGGTTAATTAGCACATCCATCACTTTAAACTTGTTTCATTTCTTTGTGAAGATAACATTCAAAATCTTCTAGCTATCTTGAAATATGCAGTACATTAATATTGGCTATAGTCACCCTATTGTGTAATGGAACACCAGAAGTTTTTCTTCCTGTCTAACTATAACTTTGTACCTGTTGACCAGCCTCTCCCTATTACCCCTTTCCTCCTGGTCTCCATGGGTTCTGGTAACACTATTCTGTTCTCTACTATGAAATCAACCTTTTAAGGTTCCACAAATGTGTAAAAACAGGTATAATAATACTTAGTCTTCATAAGGCCCAAAGTCTGGGATCAAAGTCAGAACCTCTTGATTAGTAGTACGTAGTAGTGTAGTAACAGCATTAGAAATAATAATAGCAAATTTTGTGTAGTGCTCTAAAATTCACAAATTCTTCTAAATATATTATTTTATTATGGTCTTATAAATGTATTTAAGATATAATATAATCCATGGTGTTCTCATAGTATTTCTAATACTATGAGGACCTTTGTATATCTTCTTTTGAGCAGGAAAATGAGTAAGTTCTGGTCTGGTCTTCTAGCTCATGAGGTAAGCTGCAGAACTCCATGAATAATTGTTATGAATGAGATGACACAGCCTCAAAAAGAATTATGGCTGAAAGACAATGAACAGGTATGCATGTCTGGTATATATCCTACAAACAGGTAGCACATGTGATACAATAAAATTGTTATACTAGCATCTGATTTGAGTAGACATTTCTTAAGTGCATACTTTCATCTGTTAAAGTGTAAGGCAAATGCTCAGTTCTTGAGTCCTTAAATTATCCCAATCAAAAAATATCATGACAGGTAGTATCATATTCATGTTCTCAAAGAAATAAAACAACTGTATCCATCAATCCATCCATCCAACATCTCAGAAAAAAACTGTGAAAAGCCTGCCAAACACAACTGGTGACTTCAGTCACTTGGTAGGCATTTACCCAGTAATCACAACCAAGTAGAATTTAGCAAGGGTATTTTACTATTTGTGACAAGTAAGGAGAATACTGGGGATCGTTTCCAAAACATTGTTCCCCCAAATAAAGGTGAAGGCAGGGCTTTTATTGTTCTTGATAGCTAAGTCACTGTACATAAAAGTGGGGCAAAGGCAGAGCAAGAGCATTTGCCAATCATGTTTCTTCATACATAACATGTACAAAAAATGGCAGATAAGCTTCTCCTCAGGTGGAGATTTAGGTATGATTATGTGGAGAGCTCACCAAAGTTCATCTTTAACTCAGGCATCTCTGGTTCCAGCCATTTTTGTTTTGCTGTAGCTAGACTTCTTGTGGTCAGGACTTCCTGGAACCTTTTGAAACAATGGAAACTCAAGGCACAATGTTTACAAGCGGGTTTGTTACTGTTTCGTAGTGTGCACCTGAAGAGCCAGGACCTGGGGTTACAAGCCCAGTACAGTATCAACTTCCCCAAGCATGGTAGATTTAGCCTCACCATGGGGTTTGTGACAACTTCCAACCCTTCTTTGATGTTATCCAACGCCTTCATATGTCAAGCATGTTATTTTAAAATAAGAATATCTTGTTCTATTGCCCAGGATAAAATTGGTTTTTATTAGCTTGTTTGTTTTGAGACAGAGTCTCGTTCTGTCGCACAGGCTGGAGTGCAGTGGCGCGATCTCAGCTCACTGCAAGCCCTGCCTCCTGGGTTCATGCCATTCTCCTGCCTCAGCCTCCCCAGTAACTGGGACTACAGGCGTCTGCCACCACGCCCAGCTAATTTTTTGTATTTTTAGTAGAGACAGAGTTTCCCCATGTTGGCCAAGATGGTCTCGATCCCGACCTCGTGAACCACCCGCCTTGGCCTCCCAAAGTGCTGGGATTACAGGCGTGAGCCACTGCACCCTGCCAAAAACTGGTGTCAAACATCCACTGTTGCGCTGTGTTTACCCAAGTTTACTTAAAAAAATAAATAACCTAAGCAAAAAAGAATAAGGAGTGTTATAAAACTGTAAAACTTCTATAAAAGTTTGACTAATTTTACTCCCTACAGTCTTAATGCAGACCTAATTTTTGTTACCACAGCAACTAAAAAAGAGCTCTGTCAATTGAACAATATTACATAAAGGAAAGGGGATGAGGAAGAGTTTTTTAAAATAAAAACTGAAAAACAATTTAACTTTTTTAAAAAATACATTTTTATCATTTTTTCAGTCGAAGTCTCATTTTGTCTTCCAGGTTGTGGCACAGTGCAGCCTAGAACTCTCGGGTTCAAGGGATCTTCCTGCCTCAGTTTCCTCCACAACACCCCATTCCCCAACACACACCTATACCCAGTGGCTGGCACTGTAGGCATAGCTACCATGCCCCCGCTGCTATTTTTTTTTCTTTGGTCTGGCTGTGTTGCCCAGGCTGGTCTGAAACTCCTGGTCTAAGCAATCCTCCCACCTCTGCCTCCCAAAGTGCTGGTATTACAAGCATGAGCCTCCCCACCCAGTCAAAAATTTAACTTTCAAGAAAGATGTTCTCAGCCACTGATTTAAAATATCCTATAGTGAGAGAAGAGTTATTTCACAGTATACTTAAAATAATTTCATTTTAAATCAGAAACCTCAGTATATTCTGAGCTAACTGAACATGTTTACTTTTTTCTAGTTGTTTGTTTATGTAATTCGATGTACTGCATGTCTTAGATAATTAGTTATTTAGTTTGATTTGTTAATTTATCAATTTCAGAAAGAAAAACAATAATAGAATTTAATGATCATGGTTTCCTGCTTGAGGAAAAGCCAGTCAATTTTATCTGTGCAAGACAACTGCCTTTCAAAAGTCTCTCTTCACTCAAAAGTTATTTCAATCAGTTGGGAACAAGAGTATTCTATTAGGTTAAACCAATCCCTATAAGCGGTAATAAATCAGTAGGAAATATCAATACTTTTATCAGAGCTATTAAGAAACAGAAGGCAACCCAACATTCAAGATAATTGATTGCTTTGTTAAATATTATGTCTAAAACAGGTTAGGAGACGATGACTTTGGTGGAAAGTTGCAAACAAAATGGTTGCATGGTGTTTTAGATAAAGGCTTAGAAGCAAATACTTGGATCAACTGAGAGCAATAAACCCACACATTGACACACAGTAATCTCTACACTGTGGAAACCACCAGTGCCAAATATGGGAAAGAAAGAGTAGCAATCAGAGGAGAGTATTATGGACTGGAAGGAAGGAGAAGCAGAACTCAGAGAAGAAAAGCATCCATTCTCTTGATGGACCATCCTAAGGCCAAACACACAAAACTGTCCTTGCTATTAAGATGTTTCTATGTCTACACTTTAATTGTCCATACTACATAAAGTTAAAAACCCACTCTAAAATTTAAGACACTGTTCTTTAATCTCTCTCATATTTTGCCTGTATCTAGCATATACTTGTGGCTCAGTAAATAATTGCTTAGTTAATTCAAAAAATGAATCAGTCTATGTAAGATCTTCCTTGCAAAGAGATAAAGGAGTTATGTTTTGCTGTGTCCTTTGCTCCAGTTGAAAAAAGAGTGAGGAAAGTGAACACGAGATAACTTTTCAGATACCACTCTGAGGATCCTGAATTCAAAACTCTGAGTACCCAAGATATATAATATATCTCCTCCCTACTACCAGAAAGTTTCCTAATTAGAGAAATGTGTGGAGGTTTAAGTAGATTGAGAGTGTGAATAAATTCTGTAAGTCTTCTGATTTTGCAAAAGTTCTCACATATACATATCTATATACACACCCATACATATATGCATACACTCTTGCACACATTAGCTGAATTATAAATTAATTAAAAATTTTAAATTAAATGTATTTTAATTTTGATATAATTGAAGTAATACTTAAGGCATACAATTTTATAAGAAACAGTCATCAAATCATCATAATTAAGAAAATGAACATATATATTTTACCAAAAAGTTTTCTGCTACCTTTTTATATTCCCTGCCTATTGCACCTGTCTTCTTTTCATCTCAAACAACACTTGGTTTCCGTCACATAGATTAATTTGTATTTTTGAATGTTATGTGAATATTATCATGTACCATATACAAGCATACCCCATTTTATTGCACTTTATTGTGAATCACAGATACTGTGTTTTTACAAATTGAACGTTTGTAGCAGGCCCGTGTGTCAAGCAAGTCCATCAGCACTATTTTCCAACAGCATGTGCTCACTTCTTGCCTCTGTGTGTCATATTTTGGTAATTCTTACAATATTTCAAACTTTTTTATATTATTATACCTGTTTTGGTGATCTTTGATCAGTAATATTTGATGTTACCATTGTAATTGATTTAGGACACTACAAACGGTCCCATATAAGACAGCAAACGTAATCAATGAATGTTGTATGTGTTCTGACTGATCCATTGACCAGCTGTTCTCTTATCTCTCTCCCTCTCCTCGGGCCTTCCTATTCCTTGAGACACAACAGTATTGAAATGAGGCCAATTAATAACCTTACAATGGCCTGCCTCTAAGGATTCAAGTGAAAGGAGGAGTCACACCGCTTGTGCTTCAAATCAACAGCCAAAAAAAATGATTAAGGTTAGTGAGGAAGACGTGTTTTAACCCAAGATAGGCTGAAAGCAAGGCCCCTTGCATCAAACTCTTAAGGAAGTTGTGAATGCAAAGGAGAAGTTCTTGAAGAAAATTAAAATCCTACTCCAGGGAACACACAAATAATAGAAAGTGAAACAGCCTTGCTGCTGATGTGGAGTAAGTTTGAGTGGTCTGGATAGATCAAACCAGCCACAGCATTTTCTTAAACCGAAACCTAATCCAAATCAGTGCCTTCAAGTCTGCGAAGGATGAGAGAGGTGAAAAAGCTGCAGAAGAAAAATTGGAATCTAGCAGAGATTCTTTCATGAGGCTTATGGGAAAAAAGCCATCTTTATAACATAAAAATACAAGGTGAAGCAGCAAGTGCTGATGGAGAAGCTGTAGCAAGTTAACCAGAAGATTGACCTAAGATAATTGATGAATATGGCTACACTAAACCACAGATTTTCAGTGTACATGAATCAGCTTTCTATTGGAAGAAGATGCCTTCTAGGACTTTAGTAGCTAGGGAGGAGAAGTCAATGCCTGGCTTCAAAGATTCAAAGAACAGGCTGACTCTCTTGTTAGGCGCTAATGTAGCTGGTGACTTTAAATTGAAGCTAGTGCTTATTTGTCATTCCAAAAATCCTAGGGTCTTTAAGAATTATGCCAGATCTTCTCTACCTCTACTCTATAAATAAAGCAACAAAGCCTGAATGGCAGCACATTTGTTCACAGCATGATTTACTGAGTATTCTAAGCCCACTGTTGAGACCTACTGTTCAGAACAAAAGATTCCATTCAAAATATTACGGTTTATTGACAATGCACTTGGTAACCCAAGAGCTCTGATGGAGATATACAAAGAGATTAACGCTGTTCTCATGCATATTAGCAAATTTTCCATTCTTCAGCCCACGGATCAAGGAGTAATTTTGACTTTCAAATCTTATTATTTAAGATATACTTTCATTAAGGTTATCATTAACATAGTAATTCCTCTAATGAATCTGGGAAAAGTAAACAGAAAACCTGAAAAATGTTCATCATTCTAGAAAGGATTCAACATTCATAATCCATGGAATGAGGTCGACATATCAACATTAACAGGAATTTGAAAGAAGTCAATTCCAATCCTCCTGCCGACTTTGAGGGATTAAAGACCTCAGTGGAGGAGGTAACTGCAGATGTGGTAGAAGTAGCAAGAGATCTAGAATTAGAAGTGGAGCCTGAAATGTGACTGAATTGCTGCAATCTCATGATCAAACCTTAACCAATGAGGAGTTACTTATATATGAATAAAGAAAATGGTTTCTTGAGATAAGATCTATTCCATCTACTTCTGATGAACATACTGTGAACATTGTTGAAATGACAAAAAAGGCTTGAGAATATTACCTAAAGTTAGTTGAAAAATCAGTGGAAATATTTGAGAAGATTGACTCCAATTTTGAAAGAAGTTCTCCTGAAAGTACAATGTCATCAAGCAGCATCATATACTACAGAGAAATCTTTTGTGAAAGGAAGACTCAATCAATGTGACAAACTTGTTGTTATATTATTACTAATTTAATAATTGCCACAGTCACTCCAACCTTTAGCAATCACCACCCTGATCATCAGCAGCCATCAACATGAAGTCAAGACCTTCCACCATCACAATGATTATGACTTACTTAAGGCTCAGATGACCATTAGCATTTTAAGACTAAAATATTTTAATTATGTACCTAGTTTTTATGAACATATTGCTATTGTGCATAGATTACAGTATAGTGTAAATGTACCTTTTATAAGCAGTAGAAAACCAAAAATGTGTGTGACTTGCTTTATTGTGATACTCACTTTATTACAGTGGTTTGGAACCAAACCTGAAATATCGCCAAGGTGTATCTGTATTCTGTAATCCTTATTATATCTTATATCAGGAAAATAATTTTGAGATTTTTCATGCTGTCGTGAGCATCAATAATAGTTTATTTCTTTATTTTGTTAGTATTTAATTGTATATATATATATATATATATATATATATATATATATATATATATATACTACGACTTGTTTATTCACTTACCTGTTGGTGAAATTTGGGTTCTTTCTAGCTTTGAGTTTTCATAATAAAGCTCCTATGAATAAATATTCATTTACAAGTTTTTGTATTGGCATATGCTTTCATTTCTTTTGGGCAAATACCTAGGAATGGAATGGTTATATCATAGGGTCGATATATGAATAACTTTAGAAGAAACTATTACCCTGGGTTTTTTTCATTTTATATTCCAATCAGCAGTGTATTAAAGTTCCAGGGGATCCTTACTGACACTCAGTGTGATTAGTATTTTTAATTTTAAAAATTCTATTGGTGTGGTGTGTACTAGTATTTAATTATAGGTTTAATTTGCATTTCTCTAATGATTAATGATGCTAAATGTTTTCTCATTTGCTTATTTGCTATCCAAAATTTTTTGTTCCTGAAGTGTCTATTAAATTTTTGTGTATTTTTATTGGATTGTGTTTTCTAATTGAGTTTAATGTTTTAAATAGTTTAAGTTAGAGTCTTTTATCAGATATCTGATTTTCAAATACTTTTTCCCAGTCCATGATTTGTCTTCACATTCTCCTAACAATTTATTTTACGCAGCAGAGGCTCTTAATTTTGACAAAATGTGTTATATCAATACCTAATTTTAAAATCTAAGGTATTCAGTTTATATTTTCTAACTAAATTATAAAAAGACTTTAGGATTCGTTAAAGCCAGTCATTATACTTTCCAAATCCATAGTATTTTTGTCTAATATTCTAGTTCTAATTTGAATTTTAAATTACTTTTGTTTTAAAGTATAACTGTAGCCACCTGACCCTAGAGAACAGACTCTGATACTCGAAGAATCATGCAAGAGGCTTACTAGGAGTCACTTTTGGAAATAACTCCTTTTAGAGAGCAAGAGAACAGGATTGGGCAGAGGGAGGCAGTGAACTCTCATGAAATTGCTAGTCACATTATCGTTAGCTCGTCACTTAGCTAGCTCTGAATATGGCATAGCTTTTAGACACAGCCCCAACAGAGGCAAATGGGTCAAGTCTTATCTCCCTATAACAACCAGTCATTGGATGCAGACTTCTCCTGGGTAAAGGGTATAACCTTGAGCAAGACAGCATTTTTCATCAACAACCATCACTCTCAGCCATTGGAGGATGAGTGATTAGGAAGATTCAGGCAATGCACCCATAGCATCCACTTGAGGCCCCTCTACTCAGGACCACTTATTTTAAATAAATAGTAAGTTTTATCTGCAAAAACCTCCTCTAAGACCAGTCCACTGCAACTTGTCTCAAAGCCACAACTGATACTCATCATCTTCTTCCTATATTATCTACTCTAGAGTCCCTTCCCCCTTAGCTAGGATTTCTGCTGCTCTAGGAATCTTAGCATGAAATAACCCAGACACTTAAGAATGAAGATTCTGAATCTGTGGTCAGCATGCTCTTCCCAGGCCATCACTACTGTATCTATTCATTTATTGTCATGGTTAGGAAAGGGCCAAGGGACTCTCTAGTGTATCCACCAACCAAATAACTGTTGACCGAATGCATTTTTTTCCTGCCACAAGGAGGTAAGAGTCCTAAACCCTCCTGATTGTCAGGGTCAATGACCATGCTTGCTGAACTTTTGAAATAGGAAGACTGAAGTGACAGCCACACTTTAAATTATAGCAGCCACCATTTAAAGAAGACTCTGTTTCTCCTGGCAGAAGAATTCCCTTTCTGGAAAACAGAAACTTTAGACCAGCAGAGCCTAGAGTGGCAGAGAGAGAATTCAAACATTCTCCAAATGTGTCACTAGGAATGATTGCAAATGAGTCTATTCCTTTTGCTACCAAACCCATGTATTTTATACATTGCCTAAAGAACCATATAGTGATTATATATTTTGGGCATATTCTATGTCCTGGAGGATAGTGTCCCATTTTCATAGAATATCATGTTCAAGTTAATGACTCAGCTGAGTCTTCAAAATATGGCTCCTTCATTCTACCAGGTTGTCTTCTTCAAGTCGTGTGCTATGGGATAGAGACAGTAATTGTTATGGTAATGTATTCATTCCTGTGGGTCCTTTGTTTTAAAATGAGTCTTTTGGTCTCTGGATGCTCTTCAGAAGTGGTCCTGTGCTAAGTTCCTGTGCACAGTGAAGACTGACTCATACCTGTAATTTGAGTTGATTAAAGATGAATTACTTCCTTTTCCATAATGAAATGGATCCAAAGTAATTTAACCTCTAAAATGTGGCTAACTGGTCTCCTTGATGGATGATATTGTACCTGTACCTGAAGATCAACAATTGTCTCCATTGTGGGTATGCACTACATTTTGCAAAACCAGTAGTTAGATTGGTCTTAGTGACCAGAAGCCATCTATATTGGACTCATGCATAGCCTCCATGTTTTTTAGAATGGTTACTTCATTCATTAGTCCATGTGCCTACACTAAAATTATTAATGATAAAAGCTGGATGATTTGGCTTTTTTGTGCCCTTTGGGTTTTTATTTATTTATAGCAGTGTAATTTAAATTCTTGCTCAGTCCTGGCAGGACCACTTTCATATTATAAGGGATAGCTTCCAGGTCTTCTACATTTAAGATTTAATGGATCTGGCAGAATCTCGCATCATAAGCATTTCTGGTTATATGGTCATTTGATATGCTTCAGCAAGGTGTTCTGTCTCTAGAAGGACACGAATAGTGTATCAGGAGCTGTTTTTTTGAATTATGTGTAATTTTGTTACAGTTGAAAGGACCTTGCCACCATCTTTTTCAGTAGAATAAGCTGCCTGTTGTTTCTGATTCTTGGGCATCTAATTATCTTTATGCACTGAATATTGTTTTAAAAGTACTGAGTTAATATTCTTAGGCCAAAGATGATGCTAAGAAATGCCTGCATTTGCATAGATCTGGGGTACTTCAGGATTATTGTGTTCAAATTTTAGGAATTGTGATCAATAGGTTAAAAAGTGGTATTTAAACTGCAGATATGGATGTTCTGCATAAGTGTGGCCTTAATCTTACTCAGGGTATACCTTTCATGGTCCAAAACTGTGATTTAATAAAGTCTCTTACATTTTACATACCACTCCTCAACACACACACACACACACACACACACACACACACACACACACAAACATTCCAGCCTTTTAGCAACTTTATCTGTTAATATCAAATGCTAACAAGACAGAAGTGTCTCAGACACTGCAGTAATCATTTCACTTTATATGTACATTAAAACATCATGTTGCATACTCTATCTTCTATCTATCATCTATTATCTGTCTCTCTCTCTCTCTCTCTCTCTCTCTCTCTCTGTCATCCTGTCTGTCTATCTATATTTAATGTTCTAAATGCCTAGGTCACATCTTTGCATTTCTGTCCTCTTCCTAATCACAGCCAGTTAATTTTCATTATTGTATTAGACCTTTATGCTTTTATAGAAGTTTTCTAAACTATATTTTGACAAGATTCTTCTTTTCTTTTGTCTTCAGTTAAGAGAGTTGATCTGAATTACCAAGACTTATTAATAGGAGCAAAAGCATTGCCCCTTGTTTTCAAATTCTCAAAAACTTTTCTTATCATTGTTATCATTATCATTCCTCTACTATACTGTCTCTGGAATTTCTGTTAATAGTATGTATGACATTTTTATTGTATTTTCCATTTGTAAACTTTCTTCCTAATTTCATTTTTTTATAATTTCTTCAACTCTGCCTTCTAGTTTACCAGTTCTTTTTCAGCTCTGCCTAATCTGCAATTGAAAATCCATTGAGTATTTTTCAAATTCAGATGGCTAGATTTTATTACTGTAGTTCTACTTTTACCAACATACACAATATAATTCTCCTTTTACTGCTATTGCTATATCTTCCTTCACCTCATTAACCATTTAAATGTGCATAATTTATAGTATCTTTTCATTTGTGTTATTGTGTGATGTAATTTTTTCTTTGATTTTATCTGCTGAATTACTCTTGAGATTGTATTTTGTAGTGGCACTTTAACAATTTTACTGTCGGTTTATGTTCATTGGCAATTGTGCCCCCCTCCTTGGGAATTACATGATTCAAGAATGTATGTCTTTATTAATTTCTTCAACAAATATTTGTTTTGTTACTGTTATGTGCTAAGAACTCTGATGTCTCCTGGGCATAGTGCACAGAATAGAAAACAAAAACAAAAACAAAAACATTGAACTGCTGGGGTTGTGGAAGTGTACGTAACCAAACAAAACCCCAAAAAATTGTGTGCTTGCCTTTTACACTTCTTCAAGTGTTTCATTGATCCTGGATAAGATTTCAGGCTTTTTCATTGGCTTCATGTATTTTATTCTTGATGACAGTTTAAATTTTTATCTCACCTTATGCATGGTGTGAGATTTCTGTAATGTTTGTGCCATTCAGTCTTTCAGCAATTTCAAAACAGAAAGTTTAAAGTTTAAAAAGCAGACCATTTTAGACACCTAACCAAGCAAATGTTTTCATGTCTTCTCTGAAACTTAAATTTTCACTTTTAATTTTACACTCTAATTCTACCTCTGTTCTCTAAAGCAACATAATATAAACATTCTTCATGACACTTAGAGGACATTGAATACATTATTAACTTTTCTAGTTAATCATTTTCCCGTTAAGTTTAAAAGTCTTCCTCACCTTGAGTCATTTCCTTACCAATTTACCCTTGAATGATTGGCAATTTATTTTTCCTCCCATATTTTCAAACCCACAACTGAACTCAGGAGTCTAGAACTGATATAAACTCTTTAAAATGCTGTAGAGCTAATATATTTCTAGATCTTGGCCCTACATTTCCATCAACTTACTGTAAGATTTAATTGGATAAAAGTAAAATAAATATCTAAATATTGCATTATATCATATGTGGAATTTCAAAAAGTAAAATAAAAGCCAAATGATAGAAAATAAAACTGGTTATTCAAGGGTGGGTTGGAGAAAGATATGCAGAGCTGTAGTTCAAAGTGTACAAAGTAGCAGAAATTTAGATGAACTAGTCTGCAGATCTAATGCACAACACTGCAGATCTAATGCACAACATGAAGACTATAGTTAAAAACAGTGTATTTTATTCAGTATTTTTTCTAAATGAGTAGATTGTAGCTGCTTGCTATAACGAACTACCTGAGACTGGATAATTTATGAGGAAAACAGGTTTAATTGACTCATAGTTCTATGGACTGGAAGCCTAAGGAAACTTACAATCATGGCGGAAAGGGAAGCAAGCACATCTTTACCATGGCATAGCAGGAGAGAGAGAGCAAGAAGGGGGAAGTGCCACACACTTTTAAACCATCAAATCTCCTGAGAACTCACTCATAAACATGAGAACAGCAAGGGGGAAATCCACCCCCATGATCCAATCACCTCCCACCATCCATCTCCCTTGGCACATGGGGATTACAATTTGAGTTGAAATTTTTGTGGGGAGAAACTATATCACTGCTCTTTTCAAACAACAACAACCACCAAAATGGGTTAAGTGTAAGATGATGGACATGTTAATTTGCTTCAATATAGTAACAACTTTACCATATGTTGTGTACCTTAAAAATACACAATAAACCTTATTTCAAAATTAACAGAAAAAGAGAGTTTAAAACTTCCATTAATAGTTATTTTGTACTGATTACACGTTAAAATTATAATATTCTTGATATATTGGGCTAAACAAATGTAATTTTTGATACACCTAATTAAATAAGTAGAAAAAATATTTTATTAATTTTTAAAACAGTTGCATTCAAGTTATGACTGAAAATATCTTTGATCAACTAAATTATACCAGTTCATGTTTCTTTATCATAACCTGTGTCAGTTATCTTTGAAACTGTACATCTTCAATTAATTATTTTTAACTCATATACAGCATTTTACATTTACTTCTCTAAACTTTTTCTTACATTTGCAGGTAATATCTCTATATTGACTGTCAAAGTGCAGAATATTTTGAATCATTATTTTTAGGAACCAATATTTGATCAAATCCCTGTTCTAAGTATTGTGCTATCTTCTATATTTTCCAACACCTTATTCATAATATAGACACAATAGTTTTAGAGTATACACCATGAAGATGCCCTATCTTTTCTTAATAGTTACAGGTTTGGCAAATGACCTACTACATATTTTAAGTGTAGCTGTAAAACCAATTAAAATTCTACCTATAATATTTTCTAGTCCACAATTTTACATTTAAGCCATGAGTAAATAATGAAATATCTTTCCAAATATAATCATGAAATGTGTATATATAAGCCCACACAACTATCCAAAAATTACATTGAAAAAAAGAAACACAATTGATTTAAGTGACTCCCTTGTTTTTCATATTTTCTTCTTGTATATTATTTATTTAGTTAGTTATACTTTTTTTGAGATGGGGTATCGTGTTGCCTAGGCTGAACTGCAGTGGTGTGATCATGGTTCATCCCATCTGGGACCTCCTTGGTTCAAGCAATCCTCTCACCTCAGCCTCTTGAGTAGCTAGGGCTACAGGCCCGCATCATCATACCTGACTAAAATTTTTTGATTACTTGTAGAGATGAAGTCTGGTATTTAACTCCTCCCGCCTTGGTTTCTTAAAGTGCTGGGATTACAAGTATGAACCTCTATGCCTGGCCTCTTCTTGTGTGTATGTGTATGTGTGTGTGTATATATATATATTTTTTTTTTTTTTTTTTTTTTTTTTCTTCTTGTCTTTCTTTCTTTTTTTTTTTTTGAGACGGAGTCTCACTCTGTCACCAGGCTGGAGTGCAATGGCGTGATCTTGGCTCACTGCAATCTCCATCTCCCAAGTTCAAGCGATTCCTTTGCCTCAGCCTCCCAAGTAACTGGGAATACAGGCACACACCATCACACACAATTTTTTGTATTTTAGTAGATACAGGGTTTCACCATGTTGGCCAGGATGGTCTCGATCTCTTGACTTTGTGATCCGCCCGCGTCCGCCTCCTAAAGTGCTGGGATAACAGGTGTGAGCCACTGCACCCGGTCTTCTTGAATATTTTTTAAATGCTCACATAAACAAACAATTTTAAAATATATGTTAACTCGTTTTGCGAGACCCAAATTCGGTGTTTTTGTTAACATTGCTGATTAGTGCTACTAAATTTGCTAATCCAACCATCCAATAATGTAAATGTTTTCTACATATTTTCATTAAAATACGTTGAAATAACATGGTCAGTAACTTGTACGTCATCTCTCGTATCTAATTGTGCACTTCCAAAATAGAAGGATTTTCTTTTTTTTGGTTCATCATTATGATTTTGCTCTTAGTATGGCAACTGGAATGTACTGTGCACTCAGTGTATGTTTAAATATGTGTTTTTTGTAAGACAAAAGTTCTAGGACTTTTTAAAAAGTAACAGAACTGGGTTTGTGGTTTTGAAACTCACATTTTTTTACTATCACTTAGCCTAATGTTTTCTAACATTTTCCTTTTTCTATATTTATTGATGTTTACCAGCCGTGTTTTGAAATTATTTCTACTAACTGTTCAAAACCAAGGCATACAATACAAGTAGAATTTTAAAAATTAATATTTCATTGGATTATTTGTAGGAAAGAGGCCATTAGAGATTTAATATACATCTTTAAGATTTTTTCAGGTAATTAAACAATAAAAAAATGTAGTGATCAGAATCCTCAGTAAATGACTTCCTCTATGAGTCCACTAAGGCCATGCATGATTTTTATTTTAGTCATGTTAACTTTACTTTGTTATCCTCTTCATCTCCAGTATAATTTCTTTATTACTCCTATTTTTGGATATTAGATGCTAATCTTCTTTTTAAAAAATTTCCTGAACATTTAACTTTGAAGCTGATACTTGTTTATGTTATTTATTCTCTTTTTGCAGTCCAGGCCATTCCTTCTGTTGTAGAAGAAAAGCCATTTAGATGTAAGGATGTCTTTTACTTTGTATGACCTCTTTGTATTTATTTCAACTATTCCAAATAGGACACTATCATTTCCTTGTTCTTCTTGTTTTTAACAAGGCAAATAAAACTTATTGACATTAATGGAAGTTGAGGGTAAGCCCTATACATTCTTGGCTTTATTGTTTCTTACATCATTTCTAAACTTTTATTTAAAGATATTAAAACAGTACACCCTGTTTAGGTAGAAAGCATAATTCGCTGTCACCCTATATGGTGGTCTAGTGTTCTTTTCTGTCCTGTCACTTTGACCCTATAAATATATGTCAGCATGCTTTGTTTACGAAAAAGAATTTCTTGTGAGCAAAAGTGGTTTATTTTTATTGCTTTGTCTGTTTCATATGATTGTCCAACACTTATACTATCTGCAAGTTTACTTTATAAGGAATACGTTATGCATGCTTTCTATATGAGGGCATTTTGAGAAATAACATAATCTCCCTAGTCTCTTAACAAATGTTTCCATCAGTAATAAAAGTTTTCAGTGCTTAAAAGGATAACATAATTGCATAATTAGTTGAAAATAATGTTTATTAGTAACTACAATATCCTTTAGATTTAAGCACATTTTTACCGTTTTTCACTACAGCCAGAAAATGACAGCTGTAGTTTTTATAATAGTTTTCAAATTAGTGAATTGTGGATAAACTATTATTTTCATACAAAAGACAGAAAACTTTAGAAGATAAAATATTTGCTATTGCTTTGCATAAAATATGTCCCGGGCTGTTTTAAGAGGTTCATCTTAATTGCACTGCTTCATCTCCACAGTGTAGGTAAATGTTTGTTTTGTGTTAATTAAGAAGTCATTTAAACATCTGCCTTTCTTTTATGGACTGCCTTAAGAGTGTAAAATGTGTTTTTCTCATGAGAGCACTTTATGTTCCCAAGTGGCAATTTTAAAATAAAGTGTCTCTTTTTCAGATATAAAGTCTAATGTGCAAAGGTTTTGCCATCTGTTCTATGTAGTTACACTTGTGAGCTAGTTGTTTGATTAGAAGCAACAAATGCATAGAAAATGCATCTTCACTCAAAATAAAGAAAACTAAAAATACTGTCAGTTTTTAAGGCTTTTATTACAAATATTTAAATTTTATTCAGGATTAGTTGGGTCTTTTAAGGCAGAAAATTCATCATTAAATGGAATCTTACATCATTTAGAAAAAATAATTATCTCAGTTTTTCAAAGCACAAAGAGCTCCTTGTTTCGATACAGGACAAATAATTAAATCGATGCTGCTTACCAAGTCTATCCAATAAGGTTATGAAACCAAAATAGTTTATCTCATAGTTTAAGATGCCTCAAAAAGTAAGTTATATCTATTGATATATAATCCAACTCCTTTGTCAGAAATAGTTTCTAAAAACACAGGGAAGCATCAATCTAAAAATGATATGTTAACAATGATATTGTAAAAACTCGTCAATTATTTCACAAGTTTAAGTATTTGTACAGACGTTAATTTACAACATAAATAAGAAAACACAGACAACTGGCCGGGCACGGTGGCTCACGCCTGTTATCCCAGCACTTTGGAAGGCCGAGGCAGGCAGATCACTTGAGGTTAGGCGTTCCAGACTAGCCTGCCCAATATGGTGAAACTCCGTCTCTACTAAAACCACAAAACAACATTTTGTGTATGTTATATAGTCATTGATTGTGAGGGAAATGCCTCATTCAGACACTTTGTTCTTATCAAGAGCAGAATATCTGCTCCAGAATGTATATTAATTCTAGAATCTCTTCACTTGTGATTATTCTGAAGATACAGGTTATCCCAGAATTGTCTGTATCGTTACTAGGGATTCATTCATGTTTGAGACATGGCTACTATAAACATGTACAATGATATAAATGATTCCCATGCCCAGAGACATTCAAAATAAACTATTTTCTTTACTTCATGAGAGTTTTGCTTTGGGGCAGGGTGAAGCAGATAAGCAGATTTATCTACCTAAAATCTCATATAATCAGACATATTGAGACAGAAGTCAGTCATGCTTAAAAATCTTTGGATCTGAGATGATTTTTGTATTAATTCTGAAGCTTTTTTTTTTTTTTTTTTTTTTTTTTTTTTTTTTTTTTTTTTTTTGAGACGGAGTTTTGCTGTTGTCACCCAGGCTGGAGTGCAAGAGCATGATCTCAGCTCACTACAACCTCCACTTCCGGGGTTCAAGCGATTCTCCTGCCTCAGCCTTCCGAGTAGCTGGAATTACAGGCATGCGCCACTAGGCCCAGCTAGTTTTGTATTTTTAGTAGAGACGGGATTTCTCCATGTTGGTCAGGCTGGTCTTGAACTCCCAACCTCAGGTGATACACCCGCCTCGGCCTCCCAAAGTGCTGTGATTACAGGCATGAGCTGCCGCGCCCGGCCAATTCTGAAGCTCTTAACTAGATGCTCCCAGAATTTTTAATTCTCTTAAGGCTGTATTGATTATAATCATTCAATTGGGGCCACTAGAAGTGGTAAGAACACATGGTAACTGTTAAATTCACAGCAATATTTCTGGTGCCTATTATGTACACAGCCCTAAAGCAAAAATGTTAAGTAGCTACACATTAATATGAGATATTTTTGCTAACCTGTACATAACAGTTCTAATGGAAACAATGACAATATTAAATCTTACATATACAACATGCATGTTAAAATGTATAAATAGTCCAGACAGTAAATGCTAAGTCATATTTTGATCTTCATAATCCAGAATATCTTTATGGAGATGTGGAATAACTTTTGAACTGAGCTTTCAAAGTGGAATAATATTCAGCTAAAATTGGAAGAAAGATCGGGTAAGAAGAATGAAAGTGACCCCCTACCCAGAAATAGAAGCATAAAACAGATGAACAAGACAAAAATATATTAAAATAATATTAAAGAACCCAGACTAGTTAAATAAAAAGTTTCATCTAAATCATAGGAGATGAATTAAAAATGCAGGCTGGAAGAGTATCTTAAATAATATTATTGCGATGATTTTTTCATTTAAAATCCTTTGCAAGTCTTTGAACAGTTGAAGGGGAGGATTCAAACTGTATTTTATGGAGATTAATCATGAGATTATGCCTTTTCTGTCACCATGCACGATATATATATATATATATATATGTGTGTGTGTGTGTGTGTATATATAAAATTTATTTTTGAAATCGACATATGTTCATTATTTGAAAGGGAATATAATCAAACCCATTAGGACTTTATTACAATATACTTTTTGGGTGGAGATAGAAATGAAAACGTAAGATCAAATGTGAAGGAAAGTGCCAAGCTTTGAGACTTAATAAATGTGTAAAGAAGAGAGAGGGAGGTTCCAAGACACGTGGCATTTATTGAACACAGTGTGAGGAATCAACTTACCTGAATCTAAGCATAGATCCCTCACTTCTACATAGTATTTCTGCTTCATATAAGATTGGTTTTACTACCACATGTACTGACCACTTGACACAGTTTTCCCAAAAGGAAAAATTACATGTCCATGTCTGTATCTAGGCCTACATGTGCATCCCTTTTATAGTTTGGTGAAGTTTATACAAAAATGCCATAATTAATTAATATAATATTAACAATGACATAGTTTGGATATTTGTCCCTGCCCAAATCTCATGTTGAATTATAATCCCCAATATTGGAGGAGGAGCCTGTTGGGAGGTGTTTGGATCATGGGAGTGGATACCTCACTTGGTTTGGTGCTGTTCTTGGGATAGTGAGTAACTACTCACGAGTACTTGTGAGATCTGGTTGTTTAAAAGTGTGTGGCATCTCCCCACTCTTCTCTCTCTTGATGCTGCTCCATCCATGTGATGTGGCAGCTCCCAACACTTGACCTGCCTGCTCCCCCTTCACTTTCTCCCATGTTTATAAGCTCTTTGAGGCCTCCCCAGAAGGCAAGCATATGCCAGTGCCATGTTTATACTGCCTGAAGAACCATAAGCCAATTAAATCTCTTTTCTTTATAACTTACCCAGTTTCAGGTATTTCTTTGTAGCAATGTAAGAATTGCCTAACACAAATAATGATGATAATAATAATATGGTTAAATGTTAAGCCTTTTGGGATATCAACTCAATACAGATCAAATCAAAACAGATATCAATCTATTGCCCAAGCAGAAGTGCAGTGGCCTTGTGATAGCTCACTGCAGCCTCAAACACCTTAGGCCCAAACAGTGCTCTGCTTAAGCCTCTCAAGTAGCTGGGATTAGAGGCACTTACCACCACACCTGGCTAATTTTTTCATTTTTACTTTTTTGTGAAAACAAGGTTTTGCTATGTTTCTCAGGCCGGTATTGAACTCCTGGTCTCAATTGATCCTCCCGCCTCGGCGTTCCAAAGTGTTGGGATTATAGGCTTGAGCCACTATGCCAGGTCTAATCATCATTGTTTTAGAGTATTTGAAAACAACTGTATGAGAAACTTCTCCAAATAAGTGGAAAACAAATTAGTAGATGAATAAACAAAATCTTAAATCATTTGAATTACAAGAAATATCCAAACATAATCTTGCTTAATTTTCATTATACTCTTTCAATAGCTAATACCAAAAATTCTTGTACTCTTTAACATCAAATAATCAAAATGCAATAGAAAATATGTACATATTCATGATATTCTAATGTACTAATTTTGTTAAAGAGCGTTGAAAGGCAATGAATGCTATATAGCAAGGGTCAGCCACAGAGTTTCTATTACAACTATTCAACTCTGCTGTTGTAATCCAAGAAAATCCATACACAGCATATAAATAAATGGATGTGACTATATTTTTACAAAACTTAACTTTTTTAAAAAAGGTAACAGGTCAGATTTGGCTGACAAGCCATAATTTGCTGACTCTTGCTGTATAGCATGGATATGTCCAGACTTAAAAAAAAAAAAATACAGGCTTGCAAGCATGGACATTATAGAGGCCTCAACTAGCATCTGAAATGTAGATGCTGAGAGGACAAAGATAATCAAAATAGTTTATTGTCTATTATTTAATCTCAGAAGGCAAATCATTTTATGGCATTCAGATGATGACCAGAACTGGTATTGGAAAAAAAATCATCTAAAACCTTAGTTTTATCTTTTAATAATCATCTGGTTATTTGCAAATTAACCATCTCATTTTTATGTTAGGTCATTTTAGAATTCAGTAGATAAGTATAGCTACACACACATATACATGAACATGACTCTAAAATATAGTTCTCAAATCCTGATACTTTTTAATCTGTAATCTAATATTTTAATCTACAGCACCTTCATATTTATTAACTGCCAGTCAAGTGTCTATTCTCCAGAATAATTTTATCTTCCTAATTTTTCTATTTCTGTTCATTAGGAACACTATTTTCCCATTTTCTAGAATACTGCTTCCTCCTTCTTCCCATGTTTTCTCAACTGTTTAATCCTTTATAAAATGTCAAAGATTATAGATTATAACTATATAGATATCTTATTTATGTTCCAAAAAACATGCTAAGTCATGGTTATTGGTTCTTTTTGTAAACACTTCATTGAGATATAATTTTCATACCACAAAGTTGCATATGTTCAATTCAAAGATTTTTAGTAAATTTATAGTTTTTTGCAATCATTCCACGACTCAGTTTTTGAACATTTCTGTTATTTCATAAAACTCCCATATTCCCATTTACAATCTATCCTTGCTCTCATCTTCAAGCCTAGGAAACCATAGTACTAATGTCTGCGTCTATAATTTGCCTATTCTGGACATTTCATATAAACAGAATTCTATGATATATAGTATTTTGTGTCTGGCTTCTCTCAAATAGCACAACACATATGAGGTAATACATACTTCAGCCTATTTCTGTAAGGCATCCCTTATTCTTGATGAATACTGTTGCATTATATGGATATACTATACCATTCCATTAGCTGATGAATTTATAATTGATTCTTGTTTTCAGCTATGAATAATGCTGCTCTAAACATTCACATGTAAGTTTTGTGTTAACATATATCCTTATTTTTTCGAGATACATAGCTAGGAGTGGAATCACTGGTCATATGGTAACTATATCTAATTTCTAAATACATTGTCAAAATATCTGTAAAATGACTGTGCCATCTTATACCACCACTAGTAATGTTTGAACACTCAAGATTTTCCATTGTCAAAATCACTTTGTATTGCCTGCATTTTTTAATTATAGCCATCCAAGGAAGTATGTAGTGTTATCTTACTGTGGTTTTAACTTGCATTATCTTAATTTCTTTTTTTTTTTTTTTGAGATGGAGTCTCGCTCTGTCGCCAGGGCTGGAGTGCGGTGGCCGGATCTCAGCTCACTGCAAGCTCCGCCTTCCGGGTTTACGCCATTCTCCTGCCTCAGCCTCCCGAGTAGCTGGGACTACAGGCGCCCACCACCTCGCCCGGCTAGTTTTTTCTATTTTTTAGTAGAGACGGGGTTTCACAGTGTTAGCCAGGATGGTCTCGATCTCCTGACCTCGTGATCCGCCCGTCTCGGCCTCCCAAAGTGCTGGGATTACAGGCTTGAGTCACCGCGCCCGGCCGCATTATCTTAATTTCTAATAGTGTTAAGCATGTTTTAATGTGTAGTCTTCTTTATTGAAATGTCTGTTGAAGTCTTTTGAACTTTTTATTGGATTTTCTCATATCAACATTTACTTATAAGGATTCTTTATAAATTGTTGATGCAAATCCATTGTCAGATGTATAATTTGCTAATTTTATCAAAATATGGGGCTTATATTTTTACTTTCTTAATAATGTATTTCGAAGAACAAAGTTCTAGTTCTAGTGAAGTTTAATTTATGAACTTTTCACTAACGTATGCTCTTGATATCACATTTAATACCTTTTTATTCAATCCAATCTCCCATATTTTGTTCAGTAAGAACAATAGTTTTATAGTTCTAGCTCTTACATTTAGGTTCATGATCCGTTATGAGCCAAATTTATTGGGCATTAGTATGGTGTTAGTTAAAGGCATTTTTAGTGGTTATACGATTGTGTTATCAACAATTTTTTAACAAGACTACTTTTACTCGTTGAATTTCCCTGACATCTTTGCTTAAAATTGATTGAACTTGTACCTCTGGGGTTTATTTCTGAACTCTCCACTGTGTTCCACTGATCTATATGCCTATTCTTTTTTTTTTTTTTTTTTTTTTTTTGAGGCGGAGTCTCGCTCTGTCGCCCGGACTGGAGTGCGGTGGCCAGATCTCAGCTCACTGCAAGCTCCGCCTCCCGGGTTTACGCCATTCTCCTGCCTCAGCCTCCCGAGTAGCTGGGACTACAGGCGCCCGCCACCTCGCCCAGCTAGTTTTTGTATTTTTAGTAGAGACGGGGTTTCACCGTGTTAGCCAGGATGGTCTCGATCTCCTGACCTCGTGATTCGCCCGTCTCGGCCTCCCAAAGTGCTGGGATTACAGGCTTGTATATGCCTATTCTTACACCAGTACCACCCCATACTAATTCCCATAGTCTTAAAAAGTTATGATATTGGTAAGTGTATGTCCTTCAACATTGTTCTTTTACAAAACCATTGCAGCTATTCTAGGTTTTTCATATTTATCAATCTTAGGACCAGTTTGTCAAATTCTACAGATAATTAAAATTAAAGCCTGCTGTGATGTTAATGGTGATTTTATTGAATCTATAAATTAACTTGTAGAGAATTTTTGTCTTAAAAATATTGGCCAGATGTGGTGGCTCACATCTGTAATCCCAGTACTTTAGGATTTGGGAGGCCAAGGAGGGCAGACCACCTGAGGCCAGGAGTCCAAGACCAGCCTGGCCAACATAGTGAAATCCTGTCTCTACTAAAAATACAAAAATTAGTCGGACATGGTGGTGGATGCCTGTAATCTCAGCTACTCCAGAGGCTGAGGCAGGAGAATCACTTTAACCTGGGAGGCGGAGGTTGCAGTGAGCCAAGATTGCGCCACTGCACTCCAGCCTGTGCGACAGAGAAACTCAGTCTCAAAAAAAAAGGGAGAAACTTGGAATGTCTCACCAGTTATTCAAATATTCAATAATTTTGTCAGCAACATTATGTAGTTTTCAAGTTTAAAGCCTTTCACCTCTTAGATAAGTTTATTTTTAAGTAGACTTAATCCTCATTATTTGCAGTTTTTGTATTTGTGAATTTACCTACTTGGTAAAATTCATTTTTAACTTTCAAATAAATACTCATGGTGCTTTTGAGACAATTTGACATGTGCAAAGTGGCAAAAAACTTTTAATCAGCCAACATGTATACATTCAGCTGAAGTTGAACAGAATTATGCTCTGTCTTCTTGTCTCAGTTTTCATACAGAGATGGCCAGAGCATAGATAGGGTCGGGGCAGTACAGTGCAATGCAAGAAGCGCCAGCTCTGGTGACAGGTGTATAAGGCTTGAATCCCAGCATTGGCATCGGTAAGTGGGGTGGTTTTAGGCAAGTCACTTAATATCATGAGTTTTCTTTTCTCATTTGTAAAATAAAGCAAATAGACTCTACTAAGATGTTTTTAAAATTTAAAATTATAGCATGTTATGTATATGATGTATATAGATTAGATATAGATCTGTATGTATTTGTGTTTTTCTCCTAAGAACAATAATAAATGTTCACTAATTCAGTGATCAAGGGGATTGTATAGAAATAATGAGAATTGACTATATATTTTTCGTAATGCTCTTATGAATAGAAATGTTACAAAAGTTTTATTTTTTTAATTTAGAGAAATATACTTATTTTGACCTTGTATCAAGTGATCTTGCTAAAGTCACTAAACAATTCTAATAATGTGTGTATTCATGTGTATTTTTTAGGACTGTCTATATAATGAATCGCATCATTTGCTAATATAGGCTTACTTATTCCTTTATAATGTGTATATATTTTTTATAGATGCATAAGTATATGAGTGTATATATATTTAAATTTATTTATATTACCTATTGCACTGCCTGAAAACTAACAGATATGTTGCCTTCCTCCAATTTTTGAAAGAAAACGTTTGGTCTTTCTCCCTAAATACAGATTTTTCATAAATGTCATTTATTAAGTTAAGAAATCTCCCTTTTACTGTTAGTTTATTTGAAGTTCACAGGTGTTGGATTTTGTCAAATATTTTCTTGTGTTTACTGTGATGATCCTGTTGTTTCTGTGCTTTATCCTATTCATATGGTATGTTGTCTTTTTTCTTTTTCACTATATTTTCAAAAATTAAATTCAGGGGGTACATGTAAAGATTTGTTATCTGGACATATTGCATAATTCTGGCATTTGGGCTTCTACTGAGCCCATCACAAATAGTGAACATAATTTCCAATAGGTAAATTTTCCACTTTTGCCTTCCTTTCTCCCTCCTCGCCTTTTGGGGTCCCGGACTCTATTGTTTCCATCTTTTTGTACCTGTGTACCCATTGTTGATCTCCCACTTATAAATGAGAACATGTGGTATTCGGTTTTCTGTTTCTGTATTAATTCTCTTAGGAGAATGACCTCCAGCTGCACCCATGTTACTGCAAAGGACATGATTTCATTCTTTTTTATGGTTGTGTAGTATTTCATGGTATATATACATATATATATATATATATATATTTTTCTTCATCCAGTTAACTGTTGGTGGACCCTTAGGTTGATTCCATGACTTTGCTATTGTGACTATTGCTGTGATATACAGAAAAATGTAGACGGCTTTTTAGAAAAACAATTTATTTTCCTTTGGGTAGATATCCAGTAGTGGGCTTGCTGGGTTGAATGGTGGTTTTATTTTTAGGTCTTTGAGAAATCTTCATACTGCTTTCCACAGAGGTTGAACTCATTTACATTCCCACCAACAATGGATAAGCATTCCCTTTTCTCTACATCTTCAAGAACATTTACTATTTTTTGACTTTTTAATAATAGTTATTCTGACTGGTATGAGATAGTATCTCTTTGTGACTTTAATTTGCATTTTTCTGATGATTAGTGATGTTCAGTATGTTTTTACATATTTGTTGGCCACTTGTATGTTTACTTTTGTGAAGTGTCTTTTCATGTCCTTTGTCCACTTTTTAATGGGGTTATTTGTATTTTCTTGTTGATTTGTTTGAATTTCTTATAAATCCTGGATATTAGTCCTTTGTCAGATGCATAGTTTTCATATATTTTCTCCGATTCTGTAGGCTCTCTGTGTATTCTGTAGATAGTTCATTTGCTGTATAATTAAGCCCCAACTGTCAATTTTTGTTTTTGTTGCATTTGCTTTTGAGATCTTAATCATAAATCCTTTGCTTATGCTAATGTCCAGAAGAGTTTTACCAAGGTTTTCTTCTATGATTTTTATAGTTTGATGTATTCCACTTAAGTCTTTAATCCATCTTGAGTTAATTTTTTTATGTGATGAGAGGTAGGGGTCCAGTTTCATGTGTGTATGGCTAGTCAGTTTTCCCAGTATTATTTATTGAATAGGGCATCTTTTACCCATTGTTTATTTTTGTCAACATTATCAAAGATCAGTAAAACAACCTCAAATGCTTGGGATCAGGTCTACTTGATAATGCTGTATAATCTTGTTATATTTTTAATACTTTGCTGTTGACATACTTTGCTTGTTAAGGCAAGAATGCCTTCATATTTCCCTCAGCTTGACATAACTTAAGGTCAACTTTTTTTTTTTTTTTCTGTCTCAAGGCCTCTAATCTCCCGTTTCTTACAGCATTTGCTTTAGAAAACTTGTAATTGTAAATTATTCCCAGCTGCTTTGAGATGTAGATCTGTTCTAAGGGTCTTTAGCAGATTTACAACTCAGGTTTCACTTTCTGGAGGACATGGGAACCATCTCTTTCAAAGGTAATTATCAAGAAAGGTGTTGGCCTTATCTGCTAGCCTCTGTAGAATAGGAGTCTGACCTAGGTCGGCACTTTTCTCTAAATTGAAAAACTACCTTTTGTTATAAAGACGGTAGGCCTTCTTGTTTTCTAATTGTCCTTACACAAAGAAAAAGTAAACTTTCTCATATTTTAATTTTTCTAGATATTTCACATTTTTTGCTTTGTTTTTGCTGTCTTTTGTGCTAAATAAATACTTTTCATGTATCACTTAATTCTTAATTTTTGAATATTTTTGAATTTATTTTCTTAGTGGTTGCTCTACAGTTTATATGAAAATTAATAAACTACAATCAATCTACTTTAGATTTTTACTAATTTTGTTTTGGTACAATATGGAAATTTGCTTGAATACAGCTCTGCTTTCTGCTCCTTCCTTTTTGCTATTACTGCCATATACGTATGTGGTATAAATCCAGAATTATTATTTTTTATATTTCTGTGCACTTAACTTATCTCTCCTGTCATTTCATTTAAAGCTGAAAATTTTTTTCTTAGTATTTTCGAAAGGCAAGTTGTCTAGCAATGCATTCTCTCAAGTTTTGTTTATCCAGGACATTTTTCACATTTCTTTTTTGAAGTATAGTTTTGCTAGATATAGAATTCCTGGTTAACAGTGTCTCTTCCTACAATTTGAATATGCCATCCCACTGCCCTCTGGTCTGCATCATTATGAGCAGTCAGCCTTTACGTGTGTTACTGTTCCCCTCTAAATAGCTATTTAATTTTCTCTTTCGTCTTTCAAGATTTTTCCTTAGCTTTGGTGTTCAACAGTTTGACTATGATGTGTCTAGGTGTGATTTATGTATTTATCCAACTAAAATCTGTAGATTAAGAACTTTTAGCACATTTGAAAAGCTTGTATTTTCTAAATGTATTTCACCACATTTCTATTGCTTCCCTTGATTCTCAGACTACCATTAAATGTGTGTGTGTGTGTGTGTGTGTGTGTGTGTGTATAATGTTGTATAATGGATCTCCAGTATTTGTTTATTTTTTGTCTTTTTTTCTTCTCAGATTGCATACTTTCTACTTGATCTATATTAAAATTCACTGATTTTTTTTCCTGCTGCTATCTCAAATATGTTGTCGAAATTCTCTAATGATTTGTTCACAATAATTATCATACTTTTCATCTGCAGATTTTTTTTCAGTTTCTATCTCTTTGCTTATAAAATACTACTGCTACATTTACGTTTATCAAAATCTTTCAAGCTGCATACTTCAAGGCACCTCTTTAGTGAGGCAATTTGTAATCTGAATTATATATCATTTATTACTTATTTAAATCTCCTCCTAACCACTTGGATAATTTTGTGTTTTTTGTTGATTTTTTTTGTATGATGTTTTTGTTGACATATTTTTCAAATTATGTAACATCCCTGAAGGTCAGAACAGTATTTTTCTGAGATTTTTAACCTTTGCATCCCCTAGTATATTGTTTTATATACTGTAAGTGCTCAACAAAAATGTTAATATAATCAAGTTGAATACAATTGAATTATGGCTATTGCCCAAACTTTTGCTAATATTACACTTATCCGGATAGTCCTAAACCTTTTTAGCAACATTAAACTTTTAGCAGTGTTAAGCATTGGAAAGAATCTTAACTGTAGTTTACATTAACCATTGCATTATTTAGGATGCTTTTCCCTGAGGTAACATAACTCCTGACTCAGGGTCATCACAGTAAACAATCCAGAAACATCCTTCATATTGGAGTCCATGCAACTAGCACCCACTGGAGTTCTATAAAATACCACCTGTGCAACCATATGCAGAAGGACTTGATCCTAAACAAGAATTAAATGTACTATTCATTTAACTGGAAGTACAAAGTAGAACAAATGCAAACTTGACTTAATTCCCATGGTTATGCCTCCAACTCTTTGGTCTGCCTATGCTACATCCTTCTTTCCATATATTGTTTTCAGCCTCTGGTTAACATCTCCCATCATTAAAAAAGTTTATAACTGTTTCAAGATTTGTAATCATATACCATGATATCCTGAGATATCTGAAGATAAAGAGAATTTTTATTTTTTTGTGGTCCCTTACTCTTAAAATATGTTTTTAAAATAAACTTATTTCATGGAAACCCTGGCAAATACACTTTTAAAAAATGGTATGGATTGTGTCATATGTCTATTTCTGTGGTCGAAGAAATGCCATTATGTAATTGGTGTAATTAGAGTTCCTGAATTTTATACTTTCACCAGGGATTAAGTTTACTTGTAGACCAGTCACAACTAAGCTTGGAGCTGGGAATAGGAGCGAGCTGGAGGGGGAATCTATGTTGAATGAATAAGGGATAACAATAAACAGATTATTTTGGAGAAAGTGTGAAAGTGGTTAAGCAACCAAATATATAAATTACATCTGGATATTTAAAATGTCAAAAACCCATACTTTACATGCTAAAATTATTATTAATATAATGAATAATGTCTTAGTATCCTGAACCTGTTCAATCACCTTCATTCCCTTTTCACTCCTGGTTAAAATTAAGAATAACCTGATATATATACTGAACCGAACCTTGTGTACCTTCTATAATCAAATTGCAAATCGTTTTGGGTAAAAAGTAAAGTGAACATTGTAACTAATTATATTTCATAGGCATGTAGTGCAAGCATTAAGGTTTAACTCTGTTCAACTTACCACTTATTTTACACTTGTTAGCATTAAAAGTGTTTCATACTTTTAATTAGCTCTTTCTTCTTCCATTCTTGACAAGTAGAATATCATCAGCTTAACAGAGGAAGATGTTCATCCACCTGAAAATTTAATGAACTGATCAAGGACACAGAGTGAGACTGACAAAAATTTAGTGTCCATACTAGCAGTGTTAAAATTGCCCTACCAAATCGAACATGTTATGCTCGATTTGGAATGTGGGGTTACATTAAAGACTGATTGCTCAGCAATAAATCTAGCCAATGGGGAAGTAATATTAATAAGCCATTAAAATGACTAAACTTATAAAACTGACCATGCACAGTCTAAGTTTTTTTAATGTAAGGGGACAGTCATTATCAAGACATGGCATAATAAAAAATAAAATAACATACATAGATATTTCCCCAGTTGATGGTCAAATGGAGAAAGATTCCTATAATTGTTTATGCCAATTTCTCATATACATCTCTTAAATCAATTCTTAATGATCAAATATGCAAAAACCATTTTAAAGTGTTTTTTGGAATTTGTACTATAGGATGTTTTTCCAAGACAAAGGGTGTTTAATTATACTGTGCACTCATGTTAAGTTAACCTCCTGAGGAAATGATTGCATCTTCTGCACAAAAGGATGCTAACAGTTAGAAAATAGAAAACTGGGAGATTCTGGCTGTGTGACCTGAGAGATTAAAATTAATTTCTTTCTTCAGTGATTTTTATCATTAACTTTGAAAATGATATCTTATCCTTTTTTCTTTATACCTAAACAAAGTTTATGGAGCTCTATGTTAAAACCTAATGTCTTAGAGTCTGAAGGGCATATATTGAAATTACATCTTATTTCCTAAAGGTTAACTCAAATCTACCAAGGAAGCTGACTATAACAAGAGCATCTGGCAGATGTTCCAACTCAGCTGCGTACAGAGACTTCTTCAACTCATGTCATGCCCAGAGTTAGCCTTTCAGTTCCAAGGCTATAGTTATTTTTCCCATTTCCTTATTTATTGTGCTCCCTGACTTCAAGTTCAATGCCAGGATTGTGGAATCAGGTTATCTGAATAAAACATAAAAAGTATTATTAGGTACAGAGGTAAATATAGGTCATACTTGAGAACAAATAATAATGTATTGAATCATCTACAAAAAGCTAAGAGGAATTCTGTTATCAAGGAAATATTTGTTTTATTTGACTTAAATGCTGTTTATTATTGGGAGAACCCACTCCCGATGTTTAATGTGGGTTCTTTTCTATTTCCTAGGTGTCTCGGTTGGGTTGAGAAATAAAGGGAAAGAGCACCAGAGAGAGAAATTTAAAGCTGGGTGTCTGGGGGAGACATCACATGTTGGCAGGATCCGTGATGTTCCAAACCAGCAAGTTTTTATTAGCGATTTTCAAAAGGGGAGGGAGTGCACGAATAGGGTGTGGGTCACAGAGATCACATACTTCACAAGGTAATAAAATATCACAAGGCAAATGGAGGCAGGGCGAGATCACAGGACTGCCTGATGAGGGGAAATTAAAATTGCTAATGAAGTTTCGGGCACACATTGTCATTGATAACATCTTATTAGGAAACAGGGTTTGAGAGCAGATAGCCTGTCTGACCAAAATTTATTAGGCAGGAATTTTCTTCCACCTAATAAGCCTGGGAGCGCTACAGAAGACCGGGGCTTATTTAATCCCTTCCTCTTCTACCATAAAAGATGGCATGCCTTAAAGGGGCCGTCTACAAGCCTACCTTCAGGGCGCATTCTCTTTCTCAGGGATGTTCCTTACTGAGAACAAGAATTCAGTGATATTTCTCCTATTTGCTTATGAAAGAGGAGAAATATAGCTCTGTTCCGTCTGGCTCACCGACAGGCAGTACAAAGTTACCTCTCTTGTGCCCTGAACATCGCTGTTATCCTGTTCTTTTTTTAAGATGCCCAGATTTCATATTGTTCAAACACACATGCTCTACAAACAATTTGTGCAGCTGATACAATCACAGGGTCCTGAGGCAACATTCACCCTCCTCAGTTTATGAAGAAGATGACGGGATTAAGAGATCAAAGTAAAGACAGGTATAGGAAAAAACAAGAATATTCACTGGGGAAGTGATAAGTGTCCATGAAATCTTCACAATTTATGTTCAGAGATTACGGTAAAGACAGGCACAAGAAATTATAAAACTATTAATTTTGGGAATTAATAAATGCCCATGAAATCTCTACAATTTATGTTCTTCTGCCGCGGCTTCAGCCAGTCCCTCCATTCAGGGTCCCTGACTTCCCGCAACAGTTTAGAGTCCTAATATTCCATGGTTTCTTTGAAGCTAATATTTTGCTTTTAATTATGAAAATCAGTTAGAAATATTGAGGTACACATATAAAAATGGTATTAGTATAAACATGCAATTTATAAAATAAGAAATCAATGATGCTAATAAGCATAAGGTGTACTCAAAATTATTAGTACTCACAAAAATAAAAATTAAAACCACAATAAGCTATTATTTATATCTCTTTGTCTAAAAGTATCAGAAACCTGGATATTGTCTTATGCTACCAGTGATGTTGGTATATAGAAATTCTGACACATTACTGAAGACAGTATAGACTAGTACAGCCATTGTGAAGAGTAACCTGCAAAGTCATTTAAATGTGCATATGATTTATGATTAGGGTAAACATATAACTTTGAGATTGAAAGAGGAAGCTATTTATATTTACTCTGAGACAATAAATTTATTTCAAGCCTGTTCCAAGCAAGATAACTGTATGTGTCAACTTATTTATGATAGTAATTTTGTTCTTAGGAACATATTCCAAAGAATTTTACTCAAAGATCTATACATGTAGGCACGTAAGAATCATTATGGAAGAGTAGAAAAATTAATGTTTATGTTAATACTCAAACACTAACCAAAGTAAAATTAACTAATTAATTTATATTGATACTCCCAATTATAGCAATACAATAGTATAACTTTTTATTAGTTATTTGATTATCATAGGATTTAATATTTTAATAAATTATGCGGTTGTTATTACTAATTTCTTCTTGTTAATTTTCTCCATTTCCACTTGATGTTTTCGTACTTTATTTTATACCTCTATGAATTCACTGTGGTTTCCAATTCAGTAGTGAATTTTCCCTTTTTACTTTAGTTATAATATTGGACCCTTTGTATTCTTCTAAATAAAGTTGATAAAATTCTTTTAACTTTTTTTGATATTTTTATGAAATTGCAATAAGCCTAAAACAAATTTATGAAAATTTATATCACGTATCTTATTCAGTTTCCCATTAAAATATGATTCCTTTATTAAAGTCTTATGTTATCACATTCCTCAATACTAATTTGTTATTCATTTTGTATAACTGCAATATATAACTTACAAATATTGCTTTAAATTTTGTTCTAAATTGACACACAATACTAAATGTTTATGAGGTACAGCGTGATGTTGCAATACATGTATGCATTATGTAAAAATCAAGTCAGAGTATTTAGCACATCCATCACTTCATATATTTATTCTTTCTTTGTGGTGAGAATATTCAAAATCGTTTCCTGTAGATATTCTAAATTATACAATATTAGAAAAATACATATAACATGATACTGTTATAATCAGGTTTTAAAATAATATTTATCCTCAGGTATACACATATGCATTACACAAGCATAAATAAGCACATGGAATGATAACCACTAACATGAGAATGCTTTATGTTTGTTTTCCTGATGCTGCTAAAAGGAAATGAAACTAGGATGTGGTGTACTAGAATAATTGGACTGCATTTGCAGTATTTTACTTTATAAGAATTATGGTTGGCATATCTAGTGTGGTAAACAGATTATAAAAGTTTGTTCCATCACTTTAATGAATTTTTGTTTGTCTAGACTATTTCTTAATTTTAAACAAAGTATTTCCTAATTTTAAACAAAATTTTTATAGCATGTAGAGATCCAGTGGAGACACACGTCAAGAATAGTTTGAAGACCAAAGGATTTGTTTCTAGAATATATAAAGTACACCAACAAATTAATAATAAAAACACAAACAAGACTAACAACACAGTAAAATGAGCAGAAGACATGAAGGATTATACACTTAAGGGAGTATGAATGATCACTAAAGACATGAAAAAGGTGCTTGACATCATTAATCAACAGGAAAAATGAAAGGGAAAAGCCACAACTGGATACCATTTCACATCTATCAAAATGGTTATAATGTGATAGCTTGACAATACCCAGAGTTAGTGAGGATATGGAGGCGTAGAAATTATCATGTACTGCTGGGTGGAATGTAAAATGGTACAGCCATTTTGGAAAATTCTTTGTCAGTTTCTTATAGTGTTAAGCAGGCATAACTTAGCAATTCCATAATGTCCAAGAGACATGAGGACATATATACACACAGTACCTAAAGGAATATCTAGAGCAGTTTTATTTTTTCAATGGGAAAGAAACAACTCAAATTTCCATCCATAGGATAATAAACAAGTTGTGGTATATAAACACAATGGAATCCTATACTGCAATGACAACGAAAGAACTACTGGCCACAAACACAGTAATATACCCTGGATGAAGTATACATAATTCACATGAAGTTCAAGAACAGAGAAAACTAATATATGGAAATTGAAATTAGAATAGTGGTAAGCTTCTGACAAGGGGTTAAGATTAGGTTAGGTGGACTGATGGGTGAATTGCATGAGGAAATTTTTCATGTGATAGAAATGTGATAGTATTATGGCCAAAACTCATTGAATTTTACATGAAAATTATAACATTAATAAAAATAACTTTGTGTCACTGTCCCAATATAAGGTTGAGTAACATTGAAAGAAAATTTTGTAGTTTGCTCTATTATCAGTTTAGGAGGAAGATCCAGTTTTTTAGGGCTCTTGTATGTGGTCTGTCGAAACATTTTTGCCCTCTCCTTGGAGGTATATAGGAACAGGACACATTTTACTCAAGGAAGCACAACAGAAGCTAGGCTACTGAATCTTGAAATGTATCTGCCAAATGATAAAAAGAAATGTGTGTGCATGATCTGTGAAATACAGAAATGTTTTGTGCCATGATTTATGGGAGTACTGCATAAAATCTTAAGGCTTCGTATTTATACAACATTAAGCCCCATTATACCTGTCTTCTAGCACAACAGGGCTGATTATTCTTTATAGTAATTCATTTTCTTTTCTCAGTGCATAACTCCATTATCAATCACACATGATTTATCTGCTTCTTGATTCAAATCACTGTGGTATACCTGGTTCAGGTGACACCGTATAGACTTTAGAATGGAAATGCATCACTCTCTGTGAAGCAGAATTAAAGGATAGAAGAAAAAATGAAATTATTTGGAAGAAAAGGAGTGAAGATGGATAAAAAGTCGTCTATCCAATTTGGGATGTCTTCTGGTCTGTGTAAATCAGGAGAAAAATTAAATACTTATTATTTCCAGTTGTGCATCTACCTTTAAATCCATTTTGGAAACAAAATGGCCACACCAAATATTTAAGGAGCTCTCTCCTCATGTGATCACCCATTTACTGTATGAATTATAATGAACATGCTATTTCATTAGCATGTCTATAGTTGAAGCAGATCAGAAAGAGAAAATATCTGTTCAGTCCTCACTCTTTGGCTATGGCCTATATATGATCTATGGCAAAAAACCAAAGAAACAAATGAACCACAGCAACAAAAAGCACAGTCAGAAGCAAGGGCTAATTCCTCTAAAAGCAGCCTCTATAGGGAATTCATGGTGAGAGAGAAGCAAACAATATCTATGCCATATATAAAAGTGGAATTCTAATCACAATCCAGGAATAACCACTCTGAGAAGGCAAATCACAGCTTTTACAGAAAGTATCCCCAAATGATCAGGACTTGGGCAATGGATGTTAGTTATCCTAATTTTTATCCCCTCCATCCCTGCGTCCAACTCAAGATCATCTAGGGTAAGCAAATATGCTTCCTAAACCAATCACATAGAATGCTGGTTATCTCAACTCCAGCTTTCACATAACAACAACCTCCAAGGTATACCTAAAGCGTTCCCTTTTTTGCCCTCTGCTATAAAGCATTCCCACTTCCTTGTTTGCCTTTGTCTATCTGCCAAATACAAGTGATGGTGGCTGATTTCCTTGCTATAGCAAAACCTAAATAAGTAGGTGCTATGGTTTGAACGTGTCTCCCAAAAGTTCCTGTGTTGGAAATTTGGTGCTCAATGCAGCACCGTGTTACCTTTGGGAGGCCATTGGGTTGTGATGGCTCTGCGCTCATGTATGTATTAATCTATCCATGGGCTAATAAATTAATGAATTAAAGAGCTTGCAAGGGAATGGGCTAGGTATCATGATAGTGGGTATTTTATAAAAGCCAGGTTGGCTGTCTGTAATGAGTCCTCTTGCCATGTGATGCCCTGCACCACATCAGGACTCTGCAGAGAGTCCCAACTGGCAAGACAGCCATCTCCAGATGCAGTCCTTTGACCTTAGATTTTCTAGCCCCAGAACTGTAAGAAATAAATTTCTTTTCTTTATAAATTGTCCAGTTTTAGATACCCAGTTATAGCAACAGAAAATGGACTAAGACAACAGCCCATGGCCATTCTCAGGTAAGTGGTCTTTGCATATTCCCACAAGGGATAAGATAGAGCCATGAGTTTCTCCCTGCTTGCCATTCTTTGAATGAGCAAGTAGGAGCTAATAACTCAATAAAGATTATTGAAAATTGTAAGAATGTTAGGAGATTTCAGAAATCAAAAAGTAGAGAAAGGGTACCCAACAGTGCTAATTCCCACAGAAAAAGTATGTAAACTAAATAAGAAGAGAAAAGCGTTTCATAGGCCATTGCTGACTGTGAAAGAGCAATTTCAAGTGCAGTGGAAGGAAAGAAAGGCAGAACTAAAGGTTTGTGTAATATAATTCAGAAGTGGGGGCATTAACTGAAGAAATGTTTATAGAACAACAATTAGCTGTTTTAAAAGGCAAGACAAGAGAACATTGTTTTAGGATAGTGGAGCACACAGACTTAGATATATTGTTACTGTAGAAGATAGAGATGTTAGATTGGAATAAAATTGGAGGGAGGAGGTGGAGACAGAAAGATAGAGAAATAAGAAGGATGAAAAGAATACCTCAAATTCAGAAAATACTTGCTGCTATAGGGGAGCAATATAAAGACTTAAACCAACCAATAGAAAACAAAAATAGATGTTTACATCTTCAGGGAACCTGGGTAGGAGTCAAATCTCATTAAATAATTTAACAGGTGAGATAACAGAAGCTTAGAAATTCACAGACGAAATAGGCAGTCAGGTCCGGGCACAGTGGCTCAAGCCTGTAATCCCAGCATTTTGGGAGGCCGAGGCGGGCAGACCACCTGAGGTCAGGAGTTCAAGAGCAGTCTGACCAATATGGAGAAACTCCGTCTCTACTAAAGATATAAAAATTAGCCAGGCATGGTGGCGCATGCCTGTAATCGCAGCTACTGGGGAGACTGAGGCAGGAGAATTGCTTGAACCTGGGAAGCAGAGGTTGTGGTGAGCTGAGATTGCGCCATTGCACTCCAGCCTAGGCAAAAAGAAAAAAGAAATAGGCAGTCAGAGATATTGGGGGACACCTAGAATAAATGGGGTCACAGAATTCAATTCGAAGTAATGGAGAGTATACTTTTATCATTACTTATTACAAGCCCTAACCCTAAGCTACTGTGATTGTTTCAGAATTATTTTAGACAGGCTTTGAGGTTAGGCTAGACTCCCATTTTTAAATTCCCACTGTGCCATTTGCCATCAGTCTTATTTTAGGTAATTAATTAACACTTTTAATTGTCAATTTCTTCATCTGGAAAAGGAGAATAGTAATTGTACCGCATAGAGATAAACAGAAGCAATAGAAGTAAAGTTCTTAGCATCACACCTGACTTAGAACTGAGAGTAAAAATGAGGAAATGCTTCTCAACTTGAATAAAATATATGAATACTTTTCATTTTATTACTGTTTGGCATTTTTTGTGTATACACACATACACGCGCACATGTATATAAACACTCATACACCCATACATTTCAACAAGCATGTGAGAGAGGCAGGGTGAAAGCTATCTTTATTTTATATAAGAGGACTTCGAAGGTAAAGGCTACTACGTGATTTGCCCAAGGTCTGATATGTAATAGTAGAAGCCAAACTAAAACCCAAGGCATCTGATTTTCTGGGGCCTTGGAAGCCTTAGATTCATGGATATACTTATATTCTTCCAAGAAAAGCTATGGGGCTGGATGCGGTGGCTCACGCCTGTAATTCCAACACTTTGGGAGGCCAAGGCAGGCGGATCGCGAGGTCAAGAGATCAAGACCATCCTGGTCAACATAGTGAAACCCCCGTCTCTACAAAAAATACAAAAATTAGCTGGGCATGGTGGTGTGTGCCTGTAATCCCAGCTACTCGGGCAGCTGAGGCAGGAGAATTGTTTGAACCCAGGAGGCGGAGGTTGCAGTGAGCAGAGATTGCACCACTGCATTCCAGCTTGGCTACAGAGCAAGACTCCGTCTTAAAAAAAAAAAAAAAAAAAAAAAAAAAAAAAAGTGGATAAGCTTATATTCTTCCAAGAAACTTGGCGACTCTCCTAGTGGTTCTAGAAAATCTTCATTAAATTTCAAAGACGTAGGCAGAGTGACTGTCAAGGATAGGAGTGTTCACATTTGAGCCCTGTCATATGTATATTTCTGTATGTTAGAGTTCAGGAAGATGCTTCAGTATAATTTTGTCTGATCTCCTCTTTTGCACATGATGAACAAAACAATATGTCCCAATTTGCAGCAGAAGAGCTCCTGGAGCCAGCTTCCCTAACCAGTAATCTTATCAATACAAAGCTTCTACTATTTGTCAAATATAATGTAGAAGATAGGTTTTGCTGAGATAACTTACCAGGAAAATAACTGATGAGAGGCCGGGCGCGGTGGCTCAAGCCTGTAATCCCAGCACTTTGGGAGGCCGAGACGGGCGGATCACGAGGTCAGGAGATCGAGACCATCCTGGCTAACACGGTGAAACCCCGTCTCTACTAAAAATACAAAAAACTAGCCGGGCGAGGTGGTGGGCGCCTGTAGTCCCAGCTACTCGGGAGGCTGAGGTAGGAGAATAGCGTGAACCCGGGAGGCGGAGCTTGCAGTGAGCTGAGATCCGGCCAGCCCGGGTGACAGAGCAAGACTCCGTCTCAAAAAAAAAAAAAAAAAAAAAAAAAAAAAAAAAAAAAAAAAAAAAATAACTGATGAGAAATTGAGAAATGAGGTATAATGGAAAAATGGTATTTGTGTTTACAATTGTACATATTTATTTCTATAAATGTTTGCCATTTTAAAAAGGTGCTTCTTGTCCATTCCTGTCATTTAAAGTGCATTTATTCCTGACCTAATAATGTTTGCTGACACGTACCAATGGTAATATTCCTTACTTTGTCATTTTACATACTTGTTACAAAAATAAGATAAATATTTAGTGATATTAAATATGGTCACTTATAAATATTTTTATAATGTATATATTTTGCATATTATCTCATCGAATTTCTAAAACACTTGTATAAAGCAATGATTATTACTTTATATATTTTATAAATAAAATATATTTGAAACAACCACAAACTAAATAATTTTTTACTAAAAACAATGAAAAGTAATTGCCACATCAGAAATTTTATACTTTGAGTACTTTGGCAAATTTAAAATGTAATTTATATTTTCAAATATAAGAATTGTGAGGTTATGTATTTTCAACTTGCTAACCCGCTAGCTACATATTTTCAACTTGCTAACCTGCTAGCTTCGTGTCTATAGGAGTTTATATGAGGAGATACCAATCATATGCATGGAATGTGGATTCCAGTTACCTGTACTTATGAGTTGTGATAAAATGTTTTCTGAAACCATGTAAGTAAGAGAAAAGGAATTTCTTCTTCAAGGCTGAAAAATGGTGGAATACAGGAAGGAAAGACAAGTTACTCTAAGGTGGAAAACTTTCCCTAAGTAGGACATGACTCTAATTTGGTTGAAGAGATTGACATATTTAAAGAAGAATGTATTAACCACTAGACTTAGAAAACAAAAAGGAATAAGGTAAACATGAATTGTATCCAACTAGACACTACTTAACATAAAGAGACATTCCTGGTCAAAGCACTTAACCTGTGCTATTCCCAGACAAGGCATATGCTTTCTGTGAACATAACATATACCTCATTATCTTAGCCTGAGACAATTCAATATCCAAATTATATAATTAACTCGTGAGATACTAACTCCAAGGTTAAAAAGCAACCTTCTGCTAAGTTCAGTGATTTTGTTGAATGTCTTTAGAAAAGTCTTGTCTTGCACTGTCCATTATGGTAGTCACTAGCCATAGGTTGTGAGATAGTGGAGATGGTGGTAGTCAGTGATCAGTGGAGAGTCGGCGATTGGAGAGAGACAGAGAGGCAGCAGGGTGGTGAGACAATGGGAGGATGAGACAGTGAGAGGCAGAGATTGACAAGAGACAGCAAGACATTGATCAAAAGCTGCAGAGCTGTAACCCCGAGTCTCTATCAGTCAAGAGCTGTTAACACTGCAGAGCTGTCCCACTAGCCAAAGGCTCATTTAAGAGCCACCATCCTTCACAATGGGCAGCGGAGCTGAGGGAATTGGCAAGGACCATAGTGGTGCCTCATGTGAGACCAGCTACTCCTACCAGGAGGCCAGCAAGTCACCGGTCCCTGCACTGCTCCCTCATGACAGTCAAGCCCACCCAAGCCAAGGAAACCTGGAGAGACCTTCACCTGGGTCCCACATGGAAAATCAATCAACGCCATTTGGGATCCTCTAGATGGGTGAGTGTCCTCTCTGACCGCCCCCCAACAACGCCCCCTCCCCTCCTCCAGCAACCCACCAACTAATATTAGTTAAGCTAGGGAATAAAAGCCTTTAGCTAAGTGATAGTTAAAAGTCCGTTGTTTAAGGCAGGACAATTGATTGTGAGAGGTCCCCCATTGTGTGGACTCATGGAGGCCAGAGTCATGTGGTTCTCAGGCCTTTGGGGTTCACTGTTGGACACCTCCCTGATGATTCAGGGATTTTCGTATTTGGTTGGTCCTCAGATTCTCCAGGGTTTCTGGAATTTGGTGTGGGGACCCTGCTTAGCTGATGCTTGGGTACTCCAGGTTTTGCACTTTCAGTATTGTTGGCCAGCCCTTTGATGTTCTGGGGCTTTCAGCATTGGCATTCCTTCTAGGATGTGGTTTGGAGGCCCACCCTGGAGGAATCTTAGTCTTGCCTTTTCTTTTTTCTGCCCTAAAGTTACCATTTCTACAACAGTATTTTCTTTTCTATCACTTTATTTACTTTTCCTTATTGCTTAATAAAAATATTTCTTTTGTTGTATTTCGTTCACCAGCAAATGCTTATACTCCACTTTCCTAACACCTTGATGTCTATACTTACACCTTTTCTGCAGGAAGTGAGAATCTGAAAAGGAAAAACAGCAAGGGCCTACTTGTGTTCCCTCTTTCTAAACTTAGAAAAACTTCCGTGTCCAGTAAAAAGCCTTGTTAGTCATGGAGACAATGATAAGCATTACAGAGGAATCGTGCTGGGTATCTTTTAGGCTACTGGAGCAAATTCAAATTTGGCTTAAAGGAAAAGAAACTTGCTTTATATTGCAACATTGTGTTTAATCTCAATTAGAAAACCAACAGATTTGGCTTAAACATGGTTCTGTAGGTAATAATGATATTTCACAATTGGACGTATTCTGTAAAAAAGAAGGAAAATAAAAAGAGGTCCCTTATGTACAGGTTTTTATGGCCCTTTACTGGTTCATGTTGCTTCCAGGCACTAGGAAGCTGCACCTACGGGATCCCCTCCTAGCTACTCCATTTAGAAGGCCTATGCCCTCCCCAGAGTTTCTTCAGTCCTCCAATTCTGGGTAGGGGAGTCCAACTAGTTCTCTAATGAAGGATCCCACGCCAAGATCATCAGGCATCCCCTCTCCCTTATCCAACTAGCCTCAGCCTATAATAGACCTCACTGCCCAAGAAAGCTCAACCAGTACCACCAGGAATGAGGCCCCATATCAACCCCTAAAGTCAAACTTATGTTAAATGTAGGAGGCAGCTGATGGAAATGGGGCAACACTTAGAGTACATGTGCCATTTTTATGTCTAATTTGGCTTTATACAAGAAAAAACTTGGCCAGTTTTCAGAGAACCTAGAAAAATTTATGGAGGAGCTTATTAATCTATGTTCTTTGATTTAACTTGTCATGACTTATAAATATTGTCATCTGCTTCTGTGCTGTGAGAAAAAAGAAGAGGAAAAAGTATATGGTTAAGCCAGTCAATTATGACAAGGTTAGAGAAATAGTTCAGGGAAAAGTCATTCAGTTGAGGCACTCAGGAAACATGCTAAAACAGACCCAGACTCCCCAGAAGGGCAAGCTTTCCTGGGTGTTCATTTTATTACTTAATCTGCATCTAACATCAGAAGGAGGCTACAAAAAGCAGCAGTGGGACCTCAAACCCCTATAAGCCAACTCTAAACATGGCATTTAAAGTGTGCAACAATAGGGACAGGGCAAAAGGGTTGATAAAACAAATAGCCAAAAAGTGCAAATATTAGCCAATACTTTAAGGCCCCTGTCCCTCAGGCTTACCCATCTTGAGAAAGTATTGTGGAATCCCAGATGCCCAGAAGAGGCCCTGACTTGCCAGCCCATGGGCCAGAATCAGTATGCCCACAGTTATAAGCCAGAGGCTATAGACAATAAGAATATCTTAATTGTCCCTGGTGAGAGACAAAAAAGCACCTCATCAATTCCAGAGTTAACCATCTTCACTAGCCCAGAGAGCTGCCTTGCTCAAGTAAGTTTACTGAGGTCTCTGACCCTTGACATGATAAACAGTTTTCCACAGTGGAAGACAAGTAGCCACTTGAATATTTTTGTTCAGTGTCACCACTGTTGGGTGTCTTCTGCAGTGGCTCAGGAACTCCAAAATCTTCTTTTGAGCAACACAGCTCACCCTCTTCCTTCCTTATTTGATGTTACAGGACCCCCTTCTCTGCCTTTTCTGTCTTCCATACGTACTTGGACAGGTAGATGAATCTCAATGTTGTAAATAACTTGAAATCAGTTGTCATTTATAGGGGGTTTTATTTGATTTATTTGTTTAGGTGTATATGCAGATATTGTGATGTGCATTGTGTCTAGCAGGTTGTCAAATGGCTTTTAAATAAATTATCACTCATAAATTGAACAAGACTAGTCTAAACTTACTAGTTTGAAGAGAACGTTGTATCTTTTAAAATTTAACTTTAAGATTTTTAGCTATGTAAATCACTGATATTCATGGGCTTTAAAATGGTTAATATGGCTTTAAATGGTGACTAGGTTTGTGAAGTATCTTGCTTCTTGTAGGTGGTCTAGGTAAAACTGGAAAAAACTAAATACATGCGAATGGAATACATGTAAACAGTGAGCTTTTTGTATAGTAAAAATCTTAAAATTATAAAATGGTTCTCATCTGTAGAATACAAATATCTGGTGGGAAGTTAAGGACTTCTTTCCTAGATTTATATAAAATGTGTCAAAAAGATGTATCCTTTATTGGAATAAAAAAAAACTTCTGTCTGATTCAGAAGTTATTAAAAGGGAGGTTCAAAATATGAGGGAACCAATGAATAGAAGAGAGACATAAAGAAAGTTATGAATAGAAAATATATTTTTTTGCAACGAAGGATATGAAGAAAGAGTAATTTTGTATGAGGAAAGATCTTGTATAGTAAATTATTTCCTACAATTTAACTGATTATTTAAGAAAGAGGTAGTATAAGACAAATCAAAAATTTCAACCATCTTATAGATGGTCAGCGTAAGTCATGATAAGGTTCATTAAAAGAGGATTTATGAAAGAAATTTTGTGTGTGATTAAGCTAACTGTAATAAAGTATCAAAGGAGTGTTAACTAATACATGTGTTCAATTCACCATTCAGAGAGCCTGAATTAGTTCTTTATATTCAATAAAAATAATATGAATGCTGAATTAAGTGTGCTACTACTGAGTGAGTAATGGGCCAATAGCCCATTGGATGAGAGGCAGTGATGAAGAAGAATCACATGTCTTGTATCACCTCACATGCTTCTTTTTCTCCCCCACCCATTATTCATGCAATGATCCTGCAACTAAAGAGCTAAGGTTGGCATTTACTGCCAATATTTTGGAAGGCAGGCACATCATTGAAGAATTCATAGAAGAAACGAAGCTTGAAGGCAGCCATTTTCTTCAATGAACATAGGAATTAATCCATTACTGTCTCTTTCACAGCAAAAAGAATGAAATAAGACAAGCAGGGAGGACAATGCCCTAGAGTGCAAGATTGGTTTATTAACTTTAATAAACTGGATAGGATACCAGTTTATTAAGGGTATCCCACCCACTTTATTAAGGTTAATAAGCTGAGCTCAATTACTGTTTTTGTTTTGTGTTTCCAAAGAAGAGCAATTTTGACAGACAAGTTTCTAGATCTCACCAGTTTATAAGGGTATCCCATCCAGTGTAATAAGGTTAGTAAGCTGATTTTTGCAGTCTAGTAACTTGCTGCAAGTTACTACCAGGACTTGCTGGTAACAGCCAGCTAGTCCTCCTTCACATTCCTTCAATTATAGCAGGGGCATGAACAATTGAAGAGTGACGTCAAAAGACTTTTCTGGTAGAGGTGTCAAGTTTCAGGAAATGCATGTAAGCAGAAAGGCACAGACATATTCAGGAAATAATGAGTTTGTGACTCTGAGAAAGATAACAGAGTTCATGTAGGAGAGTTAAGGGACACAAAGGTGTAGAAATAAAATCAGACAACCTAAGGTGAGAAAAATGCCTGCAAGAGCATCAAATTCAAATCTCTGTCCCACGCAGATATCATTTCTGACCCTTCTATGCCTTTAGCATCCTGAAGTAGGGGTCATTCTGATTCAGCCTGAAGACTTCCAGGGAAAGACTGTAACTACTCTAGGGAATCGTGGGTTTTTCATTTGGTTTGTTTTTAAGTAGGATTTCTATTTCTTATTTTCAATTACTTGGGAGCAGATAGTAAACACGAAGTTAAAGTGTTTAAATTGGGGAGACATTTCTTTTTTCTAAGGTGATGCCTTAAGGAAAAGAGCAGAAATAGAGAAGAGGTAAGAAGAAACTAGAAATGTATATAGTATTTGAATAGTAGAGAATAGTGAAAATATATGAATTAAATGTTAATCCAAAGTGGTAAGCCCGGTTTAAAAAAAGCAGTTTGAATTATATAAAAACGATGATACATTTCATTTTTAAATGGTTGGATTTAAACTTAAAGTGGGTATGCAAGGGAATATACAAGAAATCAAATGTCACCCACCTTTGGTTCATTGCAACAAAACCCGCATAAAGCTCAGCTAAATCAGAATACAGGTTGAGAAAACTGGGGAAAGTTTATTAGTAAATTTTGTAAAGTTTTAATTATTATTATTTTTTTCTTTATGGGCCTTTGACAATGAAATTAGCACTTTCTAAATATTTATTAAATATGTGGAAGCTTTACTAAAGAAAGGAAGGATGAAAGAGAAAAAGGAGAGAAGGAAGAGAGAAGGGAGGAAGGGAAGGAGGGAGAAAGAAGGAAAAAAAGAATAATAAGAAAGGAAGGAAGGAGGAAGGAAGGGAAGGAGGGAGGGAAGGAGGAAGGAAGGGAGGGAGGGGCAGAGGAAAGAAGGAAGGAAAGAAAGAAGGAAGGAAGGGAAGGAAGGAAAGAAAAAAAGGAAGGAAGACCAGGGTGTTTGCTTAGAATCGTGAATGAAAGCATAGAATAAGGAAGCAGTTGGTCAACTCAGTTATCACAACACATAGCAGTATCATTGTCAGGACTTGGATTGATTACAAGGCCTTAAGAAAATGAGAAATTGTTTTAGTTTCCAAAGAAGTCGAGAACAATTTTGAAGACAAATTTCTACACCTCACTATATTCTATTGTTGTAACTAAACACAGGCATAACAAGGCTCATGTTGTATAGAAGGCTTGTACGGAAATCTATTTTCTCCAGGCTTATTTTTTTAATTAAAATGATTGCAATGTTTTGATACATTATTTATTTTTATAGTTGCTGGTATGGACAGAGTTTGGGATATACATATATATATATGTATATCCCAAAGATAAAAACTGCATTTTTGACTTCTTTAGATTTCTAGGTTTCACATTCTGGATATAAATACAAACCGTTTGGACAAAAATGCATTTAATTATTATTTTCTTATCTTGTCAGTTCACCCTTGCCTCAACTGCACACATTTCAAAAACTGGTGGAACAGGTGAAATTTTATGGTTCTAATGATACCTGGGATGTGTCAACTGGTTGGTTAAAAAAGAAAAAAATCTAAGAGCTGTCTTTGCCCAAATTATTTGTTGTTGTGTGATGCATGCTTAAATTCAATCATGATGAAGTAAAATATTACACAAAGAATGGAATATACCTGTTCTCTTACCTTTTTCTTATGCATGGAGCTTACAGTAAGCTCTTGGACATTAATAGTGCTCTTACAATCTAATGATTTAGGAATGATAGTTCTATGCATAATTCCAAAACCTGCAGAGTGAAGTTCTGAATATGAGATGAATTAACACCTGATTTATGAATCAACAGCCTCTTCTTGCCCAATTCAGTAGTAGGTTGTGTTTACAGAATCCAATGGTTCTTTCTCAGCCATCTTTCTCCTTAACACCTCTCTAGTTCTTGGAATGTATGACTTTCTCTTATTTTTCTTCCTAAATTCTGGGAACATTTATGTGTTTTCCATGATACCTCATTATGCTTGCTCTCTTCTGGGCATATGGGTAGTTTATTCTTTGATTCTTTGTTTAGCTCCACTTTTATCACCCAGTCCTTAAATGTTAGAGAACTCCAACAATCTATTTCTACTACCAGTATTTTTCCTCTGAGAGTTATATCCCAAAGGTTAAAGACTACATTTTGACTTCTTCAGATTTTATTTTCTGAATTTAAACACAACTGTTTGGATAAAAATGCATTCAATTATCCTTACTTGCTAGTACACCCTTGCCTCAACTGGACACATTTCACATAAAGGTGGAACAGGTGAAGTAGCTTGGTTCTTGAGAACTGTACCAAGTTTAGTTTGATACTCTAATTCATGATCTCAGGAATTATACTTTTGAAGTTGAGAGAGTAAAACCTTTCCAACCTATTTAAATATTTCTTGCATAGCTCTTCCCTTCAGAAGCAATTATTCTATCTGTACATCCTGAAATTAGTTCAGATTCTCTTGCTTAGCTATATGTATTCTTTGACAGAGCCACAATGACATTTCACGATCTATAACAGATTCCTGTGCCTGTTATTTGGAACTAGATGTTAAACACTTCCCCGGATGATTTTAACTACAATGATTAAGTCTAACGTCAAAGTGCCCCTACAGAAGCATAGTCTGAGACTGAGAAGAAAACTGTCTTTTTTCATCAAGTTGTACCTGCTAAGATGAAATCCATACCAGTAGAGTTCCACATAATTCCATTGTTGGTATTGTATTGCAGTTGCAGTTTTTCTCTTTTTCCATCAACCTGTCCCCCAAAGCATAGGAGATTGTGTATGCCTTCGGGGAGACCCAGAGCAGAGTCTGAAGCAGCCCAGCACAAACAAATGTCTTTGAAGTCACATATTTTATTTTAAAACTTCCTGGGAAATTTGCTTTCTATTCTATAATGTATCTCTGTTTTCTAAAAATAAATAAAGTATGCTAAATTATTCAGCTTTGAGTGAAGTTGAGTATATAGACAAAATGTTGTGTTTATACTAGGACAGTGTCTCATGCCCTTAGAGATAAGAGCTCACAACCAGAAAGCCCAGATTGATAGCACTCCCTTGAAGAAAGGCAATATTTAAAAAATCGTTGTGAGAAGTTCTCAAAACAACTACTATGAACAGACCTATTATCTATAAATGACACTAAGTCTCACAGATCTCCTAGTGAAACAAACTTTGTTTTGCATTTTTCATAGGGATTCATTCTAAGCAAGATGATATGAACATTTAAAAATTTCTTTCTTTGTTAGACAAATGTATTCCTTTTAGATCATCAGAAACAAATCAGTGAAGTTAGTGTATCTCATCATCTCAGGGATTGTTACCTTGAAATTAATCTTAAAGTGCCAGGAACTATTCTTACTAAGAACTACGTATCAAAGACTGTCAGCTTTACCATTACATTCTAAGCTAACCAATAGAATGTAAGTTACTTGATACCAAAAATCCAAGCCTTTATTCATTTTACTTCTCATTGTACCCTGTATTGTAGATAAGTGTTTATTTTGTTAAATATTTCAATATCATGGAATAAATGTTAAGTTTTTAAGAAAGGATCTAGTAAAGGTGCAATATTCTACACATTTTGGCATCATGTTATTAACTTTTTTTCTACTTAAAAATATAAATAGAAAATGCAAACATATGGAAATCTTACTATAACAATTCCCTAAATTAGTTATTTAGTACATAGTAATCTTATTTAAAAAGCTTTGTTGAAATAGAAATTAAAGCAAATATTTAAAGGCTTGTTTTTCATTGAAACAAAATTTATATAAAAGTAAAATGGAAGGATGTTGGTTAATGTACGTTGGTTAAGATATACACCCATGTAACAAACAAACACCTCACTAATATTAAAACATACCTCTTTATTTTTTTCCAAAACCTTAAAAAAATTTTCAAATATTAAGAAAAGTTGAAATTTAGAGTGAATATTCACATACTCACTTCCTAGATTCAACCGTTAAAATTTTACTGTTCTTGCTTTTTCACACATATATCTACTTGACCATCCTTCAATACATCTCTTAATCTAATAATGCAATTGAAGTAATTTTTCTGATATCTTTCAAAATAAGTGGCAGACATCAGTATACTCCTACCTAAACAATTCCTCATGGATTTTATAAACTATAGAATTCAAAATTTGCTTAAAATTCTTGTTGTTTTACACATAAAATTTACATACAAGGAAACACATAGATATTAAGAGTACATTCACTGAGTTTTGACAAATATATACAAAATTCTGTGCAGTTCCAACCCCATCAACACACAGAGCATTGACGTCTTCTCAGAGTGTTTCCTCATACATTCTTACAGTCAGTCCAAATCCTAATCCCACTGAAAAAATTACTGTCTTGATTTTGTCTGGCATACTTTATAATGCCTATTTACTGCATATTTCCATATAATTATTCTCTTTAGGGTAAAACTTCTTACACTTACTGTAATATGTTTGAGATTTATGTATGATATTCTGTGTATCAGTGGTTTGTTCTTCTTTATTGTTGAATAGGATTCTATTGTATTAGTATATCAACACAATTCACCTATGGATGGGCATCTGTACCATTCTATTTTGGATATTAAAATAAAGTTGCTATGAATATTGTTATGCAATATTTTTGAGGACATATTTTGTAATTGGGGGGGTAAGCACCTAGGTAAAATTTCTGGGTCATAAAATTAGTGCCTGTGCCTTTTTAATTTTGTATAAAATATGAAGGAATTCCCAGAACATTTTGCAAGATGTTATCATTTTGCACTGCCATCAGCAAGGCATGAGAGTAAGAGATTTATTGTTTCACATCCTTGCCAACATTTGCTGGTGTTAATATTATTCATTTTAGCCGTTCTGTTATGCATATGTATCATTATGTTTTTAACTTGCATTTACTTGATGACTAAATGAAGTTGGATACTTTTCATATCTTGCTCATCACTTACACATCTTCTTAAGTGATGTGTATGTTCAAATATTTTGCACATTTTACTGGATTATTTGTCAATTTAATATTGCGTTATAGGAGTAATTTGTATATAGTGAATAGTGGTTCTTTGTCAGAGAGATATTTCACAAATATTTTTCCCAGTTGTGGCTTATGTATTCTTGCTTATGTATTCTTTTATTAACAGTATATTTTGGTGAGCAAAGGATTTAATTTTAATCAAACCTAGTTATCTATTTTCCTTTGCTTAACTGAGTCCATCCCACATACCATACATACAAAATAACTAAAAATAAACCAAAGATCTAAATGTAAGATGAAAATCCTAAAAGTCCTAGGAGAAAAATTAGGAGAAAGTTTTCATGGCCTTGGATTAGGCTAAAAGTTCTTGGATACACTACCAAACACATAATCCATTAAAAAAGTGATAAATGAAATTTTATCAAAATTAAAATGTACTACTCCTTGAAGACACTATTAAGTGAACAAAAATATAAACCACTTCTTAGGAGAAATTTATAAATCACATATCTCATAAAGAACTTATATCTGAATATGAAACAAACTCTCAAAACTAAACAATAAGGAAATGACGTAATTTTTAAAATGGACAAAAGTTTTGAACAGGCATTTTACCAAACAATGTATATGAAAGATTAATAAACACATCAAAATGTGACCAATTAATTTGCAATTAAAATAAAAATTTAAGACCATTTCATCATACCTACTAGAAAGATTTTTGTTGTTGTTGAGATGGAGTTTTGCTCTTGTTGCCCAGGCTAGAGTGCAATGGCGCGATCTCCGCTCACTGCAACCTCTGCCTCTCAGGTTCAAGCCATTCTCCTGCCTCAGCCTCCTGAGTAGCTTGGATTACAGGTGGCAGCCACCATGTCCAGCTAATTTTTGTATTTTTAGTGGAGATGGGGTTTCACCATGTTGGTCGGGCTGGCCTCAAACTCCTGACCTCAGGTGATCCACCCACCTCGGCCTCCCAAAGTGCTGGGATTACAGGCGTGAGCAACCTGGCAGGCCGAAAGATTTTAACTAGAAATCTAACAAAATTAAGTTATGCAAGGATGTGGAAAAAATTAGAACTCTTATTTATATATTGCCAGTTAGTGCAAAATATTACAATTAAAAAAACAAATTTGACTATTCATTATAAATTAGATATTCAACTACCACAAGACAATCTATTCTAATCCATCATTTCTGCCCAAATAAATGAAAGCAGATGTTCATAGACATACTTGTATTCAAACATTCCTAACAGTTTTATTTTTGTTAGCCAAAATCTGGAAACAACTCAAATGTTCATCAAGTGAAAGGATAAACAAAATGTGGGATCACCGTACAACCCAACACTATTGAGCAATGAAAAGGAACAAACTATTGATACATGCTGCAACACGGATGGACCTCAAATTTGTTATGCTAAGTGAAAATAGCCAGACGTAAAATTCTACATTTTATGTAATTCCATTTACACGGTGTTAGTAGCAAAGGCAACAATACAAAGACACAAAGAACAGCAGTGGTCACTTGGGTCTCGTGGTGGATATAGAGACTGCCTGTAAAGGTTCGTGAAGGAATTTTGGGTGTCACCAGAATTTCATACCCTTGACTGTGGTAACAACAGTTGCACAGTTCTTTTCAGTAAAAGACATCCCGTTATACAATTATGATGGATATATTTTATGATACATAAATGATACCTCATAGAGCTGTTTAAAAAGTTAGAAGAAAACAAGAGGATAGATAAGAAGTTTACCACTGAAGTTCAAAAATATGCAACCCCTGTATTCCAGGGCTCTAAGACTTTTATTAATTTATCCTTTTAAGTGTGAGTCCCTCATTGGACAAAGACGGTGGAAGCCTTTTTTGTTTCCCACTGGGTGGAAAACAAAAGAAAGTAAGAATTCTAACTATATAATTTTCAGCAAAGATTAGAGAACAAGAAACAGATGGCAGAATTATACATTTATGTGTATATATAAAAAACATTATATGTATAATATGTATGTATAATCTCTATACATATATATATAATTTTTTATTTGAAAGATCATTTGATAAAATCCAAACTTTAAACACGGAATAGATGAATCCCTAGAATACTTTAGTAACTGACTTCAAGATATTTTTAGATTTTATATTGGATGGGTCGCAACTGATAAAAATTGTTCCTTATCCTCTCTTTATGTAAGTAAAGTAAGACTGAAATGAGAATTTGGTCAGAAGACTAAATTGGGATGAAAAATTGTAGATCTGGTATATCTCTATCATGTAACCAGATATTTCCAAAGAGACCTAAAAAAACTGGCATTTAAGACAAACATATGGCCTCTCAAATAAATAACTGATCTCCAATAGAAAAATAATCCAAAATTTCTACATCATCTAAGACCTAAGGGCCTATTGATAAGTTTACTTTCAGACTCTGTAAAGAAACAGTTTATTGAGACAGCTAGTATCAATATTAGCAGAAAAATGTGCCAATTCCCCCAAACCTACTCACTGATGCTGCTTTGAAGAAGACGTTTAGCATCTAATAACTGCCTATGCCTTTAATTTCCAAGAAATTACTCAACAAAAATGGCATGTTCTTGTAGATATGGTAGCCATTATTTCAATCATAAATTTCATTGTTATAGAAAAGCAGATCCCTTGGTCTTCTCTTACTTGAATAGTATGAATTTCTAATAATTTCAACTCTATTTTTATGTATAAATCTTTAACTGTCCCACTGTGACCATTATCACCAGATTACTTCTTTCTCTTTTAAGAAACTACCCTATCAAATTTATCATCAAATTTATACACAGAGATTTACTCTATAACTAAAACTGCCAAAAGATGTTTAACTGAAAGACTGTAAACAGAGTTCCCAGAACGTTTTGTACCTTTAATTTATAGCTGATTTTAATATTTTAATATTTATTTTAATATTTTAATATTTGTTTTCCTAAAGTAAATATTAGAAAATTGTTGATCAGTAATTGAGAATTAGATAATCTTAAAAATATTTATGAAAAAATGAATGTATTAATATTGTTAAAAACACAAGTTAAAAAAATTAGCATTCAGGTTGATATTTTTAGTTATTATATAATCTTTGTAACAAGTTTGTTACTTTCTCCAGTGACAAGTAGCATAATCTTTCTGCTCAGGTTTTAACTTGAGGAGTACACAGATCTATCCTGACTATTTTAATAGAAAAGAAAATAATCATCCCTAGTACTTGTGTGTATAATACTTATTTTACCAGTAACCAAATTATGAAGTTATATGTTTGTTCAAGAATTGAGAGCATAATCCCAGCACTTTGGGAGGTCAAGGCTGGTGGATCATGAAGTCAGGAGATCCAGACCATCCTGGTTAACATGGTGAAACCCCGTCTCTACTAAAAATACAAAAAAAAAAAAAAAAAAAAAAAAAAAAATAGCTGGGTGTGGTGGTGGTCGCCTGTAGTCCCAGCTACTCCGGAGGCTGAGGCAGGAGAATGGCGTGAACCCAGGAGTCGGAGCTTGTAGTGAGCCCAGATCGCGCCACTGCACTCCCTGGGCGACAGAGCAAGACTCCGTCTCAAAAAAAAAAAAAAAGAAAAAGAAAAAGAAAAAGAAAAAAGAAAATTTGCAAGCAATTAAAATATATATTGCTCACTTTTCTGTAGTACCTAGTGCAAATATGATATATCATCTAGTCTGTTCTACAAAATTCTCCACAGTAATGCATGTAATTGACATTTTTTGGTTTCTTAATGTATACAGATAGTCAATACTTGCCTTGGGAAAAGTTATTATATAGATAGACAGTAGTGGTTCAAGGCTTTACCAAGGGACCATCTTATTTCTTTCAGGCTTTAAGTTAGAGCTCTGAAATTATAGTTTCTTTCTGTGTCTATTTCAAGCTGATACTTTAGTTTTTCCAAGTTATAGGTATTTGGATAGTTCTAAAATGGGTTCTATACATTTGTTGATTGAATTGCTAAGCTTCTGAGGGAAAATTTTAGTATTTAAAAAATAGCTCATTATTTGAAAGATATTAGAAAATATATTACATGAAGACAAACCTATGAAGATTCAAAATTATATATTTTTTAAAAAGATAGTATAGAAAATATCTAAGATTGAGTGTTGTAGACAATAAGTTTAAAACTTATCTGAACTAATGAGATGCATATATGTTTTGTTCCATGGAACTGAGAAATCAACAGTGCCTTCAATTACTTCACAATGCCACCTCAAAATCACATGGATTATGTCTTCCACATTATCAAAAACTTTGTTGTGATAATGAGTGAGAAACTCAAAGCTTTCCCACTAAGATCAGAAACAAGACAAAGATGTCCCTTCTCACCACTCATTTTTTTAATATCATACTAAAAGCCTTAACTAATGTAATAATAGAAAAAAGAAAATAAAAAGAAATGAAATGGATATAGGTTGGAAAGGAAGAAATGAAAGACATAATTACCTTTGTAGAAAATCTGAAATAACCTACAAAAATGTTTTCAACTTATATACAATTATAGCCAAATTGCTAGATGCAAGATTAATATACAAAAGTTAGTCAATTTTCTATAGTTTCTAGATACAATATCAAAGACATGATTCATAAAGAAAATAATAAGCTGGACTTCATTAAAATTAAAAATATATGCACAACAAGAGATATTTTCAAGAGCATGAAAAGACAATCCACATAATGGGAGAAAATATTTGCAACAGTCATATCTGATAAAAGACTGTTATCCAAATTATACAAATAACTCTTAAAACTCAGCAATCAGAAAACAGACAAACTGTTTTTAAAATGGGCATGAGACCTTAACAGACACTTCACCAAAGAGATATATCAAATAAGCATATGGGAAAATGCTCCGTATCTTGTCATCAGCAAAATGCAAAGTAAAACAACAGTAAGATACCACTGCACACCTATTAAAGTGGCCAAAATTTAGAACACTGACAAAACCGAATAATGAGAGGATGTAAAACAATAGGAAATATCATTAATTGCCACTGGGAATGCAAACTGGTACAGCCACTCTGGGAGACAATTTGAAGATTGCTTACAAAACTAAACATATTCTTACCATATGACCCAGCAATTGCACTCCATAATATTTACCAGAAGGAGTTGAAAACTTATGCATGGACTTACGTCCATACAGAAATCTGCAAAAGGATACTTGTACAAGTTTGGTTTATCATTGCCAAAAGTTGGAACCAACCAAGTTGTCCTTTAGTAGGTGAATGGCTAAATTGCAGTACATCCAGATAATGGAATGTTATTTAGCTCCAAAAAGGAATTCACAATCAAGTCATAAAAAGACATGGAGGGAACTCAAATACAGGTTACTAAGTGAAAGAAACTATATTCATGAATACTGCTAACTGAAAAAAACTACATAATGAATGATTTCATCTAGATGACATTCTGGAAAAGACAAAACAATGGAGACAGTAAAATGATCGGTGCTTACTAGAGATTGGGGGAAAGGAGGAATGAATAGGCAGAGTGTAAAGGATTTGAGGAGTAATTAAATGACTGATTGATACTACAATTATGGGTACATGTCACTATAAATTTATCTAAACCTACCAAATATACAACACTGAGAGTAAACCATAGTGCAAACTATGGACTCTGAGTGATAATGATGTGTCAGTTGTAATAAATGCAACATTCTGGTAGGAGATGTTGATAATGGGATAAGCTATGCATTTAAGGATTAGGGGGTATAGGCACATGCTTCCTGGAACTTAAAGTAAAATTTAAAAAAATCTCTGCCCCTTCCATTCAATTTTACTATGAACTTAAATCTAAAATATCAAAACTTATTAAAAACAACAATTTGTGGGTTGCAGGAAATTAAGAAATATCATTCATAAAAAATATATAATACAAAAAACTCTGTCTATGAAAGCTCAGGCTAGATCATGTTCTAGAGGCATTTACTCAAGACCAATTATTCGTATAGTCTGTCTATTGATCCAATATGCAAAGGATATTCTTCTTCCTGAGAACAGTTGCAGCTTCTGCTAAATTTGCTGAAGAATTATCAGACCTTTCACTTAGTTTATTGAATCTTATAGTGCCATGTGACTTAAAATTTGGATACACCAAAAAGTAATCTTTAGCAGTTAATTAAGTCGTTAGAAATAATGTTACTTGACTATTCTTACGTAACAGTCCCCTGATGTTATCTTCATCCAGCAGTATTTTAATCTTTAATCTTATGAAATGAAAGCGTATGACTGTGGTTTGTAATTTGGAAACCATCAATGCCTAGTGTATTTGGAAATCTTATGCAAATTACTGATACATGCAGCTATTTGAATGGATCCCAACTGTATTGTGCCTAGTGAAAAAAAAATCGAACCATAAAAGGTTATTATACTGTATACAACATTATTTATCTTATACAACATTCCTGAAATAACAAAAATTCTAGAAATAGAAAAATGATTAGTCATTAGCTAGTGGTGCAAGATGGAAGGAGTAGTTAGGGAGAAAAGTGGCTTCTAAAAGATAGCATGAGGAATTGTTGTGATGTAACTGTTCTGTATATTAACTATGATAGCAGTTACACAAATTTGCACATATGCTAAAATTACTTGGAATTAAATATACAAATACCCACAAATGAGGGCATGTAAAATGGTGAAACGGTGAATAACTTTAGTGGATTGTATCATGGTCAATTTTCTAGTTGTAATATGATATCATAGCTATGCAAGATGCTAGCAGAGGGAGAAACTGAGGTAAAGTTACTGAAGATATTTTTCGCAGCTGCGTGTGAATCTAAAATTACCTCAAATCATTTATTTCAAAAAAATTGATCATATAAGTGCAGGTATAATTCTGGGTACCTTTTTGTTTCATGAATCTATTTGCTATCCTTCTGCCAACAAATTGTTTAGATTACTGTAACTTTATTGTAAGCCTTGTAATCACGTAAGGCAAGTTTTCCAGCATTGTTTTTCTCTTTCATTGTGTTATTCTAGACCTTTGAATTCACTGTGTAAATTTCAGAATCAGCTTGTCAAACTTCTTTTTAAAGGCTCACACAATTTTGATTGGAGATTGAATTGTATTTAAAGATCATTTAAGGACAATTGACATTTTATCAAACCATGCTTGCATCCTAGGGATAAAATCTACTTGGTAATGGTGGATCAGCTTTTTACTTTTTTTTTTTTTTTTTGAGATGGAGTCTCACTCTGTCACCAGACTGGAGTGCAGTGGCATGATCTCAGCTCACTGCAACCTCTGCCTCTCAGGTTTAAGCAATTATCCTGCCTCAGTCTCCTGAGTAGCTGGGACTACAGGCACGTGGCACCACTCCCAGCTAATTTTTGTATTTTTAGTAGAGACGGCATTTCACCATGTTGGCCAGGATGGTCTCGATCTTTTGACCTCAGGATCCACCCTCGTCTGCCTCCCAAAGTGCTGAGATTACAGGTGTGAGTCACTGCACTAGGCTGGTGGATTAGCTTTTTGATGTGCTGCTGGATTTTGTTTGCTAGTATTTTGTTCAGGATATTTTCATCTAAATTCATCAAGGATATTGTCCTGAAGTTCTTTTGTTGTGTCTCTGTCGGGTTTCAGTGGCAGAATGATGCTGGCCTCACAGAATGAGTTAGAAAAGAGTCCCTCCTCCTCAATTCTTTATAATAGTTTCAGTAGGAATCATGTCATTTCTTCTTTACACATCAGGTAGAATTCAGCTCTGAATCCATCTGGTCCTGGGCTTTTTCTGATAGGTAGACTTTTTATTACAGATTCAATTTGAGAACTAAAAATTGGTCTGTTTAGGGATTTAGTTTTTTCCTGATTCAACCATAAGAGGCTGTATGCTTCCAGAAATTCATCCATTTCTTCTAGATTTTCTAGTTTGCATGCAAATTCTCTCAGCCTTTTTTTGCCTGAAAAGTATTTTATTTTTCAGACTTTGTGTATGAATAATAAGTATTCAAAAGTATTTTATTTTTCAAACTTTGCTTATGAAGCTTAGTTTTGCTAGATATGAATTACTGGTTGGATTTTTTTTTCTTTAATAATTCTGAATACAGGATCCCAATCTCTTGTGGCTTGTAAGGTTTCTGATGAAAGGTCTGTTGTTCGCCTAATGGGGGTTTCTTTTTAGGTCACTTTCCCTGTTTTCTTGGTGACTTTAACATTATTTCTTTCAATTCGACCTTGAAGAATCTGATGTCTATATGTATTGAAGATGGCTATCTTATATAGTATCTCACAGTAGCATTTCCTAAATTTGAAGTTAATTTCTCTAGGAAGGTTGGGAAATTTTTCACGGATGATATACTCAAATACGTTTCCCAAGTTGTTGCTTTCTCTCCTCGTCTTTCAAGGATGCCAGTGAGTGGTACTTTTGGTCTCTTTACATAGTCCCATGTTTATTAGAAGTTGCTTATTCTTCTTTAGTGTTTTTTCCTTATTTTTGTCTGACTGAATTATCTCAGGGAACCAGTGTTTGAGTGTTGACATTCTTTCCTCACCTTGGTCAATTCTGCTGTTAATTATAAAAGTCTTGGAGTGAGTTTTTCAGCCCTATCAGATCAGTTTTCTTTTTTTTTTTTTTTTTTTTTTTTTTTTTGAGACGGAGTCTCACTCTGTCGCCCAGGCTGGAGTGCAGTGGCCGGATCTCAGCTCACTGCAAGCTCCGCCTCCCGGGTTCACGCCATTCTCCTGCCTCAGCCTCCCGAGTAGCTGGGACTACAGGCGCCCGCCAGGTCGCCCGGCTAGTTTTTTGTATTTTTAGTAGAGACGGGGTTTCACCATGTTAGCCAGGATGGTCTCGATCTCCTGACCTCGTGATCCGCCCGTCTCGGCCTCCCAAAGTGCTGGGATTACAGGCTTGAGCCACCGCGCCCGGCCTGATCAGTTTTCTTAAAATGGCAATTTTATCTTTCATCTCCTGTATCATTGTATTGTATTCCTTAGATTCCTTAGGTTCCTTGGGCTGGGTTTTGACTTTCTTCTGGATGACAATGATCTTGCTTCCTATTCATATTCTGAATTCTATTTCTGTCATTTTGGCCATTTTAGTCTGGTTGAGAAACATTTCTGGGGAAGTAGCCTGGTTTTATGGAGACAAGAAGATACTGTGGCCTTTTGAGTTGCCAGAATTCTTGTGCTGGCTCTTTCTCATCTGTGTGGGCATATGTTACTTCATTCTTTGAAGTTACTGTGCTTTGGAGGGGATTTTGTTTTTGTTTCTTGCTTTTATCTTTTTTGATGCTCTTGGAGGTTTGATTGTGGTATAAGAGGGGTTCAGTCGACTGAGCTTATTACAGGAAAATTTTAGGGGGTCAAGGCTCAGCTCAGCACTCCTAGTCTGCATGCTCTAACTCTGGGGGGGTGGTACAGGGCCCTCATCTTTGTTCTCTGGCCCCTCAAAGTTAGAAACCTGCTGCACTGGAGGGGTTGAGGTGTTCTTGTCCATTGGCCACAACACTCCAATGGGTAGTGTTGGCCAAAACATTTCATCAGAAGGTGGCAGCAGGATCTGTGATTGCTCATTCATGCCAGCAGCCATGGCAGCATGGTGAGGTGCACATGCATTGGTTAGGCTGGGGTACTGGTGGAAGTGGGGCTGTGGCATTTCTGCACATGCTCACATTGGCAGCAGGTTGCAGGTGGGGATGAGATTGCAGTGTCCATGCTCACTCTTATGCTGGTGGAAGTGAGGGCAGGTGGCTGGCAGGCTGGGGCTGCCAACCTCTAAGCAAGTATTCACACCATCAGTAGTGGCAGTGTATGGGTGGGTGGGTAGGTTTGCTTGCATCCATGTGCATATTCATGCCAGTGGTGTTGGCGGCATTGGGGGTTGGGGCCACTACTGACCATGCACTTGTTTGCAGTGACAGTGGTGGCAGCATAGGAGAGGGCAGAGCTGCTGACATCAATGCACATGTTTGCGCTGGCAGCGGTGGCAACACAAGGGATTGGCAGGGTTGCAGGCATTCATGCTGGCAGTGGCAGCACAGCTGAGTGCCCACACATTAGCATGGGGGAGCAATGGTGGGTTGCACTCAGGCTGGCAGCAGAAGCAGGTTGTACATGCACACGCATGCCAATAGGGGAAGGGAAGTGAGGTCCACTTGCAAGTGCCTTCCAGCAAAGTGGTGTTGGGTGGCTGTGGGTAAATCCATGCTATAAAAGTGGCACAGGAGAGGCTGCAGTGAGGGTAGGGTGCAGGTGGGTTGGTGCATGTAAGTTGGGGCTTCTCTGCTGGAGCTCTGAAATCAGAAGCAGTCTGTCAGTGAAGGACATATGATGAGGGACCCTGTGAAGCATCCTGGGTGGTCATCTGATGCACTGCCAGTGGACATTGCCACGCAGGGACCGCAGGAGAGGCCCACAGACAGGGACATGCTCACATTGGACTGGCCCTGTCTCATAGGCATGACTGTCCTGTTCTGTCCTGCTCTGTCATGCTCTGCCATGAGCTTCCCAATGGCCAAACTCTATTAGAGGAAGCATGGTGAGCCTTGGGGGATGGGAGTCCCTGGTCATGCTCCACTGCAGACATTCAGGCACAAAACCCTCTAGGCTCTGCACAAAACCCTCTGGGATCCGCATAACCTGGAGTCCTGCTCCTGCCATTTCTCTAAGCAACTCTTTGTGCCAGCTCAAGTGTGAGTAGGGGTTGTGGGATCCCTGCTATCCAGATTCTGGAAGTCTGTGTTGGGAACAGGCTGCTCCTCACATGTTCGGTTCATCTGTTCTCGAGGAGTCACGGGTGGGCAGAAACAAGTCGTGGTGCTTGGTAGCCCCATGTAGAGTTCCCAGCTTTTTCCCCCTTCATTGAATGGAGGGAGGACGCAGATGTTGGACTTTGCATCCCTCCAAAAATCTGCTCAGACTCTACCAGTCTTTCCAATGTCCCAGTCTCTTGGTGGCAGACATTTCTCTTGACTGCATCTAGTTGGCTATCTTGGCTTAGAGTCACTCATATATTTCAGTATATACATTTATATCAGGATTACATGTGGTATATGTTTATATCATGTTTAATTATATATTATAAGTGATATAAATACATGATGTTTTGTTTATTCAGCATAAAAATAAATGAAGTGCTGAGAAATGCCACAACATGAATGAACATTGAAATCATGTTAAGTGAAAGAGATTAGTCACAAAAGTTCACATATTATGTGGTTCCATTTCTATGAAATGTCCAGATTACATAAATCCATGAAGACAAAACACAAGATTGTTGTTACCAGGAGTTAAGGGGAGGAGTAATGGGGAGCAACTTCTTAGTGGGTACAGAGTTTTCTCTTAGTGAGATGAAAATCTTTTGGAATTCGATATAGGTGACAGTTGCACAACACTATGAATGTGATGCAGGACAGTTTTAAAATAAACACAACTGCCACACAGAGGAAATTTTAAAGCTCGCTCTACTGGGATTGTGAACCCCATATTTGGGGCTTAGCCCAAGAGGCTTTGGCAAGGGAAAAATTCAAGAGTAAGCTGGTGGTGTTAGGCAGCTATCTTTTATTGAACAGTACTGCTTCTTGAGGAGCAAGATTAACTCATAGGCTGTGCACCCAGAGTCAACAATGTGCAGGCTCTTGGCAACTGCATTTACATTCATGTAAACTCACTTCCAGTTACACGCAGATTAAGGGACTGGCCAATTCAAATGGAGGTGTGAATTACTTAGAACTTTCTACAAAAGGGGCAGTAACTTTGGGGTGGTTGCCATGGCATTCATAAATTGTCATGGTGCTGGTGGGAGTGTCTTATGTCAAAGAGCAATGAGGGCAGCTAGAGATCACTTTTGTCACCATCTGCTGATTCCTGCCAGTTTCTTCACTTTAGACTTTCTGGGTCAAATATTGTTTTGGTCAGCAGGTTTATCACCAGAAACAAGTCTTGCTAGTTTCCCTACCTCAAATGCACTAAATGCCACTGAATTGGTCACTTTACAATGGTTACTTTTATGTTATGTAAACACCTTCTAAAAATCAGCATCAAAATTTAAAATGTAAAAGGAAGAAAGAAAGATAACCTTTATCCTATATGCCAAAGATCATAGATAAGATGTCAGTCACTTCAGGCTTTGATGCCTTTTGTAATCTTAGGAACTATACTGCTCCTCAGACTGAGCTTTTATTTTTGCTTTTCCTCTTACCTAGAAAGCCCTTTGTATGCCTTATTGATTGGCTTATTACCTACTCATCCTTCAAGTGTAAGCTGTTATCTCTGTGGGAACTCTAGTCTGAACACCAGGCTGGAATAATTGCTCTAGTTCTAATTACAATATAGTGAAATTATCTGTTTGCACTCCTGTCTCTTCAAAATGTTCCTAAGTGTTTGAAGGCATGAATTGGGTTTTAGTGACTTTTGCCAAGTGTTAACAGCGCTTACCATATAACCTGGTTTCTTAGCTCAGGCTCCTATAACAGAATACCATAGACTCTGTGGCTTAAATTATCGACATTTACTTCTAACAGTGCTAGAGGTTGGAATTCCAAGATCAATGTGTTAGCAGGATTGGGTTACTGGCAAGGCCCCTTCTCCTAGTTTTCAAAGCCATTTTCTTGCTGTGCCTTTACGTGGCAGACAGAGAGCTAGCCAGCTCTTGGTTGCATCTTATAAGGGCAGTAATCCCATCGTGATGTCTAATTATACTTACCAAAAGTCTGCCCTTCTAATACCATCACATTGGGATTAAAGGTTTGGAGAAATGCAAACATTCTATACATTTTACTTGGGGATGAGAGAGACAGAGGGAGAGAGAAGGAAGGAAGGGAGAAACCAGGTTCCCAAAAAGCCAGTTTAAGTACTTGATAGCAATTTCAGGCAAGGTACAGTCTGAAAATCCTGACTTTGAAAGCAAATCTAGAAGGAGGTTCTGGTGTGAACTAAATATTCTGTCAGAACTGCAATGATAATAACTTTATTTACATCAGATAGGGACTCTAGGTATGGCCAGGCATGGTTGCTCACGCCTGTAAACCCAGCACTTTGGGAGGCCGAGGTGGGCAGATCACAAGGTCAGGAGTTTGAGACCAGGCTGACCAACATTGTGAAACCCTGTCACTACTAAAAACACAAAAATTAGCTGGGTGTGGTGGCGTGTGCCTGCAATCCCAGCTACTCTGGAGGCTGAGGCAGGAGAATCACTCGAGCCCGGGAGGCAGAGGTTGCAGTGAGCTGAGATCACGCCACTTCACTTCAGCCTGGGCGACAGAGCAAGACTCTGTCTCAAAAAAAAAAAAAAAAGAACTTCGAGTATCTTTGAACAATATCCATTAAGAGACAAGACTGATACAGGAAAAGGAAAAGGAAGCATGGGTCAAGATGTTTAGCCAAGATTTTTACTGAACTATTTCAGTATAATTTATAATTGCAATCCAGTACAGTTTGTCTCTGTTTTTTTTTGGGGGGGGGGCAGGGATTTGTGTCCTTCTTATGGTTTAGTCATTGTTTATTCCTTTATTTTTCCTTGGTTCTCTAATGAAAAATAAAATTCAAACTTACCTTCTCCACTAATTCACAACAAATTAATTCCCTAAAACAGGATAAATAGACATGATAAAAATATTTTGTAGCATATATTTTGTACACATAGTCTTATTTTCTCCTCTTAATTAGTTACATTAGGCAGGATTATATTCAATTTATGGGCCTATGTACTGAGGCTCAGTGAAATATAAAATATTTTCCCAGGTTATCAAGCAAATTAGTGGTAAAAACTTAGGTGGGCTATTCCTAACTTTCTCATAAGATTTAATAGTAAAGCACACTCAGAAATGCAGGGAGAGCTGAGCACTCACAGAAAATGGGAAACCCAGAAAGGATTGAGAAGTGGCCACATGAGAATATTAATCCTTCATCTTTTTGGTTTATTCAAATGATTGTGGGTTGACAACTTCAATTAGAAAGAAAATGAGTAATTTTGTAACAACAGCATGGTCTCAGGAGTTGGAAAAACATGCAATTGAAGGCCATTTACTAGTTTTGCCATTTAATAGGTAAGGTGTTCTCAAACCTTATCTGGAAATGTGCTTCCTCATTTTCAAATGGGGATAATAGTTGTAGTATTGTGATATTACTAGGATTAAATGAGGCAATATAAGTGAAAATCTCTCTGATATATTAGTGCTCAGTAATTGTATTTCCATTTTCTGCTTTTCGATTTCATTTTTTGCTTAGAATAATGCTAAAATCTTAATTTTTAAGATGTTTTCTGAATTCTGGTCAAACCCTTTCATTATACCTAGAATCAACCTAAGAATGGAAATGAATTCATAACTTGTGTTTGAGAGGACTGAAAACCCTAGTGACCTCTTCCAGGTAAGATAGGCAAGAAATCTTTTTAATTCAATTCAGAGTAAGTAATGAATTCAATTTGTTAAAATTGATTATATTCTTCAGAAAAGTTAGATCCAAATGAAATGAATCTAATAGGAAATGTGCTTCTATATAAGCAGTGTACTTTTTTACTCACCTGAATCTCATATCTGAAATGTTAAAAATCATTTGAACAAAGGGAGCTAGGACAATTACAGTAGTCCCTCATGACCAGTGGGGGATATGTTCCAAGACCACCAGTGGATGCCTGAAACTGAGGATAATGCTAAATTATATATATATATACACATATATACACACACACACACATATACACACACATATATGTATGCACATATATATATGCACACACATATATACACATACATATATGTGTACATACATATATATGATGAAGTTTATAAATTAGGTCCACTAAGAAATTAACAACAATAATAGAAAAATTATAACAAACCATAATAATAGCTATGTGAAGGTCATCTCTCCCCATCTCTCAAAATTCATATTGCATTGTACTTAACTATTTTTGGACAGCAGTTCACCATGGGTAACTGAAACAACTGAAACTGAAATTGAAATTGTACCTTTAATTCATTTTCCAGTACAATTTGTGTATGTGAATACTTTATTTTTACAACTAACATCTTAATTTACATGGTCCCAAATTATGTGTTTATATTTGGCAGAATATATATGGGTATATTCAACACAGTGGTACAGATACCATATTCACTCTCTAATATGCATGTGTATAAATGTGTTGTGCATATATATGCATATATGTTAATGTATATATGCGTGCGTCCGTGTATGTGTGTGTGTGTGTATGTGTATAGTGTGGAGTTTGAAGTTAGTAGGCCTGGCTATGAGATGTTAAGCAATTTACCTAATCTTTCTAAACCACACTTTTTCTTATCTAATGAATATAATAATAATAATATCTAGAAGCCTGAACAACAAAGTGAAACTCCTTATCTCCAACATTTAAAAATAAAGTTAGCTGGGCACAGTGATCCTTGCCCAGCTCCTCAGGAGGCTCAAGCAGCACTTGAGCCCAGGAGGTCAAGGCTGCACTGAGTTATGCTCGTGCTACTGAATTCCAGCCTGGACAACAGAGTGAGACCTTGTCTCAAAAGAAACAGAAAACAAAACAAAACAAAAAAACTCTAGAATGGAGAGTATCTATGGGAATTAGATAAAAGAAGAGAAAATCAACATATACATGGAAAAAATATTTATGTAACTATGCAACCATTCATTATTATTGTTCACTTTTAATCCACTGCTGTCATGGAAATTTTCTTTTTCCGGTGAGGAAGCTCATTTATAACATTAGTTTAGAAACCCTTGTATCTCTCCTTTTCTTTTCACATGTGAGAACTCTCAACATTCTATAGCCAAAGTCAATATTCTTAATCATTTTCCTTCGCCACAAAACCAAAAACACAAAATCTTATTTTTTTCCTCCTGTATTTTATTTCTTAGGTAGTGAGATCATCTCGTAGAGGGAGAAGCTGCCTATCCTCTGTGCAGAAGGGAAAACCCTCCAATAACAACGACTGTGATGGGTGTTGAAATATGCCCACAATGGACAGAATATCTTTGTGTTATGATTCCTGCTCCTGCTTTATTACAATTATTAACACTTACTGAGAGTTATATATGTGCGAGCAACTGTGCTAAGCACTTTCCACTATTTAACTCACTTAAACTTTATAACAGCCCTATGAAATATTTATTATTTCCTTATTGCCATTGTAAAGATAAGGAAAGTGATGCTTTATGAGTTTGAAGACCTACAAGTACTAAAGTCAGAACCAGAATTTAATTAAAGTTTTCATACCCTTAACCAGCATGTCAGCTAATAGGAAAAGAAAGTTCGAATGAGGAAGAAGCCAAACCTCCAGCCATGGGTTCAGCTGACTCAGATGCCACATGATATCACAGAGTTTGTTAGGGACTTGTACAGTATCTGAAACATCATCTGGTTTCTACAACCTTGATGGTTCCCACGAGATATCATTGCTATGATATTCTAGGTTGCATTCTATGATCCACTGGGCTCTTTCTCCTAATGCGCAGTTTTTTTTTTTTTTTAAAGGAATAAAACAGTGAACTTTTTATGCATTATTTTTTTCCCAACTCATTGTTATTCTCTGAGGCAGATCTTCTGTTAGTTTTGAACAAAATATCAAAAGCAAAGACATATTACATACTGTTCTGTGAAATGTTAATAAATGTGTTCAAAGTCACTGGCAAAATTTTGGCTGAAGAAAAGAAGTACATCATAAATAACACGATTTCAGGTATGTTACTATAGCCCGAAAATGTTGGAGCAAAATCAGTTCAGCTTGCTTTGTGTGGGGACCATCTGCTTTTTCTATTGTAAAGAATACTAGGCATTTGCTTTCAAGAAACTTAAAAATAACTGATAATCTGAACTTCAATGTCTCCAAAAGGAGGAGACAAACAATCCAGTTTACAAAAATTGACATTGTGTTGAAATATATATATTTGAGAACATGTTTTAAAAGCAGAGGCAATTACTTCCTCCCTCTTGGTGGTGCTCTTTGGTGAACATTTAAAATGATATACTTGCTATTTGCCAAACAAGTCAGCTTCTGGCAGTGTGGTCAGTAACTTTAGGTTAACTAACTTTTTCCAAGTAAAATTCACTATTAGAATATTTTTAAAAGGAGAAGGTAGAATACAAGTAAAAATAAAATAATTAAAAACTCTACTAATACTTTCATCTCTCTCATCTTATGCATTCAGCAAATTAATTTATGACTCACACTTAAAACTGTCTACTTTTTATGAATATCTACATGCAATCCAGAAGCAGATCATGCAGCCAGTTTACAAATCAATATACTTAAGCCTTGTTTTGTTTCTTAAGTTATTTTGGGGGATGAGATGTAAATATGAGAAGAAAGGATGAAAAGAAATATCAAATGGCATAATAAATTATTATATTTTTACTTCTATTCCACTTCTTGCTTTTTAAAAGACTGTAATGTTCTCACATCATTACAAGGTAAGGAGAAAGTATTTACACTCAAATTCTTCCCAAGCCGTGCTGAAAGTCCTCATAGATGACCTCACTATGCTCTATGAAATCCTCTTGTTACATGAAGTCAACTTTTTTACTTTTCTTCATTCGAAATTGTATAATGCTTCTGCCCCTGCTAACACCAAATGCAATGCTGGGCTACTGACACTTGCTTAAGATGTCACCATTCCTGCTGTTGAGCCTGCCTTTTCTGAGGTTGCTGGTGCTTAATATTGAAAGGAGCCAACATTACATACTGTCCTAAAGACATTTATTTCACTCCAAGTCATTTCCTGCGATCATGGTTTCCAGGATCTACTGAGGATAATCCTCCTCAGAGGAAGATTAGTCCTCCTCTCCCAAATCCAAGCATTAGATACCTAAGGTCAAAGGGATGACAAGTGTTCTAAGAGCAACATTTTCTGTGGCTGCCTAAGTGGCTAAAACCAGTGATGATCTTGTGCTTTCAGTGGCCAAGGACCTTTTGTCTCTTCATCCTTACTACAGTTCTTCTTTCACTTTAATCCTTAGACAGATGAACCCTATCAAAACCATATTAAAAGACATCCCACTCCCAATATCCAGACCATGCAGCTTGTGTCTTCTGGCAGCCCTTTCACGGTAAGAACATATATAGGGTAAATATAAGGTTTGTCATTCACTTTGGTATAATCGGAGCAATAGAATTAAATGTAAGTTACTGGTAATCATTATTTTTCTAAACTTCCAGAAACATCCTTAATATTTGTTCTTCCTATTATCAAGGGTACAGTTCTTTCCTTACCCCGACCCTAGGCTTTCAGTTTTGTCCAACGGTATATGTGATATACCTCTAGAGAATGCAATTCTACACCACTGAATGAGGAAGGCTTTTATTTGTACTAGGCACTACAGTCTTGACTAAATCATAAACGGGGCTTATCTCATTAGGTTTTTCCCTTGTAAAAAGTATCCCAAAAGAATTATTTTGACTCAGGATGAAAAGGTGCATACATTTCAGTAGATATATTTTCTCTCACTCTGCAAGTGCCAAAGTCCATGACTATAGGATGGGGGAGGAGCAAAGGAAAATAACTGATATCGTGACTTAAATTTCTTTTCTTTCTTTCTTTCTTTCTTTCTTTCTTTCTTTCTTTCTTTCTTTCTTTCTTTCTTTCTTTCTTTCTTTCTTTCTTTCTTTCTTCCTTTCTTTCTTTCCTTTCTTCTTTCTTTCTTTTTCTCTTTTTCTTGTTGCTGTTTTGAGATTGAGTCTCACTTTGTCACTCAGGCTGGAGTAAAGTGGCACAATCTCAACTCACTGCAACCTCCACCTCCTGGTTCAAGCGATTCTCCTGCCTCAGCCTCCTGAGTAACTGGGATTACAGGTGAGCACCACCAAGCCCAGCTAATTTTTGTATTTTTACTAGAAGCAGGGTTTCACCATGTAGGTCAGGCTGATCTCGAACTCCTGACCTCAAATGATACACACACCTCGACTTCCCAAAGTGCTGGGATTACAGGCATGAGCCACCACGCCTGGCCTGCCTTATGTTTCTTAAGCACAGCAATAAGTGCTTATATAAATTAACTCATTTGGCTACTACCATATACTTGAGATACAAGTACTAGAGCTGAGAATATTGAGGCTCAAAATGGTTAACAAACTTGCCCCAGATCAAAGTGCTACTAAGTGGCAATCTTTGAATCTCTGTCTGGCTTTTCCAGGAACTTTTTTTTTTTTCCTTTTTTCCTTCCTTCCATCCTTCCTTCCTTTCTTCCTTCCTTCCACTTGCGTTTTTTGTTTATTCTTGGTATGGCAACAAGAACGCCTTATAAATCTTAGATTTTGGTTGAAAGGGTGCCATCTGTATGTGCAATGCCATGTTATCTTAAACAATAAATAATAATAAACAGTTACTCTTAATTGAATGTATCACGTATCAAGTTTGATGTTGGTTAGGAAACCATCTTAAGAATATCATGGTAATAATTTTACCAAAAAACAAAACAAAAAAATGAAAAGAAAATGATACTTTAAATGACTGAAACTGTTTAGAATGCACTCATGAACTCTTGTGAGTATAGGAATTAGAAATCTTTGTGTGCTCATGACTAGATGTTCCTTTTCTTATTATCTAAAGTTTGCTGTAAAATAGAAGATAAACATGTGGAATACATATGAAATCATCCGTAATAAAGTTTTCTAAAAATAATTAAACTAAATATCAATGAACCTACATTTAAGAAATCTTGTACAAGGTGGGCTAGACAATCAGACTGATGGCAGAAGTAAGAAACTGAGATTTAGAAAGAACAAGATCTGGTTATGGGTGAGAGCTCTAGCACTTGGTGGATTAAAAATCCTTTTCTCAAATGATGGAGATGAAAACATGTTCGTCAGCTTTCTTGGGGACAAGAGCATGGAAGTTTCTAGAAGGAGCTCAGGAGAAGCCAATACATGGTCCAAAAGAAGATAGGAACACCGTATGCATTGCATGTCATATCTGAGATTATGATAATATTTTGTCTTGAGATCAATGGTTTTAAAAAGTGGCAGAAATGTTATATTTGTTTGTCTAATTTTTTTATTGCCATCTTCCCAGTCAGTAATAAAGATCTACTCAATATATTGGTTGTTATAAGAACACATGTTGATTTTCCTTACAGATGTTGTATGAGAACAGGTAATGACCTTTTTTTACTGCGGAAAAGGTTAGGTCATCCTATAAGGATGCCATCATATATGAGACTTAAGATGCAGCAATAGATTTTAAAGTGGCCCAATAAAAAGTGCTTTTCGGCCCAATAAAAAGTGCTTTTCAGCCCAATAAAAAGCAAAAGGACATTATTAGAATTTCAGGAACTTTGTTCTCAGCCTGGCCCGGACTCTTGAACTTCAAGAGTCTTGGAGACAGCATTCATCTCTTTTGCTTCAGTAAATGTGTGGCCTTGATGAAAGGTGTTTTAATTAATTTTTCTCTGTTAATCCTCATAAAGTTGTTGGAAACACATAATAACTTCACTTTAGAAATGAATAAAATGAAAATATGAATAATTTACCCAAATTTTCACAACAAGGGAGGGTAGCTCTTGAATTTAAAAGCAGGTCAGTTTGAATCTCAAGAATATAATCTTAAGTGCTACAATATGTTATACAGTAAGAATGCTAAGAAGCTATTTGCTTGTCATTTCTTGATGAACTTTCTTTTCTTTAGTCATATAATTGTGGTTAGTCTGATACTCACTTTGATTAAGAATTCTGATCAGACAGAATACCACAAAGAGGGCAATAGTTTAACCAGTACTACAGTTTACATTTATTTAAAAAAACACTTATTGATTTTCTACTATGTAAGAGTTACTGTGCTAAGCACCATATGAATCAACATGAACTTGATATTAAAAATAATGCAGAAAGGAAATATTACAGAATGGTTTCTGGGCTAACTTCCTATACAGACAGCCAATTCCAATATTCTTCTGGACCACCTGAACATTTCAACTAAATTAAGCATATATAATCATCAGACATCTAACTAAGAAAGGAGGAGGCCTCTATATTGGGTGCAGCAAATAAATTAGAAATATTTCAGAAAGATACAAGGTAATAGCCTTCATCCCCTCTTTACTTCATTGCTTTTTCCTCATTCCATGGTAGAATATTATTACACTGAAAACACTAGAAAATAAATGGAAAGAATGAGATGCTACTCATATATCTTGGAACAGAAATTTGCTGAGGTAGGCCTCTGTATCAGTTATTTGGGTTTTTTTCTCATCGAAGATCATGTTAACTGAGGTGGGCATCCAAGTTTGTCCTGATTAGGCAAAGCCGGCACTTAGCAGCCTGTTACCTGATCTGTCCGGCCCCAATCTCCAAGCTCCTGTCAATTTCAAAAGGATTAGCTCTTCCATAGTCCTTCCACTCTCAAGTGTGGTAATCATTTAATGGCATATTTCTTTCTAAGAATCGGTTGAAAAGGAAATGTATATCTGTTATTGACCCCACCGCTTTGTCTGACTTAGGGAAACACATTCAGAAGTGGTAAAAATTGAATAATGGATCTGGTGAAGTTGCGTTGCTGAGTGTGACGTAAACTCTGCTACATTACACATTGCAAGCTGCAATATACTATTTTCTGAGTATTTAAAGTTAGTCCAGCCAAAAATAACATCTACTTCCTAGGGTTATTGTGAAGATTAAATAAGCTGGTATGTGTAAAGGCTTAGGACAATATTGTAAGCACACTCAAACCTCAGCTAGTATCATTTTTATTTCATTGTGTTTGTGTTGTCAGGACAATGCAAAACATATGAATAGTCCTCAGTAAAGATTCCTGACTAAAGAGACTGGCAACTCTTTTTCCCATTTTATATCAAATAAATGTCATAAAATTATAGCTAGAATTTAAAAAAAAGACTATCAAGACTTTTCATTTTAAGGTGGCAGAATAAGGATATGTTTTTCTATTGTTATCTCTGAAAGTAGAGGGAGGATAAGAAGTACACACGTAAACTCTTCTGTCTAACTAGGACACACTGTAACCCCACATGCAATATTTGAGGAGTGTTGTTAGGCCAAGAAAAGTTTATATCAAGCATGCCTGCTGCCACAGGTGCAGCAGACAGGATTAGGAGAATCCAAAGAGTCTCAGGCCAGGTGCCTCACCCTGAGAGACGAAACCAACTCTGTTGTTACGAATAATGGCAACAAGAGACATGAGCTACTGAGTTTATTTCTCTGGATCCCGCTAGATACTACAGATTAGAACTGCTGGAATAATAAAAGAATCCACAGAAGTAGCATTAATGAAGGATTTATCCAAAGGTAAAGCAGAGAGGAAGAGAGGCCAAGTTGTGACCAGCCAGCTATCTGTCAGAATAAGGAATGTCTAGAAGAAAATCAAACCAAAGCGTTTGTATTCTCTCGTTCTCTCTCTCTCTCTCTCTCTCTCTTGCTCTCTCTCTCTCTCTCTCTGTCTCTCTCTCTCTCCCACACACACATACACACACACGCGTGCACACACACACACACTGTTCCAGGTTTTAATTTTTTCTAGATCAGAATGCTAGCCCTTCCTTCACATAAACTGCTTCAAAATAACTTTTCTCAGAAGAATGTAAATCATTCAAATACGAGTAAGAGTCTTCGGACAACAAGAGCTTAAAGCAGGCACAGAAAGAAAACAAAGACAAAACGACATGGCGGGGGAAGGACATTAAAAAAAAGTTGCCATTGTTTGGTGATGACATTGAAGAGAAAAATCAAATGACACAGAAATAAAGGTCACTTTAAAATATAAAAAAAGAGGAGACTGAGTACAATTGAAAAAATAAATGCCAGAATGTACAAGACTAAGAAACAATTAGCAAAATAACTTAAAATAAATAAAAAGTTAAAAAACACATAAAATGGGAGATGTGGCCTCTATAAAGATGAGAGATGAAGAAAAGTAAAACAATACTTATTTGAATTTATTTAATTAGAATGCCATTCAGAAATCATTCAAAGCTTGAATCTAAGCTTTGAGGCGTCAGTAAAGCATGTCTCCAGAATAACTGATTCCGAATGACAAATTTCAAGACTTTTTCGGATAAACTGTTGTGATTTCAAAGATGAGAGAAAGAGAGAGGCAGAGACAGAGATTCTCGTATGTACAGGAAAAGGTAATAAAAATAGGCAGCTCTCAGACATGTATACAAAAAAATTCCCATGTTGGAAGAGAGGTCTATTATTAGAAATCTAATCAAGATAAATTGCTAAACAGGGAATGAAGAAAGTCGTAAAATAGATATTCCACACACACACAGACAAATACAGCAGTCTCATCGAGTCAGAAACAATATTTCCTTCTAGTCTGCTTGATAACATGGATTATTCCTGTAGTCTAAGACATTTTGTTGGGTGTTCTAGTTATTTGTGTACTTGGCTTTCTCGTCCATACTTAAGCCCCTCTTTTTTTGCACATAGATTGGGCTCAAGGCAAAGCTGTAGCCCAATGATAAATAGTCTGAGATTACAATCAGGAATTCCATGACTTACTTCTCTAATTATTAATAATTGTATTTCATGAAAAATAAAACTCTTGGATAAACAAAGAGTTTTAAAAGTCTGTTCTGGTATGGTTTTGTGTGATAAATATTCCTCTGTGTGTAAGTCTAAGTCGTGTGGAATAATGAGGCATTAATACAAGGCAGGAACTTATTCTAGGTACTGGTTCAGGCATATTTAGCACTAAGATGATGTTCCAGGGAGTCAGGCTGCTATTTTTTTAAATTACTTTAATTTCTGGGATACATGTGCAGAACATGCAGGTTTGTCACATAGGTATACATGTGCCATGGTGGTTTGCTGCACCTATCAACCCATCATCCAGGTTTTAAGCCCCACAGGCATTAAGTATTTGTTTTAATGCTCTCCCTCCCCTTGCCCCCTACCCCCTGACAGGCCCCAGTGTGTGATGTTCCTCTCCTGTGTCCATTTGTTCTCATTGCTATTTTTTTAAACTAAAGTTTCAGACCAGTCTCTGGGCCAGATCCATTCTCAGCTGAATATGTCCAGTGCTCATGTCAGCAGGTTGTGACAGTCACATAACGTTCCACAAAATGGGCTTCTCAGAAAGACCATCTCAGCCTTGAATATCTGTGAATGGCAATGTGAAGAAAAGCACATTAGCTTATCTCTCTTCTCTGATCTTCCAAGTTTATGAAGTAAAAATTTTCAAGGGCTACCTCTAGAGAGAAAACATGTTTCAAACCTGACCTAGTTGCTATCTCTACCTGATAAAACTATGGTTTAAGTGTATAATATATAAACAAGCAATGTGTTAATACAAAAAAAGGAAAAAAGGGAGAAATAGAGAGAGAGCAAGAGAAAGTGGGATGGGGGAAGGAAGGAAGGAAGGAAGGAAGGAAGAAAGGAAGGAAGGAAGGAAGGAAGGGAGGAAATACCTAGGCTCAGGATCCCAATCAGACATGTTTAATTTAACATGATCTTCTTACAAAGAGGGTTAAATAAAACATAAAACATCCTGGGAACACCCAATCACATTGGTACAGTAGCCTAAGGCTGACTTTTATGAATCAATTTCACAAAACATCATCCTTACAATATCATTTTCATCAATTAATATTTATTGAGCAGCTTCTCAGGTAAATGACACATAAACAGAGATGATTAACTTCCTGTTCTTTTCCCTTCTCTTTAGAAAATGAAGCCAGTACAACCTTCAAAATATCTGCCTGAGGGGAAAAACTGGACTTGCTCTCACAGCCTGAACAAACATTATTTCCAGAACTAATTTTCCACTTATCTGATTCTTGCCATCCATATTTTTAATATCCCGTGATGTCTCTGAACAATTTAAAATTGAAAGTCACTATGTACAAACTGTCACAGTCAAGAGCGTGTTTTGTGTCCATTTCATTTGTTTAGTGTTTTATATTTTAAAATTCCTTTTGATGGCAATTACTTAAGCTAACCAAAGTAGCTATTGTTTTTCTCAATTTATAGGCACACATTTATAAAATTTAAGTGATTTATACTACATCTCCTTGTTTACTTGGGCTTCAAACTTTCTGTTATTAATTTGTAAATAAGGACACATGCTCACTCAAAATTACATTACATGCTGCAGAGTAATTTTATATTACTTTTCCTGTTTACCAACAGCTTTCCTTCTACAGGTTGAGAAAGAAAGAGATAATGTAAGTGTATCTAACAACAGTGAATCTTTGTTAGTACTTACTGTGCCAAGCTCTGTGCCAAATACTTTTCATTTGTGGTATTTATATTTAGAACAGACTTACGGGGTTGGCATTTGTATTAGTCTTATTTTGGATGAATTCGCTGATGCTTTTGAAAGTAAAGTTGCTGGGTCATATGGTACTTCTAGTTCTAGATCCTTGAGGAATCGCCATACTGTTTTCCGTAATGGTTGAACTAGTTTACAATCCCACCAACAGTGTAAAAGTGTTCCTATTTCTCCACATCCTCTCCAGCACCTGTTGTTTCCTGACTTTTTAGTGACTGCCATTCTAACTGGTGTGAGATGGTATCTCATTGTGGTTTTGATTTGCATTTCTCTGATGGCCAGTGATGACGAGCATTTTTTCATGTGTCTGTTGAGTTTGTGTCCTTTGTAGGGACATGCATGCAGCTGGAAACCATCATTCTCAGCAAACTATCGCAAGAACAGAAAACCAAACACCTCATGTTCTCACTCATAGGTGGGAACTGAACAATGAGATCACTTGGACTCGGGAAGGGGAACATCACACACCGGGGCCTATTATGGGGAGAGGGGAGAGGGGAGGGATTGCATTGGGAGTTTTACCGGATGTAAAGGACGAGTTGATGGGTGCTGACGAGTTGATGGGTGCAGCACACCAACATGGCACAGGTATACATATGTAACAAACCTGCACGTTATGCACATGTACCCTAGAACTTAAAGTATAATAATAATTTAAAAAATAATAATAAATAAAATAAAATGGTTCAACCACGAAAAAAAACAAAAGAAAGCAAAGTTGCCTATTAAGTGGCAGAGCTGGGATTAGAACTCAGGTCATCGGAATCCAACACCCATATTCTGAATTACTGCAATACACTTGCCCTTTTTACTTTGTGGAAACAGCTAACTTATGTTTATACATCCTCCGGATATGTACATTATTTTAGATGACACATTCCTATATTTTAATTACTGGATCATCTAGACCATATAGGCAATAATTTTTAATATGTTGGTGGTAAGTACATGTTTAAACACTGAAAATCTCTGCCCAAATATTTTTAATTCTTTTACATACTCCATAGATATTTTGATTTCAACCAAATTCAACAAACATATAGTGATACACTCTATGTAGAAATAAATTATACGTGGCATTATGAGATCTCAAAGGTAAATATAACAGATTTCTAATTCTGAAGGAAAAATGACATATTACTGCAAAATTCTAATAAACAAATCTAACTGGAAATTAAATGTGGTTCTTGGTTCTGTTTCTAATTCATTCATTATATTTATAGATGTAAATGATCTATGCCAAATAGAAGCATACAAACATCACACCAACAAGAAAACTGTTATCCTATCTACCAATAGAACAGCTCTTTGATTTTACAAAGAGCTCCCAGTATATAACAGCAAAAAATTTTGAGAATTCCTTGTACCAGTTTACAACCCAGGACGGTCTAAAATATAGAGCAATAACAATTTTATAACTTTTCTTATTGTAACGCCATGTTATTTATCCCATAATGTTGTTATTGGTAGCAAAATTTGAGGAAGAAATTTTGCAGGCAGTTTTTGTGGCAATTGTAGATTAACACTTTCATTATTAAGTTCTTCAGTGTTGGCTTATTTGTAGATTTCATTAATTGATAATAGCAATAATGGCTTACTATCTAGTTTTGCAATTATAAAAATAATGCCTCAAATTTTCACAAAGTATCTAGAACATAAAACCCTAAATAGAGTGTATCTTGTGGTGTCAGAAAGTGGAAGGTTGGGATTGGACTGAGGGGTAGACAGTTACCATACAAATTACATGAAGAGGTTAGCATATAATTGGACTTTGCCCCTAGAATCGTAAATTAGGGATGTATCCTCATCCTCCTACACTTGTAAGCTTCTCTTTCTTGAAAATCCTGCCTAAAGAAATAGCACCATTTTGTTGAAGTTTTTAAAATACTCTTCATAATTACATAGTATATGACTCAGACATAACCCCTACCTAGAACCTCATTTACTTATTTTTTTGTTTAAACATTGATTCTACTCCGCTATGTGATAGCATTATGCTGCTTCCATTATGTGCAATGATGAGCGGGGTCAAAACTTTCCCTGCCTCATTATAATAAAAGCCTAGTGAGAGATCTAGATGAGTAAACAGGAAATAATAACACGAAGCAATGAGAGCTATTGGTGGGGTAGTAGAGAATATCAGGAGAGTACATGTAGGGGAGAAGCACTGTTCAATGTCTGCCACGTGCCATGTGCATTTGAGGGTGTGTAAAAGTGATCAGGGAATGCTGTCCATATAAGCTGACAGTGCCAAGGATGCCACGGTCAAAGAATACAGAGTAGCAGATACATAGGATGAATAAGTCTAAAGATCTAATATACCATATGACGACTATAGTTAGTAGTAGTGTTTTGGATTCAGAATTCTTGCTAAATGAGTAGATAACCCCTGCTCTTTGCTTCAGGAGGGAAAAATAGGTAGCTATGAGAGATTATAGATATGTTAATTTTCTCCACAATAGTAACCATTTAACTGTATACATATGTATCTTATAACAGCATATTGTATACCTTTAAATACACACTTTTTAAAAAAAAGAATGCATCTGTTCATCCAGGCATACATTGGAGGAAGAGAAGTTAAATGATGCTTCACTCAGAGAATGACTCACATAAAGACTGAGGGTTGAGAGGGGTCAAGATATTCGTGACATTAGGAGTAACTGAAGTGAAGGGTACACAGAGTAGGGTGAGAAGTGGGTGGCAGTTGCTCAGAATGGATAGCTGTGAAGGAGCCATGTAACAAAGGATCTTGTAACTCTCGATAAGGGAGATGCACAATATCTTAAAAGTAATGGGGATCCATTAGTTTATACAGGTGTGAGATAGGGTGTTTGTTTTTTTTGAAAGATTGCTATAGCTATAACGGGAAAAATGACTAAAGGCAGAGGCGAGAGGGGAGGAAGGAAAGTTTCTACGTATTTTTAAAATATATAAGTATATAGGTACATAGAGACATACACATATATGCATATATATAATCAATATACAATGTACGCATAATTAATATTACATCATTTTTCATTCTATGTGTCTTTCTTTCTTTATACCATATGTGTCAATGATTAAATAAGTTAATTTATGAAAACAGTTTGTACATCACCTTCTCACATTAACGTTTCATGGACCTTAATTAGTGGTGATTCCACAGCACCACTCAAAGAGTGATGGGTTAGAAATAAATGGAAAATATCAGAGAACGCTAGGGATCAAGTATCTGCCATTGCTGAGTGCTTGCACTCCATTTGAGTGATGCAGAGGCCTGTGTTTCTGAGTGGCAGCAGTCTGGAACTGTGCAGAGAGGGTAGAGTGTGCAGTGACTCAGTAACTCAGTTATTTTAAAAAAATACATAGCCAGGTCAGCATATCCAATTCTATTTTTCTTCAAGGAATGCTGTAACAGGAAAATCATTCTTTCCTGTATGGAAAGAAGACATATTCTAGATTACTCAAAAGTAAAATAAGGGGTTGCAGATTCTCCCCACATTTCAATACTGTATGCCTCAGACTCAGAAATTAAAAAACCAAATGGATAATTTAGCTCAATAGCCCTCACGTTTCCCATCTGCAAATCTCTCACGGAGGGGATTAGAGAGTGTGGACAACCTCCTGTGGTCTAAAACATAACAATTCATAGTCAAGTGACAAGTTGTGCCCAAAACTTTGAAATATTTAGCCCAATACCGAATGGAAAGTACATCATATTGGTTGTTTGCAAAAGAAATGCTAGCATCATCTCTTGTATGCTGATAGTTATAAGTAGTTTGAGTAGAAATATCCTTTCAAAACTTGAACTATCTATACTGCATAACATCGACAACCATATCCTCACTGACTGTATTAGACGAGAACTCATTAAAAGCATACAATTTAAGTGATCTAAAAATTCACAATGTAATCATTGAACACAAAATAAAATATTTAATCAAAAAGTCAGTGTACAACTGAAAAATTTTCAAATGGTAACAATTCGAAAGTTACGGTTGTGTTCCCTGTTTCCTTTATCTATTATATTTTATTTTATCCCATGGGTAAGAAGATATTATATAGCTGGAAAGTAAGGAAAAGCTAACAAAAGTAACTCAATATACTCAGTTAGTTGCTTCTATAAAAATAGAGTTATAACTCAGTAAAATTGTAGGGTACTTGCCTTTTTATAACAAGAATTTTGTTTCGATTTAGTGCTTTAGATTTTGTTTTGTCACTACCTATGACCAAATAACTTGCTATAAAGCATTTGTCATGAGGTGCCAGCACGGACTCTGCTTGATGACACAGGACCAGGGAATGAGGGAAAAGAGAAAGAATTACAAGTGGGAAACAAAATAAAGCATGTGAAGGAAAGAATATGGAGAATAACTTGTGTAGTAACTATATCATAGTAGTCACTCAGTAGATGAAAAAAAGTGACAAAGGCTGAAAAACTAAAAGGCGAAAAGAAAATATATGATGCTTTAATTCATGATATGGAAAGAATGCTCTGCTCTCATTTATACGAAAGAACTAAGTAAGGAGAATTCATGGACACAGAGAGGGGAAAAACAGACTCTGGGATCTGCTTGAAAGTGCAGGGTCGGGGGTGGAAGAGGATTAGAAATTATAACTTTTGGGTACTAGGCTTAGTACCCAGGTGAATAAATAATCTGTTCAACAAACCCCCATAACCTGAACTGACCTATACAGTAAACCTGCACATATATCCCTAAACCCAAAATCAAAGTTCAAAAAAGAGAAATAATGCTCTACTCTGGCAATTTCTCCTCATTCTGTTACCTATTCCAAGGCGAGGACTTTCCTTTAACCATCCCAATGTGCGAATATTTACCTTAATACCACTTGCGTTGATGCCCACTTCGTCTTTTTTTTTTTTTTTAATTTAATAATCTCTCTGCTTCTATAATGTCAATCCAAGTAGCTTAGTGTTTTGGGAAGAATCTACTTAATTTTCAAAGTCTGTGTAACCATTATTTCACTGAAAAATATGCTTTAGTTCCTTTCTCTAACAGTCTTAAGCTAATTTTACACATTGGCCCCATTAGAAGAATTCTCTTTCTCTCTAAAGGACACCACTAAGTCCAGTACTCAGTTAGTGCAAAGAGCAGAATTGTCTTGCAAAGTGGCACAAAACAGATCACAGAGACCAAAACTCAGTCTTACAGAAAAGAAAAAAAAATCTTTTAAAATGCAGAGGAAGAAAATTTCATCTCCCTAATAAATCAAGAAGTCATAAGATATCTGTTATTTATTTTACAGGTGGAGGTCAAACGCCAACTATTTTTCAAGAAAAAAAATACCAGCCTTTCATTTCAATTAACCTTATAAAGCAGTCCATAAATATCTTTGAAAAATATTCCTGGCAGCAGGAATTGTTTTAAAGGAAGTTTTTTACTAAGATAAATGGAGACCTATGTTGAGTTTAGCGTTCAATCAACTTTCCAACTTAAGCATTTGAAAGATGAGTTTCCTGAAATATACTTCAAAGCCTGATTTGAAGACCCTGATTATCTCCTTTAAGGCACCACACAGGGAATGTCCAGAAATCTTTCAAAGAACAAAGTCAGCCTCCAGAAGCAATGACCAAGTTCTTTTTTCTCTTTTTGAGATAGTAAAGATAAATGTATTATATGTGGCTTATCACATTATGTAAATTACATATGTCTAGTGTTTAACTTATTCCAAGGAAGAACTGTTGTAGAATTCTGTGGTTCTAAAAGTAACAATTTAGAAAATGGACAAAATTTTAATTTTGAGCTAATTAATCTAATTGAAGATCCAATTATCATATTATACATATACTAAATGTTTTTATAACAAGGTCTTATTATTTCAAAGTTATCATTAGTTAAAGATATTTTGAAATTTCCTTGGGAAAGTAAAAATAAGTTGAAGAGCTTGGTACATAAACAGGAAAGAAATAACAATCTATATAAATTTAAATATGTTTTATATTTTAAAAATAGCATCATGAAAACCAGAAATAATACCACTATTTTAGTTATTGAATTTAAATCTTACTATTAATTAAAATTCTAAAATTGCTGATGAAAACATATAAAGATCTATGCAAATGAATGTATTTGTTCCAACCATGAATGGACATATGTTTCAGGGTTATATCTAAGGCTGATCCTTATTTGTGGAATAAGGATTATGTAAGTTGATATAAATAAGGATAATACAAATCATATAAGTTGCTCATAATACCTTAAGTGTAATGAAAGTATATTTAAATTTTATATGTATTCCAAACTCAAACTTGTTTCTATTGATTACAGTCCTTACAGGTAGAGGGACACAGAGAGAGAGAAGGAGAGAGAGAGAGAGGCAGGGAGAGAGGAAAGGAAGGAGGAAGAAAGGAAAATTTAAAACACAATATTATAATTAAAATATTCACTATTATAGAAGAAGCATTTAATTTTAGTAAGTTTCAAGGACTTTTATAAATTCATAAAACAACATGGAATCTAGAAGAACTAAATCAGACTACATGAGTAAGTCACCATTATGTATTCATATTCTAAACCAGGTATAGTACCATAAACTTAAGATATAGAACATACTATTGGAATTAAATTGTAGAAAGTTATTTAAAGATAAAGATTAGAATCAATGCAGGTCTTTACACAAATACTGGCTGTTTCATTATAAAAAGGTATCATTATTACTGGAGATAGAAGACACTAGAGAAAACTATTTTGTAAGTTTATTTTAAAAATCTTCAAATGGAAGCTTCAGTGGAGCCTGCAGATGGGAGATGCTACAGGCCGGACTGCTGTTCTTCATAAAAATAATTTTAACCAACTCCAGATACTCATTTTGGTACATATATGAATTTTTGAATGCTAGAATATTTTCCCCTTAAAAATCATATGAGTTAACCACGATGCCTTGGGTTTAATGTGAGTATATTAAAATTAGTGTGTATTCCAAACTCAAACTTGTTTCAATTGATTCCAGTCTTTACAGATAGAGGGACACAGAGAGAAAGTGAGAGGGAGGGAGAAAAGAAAGGAGGGAGGAAGAAAAGAAGAGGTTTTCCTGCATCCACTAAAACACACCTCATCTTGATATCCAGCTGTTGTTGAGTGGTTTAAAAATCCTTTTTGCTGACTGGGTTATGGGGAGAGATGTGAGTTGCTGTGATGTCATATCAGCCATGCAGAATGAAACACATGCTGAAAATACCTAAAACAAGTTTATCTCTCACTGCAGCTGAGAATGGTGCTGGTGGAGAGAAACAATTCAGAAATGGCTTACAAGAATTCATTTCTACATATAACAAGGACCACCATGAAAATACATAGGATCATTTCCATTATCAGTAATAAAAAATGATGCATAAGCAAGGCAAATATGTAATTAGACTGAAACATGACAACTAGAGATTAGACTAAACTTCCATGAAATTGACAATAGACAATGCTACTGATATTTCCTGGAATTTTGTAACTGACATGAAATGTTACATTATGCATCAATTTATTTATCAATTTGTTTATTTCACTGAGATTTTTGAATAACCCTATGCAAGACACACAACTACAAGATGTGGCAATTCAAATATAAAAATGATGGCATGCATCCTGCCCTTAGAGAGTTTACAACCTAATGGGGGATAAGAGGGAGATAAGCTCTCCATATAAATGATTATAACGCAATGAATTACCTAGTTAGTGTTATGGCCTGAGTACAGATAAAGTACTGTATGGTTTCACCTGAGAGAAAGTTTGATTATAGTTGTGAGATAGGAATGTTTCACTAGAAGCTTGTGTTTGAACCAGGACTTAAAGGGTGGGTCTGTAGCCTAAGTGGGGCAGGGCACTCCACATCAGCTGCTATAAAGGGAGAAATGCTGTAGATACAGGAATCTACAAGAATCAGAATGGATATGTAGCCAAAAACAATTTTGGAGCTCTCTTAGATTTAACTTGTGTATATCAATTAACTCAGCAATTTGATGTCTCAGTCACCAGCCTTAGAAGCATTCACCCATGTATACAAAGTGACAGGTGCAAAGATGTTGCAGAGTTTTAAGATCATGTTGTTAAGTGAGAAAAATGCACAGAGCCCAGATAAAGTATGGTGTCATTAGCACCAAAAAAGTTACACACAAATAATTTTTCTTATAGGTGTGCATATGTGATTATGCAGACATGTATGTTTTCTGAAAAGAAACAAATCACATTGATAGCATTGGTTTTCCTCTGAGAAGTGTAACAGGATGGAGGTAACAACATTCTTTTTTTCATGCAGAGAATGAATTTGTTCATTTCTTGTGTAATCAAAATCTAGTTAAAGAGTAATGGATACGAAAGAGTACACTTAGATAAATAATTTACTTTCCTTCATATAACTAAAAGCAGAGGCACTCTCATTTTTTTTTCAGTCCGCTGGAACATGTTTGGTTTCTTTTGATCTTTACAGATTACCTGCTTAACTGTAGGTAAATATCCTTGCTTCCTATTATTTAGTGTCTTTCTTAGTAAAGTATAGCTAACGGTAATCTCTTGCTTAGCTACAACAAAGGTATCTTACAAGAATTTAATACAAATACATCATAAATATCAAAAAATGAACCCGTGGAGAATAAAATAATGTCAATTATTATTAATTTTCTCCTTCTTAATTTATGTACATACTCTCTTTGAAACTTCATGGCCAAATTTTTCTATGTGTCACTTCACAAGGTATTAGAATTTCAATTAATAATAAAAACTCCTGGGAGAAGATGAATAAACAAATGCAATCACCATACTGGACTCTGGCCAAGATCCCAGGATCATTTCTCTGTCAAAAAATGCTATGAATTCATTTCAGGTGTTCAAGGTCAGGACCTCTGATCTGCGTCTCATTTGAAACCATGGCCTCTGTCAGCCAATAGGTCTTAACAGTGTTCCAAGCCTGACTGAAGGGGTCTGAGCAGAATAGAAGGTGCTGCTGATTTCATTCCCTACTTCTTTCCACTCTCTTTAGCGATCCCCTTTTCTCCCTGAAGAAATCTTTGAAGTGGAGGGTGTTAAAACCCTGGGTCCCTGGTAATGGCAGCCTGGTGCTGCTGAGAGCAGAGAGATTGAGCGCCAATTATGAATGGATCAGTCACTGCAGCAAAGGGACAGAGACACAGAGAGGATTTCTTCACAGACGCTGCTGAATTTGTCACAAAGAGCATACTCCTGTTGATGCACTATTTTTTGGTAATATTTAGAGAACTTTAGCAATTATATTTGAGATAGAGAAAGTTAGCATGGCCTTGAATTTTATTTTAACCTGTAAAATATTTATGACTGCCTAATATATCTTTCTAAATAATGTAACTTGCCTTAATTAGACATATTTGCCTCATTTAAACCTTTGGTTCCTGGACTTCATTCTGTATTTTGAATTGTTAAATTCAAAAATCTGCTAACTTAGCGATTGGTCTAGTTATAGTACTTTTCCCATACCTGAAATATTGCCCACTAGCCAAAGAACCCTGGAAAGGTACATTTGTAAAACCAGAAACCTTAGCTTTTTATTACCCAGTTATGTGCATAAAGATATTCATACTAACACAACACTGATGGCCAGTGGGCAAGCATTGTCCAATTAGTATCAGACCCCAGGAGCGATACCTTATTTGGCACTTCAAGCTGGCACTGCTTCTCTGTGTGCTATTATAGGAAAAAGCTGAATGCCAGAACAGGGAGGCATTTTGTGCCATCAACGCCAAAGTAATATTTAGACCAGAGCATTTGCTCATCCATATGTTTACCAGGGTTGTAATTTTCATTTTTCACAAAGGTAGGAAATCTGCTCTATAAAGAATGATCCTAAAATTATTTCTTTCTTCCCTTTCGGAGGTTTACTTGTGAACATAAACACACAGAAAAATCTCCTGAATTGAAAGGAATATTTTATTTGAATTTGTTATATGTGAGCTTGTAGTTATACTATTTTCAAGTTAGAGTTTAAAGAGTGTCCTGATGTGTAAATCTGTTTAGCTGGCTTTGAATTTAACAGTGTGAGTGTGGTGGATGAGAATGGGATGGGTACACTATTCTAACTGCCTCAAAAGTGAAAAGAGGGCTCTAGTAGAGGAACAGAGAATTGTAATAATAGAGCTCTGATGACGGAAGGAAGGGCCGCCAAGAAAAGAAAAGAGAAATCAGTTCACAGATAAAGGACGAATTAATGAGGCTGAAACTGCTCTGGGACAATAAAGAAAATTTTGCCTCTTCTCAAGCTTTGCTTATATGCTGATATATATGCTAAAATAATTGTGACTTCAAATGACTTAATTTAGGAGACAGATAAAGATTATTATATCCAACTTTCAATGAAAAATCATAACTAAAGTAATGCCAAATATCTGTATTCGATAAAGGTAAGTACTCCAAACAAGCCACGGGTTAAATTAAAGCAATAGAAATTTGAATATTTCACCTCCAGCTAGTTCAATATTGAGGGCTAGATCAAATCTTTTTTTGAGGTTCCTTTAATGTCCAACTGCTGTGACTTTCAGACAAATACTAATAACCAGTAGCTATTTCTCCATACAGTCCATTAATGGGTTGTCAAAGAATATAAAATAAGCATCACTTCACTTATTCTTGCCACCCTCTATCCACAAGGTGAAGCCAGTTCATTTTATAATTCAGTTGTATTCAACTTAGTTAAAATGATAAAATGATCATATGTCATTACTTCATGTAAGCTGAAAACAAATACTTGCTATTCTGTCTTCTCTCAAGGTACAACATACTCATCTCTTCAAATGTAAACCTCTTTGGTTGCACAGTTATAAAGAACACCATAAATCTTTGTCTGCATCAAGAAATTACTTAATCCCTTCCTGATTTAGTGTATTAATGATAACACATACTATTTTAATTATAATAAAAGGCCTTTTTTGTAGAACATGTGGTTGGGTACACAAATATAGTCATAAATTAAAGCCTAATTTAAATGCCTTATATATATATATATATATACACACACACACACACACACACACACATATATATAAATTTTTATAAATAGTAAAAAAAAAAAAAAACTGTTTGGCCTCAAAGATGGAAACTGCCCAAGATGGGACCGAGCTAGTTATATCTGATAGTGAAATCTGGTAATTCCAACTAAATTAATATTATATTGTTCTGACATATATCTTAAGGGTATTTAAGGTTATTGTTTGCTGTCATTTCTGCATTCTAAAATAGGCAGTAAAAATACTGGCATTCCAGTCTTGATTGGACATGATCATATTCTTATTTATTGTGTGCTTCTTTTTTCTCTAAGACCATTGGATAATAATTTTATTATTTTTTCAATGAAAAACTTGGGGTAGTTTATTGATGGGTACACCAGGATGATTAAAGAACAACCAAATAGCTGTGTGAATGGGAAAAAGATACCACTTTCCTGGTTTCATGTTCTTTAGTTTTAACTTCTGATTGCCAAATGTTCCTTCCATGGATTTATACATGCTTTTACAAACATCTGTCAACATACTACTTGTTGTTAGTAACCATTAAAATAAGTTGATCTACTTAGGGTAGATAATTTTTACTCAAACTAACTACTGGGCTCATTAGACAAACTTAAATACCGAAAGTAAAATCAAATATCTTTTCTTATGGCATGATAGAGTAACTTGTACCACATTATATTTCCATTATAAACAACTATAAAACAGGACAAAATATACAAAGCAATATTTTTCAGACTTTGGAAAAGAGGAAGTGCAGAAACATCATTCCTAAGCGAAGACAAACACAGGAGGTATTCCCCATGGTTACCCCAGTTGTCTGCCTTGAAGCATTGTTCAGACAACAATATAATGAAATGGAGCCTAAGCAAAGCAGGGTAATATTAATAAGCTGAAGAAGCAATAATCTGACCCCAGACCTAAAGAAGTGGCTGGAATTTGCTGTGTAGGGTCTTGAAAAGGAAGTTGCTGCACAAAGAAGGAGTTCTATGTATTTGCAGACGGATCTACTTAAGTCTTTGTACAAATACTACACTACACATATGTAAGATGAAATTTAATGAATTGTAGCCAAAAAAAAAAAAAAAGTTACGGGTAAGCTCAGCACTGAACAGAGATCTCAGAGGCCACAAAGTACAAGGAAACATAAGAATTTCAATCTGACAGAGTAGGGAGAATATGCTGAATACCCCAGGTTTTCAACTGAGATTCCAAAAGTTCATGCTATAAAAGGAGAACTACTTGAGAAATTAATTAAGACGTAACCTATACTTATCCTTACAAAGCTTTAAATCAATCATAATTAGTCGCATATTAATCCACAACTAAATTGCTTCTTAGAATGAAACTCAATACTTTTTAAAGAAAGACAAAACAAATCCAGACTTTGAACACTGTAGCATTGAAAATTATTTTTAAAAACATAAAAAATGCTAAGCATATAGAGAATCAGAAAAGTTTTGCCTATAATTAAGAAAAACAAAAACAATAAGAATAAAACCACACATAAAATCTGTATTTATCTGTTCTCACGCTACTAAAAAAGACATATCCAAGAAAGGGTAACTTATAAAGGAAAGAGGTTGAATGGACTCAAAGTTTCACACGGCTGGGGAGGCCTCACAATCATGGCAGAAGCTGAATGACGAACAAAGTCTCATCTTATGGGGTGGCAGGCAAAGAGAGGATGAGGGCCAAGCGAAAGGGGAAACCCCTTATACAACCATCAGATCTCGAGAGATGTATTCACTACCACGAAACTAGTATGGGGAAAACTGCTCCCATGATTCAATTATCTCCAGCAGGCCCCTCCCACAACATGCAGGAATTATGAGAGCTATAATTCAAGATGAGGTTTGGGTGAGGACACAGCCAGACCATATCAAAATCCTAGCGAAATGATATAAGGAATATACAACATCAATATTTAGTCAATTTTTAAAATAACAAATATACTGTTTGAGAAAAATAGTACTCTCTGTAAACTAATAAAAGAATAAAACAAAATGAAATAAAATTTATTGAACTTAAGGATAAAAATATTTAAATAAAAATATATTGGAAGTAATAATAGCAAATTGAAACCTGCAAAGGAAGAAAATCAGTGAAGTTTAAAGTGGTGGCAAGAGAAACTACTCAAACAAAAATTTGGAGAGAAAAAAATCTGTTAGAAAATAAAAACTGACTAGTAGATATGTAATGCAAGGAATGTTATACATAAATCTTTATGTACAAGGAATAGAATGCCAGGTTCAATCTGCATCTACACAAAGGAATTAAGAGCACCAGATATAATAGATATGTGTGAAAATATAGAAGACATTTTTTTACTGTTTCCTAATTTCAAAACAATTGACTACTTAAAGCAAAATATGTTAATAATATATTCTGGGGTTTGTAACACATAGAGAAGTAAAATGTGAGGTTTATAATATAGACAGAATTAAAATGCATGACTACAACAGCACAAAGTAAGCAAGGGAAGCAAGTGGAAGTAAACTGCCATAGAGTTTTTACATTATACATTAAATTATATCAGGTGCATTTTTAAATTTCTAAAACAGGCTGGAGGAGGCAGAGCAAGATCGCAGAATAGAAAACTTCACTAATCGTTCCCTTACCCCCACTCCCTGCAGGTACACCAATTTAACAACTATCTACACACATAAAAAAAAAAAAAAACACCTTCATAAGAATCAAAACTCAGGTGAGCCCTTATAGTACCGGCGTTTAACTGCATATGACTGAAAGAGGAACTGAAGAGTTAGAAAAACAGTCTTGAATTGCCAATGCCACCTATTATCCCTCAACCCAGAGCAGTTGCAGTGAGGTGCATTTCTGGGCTTTAGGGGAGGGAGAACATAGCAATTGTGAAGCATTAAACTCAGTGTTGTTTTGTTAGAGCAGAGAGGAAAACCGGACCAAACTCAGCTGATGCCCACCCATGGAGGGAGCATTTAAACCAGCCATAGCCAGAGGGGAGTCAACCATTCCAGCAGTCCAAAGTTGAGTTCCCATGAACCTCACCACTGAGAGCCAAAGTGCCTTTCAAAGTAGACGTGAAAGCCAGCCTAGCCCACAAGGACTGTAACTCTTAGGGGAGTCCTTGTGCTGAACTTGACCCAGAGACCGGACTGAAGGGCCATGCAACATACTGAGACATCAGTTGGGGCAACCAAGAGGGCACTGGCATCACTCCTCCCTCAGCCCCAGGCTGCACAGCTCTCTGCTCTAAAAGAGACCGCTTTCTTCCACTTGAGGAGAGGAGAGGGAAAAGTGAGGAGGACTTTATTTTACATTTTGGATACCAGCTCAGCCACAGCAGGATAGGGTAACCGTCAGAGTCGTAAGACCCCCATTCCAAACCCTAGCTCCCAGACAACATTTTCAGACATAACCCGGGCCAGAAGGGAACCCAATGCCTTGAAGGCAGGGCTCCATCCTGGCAGCATTCATCACCTGCTAACCGAAGAGCCCTTGGGCCTTGAATAACCAGCAGCAAGACCCAGGCACTATGTCAAGGGACTTGGGTGAGCCTATGAGATTTGCTGGCTTTGGGAGAGAGTCAGCACATCCTCAGCTGTGGTGGCTGTGGGGAAAAGTTCCTTCTGTTTGAGAAAAGCAGATGGAAGGTAAAGGGGACTTTTTCTTGCACTGTAGGTGCCACAGGGAGGTAGAGCATCAAGCAGGCTCTTTGGGTACCTAATTTCAGGATTTGACCCTTGGAAAACATTTCTGGACCTAACCTGAGCCAGAGGGGAGCCCACTGTTATGAAGGGTGAGTCTCAGGTCAGACATTCACCACAAGCTGATTTAAGAGCCATTGGGACATAAGGGAACAATGATGGTAGTAACATGAGAAGGATGTGCACTTTTATCACTGTTATTCAACATAGTACTAGAATTCCTAGCTAGAGCAATCAGACAAAAGAAAGAAATAAAAAGCATCCATATTGGAAAGGACTAAGTCAAATTTCCTTGTTTGCAGATTATATGATCTTATATTTGAAAAAACCTAAAGACTCCACAAAAAAATCTATTAGAACTGATAAATTCAGTACAATTGCAGAATACAAATATCAACACACAAAAATGGGTAGCATTTCTATGTGCCAACAGAGAGCAATCTGAAAAACAAATTTTTAAAAATAATCCCATTTACTATACCCACAAATATAATTAAATACATAGCAATTAACTGAAGAAATGAAATCTCTCCATAACAAACATTAAAAAACACTGATGAAAGAAATTGAGGAGGACACCAAAAAAATGTGGAAAAATATTCCATGTTCAAGGACTAGAAGATTCAATATAGTTAAAATATGTATACTACCACAAGCAATCTACAGATTTAATGTAATCCCTATCAAAATGCTAATAGTATTCTTCACAGAAATAGGAAAAACAATACAAAAAAATTATGGAACAACAAAAGACCAAGAACAGCAAAATCTTTTCTAAGCAAAGAGAACAAAACTAGAGCAATCACTTTGCCTGACTTCAAATTATACTACAGAGCTATAGTAAACAAAACAGAATGGTACTGGAATAAAAACCAACAAATAGACCAAGGAAACAGGATAGAGAATCCAGAAACAAGTGTCCATGTTTACAATCAATTCATTTTTGACAATGATGCCAAGAACATACTCTGAGAAAAAGACAATCTCTTCAATAAATAGTGCTGGGGAAACTGGAAATACATATGCAGAAGAATGAAACTAGACCTGTATCTCTTACTGTATACAAAAATCAAATTAAGATGGATTAAAGTGTTAAATGTAATACCTCACACTATAAAACTACTACAAGAAAACATTATGGAAACGCTCCAGGACATTGGTCTGGAGCAATGGGGAAAACATATCTTCAGCAATACCCCACAAACATAGGCAACCAAAACAAAAATGGGATAAAATATTTGCAAATTATCCATCTGACAAGGGATTAATACTAGAATATATAAGAATATAAACGGAGCTCAAAAATCTCTATAGGAAAAATATCTAATAATCTGATCAAAAACTGGGCAAAATATTTGAATAGACATTTTTCAAAAGAAGACATATAAATGGCAAATAGGCACATGCAAAGGTGCTCAACATCATTGATCATCAGAGAAATGCAAATCAAAACTACAATGAGATGTCATCTCACCCTAGTTAAAAAGACCCTTCTCCAAAGAAACAGGCAATAGCAAAGCTGGCAAGGATGTTCAGAAAAGGGAAGCCTCCTACACTGGTAGGAATGTAAATTAGTACAATTCCTCAAAAAACTGAAATTAGAGTTGAGCTACCATATGATCCAGCAATCCCACTGCTGGGGATATACTCAAAAGAAAGGAAATCAGTATATCAAAGAGATACCTGCACTCCCATGTTTGTTGCAGCACTGTTCAAAATAGCTAAGATCTGGAAGTAACATACGTGCCATCAACAGATAAAAAAAGAAAGAAAATGTGGTACATATACATAAGAGAGTACTATTCAGTGATAAAAAGGAATGAGAGCCTGTTACCCGCAACAATGTGGATAAAACTGGAGATCATATTGTTAAGTGAACTAAACCAGGCACTTCTAAACATTTCATGTTCTCACTTATTTGTGGGATCTAAAAATAGATTGAACTCATGGACCTAAAGAGTATAAAGATGTTTACCAGGGGTGGGAAGGGTAGTAGAGGGAATGGGGGAAAGCAGGGATGGTTAATAGGTACAAAAAATAGAAAGATTGAACAAGATCCTCTATTTCATAGTACAACAGTGTGACTATTGTCAATAATAACTTAATTGTACATTTTAAAATAACCAAAAGAGTGTAACTGGATTGTTCTTAAGACGAAGTATAAATGCTTGAGGAGATGGATACCATATTCTTCATGATGTGATCATTTCACATTGATGCTTGTATCAAAACATCTCATGTACCTGACAACTATATAAACCTAATATGTACCCCCAACAAATTTTTTTAAATTAAAAAATATAAGTTGGGTGCGGTGGCTCATGCTTGCAATCCCAGCACTTTCGGAGGCCCAGGCAGGTGGAGCATGAGGTCAGGAGTTCCAGATCAGCCTGGCCAATATGGTGAAACCCCGTCTCTACTAAAAACACAAAAATTAGCTGGGCGTGGTGGCGTGTACCTGTAGTCCCAGCTACTCGGGAGGCTGAGGCAGAAGAATCACTTGAACCCAGGAGGCAGAGGTTTCAGTGAACTGAGATGGTGCCACTGCACTTCACCCTGGGCGACGGAGTGAGACTCCGTCTCAAAAAAATAATAATAAAATAAAAAATAGAGTAAAACAAATTCCTAAAACAGTCACTTAAAAACAATAAAGAGGAAAAGCTAAATGAAGATAAAATATTAAAATACACGTAATATATTGAAAAGAAGGAAGAAAAGGAGAGAAAATAAAATAACAATATGAGGGAGGCCGGGCGCGGTGGCTCAAGCCTGTAATCCCAGCACTTTGGGAGGCCGAGACGGGCGGATCACAAGGTCAGGAGATCAAGACCATCCTAGCTAACACGGTGAAACCCCGTCTCTACTAAAAATACAAAAACTAGCCGGGCGAGGTGGCGGGCGCCTGTGGTCCCGGCTACTCGGGAGGCTGAGGCAGGAGAATGGTCTAAACCCGGGAGGCGGAGCTTGCAGTGAGCTGAGATCTGGCCACTGCACTCCAGTCCGGGCGACAGAGCGAGACTCCGCCTCAAAAAAAAAAAAACAATATGAGGGAAAGACATAAAGAGAAAGTTAATAGCAAGATTTTACACTGGAAGATAATAATATTAATTTAGTATATCAAATACATGTGGTGTTCCACTTTCACTAGACTTAAGAAAGCTAAGAAGCAATCTTAGCTTTAGAAAGTTTTTGAAATTAGAAAGCAGAAGAAGCCGTTCCCACTCTAATAGCAAGTTACAACCAGGATAATCTATTAAATAATAACTTGTTTTGAGCCAGACACATGCAGTTGCAAGGCAACCAAAGGAACTAAATTCCATACCTGAATTTTTAACCTATTTTTGAAGGCCAAGTATAGGCAGGATGTTGTGTCAGATTGGAAAACTGCGAATCTCAGATGTGAGGCAAGTTCTCATTACATCATTTGTTCCACTCCAGACTACCAGGTTCTTACAAGAAAGACGGAAGGCAGCTGGGCGTGGTGGCTCATGCCTGCAATCCCAACACTTTGGGAGACCAAGGCAGGCGGATCATGAGGTCAGAGGTTCAAGACCAGCCTAGTCGACTTGGCGAAACCCCACCTCTACTAGAAATACAAAATTAGCCAGGCGTGGTGGCAGTTGCCTGTCATTCCAGCTTCTTAGGAGGCTGAGGCAGGAGAATCTCTTGAACCTATGAGGCGGGGGTTGCAGTGAGCTGAGATCGCGCCACTGCACTCCAGCCTAGGTGACAAGAGTGAAACTCCATAACAGAAACAGAAACAGAAACAGAAACATAAAATAGAGGTTAAAACATTAAAAAAAAAAAAAAAAAAAAAAGCACATTGAAGAACTCTGAGGCAATATTAAGGGTTCTAATATTTGCGTAAGTTGGAATTCCACAAGTGAGCTGTTGGAGTGGGGCAGGAGAAATATTTTTTAAAAAATAATTGCCAAACATTTTCTGAACTAGATGAAAATTATGAACACAGAGATCCAAACATACAAAATGTGATGAAAATTGTATCAAGTACGTAACAGTTAACTGCTTAGAACAGTTGATAAAATGAGTCAAGTCAGAAAAAAAGCAGATGCAATATGTAAAGATGAACAAAGGTAAGGAAACAGAAAACTTTCAGTAGAAACAATGCAATGTAGGAGACAAAGGAGCAACACCTTTAAGTCCTAACAATAATAACAAATAAAAATTTGTCAACTTTGAATTTTACCCTTATTGAAAATATATCCTCGAAACAGAGGCCAAATAAAGACTTTCTCAGGTATACAAAAGTGAAATGAATTTATGTAGAAAGCACTACAAAAAGTGCTAAAGGAAGTTCTTAAAGCAGATAGAAAATGATACTAGGTGGAAACTTGGAACTATACCAAACAAAACAAAAATAAAAAAAAAAAAAGGAAGTACACGGGAAACAATTATGAAAAATGTGAGTAAATATATAAGGTTTTAAAAAAATAATTGTTTAATGTAAAAATAACAACAAAGTACTGTGTGGTTTGTAACATGTGAAAAAGTAAAACAAGTGATAGCAATAATAGAAATAATGGAAATGATAAAAAAATTATGTACAGTTCCTACGCTACACACGAAAATACAGAATAGTATTTGAACGTGGGCTGTCATAAGTTAAAGTTAAAAATCCTAAATAAATTATATTCATCCGCTACATGAATAAAAGAAATTAGAAATGATAAATAAGAGTGAAGATAATATTCAATCATAAATCATATTGAATTAATTAAATCAAAACCAGAAGAAAAGATATTTTACAAGTAATACATGGAGATGAAATAAAACAACTAACAAGATGACAAATATCAACTGACTGGTCATGTAAACAAGAATAAGAACATAGATTACTGATTTCAGGAATGAAAGACAGGACATCACCATACATCACAGAAACATTAGAAAGCTAATAAGAAATCATCATGAAAACATTTATTCCAGTAAATATGTTAACTTAGATAAAATGGATTATTTTAAAGACTCAAATTAGCAAAGCTCATTCAACAGGAAATAGATAAGAGAATAATTCTGTATTTGTAATAGAATTAAATTATTAATAATAAATAACTTTCACATGGAGAACTCCAGGCCAAGATTGTATTACTGATGAATACTATTCATACTAAACATTAAAGAAGGAGCAAAAAGAAGGAAGGGAAATTTTAGGTAAACTTGTTTAGCACATGGAATAGGAAGGAACACTACCCAGGTTCTTTTTTTTTTTTTTTCTTGTGAGATGGAGTCTCGCTCTGTTGCCCAGACTGGAGTACAGTGGCGTGATCTTGGCTCACTGCAACCTCCACCTCCTGGGTTCAAGCAAGTCTCCTGCCTCAGCCTCCTGAGTAGCTAGGATTACAGGCATGTGCCACCACATCCGGCTAATTTTTAATTTTTAATAGAGATGGGGTTTCACCATGTTAGTCAGGCTGGTCTTGAACTCCTGACCTCGTGATCTGCCTGCCTCATCCTCCCAAAGTGCTAGGATTATAGGCATGAGCCACTGTACCCAACCACCCAGGTCTTTTAATGAGACCAACAATACTCTGTTAAGATTCAGAAAAATACATAGCAGACAAAGAAAATTTTAGAATATTCCTTATGAACATTGAGGAATATTCATGGCCAATTGTTAAAATTATATAATTGTAATACTCAAGATACATGCATGTCATTGTATGCAATTTTATACCTTAATTTAAAAAGTCATATTAGAGAAAGAAAAAGATGTACTTAACTTATCGATATTTTTCATTAGTATAGTTCCTCAGAGAGCACAAAATTCATCATGTGAACCTATACGCTTTTAGTTTAAAAGCAGAAATAGCAACGTGAATGCAGTTTTCTATTTTATTAACTAATAACAGTAATGAGAAAAATGAATATGGAACTTGATACAGAACAAGATATCTGCAATTTGAGTAAAAGGAAATGTTATTGACTTTTTTTCCATCTATTATATACCACACCCTAAAGAAACGTCTGAATCTGAAGATTGGGTAGGATATGTTTCAATGTCTTTACACATTTAGGTTAATTAAAAATGGGATTTACTGCAAGGAAATGCAAAAGTTCCCTTTGCTTATAAGTAATTGAATACTGTCCACAATCTCTAGAGATCTTCTGACAGCAGTGTATAATCCAAGCCATAGAACTTATAGGTATAATTTCAATTAGATCTTGGTCCTTTGAGCTTTCCACAAAATTTATTCATCTCTTTTCTTTCATATTTTCAAAGTAGTTTCATGAAGCATTTCAATGCTTCAACTTTGAGTGCTTTATTATCATAACATTTTCTTTATGAAAAGGAAATTCCTCATTCGAAAAACAATTTAAATTTTTAAATCATCTTCTTTGGTCCAAATAGGTAAGGTACTCTACTGTTTGGTTAAACATGATGGCTCTATTCTAGTACTGGAAAATACAAATGACAATCTTCTATGATCACTAAAAGAGATCACAGAAGATCAGAGAAGACATCGCATTCTTCTGCTCTCCAAAGAACCCACATAATTTTATAATGCTGTTTTATTCAGATTCATCTACTTGATTTGAAAGATCCTTTGCTTTTTCTTTGTGAAAGACCTCAATGTTAATTTTTCTGTGAAGTTTGTCTGACAACTTTCCATACCCCAAAGTGGAAAGAAAATTCTCTTCCCCACCCTGTTCCACCAGATTACTTTGTAAGCATATGTTACTTCTTAGGATATTTTATCTAGCTTTTTGTTTCAATATGCTAATCTTTGTGTGGGCTTTTGAGCTGCCATATGGCAAGATCCATACTTTATAATCCAATCCATAGAGTATCTGAAAGAGTTTAGGTGTCAAATCAATTATTGGAAAATTAATGAGTGAATTCAAAACCAGAAAATATTGAACTATGTGGATTTTTCAGCAATTGTGTTGCCTTTTCGAATTGTAATTTTAAAACAGTTTCATTCAGATGTATTTACACACTTTAAAACTTACACTTTTGAAGTGTACAATTCGGTGCTTTTTATTGTATAGATAGAGGTATGCTACCATTCTCACTATTTAATTTTAAAACCTTTTATCCGTTTTAAGAAACCCCATCCCCCTTAGCAGTCACTCCTCACTCTTGTTCCCTCTCCCTAATCTACTAATAACCCTTAATCTGCATTCTATTTGTCTATTCTGCAAATTAATATAAATGAAATCACATAATATGTGGCCTGTTGTGACTCAGTTCTTTCAGTTAGCATATTTTCAAGGTTTATTTATGTTATTGCATGTACAATTACTTCATTTCTTTATGTTGCCAAATAATATTTCATTTTATGGATATTTTATATTTTGTTCATTCATCAGTTGATACATATTTGGATTATTTTTACTTCTTAACTACTACGAATAATGCTGCTATTAACATCTGTGTACAAATTTTTATGTGAACATTTGTTTTCATTTCTCTTGGATATGTAACTATGATTGAAATTGCTGAATAATATTGTAACTCTGTGTTTAATTGTTTGAGGAAATGGCAAACCCTTTTTCAAAGTGACTGCAGCATTTTTACAACCCCACCAGTCATATATAAGCATTTCAGCTGACTCACATCCTTATCAGGACTTGCTATAGTTTTTCTTTTTTATTTTCTCACTGGGTATGCAGTTGTATTTCATCATATTTTTAATATGTATTTCTCTAAAATCTAATGATATTTAACATAAATTCATGTGTTTAATGGCAATTTGTATATGTTCTTTAAAGAAATATCTGTTCGTTGTCTTTGATGCTGCCAATCTGCTAAGCTCATTAACTCTAGGTTACATTTTGTGTATAGACTCTTTAGGATTTTCTAGATAAAATATCATGTCATCTGCATATAGAAACCATTTTATCTCTTTATGTTTCTAGTATGGATGTTCTTTATTTCTCTTCCTTTTCTAATTTCCCTGGTTAGCACTTTCGGTACTATGTTGAGTGAAAGTAACAAGAGCAGACAACCTTGTCCTGTTTCTGATCTTAGGGTCAAAACATTCAGCAGTTAATTATTAAGTATAATATTAGCTGTGGGTATTTCATAGATTCCCTTTATCAGGCTGAAGAAATTCCCCTCTATTTTTAATTTGCTGAGTGTTTTTGTAAGGAAACGTTCTCAAATTTTGTCAAAGGGTGTTTTTGTGTATCAATGAGGATGATTATGTCTTTTTTTGTCCTTTATTGTATAAATGTGGTGTTTTACAATGATTGATTTTTGCATGTTAAACCAAACTTGCAGTTCTTGAAATAGATCCCAATTTGTCATAACGTATAATCCTTTAAATATTCTGCTAGACTTGGTTTAATAGTGCATTGTTACAGTGTTTTGCATTTATAGTCAAAGTAATATTTGTCTGTAGTTGTATGTGTGCTATTTTTGTGTGTGTCTGGTTTTAGTATCAGGGTAATACTGGCCACACAGAATGAGTTTGAAAGTGTTAAATTGCCACAAAGTATACTGTTTTACTCTCTTAAGAAACTCTTCTGAATTGTTCTAAACTTTTGACTAATTTCAGTAATTCTAAAAAACTTGATTTCAACCATTTTTGCCAGTGTTCTCATTGTTTTTTGGAAGGAAAAGATTTTCAGAAGTCTTTACTTCTCTGGAATTGCTTTCCTCTAGTTTATTTTTAAAGATCTGAAATGGATGATGTTTTGCCATATTCTCTTCTTCATTCTCCAATTTTCTTCCCCAGAAAATACAGATTTTAGAAATGGATTTAGAGATCGTGAATAACCTCAGCTTTTCTCAAACACCACTTTATGAGTGTGTATTGTTATTCATTAAACACATATTTACTGAATATCAATTATTCACTAGGCACTGTGCCAGAACATGATAATCAGGACCATGTATTGGCCTGTCAGGAACTTCCAGTGACATATGTTGCCCCCTCCTTTCCTACTACTCACCCCCTAATCCATAACTTGAATAGGAGAGACTCAAGGAGCAAGAATGTTAAGTTAAAAGCCACAAAGCAATCTGATTAAGCAGCTTACTGACAGAGTAAGAATGCCTTGATTTTAAATGTCACATTTTCAAAGAAAAAGTCATTCTGGAAATTTCACCATGATGACAAGAATCTGTGTTAATATCAACACTTGAGAGCATTTTTATCTGATTTTCATAGAGGTAATTCTGCTAATATCATTTTATGTTATTTAAGGAAATGATTATTCAGTCTTTTTTCCATATAGTATTATACAATATGATAACAGGAATCAAAGACACATAGCATAGGCTTCCTCATATATACATATATAGTATATGCTTCTTGATTTTAATAAGCATAAGCTGTTTAGTAAAATAACTATGAATAGGATATTACAATAGAATGCTCAAGTAGTAAAAGTTTAGAAGCTGAAACAAAGCAGGCATCATGAGGTGAGGAGATTGGAAGACTGATAAAAAGAGAGGTGGCTGCCTTTACAAAAATAACTGTCTGAATTCAGGTTAGAACTCACGTCTCAATGTTTTCCCAGTTTCTACATTTTATAGCGGGGCTTCCCCTATACTATAAAAAGGACAACCCCAGGTATTTAGTTAGCTTTCTAATTGTGTGCAAAATTACTTAAAATAAAGTATTTCATGTAACATAAAATTTTTTAAAAATGTACCAATGCCAATTCAATAGAAATCTTCTATTATTTTGCTTTCATATATAAGGATTGCACTACTATTAATCGAATTCCTATGAAATGTTTTATAAATTACACTTACAATCTAAATGTATCTATTTAATATTTTATCTATTATATGCTGTTGATAAACTGTTGGAGAACTAATCAAAAGTGCACCGAAATTTCATATTACCTTATCACAATTTTCTAATCCTTAAATATATGCCACTTAGTCTAATTTAAGAGCATTAAAGCAAAATAAATCACTTGTGGAATCAGAATGTTATCACACAAATGTTAATTGTTGCATACCATTGGTGCCAGGTCATTGACTATATAACCAACTTCAAAAATAAAGCTTGCTAATTTTTCTAGTTGCTTACAGTAATAAGTAACACATGTGAAACGTAACTATAGGGAAAACTAATGAAGAAGGAACCATCAAGGAGCTTTCCCAGAACCTGATCTTGACAAGCTAGAATCAGGCAGCTGACTAGGAAATTCAGGGTGGGTGGATCACTTGAGGTCAGAAGTTTGAGACTAGCCTGGCGAACATGGTGAAACCCCCATTTCTAATAACAATACAAAAAATTAGCCGGGCATGGTGGCACGTGCGTATAACCCCAGCTACTCGGGAGGCTGAGGCTGGAGAATCGCTTAAACCGGGAAGCGGAGCTTGCAGTGAGCCGAGATTGCGCCACTGCACTCCAGCCTGGGCGACAGTGTGAGACTCCATCTCAAAACAAACAAACAAACAAACAAAAATAAAATAAAAAACGAGAAAGTTACACACAATTTGTTTGGCCTTATTTTTTTGAATTTCAAAATGTTATTTCAGGAAGATAAGCTACATATACACCAGAGAAAGCATGAACACAAACACATAAAAGAAATTTTGTTCTACCATTTGAAATAGGTTATTATCATGCAGTGAGACAAGTAGACTTCTTTCCAGGATGTAACCGTGTTGCTGCAAATGGAATGCTCCCTGGAGGAAATGCCACTTCCACCAACTCCCTAATGCATCCATTTTCAGATACATTTCAATATAAATGACACTAAAAAATTCACGCTTGAGAATGGAAACTAACCAAACTTTTGGAAACTGGACTTACTCCAGAATCTAACACACACAGCTCCAATTGAGTGGCCTTGTTCATGGACAATTTGTCCATATTTTTAGATACATCAAATTGATGACAAGAAAAGCCAAAATTATCATGTGAAATGACAGAAATATTTGGCAAAATGCAACCTGTAATTTCCTTTTCCCTGTATCCTCCAACATATTGAGGATGTTATGCACTAGGAGTGGATAAATAAGTACTTATTGGAGCCTCTCTTTCCAGCTGGCTCTGTACTCAGTAAGCCCTGGAGCTAAGGCAGGGGATTTAAAACAAAACTAACTATGACAAAAATAACAACAATGACACAAAGTATAAATCTTTCTGTTTTCTCATGCTACCCTGGATAAGATTGTCATTTAAGTTCCTGAACAGCTGTGCCTATACTGGGTTACCAGCTCACCAAAAGCACATCCATAAATGAGTATCAGTTCACCAGAAATACCACTGAGGGCTTATTATGGGTGAGGTGGATAATTCATTTCCTGTATTTTTATTTCTTTATAAGGCTATTTACCTTGGTTATCTGTGGGAGATTAAATGCTTTTACACTATAATAGTAATATTATTAGTAGGAGCAGTGTGACAACAATAGTAATAGTGTGTTGGAATTTATTAAACACTTATGATGAAATAGGAACTGTTCTAAGTGCTCCAGAGACATTATCACATTTAATTCTCGTAACAATCCCTTGATACTGGTACTACTTATAACTCTATTTCAGAGGGAGTTTGTTAAATTGCCTGAAGTCACATAGCTAATAAGAGCTGGAGCAGAGATTCAAACCCAGCCACTCTGATTAGAAACTGCACTCTCAGTCACTACACTAAACTATAGCAATATCATTCAGTGCCCTCAGCTCTCACCCATAGGCTGGAAAATTTGCTTTTTATGTAGGTGTTATAATTTAGCAAGTTATTGAATCCAGCTACCTTCCAAGAGGGGAAAAGCAGACCTTCTTAATGCAAGTAGAAATCAGTCTTGGAGTGTTTTCATGGGGTTCTTCATGCTATGTACGCCTTTACATAGCAGAGATGGAGAGGCTTCTGGAGAACCAAGAACCAGAATCCACATGGCCACAAATTGGTATAAAGTAGCTGTGTTGACATAATTCCTGTTTGAATGATTTCCATCTCATTCTCAGATAGCGAACAAAAGACTTTTCAATGCTGAGTTCAGGTGGGAGTACTGCATCAGTTCCCTGTAGTTCTTTCTAGGTTGTGAATGAAGTAAAGAGGTGAGAGAAAGTACTGAAGACAGAAACAAAAGCATGGACTCAAAAATGAGCATCACTGCAGTAACACAGAACACATTTTCCAGATTTCATAGCCAAAAAAATAAAAAATAAAAAATAAATAAAAAATAAATAAAAAATAAAAAATCCTAGCAAGCAAATGAATCTGTGTATTATTCCAGTAAAGTGGCAGGAAATGGATAGCTAGCCATTCCTTGCCAAAAATGGCAATCCTGTTCTGGCCCTCAAAGATAATGCACAGTTCTGAACTATACCACCATTTCTGCTGCCTCTCAATAAATGATGTACATTAAGCTATTATCATTGTGAACGAAGTGATTACAATTTTTCCCCTGTGACAAATCTAAAATCCCATATAAGAAAACCATTGCCTTGACTAGGTGTAAAAGCCATTACCTTTGTTGTCAGCATTTGAAACACAGACCAGCTGGCTTTCAAAACAGTTAGGACATTTAGGATACATGTAGTAAGATTAACCCTCCTTGCTGGCAATGTAATTACTGTGTTTATTCATTTTAATGATCTCATAAAGGACAATGAGATATAATACAAGTACAGGACAAGAGAAGGTACTGGAAAGGCAATTGTGCCATTTTTTACAAGCAGAATGTGAGCTGGTGAGCATGAGATAAGGCAGAATGAGCTGACGGCAGATCTCTGTCTTCTATGGAGTAAGGAAACCAACCAATCTGGAAGTGACCATCTTTAGTAGTCCTGGTCCAGTCCATACTGTGATTCATCTTTGGTGGGGAAAGATCTGTGATCTTTGCTTTTGGAAGGTGCTTAATTCTATTGGCTCTTATTTTGTTAGCTGAATCACACAACAATAGAGATTTAGGCTATAAAGACTTTTAGATGCTACTTAATTCAAACTTCAATCTCAGGACAGAAATTTCCTTACCAGAATAATCCTGATCTATGTTGATTGAGTCACTGGTTAAATATTGTTGCTGATGGATTGGTTTTACTTTTGCAAATATCCTGCTCAATATTTAGACTTGTCTTCTAGTTACAAATTCCTTTAAATTGAGCTGAAATTAATCTCATTGAACCATCCGTTTGATCAGTTCTATTTTTTTGAGCACTCCATATTAATTTTCATTCATTTTGTTTTACCCATTCCTACTTCAAATGCACCAATCTTACACCACTTTCAGATTCTTTTCTTCAGAAGAAAAAGTAATACTGTAGAATTAATATACAGTAGGTACTAGGGATTTTACAGTGAATAAGCAACATGGTATATTATAGGGTTGACAGCTCAATGTGGTTACAGAGAATGAAAAAATGCCCTAGTGCTGTGATAGCATTTTGGTGGGACATTCTACCAGGCCTAGTATTTAACGCGTTCCTTGTGTGTATGGCTTATGGACTTCTTACCATCCCAGATACACACTAAATTGTAAATTGCCTCTTTTAAGGGGCTATTATCCTTAGCAAACTAACACAGGAACAGAAAACCAAATATCATATGTTCTCACTTATAAGTGGGAGCCAAATGATGAGAACACATGGACACATAGAGGGGAACAACACACACTGGAACTTTTTGGAGGATGGAGGATGGGATGAGGTAGAGAATCAGGAAGGATAACTGGTGGGTCCTAGGCTTAACACCTGGATAATGAAATAATCTGCACAACAAACCTCCATGACACAAGTTTACCTAGGTAACAAACCTGCATTTGTACTCCTGAACTTAAAAGTTAAAAAAAAAGAAAAAAAAAAAAAAAACACCCATAATACTGCAATGTAGAAGTATCAACTTTAACTGAGCACTGTAAACTATTCTATTAAGCAGACCAACTTATTTTTTTTTACAATAATGTTTGCAGACCATTTTTTACATGAACATTTGTCTAACCAGTTCCATATTGCCATGAGTACTTTACACCATGTTTTGAAATTCAAAGCCTAGGTAATAATACACGTTTATGTTTATAAGCAAGTCTTATGAATTTATGCCAAAAGATACAACCAACCTCATGTCTTTCTTCTATGATATTACATTGTAATTATATATTTTATTTTTAAATGACTAATACCACCTCCTATGATGTTATCAATTGTAGAATTTAATATCATCTATATTTCTACAATTAACCTTTGCTTTTTTCTCTATTTTTACCTTTTTTCAACATTTGTTTTGACCCAGTGGATATAAATGATACGATACAAATTTGAAGACTTAAATATGGCACTCTCACTCTCACCTGAACATATTCACAAATATGCAGATACAGACTGTTTATAGCAGATCAAATTGATAAATCAATGACTATCACAGCAACAAAGATCAATATAATAGTAAAACTATTATATCTTCTGTTTTGAAAATCTTTTGTCTGAAGGATTAATATTTAATGCTGTGCATTGATATAATTTAAATTATCTAAAATATTTCAACATATATTCTTTCTATCCTTCTACCTATCCATAGAGTTAATCAAGGTTGAATATCACTATTCTTATTTTATAAATAACAGTGATGTTATAAAATGCTAAACTAGCTAAAGTCGCACAAAGTAATAGAACCAGAACTAAAACCCATACTCCAGATACCTGATGTTCTTTAAATATACCATAGCATAATCAAAAATTAAATGTCTGTATGTGGTTCATACATGCCTATAAACAAAATTATTACCTTTAATTTTTTATTATTAACAAGTTTGTGGTATTGGCTAGTGATAAAATAATAGCGGAAATAGCAACCACTGATCACTGCTAACTCAAAGGTTATATGATTGAGATAATACTCAGTGCATTTGGTTATGATGGTGATATGGTCTGGTTCTGTGTCCTTACCTAAATCTCATCTTGACTTGCAATCTGAATTGCAATTCCCATGTGTTGGGGAAGGGACCTTGTAGGAGGTGATTAGGTCATGGGGTCGGTTCCCCCGTGCTGTTTTCATAATAGTCAGTAAGTTCTCACAAGATCTGATGGTTTTATAAGCGGCTTTCCCCACCTTTGCTCTGCACTTCTCTTGCCTGTCGCCATGTAAGACATGCCTGTTTCACCGTGCATCATGATTGTAAGTTTCCTGAGACCTCCCCAGCCATATGGAACTGAGAGTAAATTAAAACTCTTCTCTTTATGAATTACCCAGTTTCAGGTATGTCATCATAGCAGCGTGAAAATGGACTAATACAGATGGCTTTTTAAGCAAAGCACGAAAATAGTGTATAAAAAATTAGCAAGCATAAATTCAGAAGTTTCAAGTTGGCTTGCATTATATAAACCATAATGAACTTTCCATTTCTTGGCAAAATTTCCATGTTTAATAAAAGTTAATAATTCTTTACATAAAAGCTGTGTGTGCACTTTAAAATACTATAAAGGAGTCTAAAATCAAGCCGCTTCAATTTTCACAACTTTCTTATACTCTTTCCATTAGAAGAGCTATAAATGAACTTTCAATAAAATCAGAGCTTTTGATGTGGCCATTTATTTTTAAAAGGCATTCTATAGCATACCAATTGCTGAATCTAGAATCTCCATTGATATTCCATTTAATAAACTTGGAAGCCAGAACATTTATTTTAAAGTTCAGGTTTAATTAAAAGATAAGACTAGAGTGACAGAATGGCAAGGGAAAGACGGGTGTTGAATTTTTTGTTTATTATTGCAGAGCAGCTGCTTTTATTTTTAACTAATCTCCATTAATGTCAAATCAAAAGCCGATACTTCTTATAGGCTTTTGCATTTGCCTTGTTACCTACTTTCCCTAGAAAATTACTATGTATTTTCTCATTCTGAGATGAAATCCAGTATGCGTCCATAATTATTTACCTGAAGTACTGAGAAATGCTTGTCATAAAGTTTATTTTTGAAATTGAAATGCATTCACTTATTTCTTCAGCAATATTTTCTAGGTGTTAACCTCTGTTTTGGGAATTAGGGGCTAGTCAGTGAATAAACATACCAAAAAGGAAAAAAAATAAACAAACATACACATTAAAAAAGAAACAAACAAAAACTCCTGCCTTGCTAGAATTTACTATATAATGAATACTCATTTCAGACTCAAGTAAAGTTACATGTAAATACTAGAAGGCTAGCACTAACAGAGCGTTGCAGAAAACTACCTTTCTTCAACGCTCTGTTAGTTCAGAGCATTGAACTAATCTTTGAAACCACATTTTCAAAGATTTTACTGAGAAAGCCATTGTTCAAATTGTTCAGTGCCTACCTTTAGGACAGAAAAAATAAAGGGTTTTAGCGTATGTGAGAGAAATGAGAAGGAAGAAAGAGTTGCAGGGTAAATTCAGGATGTATCCCAGGACAGAACAGGGAAAGCTAGCTCATGATAATTTAACTTCTTAGAGTTTCTTATTAAATGAGCTGCACACTCTTCGAGGATCCTGAGTTCCACAGTGATCTTTTACTTTTCAAAAGCATTCAGGACATGAACCAGCAGAGAAAGAATTAAAACTAGTGAAAGGAGTCCCATATACATTTCTGAATCCACATGTTCCTTAAGAATTAAAAAAGATGTAGTGCATGTAAGAGAATCTATTTTCTGAGATAAACTGTACCACATTTTTCTACCAAAATTAAGCTCCAGGGATATGAGAAAAGTCTTTTCTGAAAGAATACACCATTACAAATGTTTTTAATCTATAGAATCATGATGGAAACATTCATTAAAGTAGAAACAGTTACTTTTAATTACATGGTGTATTAAAATAGAAAACAATTACCACAAACAGTATAGTGTTTTCATAAGTACAATATCATTTGATCTTCAGGACAATTTATGAGTTAGATACTATTTTATCATTATTATACTATTCATGTGTAGAATAACTGACTGACTGACTGACTGATCCAAGTTGTTACAACTGATCAAGGCTCACATCAAAATTGAAAACCCAGGCGTAAGAGCTCAAACCCCATGAAATCCCCACTGAGCCACACAGCTTTTCAATTGACTGATCAAATGAGAAAGGTTTCGTTAGATATTTTTTAAAAACTATTTTAGACAGTTCAAATGTTACAAAGGTGCCTATCCCCATCTGTTTTCCTCTTGGCTTTTGTTTTAGGTGCTGATGCATTCTGATCTAAATCTTCCCTCTAAGATTATTTTTAAAGTAAAATAAACAAAGGCAGCATATCCACCTGGAAAAAATTATGCTGTATTAGTCCTTAGTAGAATTTCTGTTATTGATGTTTACTGAGCTTTGTGAGACACTTGATAATTGCAAAACTTCCTGGGCCATTTCAGTTGTTCTCTGATCACGAGGTCAGCAATGTAGTAAGGGTTTGCTCTGCCTCTGCACCAGGGTCTTTGCAAGAACTTTGGCTGTAAGCTGAGGTAGTAAAAATATGAATGCGGGAAAAAATGGAGTATCTTCAATGAAGTTAGGAGGTAATAGGTGAAAGATTAAGAGCATAAACTTTGAAGCCAAACAGACATGAATTCTTATTCCCATTTTGTTATCTACAGGCAATGTGAGAGCAGAAATTTAATTACTCTCTCTAAGCTGCCATGGTCAATAATGATCATAAAGTGTAAAGTTGTCATGACTAAAGAAGGTATTTAAAATTACACACAAAAATAGACTAATTGAATCTGCTATTAAGAGTATTATTAACATTATTTTATCCCCTTTCCTCCTACTCTAAGATCTATGCATTGTCATAAATGCACATTTATTTTTCAGATTTATCTGGGAACATAGAATATCTATGTCTACATAACATATAAAAAGCAATATGGGGTTTTCTTAACATAGAGTAACATTGATGGAATACATATATTTTATATATTCTAAGTATTTGTTCTTAGCCTACTTCTTAAAGAACTTGAGATAGTCTGAATTCTGTCATAAAGTTTAGTAGTATAGTTGAGGTTCAGAAGAGAATACCTGAAGTAAGTCCATAGCATGTACTATATTTCCAGACAGTTGAAATGAGTTTGAGTGGGGTTTTGCATATGATCCTAAGCATTCTAGGACCCAGGCCTCCTAAGATCTAGAAAAAAATAGGGAAATATGAGTCATTAAATAATTTTTTTCCTGTGGCAAAATGCCAGACATCTAGCAAAAATTCCCTTACGGAGTTCAATTATTTTTTTAAAATAAGGCTAAAAATGAATTCATGGCAAAAGTCTCTGCTTAAGAGACAGTAATTAACACAATGGATAATCTATGGCTTCCTAAAAGACAGAAATTTTCAAATGTGTGCATCTACTATTGAATCTTTATAAAGGAGAAGGCATATTACTAAATCGTAGCTCAGCGAGAAGCTGAGATAATTATGTGTTAGGCTCTGTTGCATTCTAGTGATCTAAATTATAAGAATAGTAACTTAAGAGAGACCCTCATGGACTCTTAGACTGCATAGTCTCTCTATCCAGCTATTCTTCCTCTCGAGTATCATATGTCTTAGGCAAGCATTTGGCAGGTGTTAAATTGCAGTAAATCTATGATTGGATTATCTAATAGAAACCTCTAGAGCTTATAATCTATTGTTCTGGTTAAAGTGTAAGCCATATACTTTAATCATTTCTGACATAGGCACTATATTCACAAAAAGTATTAAAGAAAAGGAGACACATTTTCCCATCGGGTTATGGTAGCAGAATGGGAGGGGAAGGAACTGTTCCAAGGACAAGTATTTCTGATTAGATTGCATCTCTACCTCTCGGTCTTGCTCTCAGTAGGATTTCAAGGGAGACCCATAGAACTCTGACCTTCCTAAAGTCTCTAAACCACCCAGCAGTCCCAAGAGATGTAACTAATGTAAGAACTGATTGTCTGTATTTCTTTTAGATACTATTAATACTGACTGATTCCTTGATTACCAAGTCACCACTAGAAGCCTGATTTTTGTTTGTTCGTTTTGTTTTGTTTTGTTTTGTTTTCAGCTATCCCATATCATAAAGGTTTCCATATCCATTAGAACGTACTAACCATCACCAGACTCAAGGTCTTATTCTTTACACCATGCTGTCAGCAAAACCTCTTATACCCACTGCCTCTCTGAAGTTCGCCTTCATTTTATTTTTGCTCTCAATGTAATGTTGGTGGTGTTGGCTGAAGATAATACTACATCCCCACTAGTCCTCTCACGGTGCTGGCTGTGTTTTCTCAGCAACAAAACTACAGCTGGATCTGTAGAGGATAACTTTTTCTCCCATTTCTCATTGCCTCACCCCTAAAACAAAAAAATAATAAAGGACATTAAATTATCTGCCATCAGATACTTCATCTATGTTCCTTTGAAGACACTTCCTTTTTTCCTGGGTATATACTCTTTCATGGAAGATTTTTTGCACCTGGCTTCTTGCTCTCTCTCCACTCTGATGTTGGCCACTATTGCTAGTGTCTTAAAATAGTTCATTCATCTCACTGTGTTTCTCATCCTTTTTCTCCCCACTACTTACACTTTAATCTTCCATCCCTTCTCAATTGCTCGTTCTCAGAATTACTTACTGAACACTATTTTTCCCAATTACTATTGTACCTCATAATACTCACTTCATGTGTCCGCTTTTACAGTACGACCGGTCTCTCTAACTTAGCAGTGTAGCATCACAATCCCCAGTCCTATCCATACTTCAGATTCATTGACCCTACCAACATTTCACTACCCATCATTCTCTTTACCTCCTCAGTTTCATCTATATCCACTCTGTTTCCATGATTCATCTCTATACTAATGCATTTTCATTCACACTCCACTCTCTTGGTCCTTTGCCACTCCAACATACTCTGCTGTCAAGGCAGAACACGTTTATTCTTTGCCTACTCCATAAGTGAACCCAACAGACCCATGTAACTAGAGAAAAGCTGGTTAATTAACTTACAAATCAATGTTTTCAATGACAAGTGGGGACTCCATGTTGCCTGAGACTCCTATTAGATTCCTCTTGTCAATCCATTCTCTTCCTGTCCCAGGCAGCTAGTTCACATTTCAGTTTATGACCTTGATTTTCATTTTGCCAGGGGAAAAAAAGCAAAGTGAAGAAAACTGAAACACGTTTCCATGACCATATCTACTTCCCAGATTACTACATTTGAATCCACCTACTGTGTCTTCTCCCCAGTTATGACAAATAACATCTGTTTGAGCCTAAGAAATCCCTCCTTTGTATACTGGATCCTAGTAAGGATGTGGATAATAAAATTATCTCTTTCTTCAGAATATATAATTTAATTCAGTATCTACTGTATCTTTCTCATTGTGTATAATTATTGTGTGTACAAACAATGAGAAAGATTGTTTATAAACACATGTTTGTGCACACCCCCATATATTATTATATTTTTCTCCATGCACAATTTCACTTCTCTGTTTCCCTCAAAGAAAGTGTCTATATTCGTTATATTATCCTCCTATTATTGCTTGAACCCCCTCCAAACAGCACTGTGTTTCTGTTCATCCTTTGGAATTGCTATTGCAAATAAGACCAAATGCCTCCACATTTCCACGTTCTAGGTTATCATCTTACATTCTCAGTAACATTTGACATCATTTAGCATGTCCTTTACCTTGAATCACTTTTTTTCACTTGACTTCTAAGTTATTTCACTTTCCTGATTTTCCACATACTGCCTTGGTCACTCCTTCCCAGTCTTCCTTGTACAAAACTCTGTCTCATTCTAATCCATAAAAATTGGATAGTTCTAGTGTCAATTCTCAAACTTTGTTCTTTCTGTATTTACACTGCTTCCCTTCTTGGTCTCATCTAAGGTCATAACTGTAAAGGTACTATTTCCCTATTTATGACAAGTTTAGCCACAAATTTTCTCCTGTATTTCATACTTTCATACATCACTACTTAATTGTCATATCCACTAGGATTCCCAGTACATATCTGAAACATAACATGAGCTCTTCATTACCCTCCAAAACATGTTGTTTTTGCTATCACCATCATCTCTGTCAATGTTATAATTCAAATACCAAACCTGGAGATTTTTCTTGATTTTCCATTAGTAAGTTCCGTTGACACTAAATATGTGTGTGTGAATAATATCCAGAATTTGACCTCTTATTACCACCAGCACGGTTCCCATTACATTTTAAGTCACCGCTATGTTTCACCCAGACTACTATACCAGCCTCTTACTAAAAGTAAAATAAAATTTATTGTGTATATTTGAGGTTTACAACATGATGCTATGGTATACGTACAGATACGACCTCTTCATTGTGTTTCCTGTTGCTGCTTTGACCTCTCAGTCCACACTACTTACTGCAGTCAGAGTAACAGCAGCCAGAGTCATCTTTTAAGGCACAATCAGATTAGATGATTCCAGGTAAATGAAACACCTCTAGTGGCTTCTCACAGCACAGAAAGCAAAATCTAAATGTTTTTCCACAGCTCACAAAGGCTACATGTTCTAGCCTCTGGATACTTCTACAACTTCGTGTATTCACATTCCTACCATGTTTTCCTTTGTTTTAATGTTCCAATCACATGATTTTCTTTGCTGTTCTTCAAGGACCCCAATGAGCTACTGCCTTAGGGCATGTACACTTGTTGCCTTTTTGACTAGAAACTCTCCTTCCAAATAATCTAGAAGTTTCTTCCTCATTCCATTCAGGTCTTTGTTCAAATATCAGCTCCCTAGAAGTACATTGCCTGCCACCCTAACAAATTATTAGGCCCCATATACTCTTTAATTTATCTTTAAAGTTTGAATCTCTATCTAGATTTATACATCCATACCATTATTTTTATCTGCACATCCTAATTAAGTATAAGCTACGTAAAAACAGCAACTTTGTCTTTTTAGAGTACTGTGCCCCAGCAACCATAAAACATCCAAATATATTTCAATTGATTAATATATATTTACAAATAAATAAGTTAATGAGTTAAGAGAAGAGAAACAGTCAGTAGTAACTCCAAATATACAGATCTGGCCCTGAGGTTCAAGCTAGACACCTATAAACTGGGAAATTATGAAGGAATGGAAAGCCAACTTCGAAACTGGAGAAAACATTTCAGAATCTAAGAATATGGGTCAATGTATCCAATACTAAAACAAATGAATGACTTTTAATCCAGAGCAGGTAGTTATACTCTTGGCTTTGGTTTTAAGTCATTTCCTGACATAGAAAACTGTAGCCTGGCATTTAGGGACTGCTCTGTCAGGTAGAGCCAGAGAGATTTAGGACAATTGTTAACCCCTCACAGACCTGTATGAAACTAATTATTACTGACTATTTTAAGAGCTAGAATTAAACTGATTTGAAAGTTTATCTCATGTGAAGAGATAGTGTGCATGTGTCTGTGTGTGTGTGTATGTGAGTGTGCATGTGGGTGTGTGCCAGATACCTGAATAATGAATGGTAGAACTTGAGCTGGCGGGCGGATCACTTGAGGTCAGAAGTTCGAGACTAGCCTGGATAACATGGTGAAACCTCGTTTCTACTAAAAATACAAAAAACTAGCCAGGAATGGGGGTGCATGCTTATAACCCCAGCTACATGGGAGGCTGAGGCAGGAGAACTGCTTGAACCCAGGAGGCAATGGTTGCAGTGAGCCGAGATCACGTCATTGCACTCCAGCCTGGGTGACAAGGAGGAAACTCCATTAAAAAAAAAAAAAAAAAAAGAAAGAAAGAAAAAAGAACTTGAGCATAAGAAAAAGTCATTGTCTGATGGTTATGCTGAGTTACATTTGAGTTTAAATGTGTTATTTTCTTGATAAAATGTTTAATATGAAATAAAAAATAAGACATGTTGGAATTACCCCCATGGTGGTTACCAGAATCCCCTAACCATAAAACAATACCTGGAAAAAGGAAGAAGACCAGAAGAAATTAATATGCAGTTACACCAGTCCCATGGAACCAGTTGTTCGAGGAACCACAGTATACTGAACCGGATGATGGTTTTACTAGCAAAAGCAGTCTTACTGTGTAATGAAAGGAGCATGGATTTTGAGAAGAGTAGAGTTGTTCCATTTCTGATCCTTACCATCTAGTGACTTGGAGCATATTGTTTAGTTACTTCTGTCAGCTCTTTCTCCATCTGTAAATGCTTATGGTAACATTTACCTGTAAAGTTATTGTGAAGATTAAGTTCCTATATGCAAATACCTAGTTATGTTCCTGGTCATAATAGGTACTCAAAAATTCTGCTTACCTTCACTACTTCTATGTGTCCCTAATAATTTTGCTTAGGCTGTTACATTGTATTTTGCCACTGGAAAATAACTAGATAAAACTTAATAATTTTTAAATTCTATAGCCACCCTCTCTATAAAAACAACCACAGCTTTTTGACAGTCCTGTATTAACCTAGAAAATATAAAGGGATTAGTAATAACTTAGGGACTTTAATATCCTCCCAAAATTGAGAGACTATCTGAGAAAGTAAAGTAATGCATTAACTTGGTCTCAAGAGAATAAACTGACTCAAGTATATGTGGATCTCAGAAACTCATACTTTCCAGTGTATCATGAAAAGAGGAAAATACTGAGATACATCTTTGCCATGGCTGTGTATACGTTATGATGTCTTTGACACCTCCCCATTTTGTACTTCAGAATTTCTAGCATTGACCCATCTGTTGCTTTTGGAGTTAAAACTCTTTGGCTAATATTATACAGTAGAGGGGTCCATATGAGGTATGTGAATGTCTGTTGACAAAAATAAAATAAAATAAACAACTCAGCTTTGAAAGAGAATTGTAATTGTATGCCCATAGAGTACCCATGAATCCATGGAATATACTGATGTTTTTTCTCTTCTATTACTTACAAAGGTGTAAAGTCATCAGCATCTAGCACTGAACTCATTAACTGTCCAGTAAGAGTTAATGATGTTCATGCCAGGAAGAATAATTCATCTTCCTATCATTAGCTCATGTGCAAAACACCCTCACATCACTCCAACACACTTAGCTGTTCAAGAATGAGGTGTGTGAGGGACAGGGAAACTGGACTCCTATGAAGACGTTAAAAGATAGTTTTCTACCTGAACAAATCCCAAAGCCTCTGTTATGAACTGAATTGTGTCCCTTCAATTTGTATATGGAAGTGCTAAACCTTGGCACTTAAGAACATGTCTGCAATTGGAAATAGGTCCTTAAAGCGGTACTTAAGTTATGATAAAATCATTAGGGTGGTCTCTAATCCAATCTGACTGGTGTTTTACAAGAGGAAGAAATTTGGAAACATACAATTATAAAGGAAAGACCATGAGAAGACATAGGAAGAAGATGGCCACCTATATGTCAAGGAGCGGCCTCAGAAGAAATCAAGCTGTCAATACAATAGTCTTGGACTTCCAGCCTTCAGAAATGTGAGAAAATACATTTGTTTCTTAAGCCATTCAGTCAACTGTACTTTGTTAGGGGAGCCCTAGAAAAATAATACAGCTTCCAAGGTGGGTAAATGCATAATGTACTCTGGAAACAGTAACTATGAAATGCTGGGGTGTGATTGGTGGGGGTTGAGGAGAGAATTCTGAAGTATTCTGGCTTGCCTGCATAGGCTACTCATTTCTTTTCTTATATTCTTATAAATTTAATGCACATTATTCAGCTTGTGGCTACACATTTTATATAGTAGTTTTTATGGATTTGTTTATATATTTTAAACTTGTATATTACATTCTGTCAGCTCAGTCAGTCTATACTGGTTTGCAACGAATTTTCCTATTGATATCACAGGAAGAAAATGAAATCTGGTGTAACCCTAGGCAGAGAAACCTAATCGCCACATTTTTAAATTTTTTTTATTTTTTAAATTTACTTTTCAATTTTTGTGGGTACATAGTAGGTGTATATATTTTTCGGGTACCTGATATGTTTTGATACAAGCATGCAATGTGAAATAGCACATCATGAAGAATGGGGTATCCATCCCCTCAGGCATTTATCCATTGAACTGCAAACAATCCAATTACCCTCTTCAACTTATTAGGTTGGTGCAAAAGTAATTGTGTTTTTTGCAATTACTTTAAAATGGCAAAACAGCAATAACATTTGCACCAAACTAATATTTTAAAATGTACAGTAAGTATTGACTGTAGTCATCCTGTTGTGCTATCAAATACTAGCTCTTATTCATACTTTCTATTTCTTTTAACCCACTAACCATTCACACCTTCCCCTTCAACAACCCATTCTTGGCGGATTCTGGTAGCTGTCCTTCAACTCTCTGTGTCCACATGTTTGATTGTTTTGATTTTCGGATCCCATAAATAAGTGAGAACATGTGATGTTTTGTCTTTCTGCGCCAGCCTTATTTCACTTAATATAATGATCACCACTTCCATCCATGTTGTTGCAAATGACTGGATCTTATTACCTTTTATGGCTAAATTGTACTCCATTGTGTATATGTACCACATTTTCTTTATTCATCTGTTGATGGACACTTAGGTTGCCTCCAAATCTTGGCTATTGTGAACAGTGCTGCAACAAACATGGGAGTGTAGATATCTCTTCAATATACCGATTTCCTTTCTTTTGGGTATATGCCCAAGAGTAGGATTGCTGGATTATATAGTAGCTCAACTATTAGTTTTTGGAGGAGCCTCCAAATATTCTCCATAGTGGTTATACTAATTTACATTCCCACCAAAAGTGTACAAGTGTCTACTTTTCTCCACATCCTCACCAGCATTTGTTGTTGTCTGTCTTTTGGATGTAAGCCATTTTAACTGGGATGAAATGATATTTTCCTTTTAATTTTGATTCACATTTATCTGATGATCTATTATGTTAACCACCTTTTCATATGCCTGATTGTCATTTGTACATCTTCTTTTGAGAAATATCTACTCAAATCTTTTGTCCATTTTTTAATTAAATTATTCAATGTTTTCCTGTAGAGTTGTTTGAGCTACTTATATATTCTGGTTATTAATCCTTTGTGAGATGGGTCATCTGCAAATGTTTTCTCCCATTCTGTGGGTAGTCTCTCCACTTTGTTGATGGTTTCTTTTGCTGTGCAGAAGCTTTTCAACTTGATGTGATACCATTTGTCCATTTTTTCTTTAGTTGCCTGTGTTTGTGGGGTATTGCTCAAGAAATTTTTGCCAAGATTGATGCCCTGGAGATTTTCCCTAATGCTTTCTTGTAGTAGTTTCATAGTTTTGGGTATTAGATTTAAGTAATTAATTAATTTTGATTTGATATTTGTATATGGTGAGAGATAGGGGTCTAGTTACACACATCTAGTTTTCCAGTACCATTTATTGAAGAAACAATCTTTCCTCCAGTGTATGTTGCTGGCACCTTTGTCAAAAGTAAATTCACTGTAGGTGTGTGAATTTGTCTCTGGGTTCTGTATTATGTTCCATTGGTCTTTGTGTCTGTTTTTATACCGGTACCATGCTGTTTGGGTTGGTATTGTTCTGTGGTATAATTTGAAGTCAGGTAATGTAATATCTCCAGTTTTTTTTTGTTTCTTTGCTTTTTGTTTTTTTTTTCTTTTGGCTTAGGATAGCTCTGGCTATTCTTGGTCTTTTGTTATTTCATATAAAGTTTAGAATTTTTTTCCTCATGAAGAATGTTATTGATATTTTGATAGGGATTGCATTGAATCTGTAGATTGCTTTGGGTAATAAGAACATTTTAACAATATTGATTTTTCCAATGCATAAGCATGGAGTATTCTACCAATATTTGTGCCCTCTTCAAATTATTTCATCAATGTTTTATAGTTTTTATTACAGAGATATTTTGCTTCTTTGGTTAGTTCCTAGGTATTTAATTTCATGTGTAGCTACTGTAAATGGGATTACTCATTTTAATTTCTTTTTCACAAAATTCACTGTTGGCATATAGAAATACTGTTGATTTCCATATCTACTGATGATTTTTTATCATGCAACTGTACTTAATTTATCAACTCTAATAGCTTTTCTGTAGAGTCTTCAGGTTTTTCCAAATATAAATTCATAACAACAGTAAACAATAATAATTTGACTTCTTCCATTCCATTTTGGATGCCCTTTTTGTATTTCTCTTTTCTGGCCACTCATTAAAATTACCAGCAGTACGTTGAATAATACTGGTGACAGTTGGTATCCATGTTGTGTTCCAGATCCTAGAGGAAAGGCTTTCAGATTTTTCCCATTCAGTATGATACTAGCTGCGGGTCTGTCACATATGGCTTTTATTTTGTGAAGGTGTGTTCCTTCTGTATCCAGTTTTTTGAGAGTTTTTATAGTGAAGAGATGTTGAATTTTATCATATGCTTTTTCAATGTCAATTGAAATGATCATATTGTTTTTATCCTTCATTATATTGATATGATGTTCCCATTGATTTATTTGCATATGTTGAATCATCCTTGTATCCTATAGATAAATGTCACTTGCTCATGATGAATGATCTTTCTAATGTATTGTTGAATTCAGTTTGCTAGTATTTTGTTAAGGATTTTCACATCAATATTCATCAGATATATTGGCCTTTAGTTTCTTTTTTTAATGGGTCTTTTTCTGGTTTTGGTACCAATGTAATACTGGCTTTGTAAAATGAGTTTGAAAGTATTCCCTCTGCCTCTATTTTTCAGAACAGTTTGAGTAGAATTGGTATTAGTTCTTTAAATGTTTGGTAGAAATTAGTAGTGAAGTTGTCAGGTCCTGGACTTTCCTATAAAAAGACATTTTTTTGTTATTATTATGGCTTCAGTCTCGTTATCTGTGATTGAATCCTTCAGATTTTGGATTTCTTTCTGGTTCAATCTTGATAGGTTGTATGTGTCTAAAAATTTGTCAATTTCTTCTAGATTTTCCAGTTTATGGGTATATAGTTGCTCATAGCACGCACTAATGATGCTTTGAATTTCTACGATTGGTTTTAATGTCTCCTTTGTCATTTCTAATTTTATTTATTTGGATCTTTTTATCCTTTTTTCTTAGTTAGCCCAGCTAAAGATCTGTCACTTTAGTTTAACTTAAAAAAAATTTTTTTTTATTTCATTGATTTTTTTGTAATTTTTTTCATTTTGATTTCATTTATTTCTGGACTGATCATTATTATTTATTTTCTTCTACTATTTTTGGGTTTGGTTGGCTCTTGCTTTTCTAGTATTGTAAGATGCATCATTACATTGCTTATTTGAAGATTTTCATCTTTTTGATGTAGACACTTACAGATGTAAACTTCCCTCGTAGTACTGCTTTTGCTGTGTCTCATAGGTTTTGGTATGTAGTGTTTCCATTATCATTTGTTTCAAGAAATTTTTCACTTTCCTTCTTAATTATTTCACTGGCCTACTGATCATTCAGAAGCATATTGTTTAATTTCCATGTATATGTACAGTTTCCAAAATTTCTCTGATTATTAATTTCTAGTTTTATTCCAATGTGATTAGAGAAGATGGTTGACATAATTTCAGTCTTTTTGTCTATGACCGTACCATCCTGAAAACACCCAGTCTTGTCTGATATTTCAGTTTTTTAAAATGTTTTAAGATGTGTTTTGTGACTTACAATATATTCTATTCTTGAAAATGATCCATGTACTGAAGAAAAAAAATGTATATTCTACATCTCTTGAATGAAATGTTCTCTAAGTATATATTAGATCCATTTGGTCTATAGTACAGATTAAGTCTGATGTTTCTTTATTGATTTTCTGTCTGGAAGGTCCTGTCCAAAGCTGCAAGTGGGATGTTGAAACTTTCAGCTATTTTGTATTGGGACCTATCTCTTTCTGTAGCTCTAATAATATTTCCTTTTTATATCTGTGTGCTCCAGTGTTGGGTGCATATACATTTAAAATTGCTATATCCTCTTGCTGAATTGACCCCTTTATCATGATATAGTGACCTTCCTTGTGTCTTTCTACAGTTATTGCCTTGAAATATCTTTTGTTTTATGTAAGTAGAGTGATTCCTGATACTTTTTCATTTCCATTGGCATGGAATATCTTTTCCCATTTCTTTATTTTCGGTCTATGTGTGTCTTTATAGGTGAAGTGTGTTACTTGTAGGCAAGAGATCAATGGGTCTTGTTTTTCCGTCCATTCAGCAAGTCTATGTCTTTGGATTGCAGAATGTTGTCCACTAATATTCAATATTATTATTGATAAGTAAGTACATAGTCCCATCATTTTGTTATTTGTTTTTTGGTTATTTTGTGGTATACTCTTCATTCTTCCTTTAATTCCTGCCTTCCTCTAGTGAAGATTATTTTCTCTGGTGATATGATTTAGTTTCTTGCTTTTTATATTTTGTGTATCTATTGTATACTTTTTGCATTGAGGTTACCATGAGGTTTGCAAATGCTGTCACAACCCATTATTTTAACTTAATAACAAGTTAACACTATTTGCATAAACAAATAAGCAAAAAATAAATAAATAAATAAATAAATAAATAAATAAACAAACACTAGTAAAAACTCGCCCTAACTTACCCCTGCCAGCTTTTTTACTTTTTGTTGTTTCTATTTATATCTTATTGTACTGACAATGTATTGAAAGGTTGTTGTAGTTATTAATTTTGATTGGCTCATCATTTAGTCTTTCTAATTAGGGTAAGAATAGTTTACCCACTACAGTTACAGTGTTATAATATTTTGTGTTTTTTTCGTACTTACTCTTGCCAGTAAGTTTTGTACCTTCAGGTGATTATTTATTGTGCATTAATGACCACTTATTTCTGATTGAAGTACTCCCTTTACTATTTCTTAAAGGACAGGTCTGGTATTGATGAAATACCTCAGGTTTTGTTTGTCTAGAAAATTCTTTATTTCTCCTTCATGTTTGAAAGATATTTTTACTGGATATGCTATTCTAGGGTAAAATATCTTTTTCCTTCATCACTTTAAATATGTCGTGTCAGTCTCTCCAGGTCTGTAAAGTTTCCACTGAAAACTCTGCTGCCAAACATAGTGGAGCTCTATTCTATGCTATTCATTTCTTTTATCTTGCTGCTTATCTTGCTCTTGTTTATCCAGAGATAAAGAAATGATTCTCTATCTTTGACCTTTGGGAGTTTGATTAAATGCCTTGAGGTAGTCTTCTTTATGTTAAATATGCTTGGAGTTCTATAAATTTCTTGTACTTGGATATTGATATCTTTCTCTAGATTTGGGAAGGTCTCTGTTATCATCACTTTGAATAAACTTTCTACCCCTATTTATTTCTCTACTTCCTTTTTAAGGCCAATAACCCTTAGATTTGCCATTTTGAGGCTATTGGCTAGATCCTGTAAGCATGTTTAATTGGATTTTACTCTTCTTTTTATCTCCTCTCACTGTGTATTTCCAAATAGCCTGTACCCAAACTCATTAATTCTTTCTTTTGCTTGATCCAGTCTGCTGTTAAAGATCTCTGATGCATTCTTCATTATGCCAATTGCATTATTTTTTCAGCTCCAGAATTTCTGCTTGATTCTTTTAAATTATTTTAATCTTTTTGTTAAATTTTTCTGATAGAATTATGAATTCCTTCTCTATTTTTGTTATCCTAAATTTCTCTGGGTTTGCTCCACACAGCTATTTTGAATTCTCTGTCTGAATGGTCACATATCTCTGTTTCTCAAGGATTGTTTCCTGATGCCTTATTCAGTTCATATGGTAAGGCCATGTTTTCCTAGATGTTGGTTATGCTAGTAGATGTTCTTTGGTTTCTGGACATTGAAAACTTACATATTTATGGTAGTCTTCACTGTCTTGGCCTATTTGTAGACGTCCCTCTTGGGAAGGATTTCCAGATACTTGAAAGGACCTGGGACCTATGATCTTAGTTGTTTCTTCTCTAGGTAATACCCCAAGCCCAATAACACTGTGGTTCTTGCAGACACATAGAGGTACCGCCTTGATGATCTTGGACAAGATCCCAGATAATTCTCTGTATTACCAGTTGGAGACTCTTGTTTTCTTTCCTTACATTCTCCCAAACATGCAGAGTCTCTCTCATTGTTCTGAGCCACCTAAATCTGGTGATAGAGTGATAAAAGCACCTCTGTGACCACCACCACTATGACTGCACTGGGTCAGTCCTGAAGCCAGGACAACGCTGCCTTGCCCAAGGCCTGCTGTAACCACTTCCTGGCTACTGCCTATGTTCACTCAAGGCCCCATGGCTCTACAATTAGCAGGTAGCAAAGCCAGCCAGACCTATGTCCTTCCCTTCAGGGTGGCAAGTTCCCCTTAGGCCCTGAGTGGATCCAGAAGTGCCATCTGGGAGTCGGGGATTAGAGTCAAAACCTTAGAAATCTACTTGCTGTTCTATTGTATTGTGGCTGACCTGGAACTCAAAGCATAAGACATAGTCCTCCGACTCTTTTCTCTCCTTTCCAAAGGCAGCGGTACCTCACCTGGTAGCCATGATCACTCCTGGTCATGAGGAATCCTGCTAGACTACCACTGATGTTTCCTTAAGGCTTAAGTTCTTTTAAGTCAGCTTTTGGTGAATGTTGCCTGGCCTGGAGCTTACCCTTCAGCTCAGTGGGCTCTCCTATGCTCCAGGGCAGGTCTAGAAATGCTGTCCAAGAGTGAAGTTCTAGAATCAGTGACTTCAAGAATCCAGGTGGTGCTCAACCCTCCTGCGACGATGTTGGCACCTAAGGTGCAAGATAAAGTCTCCTTTACTCTTCCCTCTTCTTTTCTCAAGCAGGAAGAGTTTTGCCCTGTAACCACCACAGCTGATAATGTGCTGAGTCTCACTTGAAGCCAGCAAGTCTCAGAGGCTCACCAAGGCCTTTGATGAAGCACCTGGGTATCGCTGTTTGTTTTTCAGGTCCCAAGGGCTCATCAGTTAGCAAGCGATAGATGCTGACAGGGCTGTTTCCTTTTCTTCAAGCTGGCGGGTTTCGTTCTGGCCCAAGATGTGTCTAGAAACGTCATCTGGGAGCTAGGGCCTCATGACTCTGACCAGTGCCATATCCTGCTGTGGCTGAGCTGGTATCCAAGATGCAAGAAAAATCCTCCTCACTCTTCCCTCTCCTCTCTTAAAGTAGAAGGAAGGGGTCTCTTTTGGAGCCATGAGCTGTGCAGCCTGAGGTTAGGACATGGGTGATGCCAGCACTCCTCGCTGCCCCAGCTGGTGTATCAGTATGTTGTGTGCCCCCAATTCATTGACTCTGGGCCTAGTTCAGCCATAGGTCTTGCCTAAGTTTTCCAGTTCTTATGGCCTAGACTGCCTGTCAAGTTTACTTAGAGACTGAGAGCACATTGGTTCTTGCTGGTGAGGTTTGTGGGCACTCAAGTTTGGACCGCTGGGATTCGAGACTCCCCTCTAGCTAGGGTTGGTTTAAATGCTCCCTCTGTGGGCAGACTCAGCTGAGTTGTGTCTGGTTTTCCTTTTTGTTCTAACAGAACAGCACTGAGTTTAATGCCTCACAATTGTGGTGTTCTCCCTCCCCCAGTGCCACAAGAAGCTCTCTGCACCAGTCCACCACTGCCAAGGCTGGGGCAGGAGTGTCATCGGCTATTCAGGACTGTTTTTTCTATCTCTTCAGTGCCTTTCTTAGCAATATGAATTTAAAACCAGGTACTACAAGCGCTCACCTGATTTTTGGTTCTTATGCAGGTATTTTTTCTATGTAGATGGTTAATAACTTGGTGTCCTTGCATGGGGGGTGCACAATTGATTGAACTTTCTATTCCGCCATCTTGCTGTGCCTCTCCTCCCTGACTACTATTTTGACTAGGAGTAACAGAATCATACAAGTAATATGGGCAGTGTTTCTTTTTGATTTTAACCTATTTTGTAAAGCAAAAGAAATAGTCAACAGAGTGAAGAGACAATGTACAGAATGGGAGAAATTGTTTGCAAAGTATTCATCTGTCAAGGGATTAATATCTAGAATATACAAAGAATTCAAACAAGTCAACATCAAAAATCTGATTAAAAATGAGCAAATTAGCTGAATATATATTTCTCAAAAACAAGAAATACAAATGGCTTACAGGTATATGAAAAAACGTTAAATATCATTAATCATTGGGGAAATGCAAATGCAAAGCAAAACCATAATATGATGTCACCTCACCTCAGTTAGAATGGCTATTTTTAAAAATATAAAAAACAACAAACATTAGCAAGTGCGCTGAGAAAAAGAAGCTTTTATACATTGCTGGTGAGAATGTAAATCAGTACAATCTTAATGGAAACAGTATGATAATTCCTCAAAAACCTAAAAATAGAACTACCCTATGATTCAGCAATCTCACTATTGGATATTTATTCAAAGGAAGTAAAATCAGTATATCAACAAGAAATATGCAACCCATGTGTATTGCAGCACTATTCATGATAGCCAAGATATAGTGTCAATGAATGGACACATGGATAAAGAAAATGGGATATATATAAATTTATGTAAGTATTATGAATATATATAAAGAATACATATATTATTTGTATATAAATATATATTTATTATATAGTATAAATATATATTATAATATAAATATATTATAATATATTATAAATATATAATCTATATATTATATATAAATATATAAAGAATATATAATATATAAATATACAAAGAAAATGGAATATATATTCTATTATATATTATATATTACATATAATATAATATATTTATATATAATATATAAATGTATATTATATGTATCATATATTAATGTATATTATATGTACAATATATTTATATATTATATATTGGATTATATATAATGCAATACTATTCAGTCATAACAAATAATAACATCCAGTCACTCATGGCAACATGAATGAGCCTGGAGAACATACTTAAGTAAAATAAGGCAGGCACAGAAAGACAAATGCTACATTTTCTCACTCATACATGAGAGCTAAGAGTTTTGCTTGGAGAAGTAGAGAATAGAATACTGATTACCAGAGGCTGTGAAGAAGAGAAGGGAGAGAAGGCAAGGAGAGGATAGCTAATAAATACAAAATTACAGCTAGCTGGGAGGAATAAGTTCTAGTTTTCTACAGCACTATAGGATGACTATAGTTAACAATAATTTATTGCCTATTTTCAAACAGCTAGAAGAGATAATTTTGAATGTTCCTAGCACAAAAAATAGTAAATGTTTGAGGTGATAGATATGCTAATAACCCTAACTTAATCATTACACTTGTCTATAGGTATGGCTATATCATTCTATACTTTACAGATATGTAATTATAATGCATCTATTTAAATGTGTGTGTATAAATAAATATGTTTAATATATTGTGTATATATGTAACATGTAATATATACATTATTATATGATGCCAGTAAGTTTCTTTCTCCCTCTAATGCTTGCCAGCTATGACCAATCAATAGATCAGCATAAGGCAAAACTGGTAAAAGCAGCCTTCCACGGGGCACAGGATTAACTTCAGGGACTCTATCAGGCAGTCAGTGTTCTACTTCCAAAAACATCAAGGTCCGCAGTGTGATTGATTTCATTTCATATTATTTTATTTATTTACTTTTCAGATGACACAATCACCAAGCAAAGGCTAAAACCATTTGTGTTGCTTTCTAGGTTTCCAGCTGAATTATTAATCTTTCTGTCAAGTTTAATTCCTGACTCTCAATTTAATTCTATTTCAGTATCTAATGCCCCTATTAGCCTCACTGCAGTTGAATTCTGTTGCCCCTTTGGCTATAGCCTGCTGAGAAATTGTGTGTATATGTGTGTGTGCATGCACATGTGTGTGTGTACTTAGCAGAAAATGCTGTTTTGTGGACTCAGATTTTAATTCTAAATACCATTTTTACTGATCATTTGAAAACAAGTGTTCCAAGAGGCTTCTCTCACGCATTGAAAGGTTATTATCAATTCATATTTATATCCAAAGACATAAATTATAAGAAGATATTTTATTCTTTATACCATTAACAGACTCCTGGGGCAGTCAGTGATTTTTGAGGATGAAAAGATAATAATTTTAAGAAAGCTGATAGCAGAGAAACATGCCTGTTAGAAGAAAAAAGAGACTAATGCCAGATTTTATTATTTCTGAATATTATTATCTATTATAACAGGATAAACAAGTAAATCAATACACAAATTCAGTATTTAAGTAAGAATATGAGGTAATCCAATAATTAACAAAACAATTCAATAATGAAAGATGACTACAATTCAGTTGATTTCATACTTTTGGGATTGTCTCACTTTAGCATACCTATACTTCATGGTAGTACAATATAGTGAAGCATTCAACTAAATTGCCCTAACTCTTATTACTGTGTTATCACCAGTGGTAAAAGAATTTCAAAGTGTATAGAGCAGTAATGCTTCTGGAAAAAGTGTTCTTTGATATTGCTGAGTATAGGAATCAATAATGTATTTGCTTGTGTCCCTTGATGAAAATTAGAGTAAACTTACTGGTTTTTCTTCTAATCCAATTTCTTACTGAACAACACTTATATAAATATCCTTAAAGTTATTTATCCCAACCTTTCTTCCCCTGCGGGAGAATGTACATTACTTCACAAGTAAGTTCATTAGATTTTGGAATGATTTTTATAATGACAAAATATATTCTTACAATAGCTTTTTAATAATTCCAGTGGCTATCCCTTGATACCATGGTGACACTGAAAACCACTGAGTGAATATGGTTCCTGCATATGCTATTTGATACCTGTTGAAATTACCTGAAATTTGCATCTTCAACTTTCCCACCCATTTCCTCTATTGCTCCTCACATAAAATAGTATTATTATTATTATTATTATTATTATTATTATTTTTGCTCTCATATGTAATGATCACATTCATCTGGACATGTTATGATGTGTTTATACATTTAAAGCTTGCCTTCACTTGAAGGTGTCGATGAACTGCTCCTTTCAACATAGGTTTCTTCCCTGGGTATGTGTGTGTGTGTGTGTGTGTGTGTGCGCGCGCGTGTGCGTATGTGTGTGTGCATCATCTTTCTGTGTCATCAATTAAGTCATTTAACAAATATTTATAGAGTCATCTCTAGATGACTTTCATTGTGATAGTCACAGAAATTAGAATGATGTTAAAGGCACAGTCTTTGTTCTACAGAGTCAATCAGTCTAGAGGACAATAAGAGTAAACAGGCAGTTATAATATTGTGTTGTGATGAGACAGACACAAGATACTCTAAAAGTCCATTGTAATCCCATATATTTTTAAAGGGTCTGGAAGGACTTTCCAGAGAAGGTAACATTAAAGTACTACTGAAGGAGGAAATGGCCACACAAAGAAGAGCGGGTGACATCTTCCAGAGAGAATAGGCAAAGGGAACAAACAACTAGAAGTAAAACATGCATAATATATTCAGGGATCCATAAGTAGTTTAGAGGTTGTGGAAAATAGGATGTGGATCCTAAAATGAGCCTGTGGTAATAAACAGTGGTTAGGCCATGAAGACATTTGCATGCCATGGTAAGAGTTTGTGTTTTCTGGGGTTGCCATGGCAAATTATCACAAACTCACAAACTGGGTAACCTAAAACAATAGAAGTGTATTCTCTCACAGTTCTGGGGTTCACAAATACAAAATCAAGGTGCCTCAGGACCACAGTTCCTCCAAAGACTCTAGGGAAGAACCTACCCTGGTTTTTTCTAGCTTCTGGTGGCTCCAGGTCTTCCTTGGCTTATAGCAGCATAACTCCGGTTTCTGCTTCCATTTTCACAAGCCTTTCCCCATCGTGTGTCTCTGTGTCCTCTTCCTCTCTAATACAGTCACCAGTCAAGGAATTTGGGGCTCACCCTAAATCCAAGGTGATTTCATCTCAAAATCCTTAACAAAACACATCTGCAAAGGCCCTATTTTCAAATAAAGTCCTATTTTGAGTTTCTAAATGGATATGAATTTTGAGAGTGGAGACACTATTCAACCCACTACAGTAAACTGGGCGTTTATCATTATGCAGTGAAAAGCTATTTATGGTATTATGTAAGGTTGTATAAATTAGAACTGTCAGTAAGATGAGGAGAAACATTATAAATTTAGTTTAGAGGCTGAGGCAGGAGAATGGCGAGAACCCGGGAGGGGACCTTGCAGTGAGCTGAGATGGTGCCACTGTACTACAGCCTGGGTGACAGGGCGAGATTTCGTCTCTAAATAAATAAATAAATAAATAAATAAATAAATAAAATTTAGTTTGGGATAAATTGAGCTTAAAATATTTGAATACATTAATAGCAAGATTTTAAAGAGCAATTGATATATACGATCTAAATTATATGCTGATAATCACAGGCAATTCCATAGTGCCTTTTTTCCCTATTCTTACCTGATACTGGGTTGTAGCCAGAACTGACTACCTCACAAGAGCCAATTATTAAATATTCAGAAATTTTGTGAAGCCTTTATAAACATTTGGTAGCTTGAAATCAGTCAGCACAGGACTATTTATACCACTGACATCAACAAAAGCAGCCAATCAGGTGTTTTGTTGTTTTCTAGAGAGCCACTGGTTATCAAGACGCCACTGAATCTCACCCATTTGAAAAGTTGATAAAAGCTCTAGACTCCAACAGACAACTAAGAACCAAAGTTGTATGTTTAACACAATTTAAGAAACTTGGATAAGATGCAGGACTGGTTTGTAGCTCCTATTCGAACGGACAGAGCAGCATGTGGAAACTCACATCGTCAACTTCTGCTCCAAGAATTACCACAGGAACATACCAGGAAAGCTGAGAAAATCCACTGACCCTTTCAAGGAAGTAGATCACTGCTGCAGGCTCCCTGAGATGCCAAAAAACTGTGAGTCTGCTTGCTTTCTCAGTGGGGAAGCTGGTGGTCTGGATCAGGTTTTTAGCCTTGGCCACCAGCCGCCTGGAAATAGAGTTGGTGCTGTTGGGGGGACACGGTGGGAATGAGTCTGGCCTTTAGGACTGCAGGCTGTGTGGGGGTGGGATGAGGCCTGTGACTGCCAGTTTTCCCCCACTTCCCTGGTTACCTGTATGACTCAACAGAGGCAGCCATAATCCCCCTGGGAATATAACTCCACTGGACTGGGAACCACATCCCCATTCCCCAAACAGCCACAGCAAGCCCTGCTCAAGAAGAGGCTAAACTCAGGCAAGCCTGTCCCTGCCCCCAACTAGTGGTCTTTCCCTACCCACCCTGGTAACCAAAGACAAAAGTCATAATCTCTTGGGAGCTCTATGGCCCTGCCCAACACCTGAGAAACCTGAATACTTAACAAGGTATCTCTAGGGCAAGTTTGCTTCCTCCCTATGGGACTGCAGCTGATGCATTCTTGAAAGTGCCACCTCCTGGCTGGAGTGCACAAAACCAGTGCACTAAACAAAAATACAACCAAAGACCCTCACAGAGTCCACTTCACTCCCCTGCTACTTCCACCAGAGCAGGTGCAGGTATCCATGGCTGCAAAAACTGAAGATGGATCACATCATAGGATTATTTGCAGACACTCCCTAGTACCAGCCCAGAGCTGGGTAGCTCTGCTGGGTGGCTAGACCCAGAAGACCAAAAACAATAACTACAGTTTGGCTCTCAGAAAGCACCATCCTAGGAAAAGGGGGAGAGCACCACATCAAGGGAGCACCCTGTGGGACAAAAGAATCTGAACAGCAACCCTTGAATCCCAGATCTTCCCTCTGACATCGTCTACTCAAATGAGAATGAACCAGGAGAACAATTCTGATAATATGACAAAACTAAGTTTTTTAACACCCCCAAAAGATCATATCAGTTCGCCTGCAATGGGTCCAACAAAGACGAAATATCTTAAATGCCAGAAAAAGAATTCATACAGTTGATTAGTAAGCTAATCAAGGAGGCACCAGAGATAGGTGAAGTCCAACATTAAGAAACAAAAAACATGATACAGGATATGACAGAAAAATTCTTCAGTGAAATAGATAGTATAAATAAACAACAATCACAGCTTCTGGAAATCAGGGACCCACACGTAGAGAAATGCAAATTGCACTGAAAATCTCAGCAGTAGAATTGAACAAGCAAAAGAAAGAACTTCAGCGCTCAAAGACAAGGCTTTTGAATTAACCCAATCCGTTAAAGACAAAGAAAAAAAACTTTTTTTAAATTGAACAAAGCCTCCAAGAAGTTTGGACATATGTTAACTGTCCAAACCTAAGAATAATTGGTATTCCTGAGGAAGAAGAGAAATCTGAAAATTTGGAAAACATGTTTGAGGGAATAAATGCAAAAAAAAAAAAAAAACTTCCCCAGCCTTGCTACAGATCTAGACATCCAAATACAAGAAGCTCAAAGAACACCTTGGAAATTTATTGCAAAATATCATTACCTACACACATAGTCATCAGGTTATGTACAGTCAAGACGAAGAGGAAAGAATCCAAAGGGCTGTGAAGCAAAAGCATCAGGTAACCTATAAAGGAAAACTTATCAGATTAACAGCAGATTTCTCAGCAGAAACCTTGCAAGGTAGGAGATTGGGGTTCTATTTTTACCCTTCTTAAGCAAAACAATTATCAGCTAAGAATTTTGTATCTAGTGAAACTAAGATTCATAAATAAAGGAAAGATACAGTATTTTCCAGACAAACAAATGCTGAGAGAATTTGCCACTACCAAGCCATCACTACAAGCACTGCTAAAAGGAGTTCTACATCTTGAAACAAATCCTCAAAATACACCAAATTAGAAACTCTTTAAAGCATAAATCTCACAGGACATATAGAACAAAATGAAAAAAAAAAAAAAAAAAAACCAAGTTATTCAGGCAACAAACAGCACAATGAATAGAATAGTACCTCACATCTCATTACTAACATGAAATATACATGGCCTAAATGCTCCACTTAAAAGGTGCAGAGAGACAGAATGTACAAGAAATCACCAATCAAGTTTCTGCTATCTTCAGGAGTCTCACCTATCACATAAGTACTCACATAAACTTAAGGTAAAGGGGTGGTAAAAGATATTCCACGCAAATGGACACCCAAAGCAAGCAGGAGTAGCTATTCTTATATCAGACAAAACAAACATTAAAGCAACAGCAATTTAAAAAGACAAAGAGGGACATTATATAATGATAAAAGAACTAATCCAACAGGAAAATATCACAATTCTACATATACATGCACCTAACACTGGAGCTCCCAAATTTATAAAAACAATTACTACTATACCTAAGAAATGAGATCGACAGCAACACAATGATATTGAAGAACTCTGATACTCCACTGACAACACTAGACAGGTCACCAAGAGAGAAAGTCAACAAAGAAACAGTGGACTTAAACTATACCCTACCACAAATGCACTTAACAGATATTGACAGAACATTCTACCCAACAACTGCAGAATATACATTCTATTCATCAGCACATGAAAAATTCTACAAGATAGACTGTAGCATAGGTCACAATTAAGAAAACTGAAATTTTATCAAGTACTCTCTCAGACCACAGTGTAGTAAAATTGGAAAACAACTCCAAAAGGAACCCTCAAAGCCATACAAATATATGGAAATTAAATAACCTGCTCCTGAATGATCATTGGGTCAACAAGGAAATCAAGATGGGAGTTAAAAAATTCTTTGGGCCGGGCGCGGTGGCTCACGCCTGTAATCCCAGCACTTTGGGAAGCCAAGGCAGGCAGATCATGAGGACAGGAGATCGAGACCATCCTGGCTAACATGGTGAAACCCCATCTCTACTAAAAATACAAAAAATTAGCTGGGTGTGGTGGCGGGCACCTGTAGTCCCAGCTACTCAGGAAGCTGAGGCAGGAGAATGGCCTGAACCCAGAAGGGAGAGCTTGCAGTGAGCCACGATCGTGCCACTGCACTCTGGCCTGGGCAACAGAGTGAGACTCCATCTCAAAAAAAAAAAAAAAAAAAAATTCTTAAACTAAATGATAATAGTGACACAACCTATCAAAATCTTTGACATATAGCAAAAGCAGTGCTAAGAGGAAAGTTCATAGCATTAAATGCCTACATCAAAAATTTGGAAGAGCACAAATAGACAATTTAATGTCATGCTTCATGGAACTCAAGAAACAAGAATAATCCAAACCAAAACCCAACAGAAGAAAAGAAATAACGAACATCAGAGCAAAACTAAATTAAATTGAAACAAAACAAAACAAAAAAATACAAAAGATTAGTGAAATCAAAAGCTCATTCTTTTAATAGATAAATAAAATTGATAGACTGTTAGTGAGATCAGCCAAGAATAGAAGAGAGAAGATGCAAATAAAGTCAATTAGAAATGAAACAGGAAGTATTCTCTGGAATATAGAGAATCACTAAGGGGTCCTCTCTTCCATTCTCTCCTATTGAGTATACACTTTTTTGCTAAGACTGTTTCTTAATTACCTATTCTTGCTGTAACAAATTACCACAAACACTGTGGTTTAATGTAATACAAATTTATTGTCTTGTAGTTCTTGGTGTCAGAAGTTGTGATGGTTATTTTCACATGACAACTAGTTTGGGCCACTTGGTGCCTAGGTATGGTGATCAAACGTTATTTGGATGTGCCTGTTAGGGTATTTCTGGATGAGAATGACATTGGAATAAGTAGACAGTAAAGCAGACAGTACTCTCTAACGAGTAGGTCCCATCCAATCAGTTGAATCAGAATAGAACAAAAAGGCTGATCTTCCTACGTGTAAAAGGGAACTTCTCCCTGTCTGCTTTGGGCCAGGACACAGGTTTTTTTCTTGCCTTCAGATTCAAATGGAAACATCAGTTCTTTCTGGGTCTTGAGCCTGCTAGCTTTTGAGCTCAATTTACGTAACTAGAGCCTTTAGACAGAGTTGCACTACAGCGTTGGTTCTTCTGGGACTGTCTGCCAAAGACAGATCTTGGGACTTCTCAGCATCTGTATTAACATGGGCCAATTTCTTGTAAAAAAATTTCTCCCTTTCTTCTCTCTCTATATCCAAATATAGGTAGCAAATGAAGGGGAGTAAATGATGAGAGAAATCACTTAATGGATACAATGTACGTTGTTTAGGTGATGGATACTCTAAAAGCCCTGACTTCACCACTAGGCAATTTATGCACTTGAACCTCATAAATTTATGCCAAAAAATGACATAGAATATATTTACTTATTTGACTAGCCTGGAAAATAGATGTGTCTTTCTAAATTTAATACTATACAATATTGATTGAACAGGGTGTGCACTTTAGTGTATGGTTAACATGGAAAAAACTACCCAGGCTCACCAAAGCACTATAATTCAATTTTATGCATTTACAATGACACAATATCAACTGACCAAATAGAGTTCATTTACACAGCAGATTAGTAGCAGCTACCCTACAAAAAGTAAGGCAGAAAACTCCCAGAGGTCAAAAAAGAGAAATAATGTAATCTCAAATCTAACCTTGAAGCTGTTTTATTTCCAACACCTGCTGTTTTTACGCTCAACACTAGTTCCCCAACTCTAAGTTCTGATTATATTTGCAATCCTTCCACTCAGCCGTTCCAGGCTGCCTTCCATTTTTCCTCTTTCTTCTCTCCTCTCCCCTCCCTCCTTTTTTTGACTTCCTCGTTCTCTCCAGCACTTGAGCACTAGCTCTCTCTCTCTCTCTCATACTTGCTTTCATGTAGAGGTGAAAATCAAAAATTCACTAAAAGATCTTCAAGATGTCTTCAAAACAAGGAAGATTTTTTTTCCCCAACAATTAGACATTATAATGTAGCGTGTTAGGTCTAATATATTTAGACCTAACACTAATTAGGTAATTAGTAATCACGCTAATTACTTTATTAGTACCTGGGCTTCCACCAAAATAACTATTCCATTTATATCCCACCTTTGAGTGACTAATAGGGCCATTCTGTTGACTTTCTCTAAACAAACGAAATCTGCTCCAACATAACTTGCTGCCTCTGCTCTTATGAATGATTTAATAGCAGGAAGAAAAAAAAAATCATCTCATAAATTTTGGGAAAATAAAGCAGGAAAGAGTTAAGTAATCTTTTTAGTTTTTTTTTTTAATTTCATGTATTATTTTTACCCAGAAAGTTTGAATTTATTTCTTGAGGCAATAGCCAGGGACAGAAATATTTGTAACAGTAGTATGCAGAGACCTGACCTCAGAAGTTAACATCCTTCATTAAAACTGGCAAAGATGCACACAAAAGATGAGACAAGAAACTAGGATATCCTAAGATTAAGAATCAAAAGACATCTTCATCAAAGTGATAGAAATTATTTTTCACTTTTTAAAAATTTAGTCCAAACAAACTATTATTTATTATAACAGGACAAGATTTTTTTTAAATCTTAGGGTACAGGTTAGACTCTTTTCCCCAAATGAATTACTATAGGCTCAAGAAGTTGCAGCTCAGTTTTTTTGGTCCTTGTTAAGGTAAACAAAAGCTGTGCTCTCTTTGAAAGAAAACCACTCGTTAAATGTACCAGTCTTTACAGTGCCTGAGGGTATCGAATGATTGAAAGCTAAATTGTTCATCCAACACAATGCTAGGGTTAAGTTGAGGAGAGTTAGACACTTGTCTTGGGCACCAAACTTGAGAAATTCAAGAAAATAGTTCAGATACATCATATTTGAGTGAAACACTTTAAAAATCAAAGTTAAGGAGAAAAAAAAATGATGAATAAAATATAAAAAATAAAGATAGGATCTGACATTACCATGCAGTGGTGAATCCTGAGGAAATTAGAAAAATGTTCAGTAGCATAAGACAGGGCAAAAAGAAAAAAGAAAAAAATGTGCCCCTGTATACATGTCTTTATACTTTTTTAATTTTTAATTTTGTGGGTACAAAGAAGACATATTTATTCATCAGGTACCCGTTATATGTTTTTTTTTTTTTCTTTTTTCTTTTGTTTTGTTTTTAAGATGTGGCCTTGCTTTGTCACCCAGGCTGGAGTGCAGTGATGTGATGATAACTCACTGCAGCCTCAAACTTTTGGGCTCTAGCAATCCTACCACCTCAGTCTCCTAAATAAGTGGGACTAGAGTCACCACACCCAGCTAATTAAAAAGAAAATAGTTTGTAGAGAAAGGGTCTCACTCTATTGCTCAGGCTGGTCTCAAAATCCTGGCTTCAAGCAATCTCCTGCCTCAGCCTCCTAAAGTGTTAAGATTGCAGGAATGAGCCACTGAACACAGCTTATATTTTTTAATTTTTATATTTTTTCATAACATTAATGTAGCCTAAAAGTATTGAAAAATTAAAAATTAGGTGTATTAGAACTCACATTATTTTAAGGTTAAATATTTTATTTACTCTAATTCTTTTTTTTGTTGTTTTTAATTTTTTTCCAAGTGTAGATTTTGAAAATTTTATTGATGAGCATGCTTTCATTAAAACCAGGAAACTAGTATAACATATACATGAGAACATCTTTTCTTTGGCTTCAAGATTCAGTACATCTTGGCACAGGGCTGTCTTTATTTAAAATGTTTGTATCTTAACATTTTAAAATATTATAGTAAAATTGTATTTATATGGATTATTGAAGTTTTTTTTTTTTCATACCCCTGTAAATCTGTACCCAAGGCCTCACTTACATCAACGTAGTCTTGAATTTGAAGACAGAAAATCTCAATAATACTGAAAAAATATGACAGTAGGCACTAATTATTGAATGCTTAATGTTTAAACCAAGATCAACCACCTTTATAAATGATAGTAATAGTATGGGCCTTTAAAAGGAAATATTTCTTTCAACATAAAGTCAGAAAACACGTAACTAATTAACCCATGATGGTTATTGAATCTCCTATAACTCACAGATATGCTAATGTTGTCTACTGACAAGCCCAGAGAAGATTTTTTAGTAAATCACTAAGGACTCATCCCAAATCATTTACAAACACATGTGCACATACGAAGGAGTCTAACCATATTTCGTCATTCCTTTCTCTTGTATTGAGCATTTCTGATGTACTTGCAGTTGGTTCCTATGAAAGATAAAAAATAATAAAATATACTTTTATGTTTTTAAAAATTCCATGATTATGAGTTCAATCAAACTTCTATTATTAATTGTAGTCCTCACCTCCAATTGGGATACAAATAATCTATGATCGAGGAATTGTCTTTATCCCTCTCCTCATCTGTCAACAATAGGTGCATTTGTCTTTAATACGTGTGGCTTTCATTACAGATTTCCCTTCTGATTATTTCTGATTACATATTAATAACCCAAAGGTTCATTATCATTTAAGTGCATAGTTTTACTAAAACTCATCTGAATATTTATTATTATCATTATTGCATCTGAAATTATTTTTATTCTGGGACTATATACATATGTCAACATAAGTTGCCTATGAGTATTAATATATACTGTAGGTCTGGAAAATTAAAATATATTTACCTTAATGCACCTTTTCCAAGCATGCCTGCATTGCATTTCTAACCACTTGAATAAAGCTAACCCACATCCCTTAATTTGCTGCTCTATTCACACCTGTATTTTCAGTGTCTTTCAAAGCCTCAGATTGAAAAACAATCTTTCTTAATGCATGGCCAACCACATGGAATTAAACTAACCCATGCTGAGTTAGTCCCATGCTGTTGGAATGGTATATCTAGCTCACATAAAAAAGAAAATCATCTTGCTTGTACATTGCTTTTCATAAATATGAGAGATAATAAATAGACAAAATAGAAACAGAAATAGACAAAACCTGGAACACATCCTGTATTAAAATTGCCACAATTTACAGCTTATTGCTGGCACTGAAACTTTAGAGAGTCAAATTACATTGTTTCATGCCCAACACATTTCCCCGGATCTTTCATTAGAATCTGCCAAAAATGCTTATGGCCAAACCAGACACATCTGCTGAGTGCCCAATTTGCGTTCTTGGCTTTGAGTCTGAACACCTGGTTGTCAGTGATTCCAGCACACTTTGCTTATTTTCCTGGCACCTCTGGGAGGATGATAACCCACAGTGACACTGAAACAGAATTGGATGGTCAGGAAATAAAATTTGAACTCCAAGCTTTCCGGTTGGAAACCAGGGTTCTGTGACAATTTTAATAGACGTTATTGTTCACATTAATTTTAGACTTAAAGAGAATTTAACTGATAATACAGAGTTCCCGTGTACCCCAATCTTGTTTCTTGTATTATGTCTCTTACATTAGTTTGATACATTTGTTACAATTAATGAATCAGTATTCATACACTATTATTAACTCAAGTCCATAGGTTATTCAGATTTCTTTATCTTTTACTTAATACCTTTTTTCTTTTTACATGATTTCTTTCTTTTAAATAAATTTTGAAAGTTACTTGTAGTCCCAGAACAATAATGCAATTTTTGTTATTTTTACATATTTCCTTCATTTTCTACATGGTTATATATAAATTAGTTAAAGTTTTATGAGCATAATGAGCATGTAACAACCACATACACATTTATTGTAATTTTATATAGTTTAGGCCTCCACACAGAAATCTGGGACCTCTACATTAGAGTCGAATGCTTTGCTACTTTTAAACCTCCATGTTCAATGTACAAAGGACCTTTAATAGTGACAATTGCGAAGTACCATTTGGGACCTCACAAACAGGAGACCACTTTTTTTTGTTGTTGTTTAAATTTTATTGATACAAAATAGATGTCTATATTTTGTGGTACATGTGATAATTTAATACATTTATATAATTTGTGAACATCAAATCAGTATAATTATAATATCAATCACTTTATATTTTCTCTTTCTTCATGCTAGAAATATTCCAATTACTCACTTCAATATTTTTTAAAATATACAATTGGTCATTATAACTATAGTCAGCCTACTGATCTACAAAACACTAGGTTTTATTTCTGTTTTGAAACAGTGTATTTGCACTCATTAATTAACCTCCCTTCATCTTCCACCAATTCTACCTGGCCTCTGGTAACCACCAATCTACTCTATATTCAAGAGATACACTATGTTAGCTCTTATATATGAGTGAACACATGTCATATTTGTCTTTTTGTGCTTGGTTTATTTTAGGTAACATAGTGACCTACAGTTTCATCCATATTGCTGCAAATGACAAGATTTTATTATTTTTATGACTGAATAATATTCTATTGTGTATATATGCCATATTTTATTAATCCATTCATTTATACTGATGGGCACTGGGGTAGATTCTATATTTTGGCTATTGCAAAAAGCACAGCAATAAACACAGGAGTGCAGATATCTTTCTGATGTATTAATTTTCTTTATTTTGGATAGATACCCAGTCATGGAATTGCTGAGTTTTATGGTGGTTCTATTTTTAGTTTTTTGAGGAACCTTCATACAATTTTTAATAGTGGCTGAACAAATGTACATTCCCATCAACAGTGGAAGACAGGTTCCCTTTCTCACCATCCTTACCAGCATTTGTTATTTCCTTTCCCTAAATAAAAGTAATTTTAAGTGAGGTGAGATGATATCTCACTGTGGTTTTGATTTTTATTTATCTGATAATCAGTGATGTTGAACATTTTTCATATATTTGTATGTCTAACATAAAGACACTTGATGCAAACGTTCATTGTAGCCCTATTCACAATTACAAGGACATGCAATCAACCTAAATGCCCATTAATGACAAATTGGATAAAGAAAATGTAATTTGTATATGCCATGGAATACTATGTAGCCATAAAAAAGAATGAGATCATTCTTTTTAACTCCAAGCTTTTATGGGAACATGGAGGTTCTTATCCTTAGCAAACTAATGCAGGAACAGAAAAACCAAATACTGCATGTTCTCACTTTTAAGTGGGAACAAAAGGATAAAAATTGATGAGCACAAAGAAGGAAACAATAGACACTGTTGTCTACTTGAAGAGGGAAGGTAGGAGGAGGGAGAAGAGCAGAAAAGATAACTATTGGGTACTGGGCTTAATACCTGAGTATTGAAATAGTATGTGTGACAAAACGACATGTCTACCTATGTCATAAACCTTCACTTGTACTCCCAAACCTAAAACAAAAGTTTTTCTAAAGAAGTGTATTCAGATTGTTTGCCAATATCTTAGCCGGATGATGATGATGATGACAATGATGATGATTTGCTATGGGGTTATTTGAACTCATATATTCTAGTTACCAATCTCTTGTCAGATGGGTAATTTGCAAATATTTTCTCCCATTCTGTGGGTTGTCTCTTCACTTTGTTAACTGTTTCCTTTGCTGGACTTTTTAGCGCAAAGTAATCCCATTTGTCTATTTTTGCTTTGGTTGCCTGTGATTTCGAGGTTGCATTGAGTCTGTAAATTACTTTTGGTAGAATTGTCAATGCAAAAATATTAATTCTTCCAATACATGATCATGTCTTTTCATTTTTTGTGTCCTCCTTAATTTTTCACATAGGTATTTTATAGTATTATTTGCATAGATCTTTCATTTCTTTGGTTAAATTAATTCTTAGGTATTATATTTTGTAGCTATTGTAAATGGGATTGCTTTTTACATTTATTTTTCAGATTTCTCCCTGTTGATGTATGCAAATTCTACCAATTTAGGTATGTTGATTTTGTATCTTGCAATTTTACTAAATTTCTTTATCAGTCCTAACATCTTTTTTTTTTTTTTTTGTGAAGTCTTCAGGTTTTTCTAAATATAACATAACGTCACATGAAAACAAGGCTAATTTGAAATCTTTCTTTCCCATTTGTATGCTCTTCAATTTTTTCACTTGTCTAATTGCCCTGACCAAGATTTCCAGTATTATCTTGAATAAAATAACACTGGACTCCCTTGTCTTGTTTTATATTTTAGAGGAAAGGCTTTAAACTTTTTTCCATTGAATATGATGTTAGCCATAGGTTTGTCATGTGCAGCCTTTATCATTTTGAGAAATATTTATTCTACCCAGTGTGTTAAGGGTTTTCCTCATAAAGGGATGTTGAATTATATTAAATGCTTTTTCAGTATCTGTTAAATTTATCATATGGTTTTGTTATTGGTTCTGTTAATGTGATGTATCAAGTTTATTGATTTGCATATGTTGAACCATCCTTGCATTCCTGGGATGATTCTCACTTGATCATAGAGAGTGATCTTTTTAAATGAATTTGGTTTGCTAGTATTTTTTGATGATTTTTGAATCTATCTTCATCAGTGATATTGGCCTAGAGTTTTTTGTGGTTGTTGTGTAAGTTAATACATACTAGTCAGCTATTAGGTAGAATGCCTCTCTGGTGGTATTAGTCTAATATTTTTCTCATGATTTCTCATGGGTTTTGCGGAGGAAGAGTAGAGAAGTAAAGTACCATTTTCATCAAATCATGTCATAAGTACATACTATTAACATCATTTATAACTGTTAATATTGATCTTGATCATTTGGCTAAAGTTGTGTTCATCAGATCTCTCCACTGTAAAATTCTCAGTTACCCTTTTTTTCCTCTCTTCTCAAACTGTACTCACAAAAAGCACTAAATGCAGTCCACACTTAAAGATAGGGGAGTTGTGCTTGCCTTCATTTAGGATTGAATACCTACATAATTTTTTCAACTTTTACGTTAGATTCAGAGGGTACATATGCAGATTTGCTACAAGGGTATATTGTGTGATGCTGAGGTTTGGGGTGTGATTAAACACATCATGCAGGTAGGGAGCATAGTACTCCATAGGTCCATAGGTATCTTTTTTAACACTTGATCCCTTCATCTCTGCTCTTGTAGCCCTCAGCTTCTTTTGTTCCCATCTTTACATCAACATGTACCCAATGTTTAGCTACCACTTATAAGTAAGAGCATGTGGTATTTGGGTTTCAGTTTCTGTAATAGCTAGTTTAGGATAATAAGCTCCAGGTGCATTCATGTTGCTACAAAGGAAACATTTAATTCTTTTTTATGGCTGCACAGTGTATGTATGTACTATGTGTATGTGTACCACACTTTCTTTATCCAATCCATTGTTGATAGTTACCTAGGTTGATCCATATCTTTGTTATTGTGAATACTGTGGTGAACATACAGGTGCATGTGTCTTTTTGGTAGAAAGATCTCCTTTGCTTTGGTTATACATCAAGCAATGGGATTTCTGGGTCAAAAGGTAATACTATTTTTAGTTCTTTCCTAAATCTACAAACTACATTCCACAGTGGCAGCACTAATTTACATTTCCACCAATAGTATACAAGTATTTGCTTTTCTCCGTAGCCCTGCCAATATCTGGTATTTTTTTACTTTTTAATAATAACCATCCTGACTAGTGTGCAATGGTATGTAATTGTGATCTTTATGTGCATTTGTCTGGTGAATAATAATAAGAAGCATTTAAAAAATACTTTTGTTGTGTGCTGGTATTTTTTTTGAGAAGTGTCTATACTTGTCCTTTGCCCACTTTTTAATGGGGTAATTTATTGCTTGTTGATTTAAATTGTTTATAAATTCCAGATATTGACTGTTATCAAATCACTGTTTGCAAATATTTCCTCTCATACTGTAGGTTTTGTGTTTCCTCTATTGACAATTTCTGTTACTGTGAAGAAGCTCTTTCATTTAATTATGCCCCATTTGTCTTTTTTTTTTTTTTTAATTGCAGTTGCTTATGAAGGCTTGCTTCTAAATTCTTTGCCAAGACTAATGTTGAGAAGGGTATTTTCTGGGTTTTCTTTTAGGATTTTTATAGATTGAGTTCTCAATGGATAAGAAGACTTCCATCCTTTTTAAGTTATTTTTTGTATATGGTGATAGATAGAGGTCCAGTTTCTTTCTTCTACTTACAGATAGTCAGTTATCCCAGAACTATTTACTGAATAGAAATTTCTCTCCACATTGCTTTCCTTCTTGACTTTCTTGAAGATCAGGTAATGTAGATATGCTGCTTTCTTTCTGGGTTCTCTATTCTGTTCCATTGTTCTATGTGTCTGTTTCTGTACCAGTACTGTGCTGTTTTGGTTACAGCTGTCCTGTAGTAAGTTTGAAGTTAGGTAATATGATGCTTCCAGCTTTGTTCTTTTTGTTTAGGATTGCTTTGTCTATTCAGGCTCTTTTTTTTTTTTTTTTTTTTTTTGGTCCCACATGAATTTTAAAATAGTTTTTTCCTAATTCTATGAAAAAATCGCATTGGTAGTTTGGTAGGAATAGCACTGAATCTGTGGATTGCTTAGAGCCACATGAACATTTTAATGACATTAGTTCTTCCAGTTCATGAGTGTGAAATGTTTTCCCATTTGTTTGTGTCATTCACAGTATTTTTCAGCAGTGTTTTGTAGTTCTTGTGGAGATTTTTATGTACTTGGTTAGATGTTGTATTAGTCTGTTCTCACACTGATGCAAATAACTGCCCCAGACTGGGTAATTTACAAAGGAAAGAGCTTTAATTGACTCACAGTTTTGCATGGCTGAGAAGGTCTCAGGAAACTTATAATAACAGTGAAGGCAACTCTTCACAGCGCAGCAGGAAAGTGAATTAGTGCCAGTAGGTGAAATGCCAGATGATTATAAAACCATCAGATCTCGTGAGAACTCCTTCACTATCATGATAACACATGGGGCTAACTATCCTCATAATTCAATTAGTTCTCCCATTGGGTTCTTCCCATGATACGTGAGGATTATGGGGTTACAATTCAAAATGACGTTTGGGTGGGGACACAAAGCCTAACCATATCAGATGTATTCCTAGGTCATTTTTTGTCACTATTGTAAATGGGATTGTTTCTTGATTTGGCTCTCAACTTGAATATTATTGGCATATGAAAATGCCACTGATATTTGCATATTTATTTGCATCCTGAAACTTTACTGAAGTTGTTGAACTGTTCTAGGAGAGTTTTGACAGAGTTCTTTAGGTTTTCAAATTATAGAATTATATTGTCAGTGAAGAAAGTTTGACATTTTCTTTTCCTATTTGGATGCCTTTATTTCTTTCCGTTGCCTGATTGCTCTGGCTAGGACTTACAGTACTATGTTGAATCAGTGTGGTGACAGTGGGAATTTTTGTCTTGTTCCAGTTCTCAGTGGGAATGCTCCCAGCTTTTGCCCATTCAGTATGATGTTGACTGTGGGTTTGTCACAGATGGCTCTTATTATTTTGAGGTATGTTTCTTTGATGTCTACACTCATGAGGGTTTTTATCATGAAGGGATATTGGATTGTATCAAAAGCTTTTTCTGCATTTATTGAGATGAGTATGTGGTTGTTGTTTTTTACCTCTGTTTATGTGGTGAATAAAATTTATTGATTTGTGTATGTGGATCCGTCTTGCATACAGAGAATAAAGACTACTTGATTGTGGTGTATTAACTTTTTTATGTGCTATTGAATTTGGTTTGCTAATATTTTTGTTGAGGATTTTTGTGTGTAGATTCATCAAAGTTATTGGCTTGCAGTTTTCTTTTTTGTTGTTGTGTTGTTGTCAAATTTCGATATCAGGATAATGATGGTTTCATAGAAGAGTTAGGAAAGAGCTCCTCCTCCTCAAATTTTTGGAATAGTTTCAGTAGGATTGGCATCAGCTCTTCTTTGTAAGTATGATAGAATTTGCCTTTGAATTAATCTGGTCCAGGTCTTTTTATGGTTGGTAGATTTTTATTAAATTGCTAATTTAATTTTAGACCTCATTATTGGCCTGTTCAGGTATTGAGTTTCTTTGTGGTTCAGTCTTGGGAGATTGTGTATATCCAGAAATTTATACAATTCCTCTAGACTCTCTAGTTTGTGTGCATAAAGGTATTCACGGTAGCCTGTGAGGACCTTTTGTATTTCTGTGGGATCTGTTATAATGTTACTTTTGCCATTTCTGATTGTGCTTATTTGTATTCTCTCTCTCTCTCTCTCTCTCTCTCTCATAGTATAGTTGCTTTATAGCACCTGTAGACTATGTATTTAAGTGTGTTTTCATGGTAGCAGATACTGTTTTTTCATTTCCATGATTAGAACTCCCCTAAGGATATCTTGTAAGGCTGATCGAGTGGAAAAATTCCTTTAACATTTGCTTATCTGGAAAAGATTTCATTTCTCCTTAGCTTATAAAGCTTAGTTTGGTGAGATATGAAATTCTTGGTTGGAATTCATTTTCTTTGAGGCTGCTGAAAATAGGCTTCCAATCTCTTTTGGCTTATAAGGTTTCTGCTGAGAATTCTGCTGTTACACTGATGGTTGTAGGTTTGATATTTTTACACAATCCCATGTTTCTTGGAAGGTTTGTTCATTTTTTAAAAAAATATTTTTATTTATTTTTGTCTGGGATAATTGAAAGGACTGGTCTTTGAGCTCCCAAATTCTCAAATTCTTTCCTCAGCTTGGTCTAGTCTGTTGTTAAGGCTTCTAACATATTTCCACATTCCAGTAGTAAATGTTTTAATTCCAGAAATTCAGTTTGGTCTTTCTTTCAGTGGCTATGTCACCTTTCAACTCTTGGATCTTTTTACTGGCTTTCTTTGATTGGGTTCTAACTTTCTCTTAAATGAGCTTCTTGCCTTCCAGATTCTGAATTCTAGTCTGTAATTACATACATTTCAATCTGGTTGGAATCTATTCCTGGGGAGCTAATGCAATCCTTTGGAGGCAAGGAAACATTCTGATTTTTAATTGCCAAAGTTCTTGCACTACTTCTTTCCCACCTGATAGGGCTCGTGTTTATCTTTTTGAATTTACTGTCACTTGGATGGGGCTTTTTGCAGATGTTGCTTAAAAGTAAAAGCTAGCCAATGGGCTCTCAGCTGCAATTCTCTTGTATTTCAGTGCATTCCCAGTGCTGTGGGGAGGGGAATATGAGGTGGTGAGAGATTACCTCCTCACCATGTCCATTCATGGGCTTAGACAGAGGCCTGTTCTATCACTTGCACCACACTTGCATTTCCTTAGCTCAAAGGGGGCCCCTGCTGGGCTGCAACCACCCTTCTTTTATGGGCAGCCTAAGTCAAAGGTTATGTCACCACGAAACCTGCAACTTCCCGGGGTACCCAATGGTACTCTGTGCTTGGCAGAGTCAGAGTGGGCTATTGGGTATGTCTGTAGCTGATCTGGTGATGTGGTGGGTAAAGGGTTGAAGATCCCTGGGCAGTGTGGTGGTGCTACATATGTACAACTTGTGTGATGCTCACAGCCCAGAATATTTTGCCCAGAAGATATCTGTTGGAATCGCCAGCTCATGCATCCTCAACTGTGTCTCTATCCAGTGTCTGGCCCAGGAAAAGACCTGACCGGCTAGTTTTGCTCTCAGATTGCTGGACTGTTCTAAATGTGCAGGCCGTGGAGCTCCCTTGGGCAGAAGCTCTAGCTGGCTAACAGACTACACCCTTCCCATACCAGACTTACAAAGGGAAGGATGCCCAGCTCCTTTGCCACCACATGACTCTGTGCCTCACTTCTCTCACTATTCTGAGAGTGAGGGCTCCTCTCCTGCCCAGGGTCAGGCCACACATATCAGCTCAATACCCCTGGACTGTATGCTCAAACCCTGGGAGGTTGGGACTGGGCCTGTGGCTTTGTCATCTGGCCCATTGGGGTCAAGCACCAGCCATGGTAGGGGGGCCCAATTCTTCCCCCACCCATGAGAAAACACTCAGACAGGGCAGTGGAGGCTTTGCTATGTGCACCTTCTTGTGGAAGCAGTCAGACAAGGTCAGTGGGAGGAGCCAGTAGACAGGTGGACACACAGATTAGATGTGCCCTGGTCCCATGGGAATCAGAGTCCTGATCTCTTCTAATTGGGCAGTCAGCAGGGGCTAGAGTCACTCAACACAAGATAGAAAGCCTTGTGGGATGGGGACCATCTTGCATAGCTGCTGCTCTCACATAACATTCTGGGCTCTGCACAGGTTCAAGTTCTGCCTTTGCCTACCCTCTGGGCAATTCTCTTTGCCAATTCAAATGTCTATGGGGATCATGGGATCTCTTGTAGCTAGAATCCCAGAGGTTCATGGTGGGAGTCTGATGTCCTGGAGTACCTTCACTCACCCCTTTCTTAGGATCTGTTCAAGATAGGGATCCAGTCCTGGCACATGCTGACTCCATGCAGATCTCCCAGTTTCTTCCTTCTTCAACCTCAGTATCTACATCGCTCCCTATTGACTTCAGTGTTTTCTCTCAAAAGATATGTTCAAAGTGTGAGGGTTTGCTCAATACTTTGGATATTTTGGTTTGTTTCAGTGGAAGGGGCATTTCTTGGCTGCATCTAGTTAGCCATCTACTCCCTGCCCTCCATAATTTATTTTTAACTCTTGTGCTTAGGAGTTTTGTTTCTTATCCATCATTTATTAATTTATTCAATCATTTACTTATATCTCTATGGATTCAGGGATATTTATTTTACATTTGTGAGTTATAATCAAATACTGCTTAGTTTATTTGATTGATCAAATTGTTCCAGCTTTGGCCATTGGGAGCCCTTAAGATTGGCTCCTGAGCACTTTTCACATACCCTCATAATTTTTTTAGCATTTTCTCTCTGCTACTATAAGATATTCCAGGATCATCTCAGAATCATATTTTCTTCCTTAATCCTACAGCAGCCATTTCTCCAACGATCCTTGAAAAATAACACTAAAGTACCAGTGTTCAGGTGCTAGGTGTGCTCATTGCTATATGGATGTCATTACTTTCAGGTACTCTCATGATTATAGACTGAAGAAATATATGTGTGCATATAATAAACCAAATATATATACATTTTAAATAACTATATTGTAATTGCAAGTATCTGTGTCTATGTTAAGTTAAACACAAGTTCTTACTGATATCTCTGACTCTTATCCATAACAACATGGATCATTCTAGCCTCCTGCCCCTGCTTGAAATGTAAATTTCTTTCAACAGTTAGAAATTTGTCTCCCACCATCCACCATTCAGTAACTTAATTCTTCATTTCCGGTGTACGTGTATACCATTTTCAGAATTGTTAATCAATAGTCCTATGGGAAATGACCTTCACACTAAAATATTTGTGTGCAGTTTTTTTTCTGGTTTATTCCTTTAGTTTTATAGGTTTTGTTTTTGTGAAATAACTTAGGCCATCACTTTTTCTTCCACCAACTTTAGTGATGCTTAATTATTAATACAGTTAGATGCTCTTGTCATGGTCTGCAATCTTTCCTGGAATTTCTCAAATTCTTACATGATTTTTAGTTAATCTGCATATATTCAGGTGCATTCATTGTAAATTTCTATAGGTGTTTATCAGTATATAATCTCATGCATCAGCCACTAGAGTACTTACACGAAATAGTTTCATCACCCAACAGAGATATTATACTTCCTAACCTTCTCTGACTCTCTTACCTCTGGCAACTATTGACCTTTTCTTTTAATTGACTCTATAGTTCTGTCTTTTCCAGAAAATTATATAATTAGGATCATATGGTATGTAGCCCTTTCAGAATCACTTCTTTCCCTTTGCAGCATGCATCTAAGACTCCTCCATATCTTTTCGTGGCTTAATAGCTCATTCATTTTTTTCACTGAATACTACTACAGTTTTATCTATCTACTTATTGAACGGCATCTTGGTTGCTTCCAGTGTTTGGCAATTATAAATAAACTGCTGTAAACATTGGTGTGCAGAGTTTTGTGTGGATGTAAGTTTTTAACTCGGTCGGGTAAATACCTAGGAGTATGATTACTGGGTTGTATGGTCTGACCGAATTTAGCTTTGTAAGAAACTGCCGACAGTCCTCCTAAGTGGATGTGATATTGGGTATTATTACAAGCAATGGATATATTTCCTATTAACCAATATCCTTGTTAGCCTTTGGTATTGTCGACTTTTTGAGTTTTAGCCAGTCAAATACGTATGCAATGGTAATCTTTTTTCTTTTAATTTGCAATTACCTAATAAAAGTAATATTGATGATCTTACATAAGTCTGTTTGCCATCTGCTTGTCTTTATCGGTGAGGTGCCTGTTCAGATCTTTTGTTCGTATTTTAATTGGGTTGTCGTTTTATTGTTGAGTTTTCAGAGTCCATTGTATATACAATTTAGGATACAAGCCCTTTATCAGATATGTATTTTGCAAACAGACTCTCTCAGTCTGTGGCTTGTGCTTCAGTTATCTTAAAGGTCTTTTGTAGAGTAGTTTTTAATTTTGATGAGGTTCAACTTACCAATTTTTTCTTTATAGACCATGCTTTTGGTGTTGTACCTAAAAATTTATTGCCAAACTCAAAGTCACCCAGATTTTCTCCAGTGTTATCTCAACAAGTTTTATAGTTTGTGGTTTACATTTAGGTATATGATCAATTTTAAGTTAATTTTTTTGTGAAAGATGTGAGGTCAGTGTGTCTAGACTTATTTCACATGTGGTTGTTCAATTGTTCAGGCATAATTTTTTGAAAAGACAAACTTTTCTCTTATCGGATTGCCTTAGCTCCTTTTTAAAGATCAGTTGACTACATGTGTTGTGGGCAATTTCTGGATTCTTCATTCTGTTCCATTGATCTATGCATCTATTCTTTTGACAATAACAAGCTATCTAGATCATGGTAGCTGTACAGTAAATTTTGAAGTTTAATACAGTCAGACTTTCAAGTTCTCAACTTTGTTTTTCTTCATTATTGTGTTGGCTATGTTGTGTTTTTCACTTTCTATGTAAACTTTAGTATATGTATTTGGTTAGTCTGGCTAGAGTTTTATCAATTTTATTGAACTTTTAAGGAACCATTTTTATTGGTTTTATTTATTTTTCTGTTACTTTCCTGTTTTCAGTTTTGTTTGTTACTGCTCTAATTTTTTTTCTGCTTGCTTTAAGCTTAATTGCTCTTTTTTGGTAGTTTTTCCAACATGAAAACGTATTGATTTTAGATATTCTTTTCAAATTTCTGTCTTCATTCTTATGAATTTTCTTCTCACTACTTGCTTTTACTTTAGCCAAAACATTCTGATATGCTATATTTGTATTTAATTCAAAACAATTGGTAGTTGGTCTTGAGACTCTTTTTTTTTTTTTTTTTTTTGCTTATTAATATTTCTTTTTTTATTATACTTTAAATTCCAGGGTACATGTGCACAATCTGTGTATACTTGTTAATCCACACTTTCCTTAGATGTGTGTTGTTTAATCTATAAGCTTTTGAGGGAAAGTTTCTAGCAGCCTTTCCATTTTTTATTTCTATTTGATATGATTTGACTGTACCCCACCCAAAGTCTCATCGTGAATTATAATCCCCATAATCAAGGGTGGAACCAGGTGAAGGTAATTGGATCATGGAGGCAGTTCCCCCATGCTGTTCTCATGATAGTGAGTGAATCGCAGGAGAGCTGATGGTTTTATAAGCATCTGAAATTTCCTGCTTGCACTCACACTGTCCTGCAGCCCTGTGAAGAAGGTGCCTGCTTCTCCTTTACCTTCTGCCATGATTGTAAGTTTCCTGAGGCCTCCCAGGCCATGCAGAACTGTGAGTCAATTAAACTTCTTTCCTTTATAAATTACCCAGTCTTGAGTATTTCTTCATACCAGAGTCAGAATGAACTAATACAATAAATTAGTACCAAGGTAATGGGGCACTGTTATAAGGATACCCAAAACTGTGGAAGAGATTTTGGAACTGGGTAACAGAGGTTGGAACAGTTTGAAGGACTCAAAAGAAGACAGGAAAATGTGGGAAAGTTTGGAACTTTCTGGAGACTTGGAGGGCTCAGAAGACAGACAGATGTGGGAATGTTTGAAACTTCCTCGAGACTTGTTGAATGGTTTTGACCAAAATGCTGATAGTGATATGACAGTAAAGTACAGGCTGAGGTGGTCTCAGATGGAGATGAGGAACTTGTTGGGGACTGGGGTAAAAGTCACTCTTGCTATGCTTTAGCAAAGAGACTTGTAGCATTTTGCCATTGCCCTAGAGATCTGTGGAATTTTGAGCTTGAGAGAGATGATTTAGTGTATCTGGAGGAAGAAATTTCTAAGTGTTCAAGGGGGAGCAGAGCATAAAAGTTTGGAAAATTTGCAGCCTAACAATGTGATATTATAGAAAACCCCATTTTCTGGGGAGATATTCAAGCCAGTCACAGAAATTTGTGTAAGTAATGAGGAATGGAATATTTATCACTAAGATCATGGGGAAAATGTCTCCAGGGCATGTCAGAGACCTTCACCCCAGTCCCTCTCATCACAGGGCTAGAGGCCTAGGAGGGAAAAATAGTTTTGTGGCCCTAGAGCCCCCATGCTGTGTGCAGACTTGGAACATGGTGCCCTGTGTCTCAGTTACTTCTGCTCCAACCATAGCTAAAAGGAGCCAAGATACAGCTCAAGCCATTGCTTCAGAGGGTGCAAGTCCCAAGCCTCAGAGGCTTCCACTTGGTGTTTAGCCTGTGGGTGCACAAAAGTCAAGAATTAAGGTTTAGGAACCTCCACCTAGATTTCAGAGGATATATGGAAATGCCTGGATGCCCAGGCAGAAATTTGCTGCAGAGGCAGAGCTGTCATGGAGAACCTCTGCTAGGGCAGTGTGGAAGGGAAATGTGGGGTTGGAGTCCCCACACAGAGTCATCCCTGGGGCACTGCCTAGTAGAGCTGTATGAAGAGGGCCACCATCCTGCAGACCCCAGAATGGTAGATCTACCAACAGCTTGCACCATCGGCCTGGAAAAGACACAGAAGGGCAGAGCTGCTGAAGGCCATGGGAGCCCACCTCTTGCATCAGTGTGACGTGGATGTGAGACATAGAGTCAAAGGTGATCATTTTGGAACTTTAAGGTTTAATGACTGGTCTATTGAATTTTGGACTTGCATGGGGACCGTAGCTCCATGGTTTTGACCAATTTCTCCCATTTGGAATGGGTGTATTTACCCAATACCTGTTATCCCCATTGTATCTAGAGAGTAACTAACTTGCTTTTGATTTCACAGCCTCATAGGTGGAAGGGAATTGCTTGTCTCAGATGAAACTTTGGACTTAAACTTTGGGGTTAATGCTGGAATGAGTTAAGAGTTTGGGAAACTATTGCAAAGGTATGATTATGATTTAAAATATGAGGACATGAGATTTGCGAGGGGCCAGGGGTTGAATTATATAGTTTGGCTGCGTCCCCACCCAAAATCTCATCTTGAATCGTAATCCCTGTATTCCCTACTTGTCAAGGATGGGACCAGATGGAGGTAATTGGATCATGGGCGCAGTTTCCCCCACACTTTTCTCATGATAGTAAATGAGCCTCAGGAGATCTGATGGTTTTAAAAGCACCTGGCATTTCCCGTGCTTGCACTCAGTCTCTCCTGCAGCCCTGTGAAGAAAGCTCCTGCTTTTTCTTTGCCTTCCACCACGATTGTAAGTTTCCTGGGGTATCCCCAACAATGCAGGACTGTGAGTCAATTAAACCTTTATAAATTACCCAGTATTTCCTTTATAAATTTCTTCATGGCAGTGGGAGACCAGATTAATACACTAGTTTAACTCCATTTTGGTCTTAGATACTTTGTATGATTTCTATAAAGTGTGTCAAGGTGTGTTTCATGGCCCAGAATGTCGTTTACCTTGGTTAATGTTCCATGTGAACCTGAGAAGAATATGTATTCTGCTGTTGTTGAATCAAATATCCTATAGATGTTAATTGGATCCAGTTGATTGATGATGTCATTGAGTTTTACTATATCCTTACATATTTTGAGGCTCTGTGGTTAGGCACATGCACATTAAGGATTCTTATGTCTTCTTGGAGAAAAAAACCCTTTAATAATTCAGTAATATCCTTCTTTATCCCTGATAATTTTCCTTGCTCTAATATGTGTTTTCTCTGAAATTAATATAGCTACTTCAACTTTAACACTTTCGTGTGTTAGCATAGCCTATCTTTCTATATACCATTATTTCTTAAACTGTATCTTTGTATATAAAGTTAGTTTCTTTTATGTTTTTACTTTTGTTGTGTTTCAGTATCTGAAATTTAGAGAATATAATATCAAAATTAGTTTCTCCTCAAGATTTTTGTTAATGTACTCTGATAGTTTCTGTTTTTTTAATTGGTATATTTAGACCATTGATATTTAAAGTGATTATTGATATTGGATTAATATCTACCTTGTTTATTGTTTTTTGTTGCCTCTGTTCTTCATTTCTTTTCTTGTCTTTTACACTTTTTCTGCTATTTTTGGTTTTAATTGAGTATTTTATGTAATTCCATTTTCTCCTTGCTTAGAGTATCAATTGTACCTTTCTATTTTACTTTTTCAGTGGTTATTCTTGTGTTAGCAACATGCGGCTCCAACTAACCCAAGTTCTCTTTCAAATAACACTACCCTGCTTCATACGTGGTACAAGTGCCGTATAACAAACATTCCCAGTTCTTTCCTTCTATCTCTTACAATATTATTGTCATTTATTTCACTTATCCATAACTGTAACCATTAGATTGTTATTATTATTATTAACAAAGTTTTATCTGACCAACCAATTATGAATATGAAAAATAAAGGATTTTCTTTTACTTTTTTTCCTCTAACATTCTTTCTTCATGTATATCAGAGTTTCTGACCTATGTCATTTCCTTTTCCTCTGAAGAAACATTTTTTAACATTTATTGCAAGGCAAGTCTAATACTGGTGGGTTCCCTTAGTTTTTGTTTGTTAGAGAGTTTTTATTTCACCACCACTTTTCATGGATAACTTTGCTATATAGAAAGAATTCTAGGTTGCTGGGGTTTTTTCTTTAAACACTTTAAATAATTCAATCTACTCTTGTCTTGTTTAGTGGTATCTATACTTTGGTATCTGTCAATAATTTTGGAAAATACTTAGCTATTGTAACTTCAAATATTCCCCGTTCTTTCATTTTTCTTCTTTTAATATTCAAATTCCATGTTGTATTAGTCTCTTCTCTTGCTGCTATGAAGAAATACCCAAGACTGGGTAATTTACAAAAGAAAGCGGCTTAAATGACTCAGTTTTGCAGGGCTGGGGAGGCTTCAGGAAACTTACAATCATGGCAGAAGGGGAAGCAAACATATTCTTCTTTATGTGGTGGCAGAAGAGAAAAGTACTGAGCAAAGCGGGAAAGCCTCTTATAAAACCATCAGATCTCATGAGAACTCACTCACTATCATGACAACAGCAGCATGGGGATAACCGCCCCCATGATTCAATTACCTCCCACTGAGTCTCTCTCACAACATGTGGGGTTTATGGGAACTAAAACTCAAGATGAGATGTGGGTGGAGACAGAGCCAAACTAGATCACATGTATATTACACATTTTAATTGTCTCACAATTCTTGGATATTCTGTTCGATTTTTTGAATTCTTTTTTCTCCTTTCAATTCAACTGGAGAAGTTTACATTGCCATATTGTCAAACTCACTGATTCCTCAGCTGTGTTCAATCTACTGATGAAAACATCAAAGGAACTCTTCATTTCTGTTATAGCGATACAGATTTTTAGCATTTTATTTTTATTTGTCTTAGATTTTTTATTTTTCTGTTTACATTACTATTCTTTCATGTTTTCTACTTTTACCATTAGAGCCATTAGCATGTTAATCATAATTATGTTGAATTATCTATTTGATAAATTCAACTCTGTGTAGTATCTGGGTCTGGTTATGATGTCTGCTTTGTTTCTTCAGTCTGTGCTTTTTCCTGTTTTATAGTATTACTTCTGATTTTTTATTGAAAGTGAACCTATGTATTGGGTAATAGGAATTGAGGTAACTATATCCTAAGTGTGAGGTAACTATATCCCACTGGCTAGTAGCTGGTCTCTGTTTGATGTTTCTTCCAGCCCTGGGTGGTAGAGGCTCCAGTTTCCTCTAGAGCCTTGGTGTTGTCGCTATTGTATTGTTTGTTTTTTTCTACCCCATTGCCTTTGAGTTTTTCTGTTAACACCTTCTTGAATTAAATCTGTATCTTTCAGCTCTTTTAGTTGTAATTCACCATTATTATATGGATCCTTCTTGATGTAGCAGTAAAGAGTTGACTTTGGTTAGTGTTTGATAACATTATCATTAAATTTCAGACATTTAGTGAGCCTGCTTCCCTGGGCTGTGACTTTCAGAATTGTTTCTTAGCTTGATTCTTCTTCTTTGAAACAAGAAAGCTAGAGGGGTCTAAACTTAATTAATTATCTTTCCTTAAGGTAGATAAGTTTCTGGTAAATTTGTTCCCATAAAGAGCAGGCCTTTCTTTTCAATAATACTATGGACATATTTCAAAATGGTTACTTTTTCCTTTCTCTGGCAAAACAGGATGGGATTTTTTAAGATATTTATTTACTTTGAGAACTTGGGGAAAGGGGAAATTACGGAAGTAAAACTAACAAAAGTATAAATCCACCCGACCCCCTTGCAAGCTAAGGACACTAGGAGTTTCTTACTTTCAATCTAATTCCACATTCAGCCTCCAGTAAGTCATCAAAATTACTGTTTATGGATTTCTACTAGTTAATGGCTCTAGGAGTTTCTAGACTGATCTTTGATATGATTTTCGGTATTCACCTCTTTCTCCATTACAAGATGACCATGTCTTATGACTCAATTCTTCAATAGTCTAAAAAAAAGTTGCAAATTTTTATATTATTCAGCTTCTTATAATGACAGAAGTGATGACTTCCACACTCTTTGTATATTGGAGCTGAAGTGGCAAATCGTGTTCTTAAGAGCAGTCCTTATTAAAATGACTCACTGCTCTTTTTCATATAGCATTGATCCTACTTATCCTAAACCTTTAGACTCCTGGTAACAGTAGATTTAAAACTTATTCTGGATCAGCTGCCCAGTTCAGGTTAACATAATTCTTCCTCAGTAATTTTCAAAGTGTCCAGAAAAAGATATTACAAATAAAATAATTCTAGAATGATTTCTGGATATAGACAATTTGTAAGGCAACAGTAAATGACAGATAGATAGTTGATAACTAGTTACTTAGATCAATTAATTGATTTCCTACTTAAATGAATTTTAGAAATGAACCAATCTAAGCCTTTCATTTTATAGATGGGAAAGAGATCAATTGAGATAGAACAATTTCTCTTAGCCTCTACCATGTGCTGCAGGCTGGTTAGAATTTAAACTTCTTCCATTCTGATTTAATGCTTATTCTGCTGCCTGTACTGTCACCCATGATTGTCTGTGCTCCAGTCTTCTGGGTTTTTTTTCTTAATGTATACACACAAGCTGGGCACAGTGACTGGGGTCTATAATCCCAGCACTTTCAGCCAGTTTGAGATTAGCCTGGACCACATGGCGAAACCCCATCTCGACTAAAAATACAAAAGTTAGTCAGGTGTCGTGGTGCATGCCTGTAGTCTCAGCTACTCACTGCTCTGGAGGCTGAGACATGAGAATTGCTTGAAACCTGGAGGCGAGGCTGCAGTGAGCCAAGATTGTGCCACTGCACTCCAGTCTAGACGACAGAGCAAGACTGTCTCAAAAGAAAAAAAAATGTATACACACACAAAAAAGATATTTAGTTTTACCTTATCATTATGAATACCCCAACAATTTCTGAAATTTAGAGAATATAATATCTAAATTAGTTTCTCCTCGAGTAAAAATGAATACATATAATTCTCCTTTTGTTTTCAAATATCATAAAAGTTACAGCATTAGGCAATAAATGAGAACCTATTATATATTCTTTTGAAAGGAAGAACATGAAGAATTAAACTTAAAAGACTATTGCAACCATTGCTGCAGCTTCATTTATATAATGCACACAATCTTATTTCCCATTAAAATATTTTTATTATTTCAGACCTTATTTGCATTAACGAGGACTAGGAATATTGTGACATAAAGAAATTTGTTTTTCCTTTACTATTTCTTATGTCTTCTATATATTTTTGTGTGTGTTTGTTTGCATGTGCACTCACACAATGAACACATAGAATTTCTAACATAGAGTGACTTCTGGGAACTTTAAATATTGGAATCTTTCTCCCTTTCATTATTAGACTTTCTTCCTAACATCTTAAAAACCTTAAAGCCACAGTAACCAATTGAATTTTATTTCCTTAGCTATTTAAATTGAGCAACTATTAAGCCAGTGTCTTGGGGCTTTCTCTGAATTGTGGCTCCTAAAACTGAAAGTGTGTCTAGATGTATAACAGGGCCCTCATGGCCTGTAGAATGTGAAACAAAAAGAGAATAAAGAGAAGACCTCAGAGCATATATAGTCAGGAGGCTATAAGAATCACGAAAGTGAAATAAAGCAAAAAATAATCAAATTAATTCAGAACAGAACAATGGAGATCTCCAAACAGAAGAGACTTGTTTGGAAGGTGGATCTGTAGAGATTTCCTGAGGTTTCATTACACAGCATTAGTCTTTCTTTATGGATTATTCCACATCCTAGGGGTCATCTTTTCTAAAAAACGAGGAGACAATTGATTCTTAAGCTAATGGAATTCTACAGTTCAGAAATTTTCAAAGTTTTTGAGCCATATCCCTTTCAAAATAACGTAAGTATAGTGTAATTTTACATAATTCATGCCACGCCTTTTTCTCCAATTAGGCTTTGAGCTCCTTTGGACAAATTAGATTATTTTATATTTCTTTCTCCACCACACTATACAGAACCAAAGATATAATAGGAATATGGTCAATGTTAAATAAATTAATTTCTACAGCCATGTTTCTCAATATTTAAAATTTATGTTCCACTATTACAAACATGAAGATGACCCCATGTGTATACATACCTTCCACCAGTGCAGACTTTGGAAACGTCCCATGTCTCTCACCCATATTGTCTGGATTTTAACCTTTTATATCTATTTTGCATCTGCTACACTGGCACAGAAGTCATGTATCCAAAGTATGAATTTATTATGTCACCTCCTGCTTTAAACTATACAATGGCTTTCCATCACTCTTAAGAACTTTCTCTTTATTCTTGTATTGTCCCTGCCTCACTGACCAGCACCTTCTGTCCCCCCTGTTCCCCATGCTCGGTGTTAAGGATCTAACACTTTAAAAAGTACCTGAAATACTCAATAAATACTTGTTGCATGAATATTACAACTACTATTTAAGCAAATAATAATTCTCATAGATGCATCTTCTTTGGAAATTCTCCTTTTTCCAAGTAATTGAGTTCAAGTTACTAACATAGAGACAAAAACAAAACAGAAAATGAAAATAAAGCAAACAAGCCAAATTTCTAAACAAATTTACTTCATGTGGACTGAAGATTTCTTACATGAGCTATAAATCTAAACAAAGGGAAAACCCCATAAGCATTCATATTCCTGGGACGTCCTTATTTTATTTTATTTTATTTATTTTATTTTTTATGAGATGGAGTCTCGGTGTGTCACCCAGGCTGGAGTGCAATGGTGTGATCTCAGCTCACTGGCAATCTTTGCCTCCTGGGTTCAAGTGATTCTCCAGCCTCCTGAGTAGCTGGGATTACAGGTATGTGCCACCATCCCCGGCTAATTTTTGTATTTTTAGTAGAGATGGGGTTTCACCATATTGGTCAGGCTGGTCTCGAACTTTTGACCTCGTGATCTGCCTGCCTCAGTTTCCCAAACTGTTGGGATTACAGACGTGAGCCACCGTGCCTGGCTGGGACTTCCTTATTAACTTTAATTTCATTGCAGGTCAGAATACCTGTGACAGAATCCTTCCTCCCCTATACATGGTGAGGGGATGGTCACCGTGGTGACCATTTTTTAAAGTCTTTCATTTTTATTACTCAAAAAAGTTTCAATTTTTTATTTAACTTTCTGACTCTGTAACTTGTGCCTTCAACACGTTCACAATGATTTTCAGCCCTCAATAAGGAAAGCAGGCTTGATCCTGTCACGAACACATTTAGCACACATGGAACTGCCATAGGCACTGCCGACATGTTACTTTGTTTGGACAATGTTTGGTCATGTATCTTTGTTTTGGAAAATCTCATAGGAACTTTAGGTCTTAGAGCACGAACCCCTCGAAGTCTGCCTAGGCACATGCCACATGCAGATTTTGGTGCTTTCCCAACCTTCTTGGTATGAAGGGAAATGATTCTGCTATCAGGGGTTTGGGACAGCATAGTTTTGTTAGACACTGTATTGTAAGAAAGCCTAGATGGTATGTCAAACGCTGGACCATTGCTATACATGGTGGTGACCTTGGACTGTACTAAACCTCTCTATAGCTCTTTTATCTTTTTTTTTTTTTTTTACTTTAAAATAATTACAACAAATAAGATTACAAAACTACTGGTATCACATGGCTACACTGAAATGTAAGTTATTTGGTACATGTGGCATACTTACAACAGTTCCTAGAGCATTCTATTTACTCTTAAATGTTAAATATAATTATTGTCTTTCTCTTTTTCAGTCATTTCTTCAGTCCACAGTTAATGAATGCCTATTTACTTAGGTATACATAAATTAACCAAAATGTCTTCATTTGATTATCAAATTGTGAGAGGCATTTGAACCAGAGCAACTCCATCTTGAGTAGGGGCTTGATATAACGAGGCTGAGACCTGCTGGGCTGCATTCCCAGTAAGTTAGGCATTTTAAGTCACAGGATGAGATAAGAGGTCAGCACAAGATACAAGTCATAAAGACCTTGTTGATAAAACAGTTTGCAGTAAAGAAGCTGGCTAAACCCCATCAAGACCAAGGTGGTGGTAAGAGTGACCTCTGGTCATCCTCACTGCTCATTATATGCTAATTATAATGCATCAGCATGCTAAGAGACACTCCCACCAGTGCCATGACAATTTACAAATGCCATGGCAACATCAGGAAGTTACCCTATAGGGTCTAAAAAGGGGAGGAAACCTCAGTTCCGGGAATTGCCCACCCCTTTCCTGGAAAACTCATGAATAATCCACCATTTATTTAGCATATAATCAAGAAATAACCATAAAAATGGGCAACCAGTGGCCAATGCCGCTGCTCTGCCTATGGAGCAGCTGTTCCTTATTCCTTTAACTTATTAATAAACTTGCTTTCACTTTACTCCATGGACTCACCCTGAATTATTTCTTGTGTGAGATCCCAGAACCCTGTTTTTGTGTCTGGATTGAGACCCTTTCCAGTAACAAAATGAATCTTTACATAAAATGGGTAAAAATTGCTAAGAGATACTGCGTACCTTGAAGACAGGGAAAGAGGGAAATCTTAAAGGACTTTTATAACAAAATTAGAAGTTTGGACTTGGTCTTATGAGCAATGGAAATTGTTGCAGGATTTTAAACTAGGACTCCAATGATCATACTTAGGATTCTGAAAAAAATCACACCTGTGGTGGAAAATAAATTGAAGGGTGTAGAACTAAAAGCAAGAAGATTATTCAGAAAGCAACTACAATAGTACAATGAGAGAGTGTGATTTCTGAATGAGGGCAATACAGGTCTTGGGAATTGGAAGGGGAGATTTTTAAAAAAAATTTAAAAGATGGGATCTGAGGATTTAAAACTGTCACTTCCATCCTCCCTGTATTGTTCAGCTATGGTCACCTCTGCAATATGTTCTCACGTAGCCTTTTTTCTGTGTGCATGGACTCCTAGTGTGTTCTATTCTTATCAGGGCACCAAAGCTATTAGATTAGGGACCCAAATTTATTATGTCATTTAACCTTCATTACTTCCTTAAAAATCAAACAGAGTTACATTGTGATTCGGGGCTTCAGCATAAAAGTTTGGGGGAAACACAGTTCTCTCCATGTCATCCTCTTTTCCTCAGCAGCCCTCTTTGTGAAATAGTGTCTCTCATATTCCCTCTCTTTTTATTTTTATTTTTGTTTTAACCATTTTTAGTTGGATCCTTTTTATCATGTCTTTTGCCATATTTGATATTCTGTTCTACTTTTGGATGCTCCATGTAACCTTTTTAATCTTTTTAGCCATATACTCTTTTTCCTGATTTTGTCCTGAATTCATGTCTATCCTAATTTTCTCTGGCTGTTTACTCCTATTGTTTTTTTTTTTTTTTTTTCCTTTTTCCACTAACAATCCCTAAGTAATTTTGTTGAGACAATAACTGAATTTGGGTCAAGAAAGAAAATTTGAGGAAATGGAACATGTTAATTTTTCTTAATATCAATTTCCTAGGACTATAGACCAATTTAAATCATCTTCATACTTCTTGTGTGATTTGGTCTAATTGCCTGGAATCTCCAGGAATAAAAAGAAATGATTTCACCTGAAGAACGAAACATTCTAATACAGATATGAAGCTAAAACTTCTGAATTTATGTATGGGTCATTGGGAACAATCATCCCCTTACTTCAGCAGTGAGCCTGTTCATGACTGTGGTTTATTCAGGAGTTTTTCAGGCTTTGTTAACAAGCCATTTGGCACCATTACCAGTTCATTAGCCTTGACTTTGAAAACTGTTTCCTTGAACTTCACTATTGTTCTAAATAGAGTTACTAATCACAATAGGATACTTGAGAATGTCCAGATTTAGAAATAAACACCCAAATCAACTATTGTGGTGAATATATTTATAGAGATGTTCCTATGTAAGAGTAACATTAACATGTTTTCAAAATCTAAAATAAGGTTGCGTATACAAATAGGGAAAGCATAATGGTTTAGTATTCATTATTCTCTTTCCTGAGCTGTTCCAGCTCAATTTTTATATTCTGGGTTTGTTGTTGTTGTTGTTGATGTTTTAATTGTTGTTACAAACACTTTGATATATTTAAATTTCCTTGAATGTGATAACTAACCTTCCTGAAATGAATATTTATGATCTTTATTATCTGCCATTAGCCTTTTATATTTCTGTCATCTTAAATGAAAACTTCTCTTTTTCTCTTCCTCCTCTTTCTGTTCTTCTTCTTGCCTTCTTCTTCTTTTTCCTCTTTTCCTTTTCCTTCTTCCTCTCCTCCTCTTCCTCCTTCTTCTTCCCCTTCTGCACCTCCTCCTCCTCCTTTCTTTCTTCTTCTTCCTCCTCCTCCTTCTTTCCCTTCTCCTCCTCCCCCTCCCCTTCCTTCTATTCCTCCTCCTCCTGCTCCTTTCTTCTTGTTGTTGTTCTTCTACTTCTTCTTTTCTTCACTTCTTCACTTCTTTTCATCCTAATCCTCATTTTTCTTCTGCATGTTCATCCCCTTGTTATGCATAATATTCATGTTAGTTGTTTTATGTAAGTCCTTCTTCTTTGAGTAGAATTGGTGCTATTCAGCCCAGACAGCAAACAAGAATACAGAGCCAAGAATACAGAGTTAAGTAAAAGAAGTGATAAACTTGGACTTCACACTATTTCAATTGGGATATCACCTCTTCACTATATCATTCCTGTATCCTTGGCATTTTCATGCTTTACATGAGATCAGTGTGGTTTAGTGTAATGCCGTAGCCTCATAGGGTTCTTGGTGATGTGGAATTTATTAGTCTGTGTTTGATTAAGAATTAACAATTGCTTTCCTTCTCTTTTCTAGCTTTTCTCATGTTGATATCATTTCTCCTGGTCAGAACTCTGGTTTAGAAGAAATAATGTACGTATTCCTGAACCATATCCTTTGGTCCAATTTCCTATTTTGTTTGATTGTGTGTAATAAATTAGTGTAGAGCTGCTTCCTACCTTTGCTTAACTTCTGTTAAGACTTTATTGATTTCTTCAGACTTTATTGATCACAGCAAAAGATAATTGATAAAGCCTTTCAAGAGACATCTGTTTGCTCCTTGATTTCTAGGAAAATATTGATCAGTTGTAATTGTCATCCTTCTTCAGTTGAAACCAATTTATACTCTATTGAGCACACATTCTACATTTTTTCATGGTTTGAAGTTATTACAATTTCATGGTTCTATTAGAGATGTTATTTATGTTCAATGTAGTTTGTCTTATATCTTTAACTAAGTTTGTGTGTAGTGTCTTTAATCCACATTTTTTATTTTTGACAGCCAGGCTAATTGTTGAAGATTAAGGCATAGCAGGTGGCTGGACCTGACAGATTTTCAATGAGTAGAATTTAATTCATTAATCAAAAGTCAACAATTTGGCACACTTTTGAACTATATTGGCACTGTCTCTTTTTATTCTTCTTTTCTAAACCACCTATACATTTTATATACTATCAGTGATAATAAGAACCTGGGAATTCACATGTCATCAAGCACATTCATCCAACAAAAAGCAAGGCCTATTAAATATCATTCATAAATAATTAAAATATTTTACTAATATAACTGTTAGTAACTTGATTATGTGTTTCCTATTTATATGTTCAAAGTTCTTTTATATATTTGATATTAAATTCAGTATTCCTCTGAGGAGGCCAAGAATAGTATAATTGTGGCCATTTTGTAAACAGAAAACAGGGCAAATAAAATTTGAGTGATTTACATAAGGTCAAAAACTAGTGGCCAATATACTTGTTTATTATATTCTTTGGGGGGAAAATAACCAGCCATAAATAAAAACGACTTTTCTGCATACTTTCTTCCAAGAATTGAATCGTTACTTGAAGCAATAAAAAATTGGAGAAAGAATTACCAATAAAAATGGAAATAGCATTTGAAATTGTGTCAATATGCTATGTAAAAACATTATTTGTAGAATCTCCTTGATAAATCTGTACCTAGAAAACTTCAATATTAAAATGTAAGCAATAACGTGTATTATCATACATAGCAAGAAGATTGGTGTTATTGAAATTCAATAATGATTTATATAAAATACAATACATGGTTAAATGGTTCAAACAGATAATTGAACATTACGATATTTCATATAAAATACTTTATTCTATGGTTTTATATAACACTAGTGAAATCACTTATATTGTTTCTCTTAGGAACATTTTCATATTTTTCTGTTTTACTGATTTGTTATTATGCTTTGTCCTTCATAGACAGCACGACAGGTATGCTGATTAACTTCAACAATTTCTTTCAGCTTATTTCCTGTCTGTAACTCTAATTGCAAAACAAACTTTCCATCTTATTTTTGGTACTACCTAGTTTCTCGTCAGTAGAAAGATGTTTGAATGAAAATACATTAAACGTAAATACTTCCAAATTATTACAAGAAAGAAATAGAGCACAGAATCATTATTGAGCTCATTAGAAGAAAGATGTTATGTAAATGTAAAATACTGTCATTTTGTCTGGCAAATACCATTAGTTTATATAAAGCATAGCATCCAGTTATCTACATGCATCAGAAATGAGAGGCTATCTGGGGAACAGAGCAACTGATTATCCCCACCACAGGAACAGCAAATTTGACAACTATCTACACATTTAAAAAACCAAAACTACTTTCATAAGAACCAAAAATCAGGTGGGTACTCACAGTATCTGGTTTTAGCTTCATATTACTGAAAGAGGCACTGAAAAGGGTAGGAAAGGCAGTCTTAAATTGCCAATGCCTCTATCCCCTCATAGCAACTGCATGACACAGAGAAATCTGTGCAACTGGGAGAGGTAGAGCACAGTGATTGTGAGACTGCATTGAACTCAGTTCCAGCAGAAAGTAAAACTGGGCTGAACTCAGCAGACACCCAACCACAAAGGGAACATTCAGTCTAACCCTAGCCAAAGGGGAATCGCTCATCCCAGCATTCAGAACTTGAATTCTGAATACCTCACCATGATGGGCTGAAGTGCTCTGGACCTTTACATAAACTTTAAAGGCAGTCTAGGCCATAAGGACTGCAAGTCCTAGTGCTGACCTGGGCTCAGAGACAGAGGACTATGGGGGCATGTGGCTTACTGATACACCAGCTGAGAAATCTAAGGAGGTGCTTGCACCACCCCTCCCTGACCTCAAACAGCACAGCTAACAGCTCATGGATCACATGGATTGTTCTCAATGATAGACCATATGTTAGGTCACAAAACAAGTCTTAAAACATCCAAAAAAAATTGTAATAATATCAACCATCTTCTCCAATCACAATGGAATAAAACTAGAAAGCAATAACAAGAGGAATTTGGGAAACCATACAGACACATGGAAATTAAAGAATATACTCCTGAATGACCAGTGGGTCAATGAAGAAATCAAGAAGAAAATTAAAGAGGTTCCAAGATGGCCGAATAGGAACAGCTCCAGTCTACAGCTCCCAGTGTGAGCGATACAGAAGATGGATGATTTCTGCATTTCCAACTGAGGTACTGGGTTCATCTCACTGGGGCTTGTCAGACAGTGGGTGCAGGACAGTGGATGCAGCCCACTGAGCATGAGCTGAAGCAGGGCAAGGCATCACCTCACCCAGGAAGCACAAGGGGTCGGAGAATTCCCTTTCTTAGCCAAAGGAAGCCTGGACAGATAGCACCTGGAAAATCAGGTCACTCCCACTCTAATACTGCGCTTTTCCAACAATCTTAGCAAATGGTACACCAGGAGATTATATCCTGCACCTTGCTTGGAGGGTCCCACACCCACGGAGCCTCACTCACTGATAGCAGAGCAGTCTGAGATCCAACTGCAAGGCGGCAATGAGGCTGGGGGAGGGGCGCCTGCCATTGCTGAGGCTTGAGTAGGTAAACAAAGCGACTGACCAGGAAGCTCGAACTGGGTGGAGCTCACCACGGCTCAAGGAAGCCTGCCTGCCTCTGTGGACTCCACCTCTTGGGGCAGGGCATAGCCAAACAAAAGGCAGCAGAAACTTCTGCAGACTTAAACGTCCCTGTCTGACAGCTTTGAAGACAGTAGTGGTTCTCCCAGCCTGAGAATGGGCAGACTGCCTCCTCAAGTGGGTCCTTGACCCCCAAGGAGCCTAACTGGGAGGCACCACTCATTAGGGGCTGACTGACACCTCATACGGCCGGGTGCCCCTCGGAGACGAAGCTTCCAGAGGAACGACCAAACAGCAACATTTGCCGTTCTGTAATATGTGCTGTTCTGCAGCCTCCGCTGGTGATACCCAGGCAAACGGGGTCTGGAGTGGGCCTCCAGCAAACTCCAATAGTCCTATAGCTGAGGGTCCTGACTGTTAGAAGGAAAACTAACAAATAGAAAGGAAATCCACACCAAAACCCCATCTGTACGTCACCATCATCAAAGACCACAGGTAGATAAAACCACAAAGATGGGGAGAAACGAGAGCAGAAAAGCTGAAATTTCTAAAAATCAGAGCGCCTCTTCTCCTCCAAAGTAATGCAGCTCCTCGCCAACAATGGAACAAAGCTGGATGGAGAATGACTTTGATGAGTTGACAGAAGTAGGCTTCAGAAACTCAGTAATAACAAACTTCTCCGAGCTAAAGGAGGACGTTCGAACCCATTGCAAAGAAGCTAAAAACCTTGAAAAAAGATTAGACAAATGGCTAACTAGAATAAACAGCATAGAGAAGACATTAAATGACTGGATGTAGCTGAAATCCATGGCACAAGAACTACATGACACATGCACAATGCTTCAGTAGCCGATTTGATCAAGTGGAAGAAAGGTTATCAGTGATTGAAGATCAAATGAATGAAATGAAGTGAGAAGTTTAGAGAGAAAAGAGTAAAAAGAAATGAACAAAGTCACCAAGAAATAGGGAACTATGTGAAAAGACCAAATCTACATCTGATTGGTGTACCTGAAAGGGACAGGGAGAATGGAACCAAGTTGGAAAACACTCTTCAGTATATTATCCAGGAGAACTTCCCCAACACAGCAAGGCAGGCCAACATTCAAATTCAGGAAATACAGAGAACACCACAAAGATACTCCTCGAGAAGAGCAACTCCAAGACACATAATTGTCAGATTCATCAAAGTTGAAATGAAGGAAAAAATATTAAGGGCAGCCAGAGAGAAAGGTAGGGTTACCCAAAAAGGGAAGCAGCCCATCAGACTAACAGCAGATCTCTCAACAGAAACTCTCCAAGCCAGAAGAGAGTGGGGGCCAATATTCAACATTCTTAAAGAAAAGAATTTTCAACCCAGAATTTCATATCCAGCCAAACTAAGCTTCATAAGTGAAGGAGAAATAAAATCCTTTATAGACAAGCAAATACAGAGAGATTTTGTCACCACCAGGCCTGCCTTACAAGAGCTCCTGAAGGAAACACTAAACGTGGAAAGGAACAACTGGTACCAGTCACTGCAAAAACATGCCAAATTGTAAAGACCATCAATGCTAGGGAGAAACTGCATCAACTAATGAGCAAAATAACCAGTTAACATCATAATGACAGGGTCAAATTTACACATAACAATGTGAATCTTAAATGTAAATGGGCTAAATGTTCCAATTAAAAGACACAGACTGGCAAATTCGATAAAGACTAAAGACCCATCAATGTGCTATATTCAGGAGACCCATCTCACATGCAGAGACAGACATAGGCTCAAAATAAAGGGATGGAGGAAGATCTACCAAGCAAATAGAAAAACAAACAAAAAAAAAAAAAACAAAAAAAAAACAAACAAAACAAAACAAAAAAAAAACGCAGGGATTGCAATCCTAGTCTTTGATAAAACAGACTTTAAACCAACAAAGATCAGAAAAGACAAAGAAGGTCATTACATAATGGTAAACGGATCAATTCAACAAGAAGAGCTAACTGTCCTAAATATATATGCATCCAAAACAGGAGCACCTAGATTCATAAAGCAAGTCCTTAGAGACCTACAAAGAGACTTAGACTCCCACACAATAATAAAGGGAGAGTTTAACATCCCACTGTCAATATTAGACAGATCAATGAGACACAGGTTAACAAGGATATCCAGGAATTGAACTCAGCTCTGCATCAAGCGGACGTAATAGACATCTACAGAACTCTCTAACCCAAATCAACAGAAAATATGTTCCTCTCAGAACCACATCACCCTTATTCCAAAATTGACCACAAAGTTGGAAGTAAAGCACTCCTCAGCAAATGTAAAAGAACAGAAATTATAACAGTCTCTCAGACCACAGTGCAATCCAACTAGAACTCAGGATTAAGAAACTCACTCAAAACTGCTCAACTACATGGAAACTGAACAACCTGCTCCTGAATGACTACTGGGTACATAATGAAATGAAGGCAGAAATAAAGATGTTCTTTGAAACCAATGAGAACAAAGGCACAACGTATCAGACTCTCTGGGACACATTTAAAGCAGTGTGTAGAGGGAAGCTTATAGCACTGAATGCCCAAAAGAGAAAGCAGGAAAGATCTAAAATTGACACACTAACATCACAATTAAAAGAACTAGAGAAGCAAGAGCAAACACATACAAAGGCTAGCATAAGGCAAGAAATAACTAAGGTCAGAGCAGAACTGAAGGAGATAGAGACACAAAAAACCCTTACAAAATCAGTCAATCCAGAATCTTTTTTTTTTTTTTTTGAAGAGATCAACAAAATTGATAGACTACTAGCAAGACTAATAAAGAAGAAAAGAGAGAATAATCAAATAGACACAATCAAAATGATAAAGGGGATATCACCTCCAATCCCACAGAAACACAAACTACCATCAGAGAATAATATAAACACCTCTATGCAAATAAACTAGAAAATCTAGAAGAAATGGATAAATTCCTGGACATACACACCCTCCCAAGACTAAATCAGGAAGAAGTTGAATCCCTGAATAGACCAATAGCAGGCTCTGAAATTGAGGCAATAATTAATAGCCTACCAACCAAAAAACATCCAGGACCAGACGGATTCACGGCCAAATTCCACCAGAGGTACAAAGGGGAGCTGGTAACATTCCTTTTGAAATTATTCCAATCAATAGAAAAAGAGGGAATCCTCCCTAACTCATTTTATGAGGCCAGCATCATCCTGATGCCAAAGCCTGGCAGAGACACACACAAAAAAGAGAATTTTAGACCAACATCCCTGATGAACATCCATGCAAAAATCCTAAATAAAATACTGGCAAACTGAAGCCAGCAGCACATCAAAAAAGCTTATCCACCATGATCAAGTGGGCTTCATCCCTGGGATGCAAGGCTGGTTCAACATACACAAATCAATAAATGTAATCCATCATATAAACAGAACCAAAGACAAAAACCACATGATTATCTCAATAGATGCAGAAAAGACCTTTGACAAAATTCAATAGCACTTCATGCTAAAAACTCTCAATAAATTAGGTATTGATAGGATGAATCTCAAAATAATAAGAGCTATTTATGACAAACCCACAGTCAATACCATACTGAATGGGCAAAAACTGGAAGCATTTCCTTTGAACACTGGCACAAGATAGGGATGCTCTCTCCCACCACTCCTATTCAACATAGTGTTGGAAGTTATGGCCAGGGCAATCAGGCAGGAGAAATAAATAAATGGTATTCAATTAGTAAAAGAGGAAGTCAAATTGTCCTTGTTTGCAGATGATATTATTGTATATTTAGAAAACCCCATCGTCTCAGTCCAAAATCTCCTTAAGCTGATTAGCAACTTCAGCAAAGTCTCAGGATACAAAATCAATGTGCAAAATCACAAGCATTCCTATATACCAAAACAGACAGAGAGCCAAATCATGAGTGAACTCCCATTCACGATTGCTTCAAAGAGAATAAAATACCTAGGAATCTAACTTACAAGGGATGTTAAGGACCTCTTCAAGGAGAACTACAAACCACTGCTCAGTGAAATAAAAGAGGACACAAACAAATGGAAGAACATTCCATGCTCATGGATAGGAAGAATCAATATCATGAAAATGGCTATACTGCCCAAGGTAATTTATAGATTCAATACCATCCCCATCAAGGTACCAATGACTTTCTTCACAGAATTGGAAAAAACTACTTTAAAGTTCATATGGAACCGAAAAAGAGCCTGCATTGCCAAGACAACCCTAAGCCAAAAGAACAAAGCTGGAGGCATCACGCTACCTGACTTCAAACTATACTACAAGGCTACAGTAACCAAAACAGCATGTACTGGTACCAAAAAAGAGCCCCCAGAAATAATACCACACATATACAACCATCTGATCTTTGACAAACCTGAGAAAAAGAAGAAATGGGGGAAGGATTCCGTATTTAATAAATGGTGCTGGGAAAACTGGCTAGCCATAAGTAGAAAGCTGAAACTGGATCACGTCCTTACACGTTATACAAAAATTAATTCAAGATGAATTAGAGACTTAAATGTTTGACCTAAACCCATAAAAACCCTAGAAAAAAACCTAGGCAATACCATTTAGGACATAAGCATGGGCAAGGACTTCATGTCTAAAACACCAAAAGCAATGGCAACAAAAGCCGAAATTGACAAATGGGATCTAGTTAAACTAAAGAGCTTCTGCACAGCAAAAGAAACTACCATCAGAGTGAACAGACAACCAACAGAATGGGAGAAAATTTTTGCAATCTACCCATCTGACAAAGGGTTAATATCCAGACTCTACAAAGAACTTAAACAAATTTACAAGAAAAAATCAAACAACCCCATCAAAAAGTGGGCAAAGGATATGAACAGTCACTTCGCAAAAGAAGACATTTATGCAGCCAACAGACACATGAAAAATTATTCATCATCACTGGCCATCAGAGAAATGCAAATCAAAACCACAATGAGATACCATCTCACACCAGTTAGAATGGCAATCATTAAAAAGTCAGGAAACAACAGGTGCTGGAGGGGATGTGGAGAAATAGGAATACTTTTACACTGATGGTGGGACTATAAACTAGTTCAACCATTGTGGAAGACAATGTGGTGATTCCTCAAGGATCTAGAACTAGAAATACCATTTGACCCAGCCATCCTATTACTGGGTTCATACTCAAAGGATTATAAATCATGCTGCTATAAAGACATATGTACATGTATGTTTATTGTGGCACTCTTCACAATAACAAAGACTTGGAACCAACCCAAATGTCCATCAATGATTGATTGGATAAAGAAAATGTGGCACATATACACCATGGAATGCTATGCAGCCATAAAAAAGGATGAGTTTAGTCCTTTGTAGGGTCATGGATGAAGCTGGAAACCATCATTCTGAGGAAGCTATCGCAAGGACAGAAAACCAAACACCGCATGTTTTCACTCATTGGTGGGAACTGAACAGTGAAAACACTTGGACACAGGAAGGGGAACATCACACACCAGGGCCTGTCATGTGGTGGGGGAAGGGGGGAGGGGTAGCATTAGGAGATATACCTAATGTAAATGACTAGTTAATGGATGCAGCACACCAACATGGCACATGTATACATATGTAACAAACCTGCACGTTGTGTACATGTACCCTAGAATTTAAATTATAATTTAAAAAAGACAATGAAAATAATATATGACAATGAAAAAAAAAAAAAAGATGACAACTGTTCCTGCTATGGTTTGAATGTAGGTATCCCTCCAAAATTTGTATGCTGGAATTCAACAAGGTACTCTCCTCTCGACCTTATTTATGGGGGATATGTTTCAAGACTACCAGTGGATGCCTGAAACTGCAGATAGTACCAAACCGTATATGATGACAATGCTCTTGAGCGCCCAGAATTAGATCTCCTCACTGCTTTACTGGGAGTATTGCATCAGAGTACAAAGCTTGGAAGTCAGAAAATAAGTAGTATGGAAGGGAGGGTTGGAAAAAGCAGAGGCTTCTTTGTGGCATATCAGAATTTCCAGGATCACTACTCTTGCATTTTGGGGTGATTTTCCCTTCCCTTCCCTTCCCTTCCCTTCCCTTCCCTTCCCTTCCCTTCCCTTCCCTTCCCTTCCCTCCCCTCCCCTCCCCTCCCCTCCCCTCCCCTCCCCTCCCCTCCCCTCCCCTCCCCTCCCCTCCCCTCCCCTCCCCTCCCCTCCCTTCCCTTCCCTTCCCTTCCCTTCCCTTCCCTTCCCTTCCCTTCCCTTCCCTTCTTCCCTCTTTTTTTTGAGACAGAGTTTCACTCTTGCTGTATAGGCTGGAGTGCAACGGTGAAATCTTAGCTCACTGCAACCTCTGCCTCCTGGGTTCAGGCAATTCTCCTGCCTCTGCCTCCCTAGTAGCTGGGATTACAGGCATGCACCACCACACACAGCTTTATTTTATTTATTTATTTATTTATTTTGCAAGATGGAGTCTCACTCTGTTGCCCAGGCTGGAGTGCAGGGCATGATCTTGGCTCACTGCAACCTCTGCCTCCGGGATACAAATGATTCTCCTGACTCAACCTCCTGATTAAACTGGGATTACAAGCACTCGCCACCACGCCCAGCTAATTTTTATATTTTTAGTAGAGACAGGGTTTTATCATGTTGACCAGGCTGGTCTCAAATTCCTGACCTCATGATCTGCCCGCCTCAGCCTCCCAAAGTGCTGGGATTATAGGTGTGAGCTGCTGCATCCCACCAGTTTTGTATTTTTAGTGGAGATGGGGTTTCACCACATTGGTCAGGCTGTTCTCGAACTCCTGACCTCAGGTAATCCACCTGAAGTGTTGGGATTACAGCCATGAGCCACTGTGCCCAGTCTGGGGTGATTATTAAGTAAAACAAGAGTTACTTGAACACAAGCACTGTAATACTGTGGCAGTTGTTTTGATAACTGAGATGGCTACTAAGTGACTAGCAGGTGGGTAGCATATACAGCAGGGATATGCTGAACAAAGGGATAAAATTAACATCCAGGACAGCACAGAGCAGGATGGTGTGAGATTTTAAAAATAAAAATAATAAATAAATAAGAAAATTTAAAAATTTATTGAAACAAATGGTAATGGAAATGAGACATACCAAAACCTGTGGGTTACAGCAAAAACAGTACTTGGAGGGAAATTTATAGCTATAAGCACCAACATCAAAAAATAAGAAAAACTTCTCATAAAGAACCTAATAATGCATCTTAAATATAGAAAAGCAAGAGCAAACCAAAAATGAAAATAGTATAAGAAAATAAATAATAAATATCAGAGAAGAAATAATTGAATTGAAATGAAGAGAACAATGCAAAAGATGGAGACAAAAAGTTGGTTTGTTGAAAAGTTAAACAAAATTGACAAACTCTTAATCAGATTAACTAAAGAAAAAAGAGATAAGATCTCAATAAATAAAATCAGAGATATAAAAGAGAATGTTACAACAAATACCACAGAAATTGAAAGGATCATTATTGGCTACAATGTGCAACAATATGCCAATAAATTGGGAAATCTAGAAGAAATGAATAAATTCCTAGATACATACATCTTACCAAGAGAGAACCATGAAGAAATCCAAAACCTGAACAGATCAAAAAGTAACAAGATCGAAGCTTTAATACAAAATCTCCCAACAACAACAATAAGCCTAGGACCCAATGGTTTTCCTGTTGAATTCTACCAAAGTCATTAAAGGAAACCAATGTCAATCCTATGCAAACTATTCTAAAATAAAGGAAGGAATACTTCCAAATTCCTTCTATGAGGCCAGTATTACCCTGATACCAAAACCAGACACAGACACATCAAAATAAGGAAACCACCCGCAAATATCTCTGATAAATATTGATGCAAAAATACACAACAAAATACAGGCAAATTGAATTCAACAACACATTAAAATGATTATTCATGATGACTTAGTGGGGTTCATCCAAGGGATGGTTATAAATGCAAATCAAACACTATGATACATCATATCAAGGGAAGGAAGTACAAATCTCTATTTATCATTTCAATTGAGCTTAAAAGGTATTTGATAAAATTCAACATACTTTCATGATAAAAATCCTGAAAAACTGAGTATAGAAGGAACATATCTCAAAGTAATAAAAGCCATATATGACAGACACATAGCTAGTATCATTCTAAATGGGGAAAAATGGAAAGCTTTCCCTCTAAGATATGGAACATGACAAGGATGCTCACTTTCACCACTGTTATTCAACACAATACTGCAGGACTAGCTAGAACAATCAGCTAAGAAAAATAAAGGGCATCCAAATCCAGGATACAAAATCAACATACAAAAATCAGTGGCATTTCTGTATGCCAACAGCAAACAAACTGAAAAAGAAATCAAGAAAGAATTCCATTTGAAATAGGGATAAAAAAATTAAACACCTAGAAATTAACTTAACCAAAGAAGTGAAAGATCTGTAGAATGAAAACTATAAAACATTGGTGAAAAAAAATTGAAGATGACACAAAAAATTGGAGAGATATTCCATGTTCGTGAATTGGATGAATCAATATTGTTAAAATGTCCATACTATCCAAAGCAATCTACATATTCAATGCAATCCCTATCAAAATACCAATGGCATTTTCTACAAAAACAGAAAAAGTAATCTTAAATTTTATATGGAACCACAAAAGACCCAGAATAGCCAAAGCTATCCTGAGCAAAAAGAACAATACTGAAGGAATCACATTATGTGACTTCAAATTATACTACAGAGCTATAGTAATCAAAACATTATGGTACTGGCATAAAAACAGAAACATAGACCAATGGAACAGAATACAGAACCCAGAAATAAATCCACACATCTGCAGTGAACTCATTTTTGACAAAAGTGCCAAGAACATACATTGGGGAAAGGACTGTCTCTTCAATAAATGTTGCTGGTAAAACTGTATATCCATATGGAAAAGAATGACACTAAACCCTTACCTCTCATTGTATACAAAAATCCAGACTTAAATCAAAGATTTCAAACTATGAAACTACAAAAAAAATTGGGGAAACTCTCCAGGACATTGGACTGTGCAAAGATTTCTTGAGTAACACTCCACAAGCGCAGACAACCAAAGCAAAAATGGACAATTGGCTCTGTGCCAAGTACAATCATGACTGAAATCTGGCTTTTTCCTTTTTCTCAAGGAGGTCATAGTCTTACTAGAGAAAACAACATTATTTGAATAATGTGAATAAACATTTGATTACTAATTAAATACGATTTTTAACAGAGGCATCATTCTCAGAAGAGTCAAAAGTGTTCTCTGAGAAAATAAAACTCTATCTGAGACTTATAAGGACAGTAATAAGCTAGACAAAGAGGAGAAGGATGTATAATCCAATCACCGAGAATATGACCAACAGCCCTGTGGCATAAGTGACCAAAAGAGTATTATGAACCTGATTGAAGGCTAGTAGAGCTGAAGCGTGGTAAACTAGAGAGGCATGGGCAAAAATGAGAAATAAGTTGGTAACAATTCACATAAGAATGCATAGGGTGTGTTAAGATTATTTTTCTTCTATCCTAGCATGATAGTAAATCATTAAGTATTTTAAATATGAGAAGGACCTGACTGGAGTTTCATTTATAAAAAATTTATTCTGGATAGATTGTAAAGACAAAAATATATGGAAGGCAAATGGATAGAAGTATAGAATTGTAAAAGTTATTATATTAACACAGCCAGATTTTAGAATAGTGGCAGTGGAATATAGAGAAGAAGTAGTCAAGACATAGAAGTGGTTAAACCAGGGATAATTAGGAAATCTTTCTTAGGCGATAAAATTAATTGGAATCAGTAGAGGATTAGTTATGGTAGTTATGAGAGAGGTTGACAATGATGAAAAGATGGTGAATTGAGAGGAAGGAAGACTTCTTAAACATTCAACAGAGGCAACAGGACTATTTAACTGAGTGGTATGATGTCAACAGCATCAGAATAACAATCTTTGCTCCTAAGCAAACTTCAAAATAAGAGTCATTTCATTATTTGCACCTTTGCCAGTCTGTTCTATGTTGTTGACCTCTGATAGGTCAATATCAGCAGTCAATTGGTTTCTAGCAGTGAAGTCTACACTTTTCTTCACTAGAAAGTCAGTTTAATGAAGACAAAGAACTTGTCTGTTTTGTTTGCTTACCAATCCTCAATATCTAAGCCACAGCTTGGCCTGTAGCAAGCACTCAATAAACATCTACTGAAAGAAAAATGACTTACTAACTCCTAACTCCTTCAATGTGTCCTCAGTTACCAAAACGTCTTGTTTGTTCTCAGCTAAAAAGGAAAGTGAGTAAGACAATTGACCAAGAATTGGGGTTTGTTTTAAAGCCATGTTTTTTGTTTGTTTGTTTGTTTGTTTTGAGACACAGTCTCACTCTGTCACCCAGGGTGGAGTCAGTGGCACGATCTTGGCTCACTGCAACCTATGCCTCCCGGGTTCGATCTATTCTCCTGCCTCAGCCTTCTGAATAGCTGGGATTACAGGCACCCACCACCATGCCTGACTAATTTTTGTATTTTTAGTAGAGACGGGGTTTCACCATGTTGGCCAGGCTTTGTCTTGAACTCCTGACCTCAGGTGATCCACCCGTCTCGGCCTCCCAAAGTGCTGAGATTACAGGCATGAGCCACCGTGCCCAGCCGCCATGGGTCATTTTGATGTTAATAACACTAAATGACAAAAGCAAGTGAATATATGATACACTGACATTCTCTAAAATCAAAGCTATAGTTATTTGATATACAAGTCTAATTAAATTGGGGGCTAAAACATTGTTTTGTTACTTTCTGAAGATGTTCTCATGTATTTTATATTTCAGATCTAGAGGCAGTTGTATGTAAAACTTTATTAATATTAATTACACTAGCTATTTTGCTTATGACTGTCCTATCAAAGCAGTTAATCTGATGTATGATCATGTAAATTAGTGTGCTGGATCGAATAGTGTTTCTACAAAATTCATGTCTACCAGAACCTGTAAATGTGACCTTATAATGAATTCCTATCATTTCAAGCTACCTAGTTCATAGTACTTTGTTATAAAGTCCCTACAAAACACAATGAGCGAAGCTGAATTGCCTGTATAGAAATTATGCCTATTAGTTGCTCTTCATAAGTATAATTTTGTTACTATGTTTGAAAGTGGAATAAATAAGATACTCTTGTAGTAGCAGCATGAACTGCAGAAAGCTAAAAATAACATTCTGAGGCTGGTCAGGAGTCAACTTTTTTCTTTATTCAAAAACGTGAGTAAACACTTTTGTCCATGATTTGAAGTAAGTAACATGTTTCTTGCTCAAGCAATTAGATTTTGTAGTTTATTCCCTATGTAAAATGGAGTTCAAGTATGAGATTACCTAGACAGTTAACAGATTAAAAATTCTAGTTATCTGTCTTGGTTTGACTGATGGTAAAAGAATCAATATATTGATGCTATATAAAAAATGCAATTGCCTTGGCTAGGCTCATTTTCCTGTACATTTTCCTGTACTCCTCTTTTCTGTTGTTTTGGTATAAATACATTCAATGTCTTAGATAATAACCCACTAAGGCTACCCAGGTAAAATAGCAGCACAGTTATTTTTCTAAACAATGCCATTGATTTATTTTGACCCAGAATGACTTTTTAATTCAAATTATTGTGTATATTTTTGAGTACATGAACTCATTCATTAGTAACCAATTTTTGGTTTCTGAAAGATTCACCTCAAAGTAAAAATCTGGAGGAGACAGAAATAAGCTTGTTACAGAGAAAGAATAAAGAACGGTTCACTTTTATTTTCCCAAATGCCATATGCTCTGTTGATTTGGTCTGCCATCTGGAGATGAGGGCTATAATAGCCCCTGCTGGGTAAAACATCCGTAAGAACAGACACGTGTTGGTGCACACTGAGGAATGCAAACACTTGGCATTCACAGATCACAGTCTGAAATAACAGTGAAGGTGTTCAAGCAGGAAAAAAAAAAAAAAAGATTTTGGCAACTCTGTAGTATTATGCAAAAAGTAGGTCCAGACTTTGGAATTATGTTATCAGTCAGGAGGGTCTAAGCGATTTTTTTTTTGGAGCACTCTTTGGCTTCTTTCTCATGGACATTTGTGTGTGTGTGAAAGTGTTTCCATTCTGAAATTAAAGGTGTGCGAAAAGATATTAGGATATTAATTGATGCTATAAAATTAAGTATAAATTAGTGTGTAATCTATCTCACAAAAAATTCCTTATATCCTGAATCACATCTACCATGGAATCTTCACTTTCCACCACACTCTACTGAAATATGTGTGTGTGTGTGTGTGTATCCGTGTGTGTATGTATATTACTTGTTATAATATACATATATATAAGTATATGTGTGTATATGTAAATTATTTTGTATATACATATATACAAAATAAAAATAATATATGGTTTTTAGATGTTATATTTAAAGAGATATTTTGTTTTTGTACTCTGGAAGACTTGACTGTTTGTGGAGGAAGGATACTGTCAGGCTTTGGGAGAGGTGGTACTAGATAAGGACTCCTCCTTATCCTCAGTGAATACCATGGAACACCAACATCCATGCAAGTCCTATGTGTGCAGTTGTCATTTTTAAAATTACAGCTCTTAAAGCCATATAAACATATAATTACAGTATATTACTGAGAGGTATTTGTTGCACATAAAATGCCTCTTACTGCAACCTCCTTAAGTTGCAGAGGAATATCATGGATACAGGATTCTTAAGGTGTGGCCCCTTTCAAGGGTCCAAAAAGTAAAAAATAATTTAATAATAATGTGAAGACACTATTGCCAGTCTTATTATTTCACAAGAGTACAAGGGAGTTTTCCAGAAGCTACATGATGTGTGGTATTGCTACCTTTTGAATGCAAAGGTGTGTGTTTCTTCTCGTCTTTCTCTCCCCTCCCCTCCTGTCTTTATCTCATCGTATTTAAAAGCTACTTACTTGAGGGTTTATATTTGATTCTGGAGTGTTAAAGGGATGAGAGTGGATCCCAAATAACTGCAGAATTTCTCTGGATTAGTTCTTCAGCTCTGAGTTCAATGCAGCAAAGAAGTCTGGGGCTCAGGAAAGAAACTAGAAATCATACGTATTCTATAGATGGAGATCTCTTACATTCTGACTCTTAGAAACCTTAATATAGTATTTTAATCCAGAAGAGCCAGATACTGTAGTGGGGAACATAGCCCAATATGCTATTACTTTCATTGTTTCATAATAAGTTTCTTATCAAAATGGTTAAGCAAGCATGAATTTCGACACAAATGCAATAGTAGTATTATGATAGGTACTTGAAGAGCCAGAAAGGTGAGCAATCAGAGATGTTTTGGTGAAATTAATGTCACCCAGGGAAAACTGCTAGCACACAACTCTAGGTAGCACTGGGGCCACATGAAACAGGGTCAGGGAAATGGGAGAGAGAGAACAAAGCAATTTAAAATAAGTATCATTCTGCTTAGATTTTAGTCCCACTTCCTCATGAGTTTACATAAATTTAAACACGTTTGTAAATGGTCTCAAGTATGTGTATGGTTTAACATCGAGATAATCGGAAGAGATGTGAGCTTACCTAAATTTGCTCTCTAAATTAACCATTAACAAGTATCACAGGGCTTTGTGCTAATGATGTGTCCTCTTTAAATTTCACCATTTTTTTTTTTTCTGAAATAAAGATAAACTGTCCTGGTAGCTCATGGAGTGGTTGTAGTCAACATATTAGAAATATCAGTGCTGCCCGTACATTAGCACACTGTAAAATTGTAAGAGAATCATTACTTTCCCAGCGCTCTGTACCAGAATTATATTCCATATATAATGCCATTACTTTATTGAATATTTTCTTACTAGAAGCTGTCATATATAATTATATTTAGGCTTTTGGGTTTTTATTTTAGATCTTCATTTAGAGATTATAGAGTGCTCCAAAATCCATAGAAATGGCGATTTTAACTTCAACATTGAAAGTGACAATCTTTCTTCAATATTGCATTAGTTTTCCTTTGGGTAGTATTAAAGTGACTCACTCGTATTCGGTTTAAATACCTTTTAAACTTATTATTGAGGTATCTATCATACTCTAAAGCATGTACAATTTAAGTTAGTATAATTTTTCCATATATATTCAATCATATAACCATCATTTGGATCAAGATTTTGAACTGAAGGGACAGAAGGTCTTTTCTGTCATCTCCCAGTCAGTATCCTCAAATATGAACAGAATCAGAAATAATATGTTTTAAAATATCAAATTCTTTTGTGATTAAAAATATAGATGTATTTACGTACATCAGATCCTCTGATAAAAAAATGCATGCACTATAAATGTCCATCAACAAAAGTATTCAGCAAGGATTTGTAATCAGTACTGTTTTAGACACAATCTGGGATTTTTTTAAGTATAAATCAATGTTTTTCCCTCTCGCTCTTCCACTCTGTCTCTCTTTCTCCTATCTCTATCTATCCAGTTAAAAAGCAAGCATTTAGCAAGCTTAGAGTGTACAGGGAGTAACAAGATTAGCACACATGAAACCAGAATCAATAATGCATTTTTATGCTAGTCATCCATTGGGTAAACAAATATGTATTATTGCAGGTGTTTAAATGCTATTTTTTTTAACCAACAGTAGGTGCTGGTTCAGAGGGGATAGAAATGAATAAACTTTGAGGAAGAGGGAGGAGACTATCAATCATCCATGGAAGAATGAGTATTGCATTGAGATTTGATAGTTTATGCAAACGTAGGAAGCAGAGAATAGAGCATTTAAGTATAACAAAAAAATAAAATAAATAAGGTAGTATGAGTTTGTGGAACAGCATGAAATAGTATATGAAAGATAACAAATGTAAATCTGACTCAGCAGAAACAAAAGAAATATCCTGAGAACTCATGAAAATTAATGCTATATAAGCAGAAACAGCTTAAAGAAGACGTTGCAAGTAAGGCAGGGACATTGAGTAATGAAGAACTGAGAGATACTACAGCAGTTTGAGATGAGAAGTAATGTTATCAGAGCAGCATTTACAGAAGCTGGATATGCAATCCCACTTTGAGATGGATGTGCTGGCAGTAGAATTTAGGGGAAGACACAGGAGAAAAATCTGCAATATGATGTGGAGATAGACACAAACTACACCATGAAGAAGGCTGAATCACAGGTTGTAACAAAATGCAGTTCTGTCTGATTGCCACTTACAGAGCCCAGTGACAACATTGAGGTATGGTGGAAAAAAATTTATTAACCAAAACTAGTAATGGGGAAGTGACCAGATTCCCATCCAAAGTGGCCACTTTCAATTTCTGGAGAAAAGGCACAGGCTTGAAAAGGGGGGAATTGATATGCAAGGCATGCAGGACTTATTTGAAAAAGGAGAACTTGACATAGGAGGCATATCAAGTTGTGCTGATTCTGAGGTCTGTATGTCTTGTTTCAGTGACTATCTTGTGTCTCAGTCCACCTGGAGTTCAGGCTGGCATCATGTCAGCAATGGCCAGGTTGTTGACTAGTTGTCTTGAGGTAAACGCTGGAATTTTACAGCTGGGTCTGTAAAATTCAGGCTTGGTCTCTCTGTCTCACAATTAACCCCTGGAACTTCTAAGTAAGCACATAATTAGGTAGTATCACGCAGATAGATAAATGTGAAGGGAGAATATGGTGAGAAAGGGGGGGATATGAAGTGTATTTCAAAGTTAAGGGAAAAAGCTTCTGCAGTTTGCTTCACGGTTATGTCTTGAGACTAGGGAGAAAAGAGAAAAGAGACTAGGGAGAAAAGAGAAAGGGGGAAAAATTAAACACATTTTGAAGTCAAGCGGCTCAGTTACAAGGTGATGTCAAGATTTTGCATCTGGCTGGAATAAGAGCTTCTCTCAGAAGAAAATATGGAAAAGGTGAGTGCATCTGCATACAGAAAAGTCTGAGTTGTGTAGACATAAACTTGCTTGTCTACACACCACACCCCTCCACAATTTTGATGTCATATGATAGGGCCTCCGTGAGAAGATAAGACTAGAGGTACAAATGGGTAATGATCAGAAGATAAGTTGCCGCTCTTGATGTTTTGGGTGAGACCGGGGTGAAAGGAGAGACATTAGATTGATGCATAAGCAGAGATGAGCACAACAGATGGTGCTAACCAATTCTTCATTTCAAAGGAACAGATAGGATTGAGAAACAGTAAGCTCAGTTGGAGAAAAGAATTTTTTCCAATTAAGTTCCTTCATGCAGAACAGGTATGCTCAGAGACCACACTTACAGTGTGTGCAAGATAGGTGCTTTCAAGTCAAAGTTGCTCTCAAAGCAGTGGGCCATTCTGATCCTAGACAGTTTGCTTCTTACATTTCTTTATTTTCCTTGCTATGGGGAAGTGTCAAAGACTTGAGGCATGTAACACAGCTAAGATGGAAGAAAAAGTGCCCAATTTGATCAGTTTGTTTATGGTTAAATCAGAATAAGAAAGAAGAATGAGCATAAAGAACCAACCCACCCATCTCTGAAGATTTATCTGTATTTACTTAGTGAGTTTTTATGAAATTACAATATATGTCTTAATATCTGCCTTAAATTTGGATTTTTGCCATTTCACACACAAAAAAATTTAACTTTATTTACAACCTTACAAAATTTTAACTTTATTTACCGCTTTCTTTCATTGTGTACTATTGCTGGCATGTATTTTTATATTTAAATTATTTTAATTGGAGTTTTACTCAGTTGTAATTTAGAGGCATTTACATGCTTACTTTCATGTTCTTTATTTCTCCCAGATACCTATTTAATCCAGCTTTTATAGATATACTTTGTAGAAGGATTAGTTTAATTCCAGTCATGATGTCATTGCCAGCAGGAGAACTCCTATAGGGTTATTGTTTTTATGCATATTCTCTAATAAATCAATTAAATTCACTCTTGTGACTCGTTTGTGGATATTTTTAGTTATGAGTGGGAGTCAAATTTTATCAAATTTTGATGCATCTATCGAAATGCTCAAGGGGCATTTTCCAATTCTTATTTTCTCAAGTATAAACTTAGGCTTATAGCTTCCCTAATATTAAACTACTCTTGCATTTTCAGGAGGCAACTTAATTATCATGTATTATCTTTCTCTATATCTAGCTGATTTAAGATTTTTTTTTTAATTGCATTTGTATGCATCAGTGAGATCAATCGGCAACTTTCCTTTTTGTTTCTGGTGTGGTAAGCAAGGTTGTATTTGACATAGAATGAAATTGGAAATGTTTCCTACATTTTCAATTCTGATTAACTGTGTGCGTAAAATTCACATAATATGTTCCTTAAAAGTTTAAGTAACTTGTTTTATAAATTATCCCAAGTATTTTCCCATTGACACATACTGTTTCAATCCTATTATGGGCTTATTATCCCCTTGATATGGTTTGGCTGTGTCCCCACCCAAATCTCACCTTGAATTCCCCTGTGTTGTGGGAAGGACCCAGTAGGATGTAAATGAATCATGGGGGCAAGCCTTTCCCATTCTGTTCTCATGAAATTGAATAAGTCTCATGAGACCTGATGGTGTAAAAAAATGTGAGTTTCCCTGCACAAGCTCTCTCTTTGCCTGCTTCCATGTATGCAAGATGTGACCTCCTCCTTGCCTTCCACCATGATTGTGAGGCCTCCCCAACCACGTGGAACTGTAAGTCCATTAAACCTCTTTCTTTTGTAAATTGCCCAGTTTCAGGTATGTCTGTATCAGCAGCCTGAAAATAGACTATTAAACCCCAGCTTTCCCCTACCTGAATAAAATAGGATCTTTAAAATAACCAGCTTTTCCATCACTTTCCTTTTTTTACCTATAATTTTAATAATTTTTAATTTTTGTATCTCCCTCCCTGGCCTCCGAACCTCCAATTCTAGTTCTGCATAATCTAGATTAGTACTTAATTGAAAATCTCCTTATAATATGTTCCTTCTATGAGTGTCTTTTCTATTAATACATTGCTATTTTCAAAGGTTTCTAGTAGTTGGCAGAGAAAACTTAAATGCAGTTCTAACTTACTCCAAAACCTATACCCTTCCCAGTAACAAACATAACCCCTAGAAAATAAGATAATAAGCTTTATGTCACATATTAGAATATTTATTAAGATAAAGCACATGAAGTTATTGTCTCATGGCCGCAAATCTTAAAATTTTTTAAACAGCCCTGAGAAGTAAGTTTTCTGATTAAGCACATGGGGAAATAAGGCCTAGGGAGGTTAAGATATTCCCTGAAAGACAAAAAAAAAAAAAAAAAAAAAAAAAAACAGTAATAGACAGAGCTGCAATTCAAATATGCACCTGTCTGACTTCAAAAACAAGCTCTTAACCACAATGTTCTGCATTTTTCATATGGCATACAAGACTTGGTCCATCTTCAGTCACCTGAATTTATAAATAAGTATGGCCTGAATGGTCCATTTGTCTCTAACTCAGCAACACAGTATAAGAAAAGAAAATGAAGCACAACTTCAGAATACCTGGAATATTATTTGTGAGATTTTAACAAATAAATTTATTTCCATTTCTTTATATATAAAGTGTATCTATAAAGTTCAGATGTTACTTGGGTCTTCTTTCTTAAACTGTTCATTTTCTGCACCTTTTTCTGCAAAATAGAAACAGCAGTATTTTCTGCACAATAGGAACATGCAGTAAGTACAATAATTTAAAAGGGTTATGCAAAGGAGAGTCCATGGCACAGCTTCCAGGTCACAGGAGCTTTCATGATGAACCTATCAGTTTGTTGACTGAACCTGAAGAGCCAAAATGCACTGTTAGGGCTCCACAAGCCTGAGAAATATAGGGAGGGGAGAAAGAGCTTATTCTCTGAAATGGCTTCACCTAAGATTAGCACTTGTGGTGGGGGCGGCGGGGAGGAAGCTAGGGCAGGAAATGGGTTGTCACCTCCATGATCTTCTGCTCCTGTACCCCATCCTCCATCACCCATTATTTCTAAAAAAATTATACACACACGCTCGCACACGCATGCACGTGTACACACACACACACACATACACACAGAGTCATCTCTCTGTGTCCATGGGAGATTGTTTCCAGGACCCCCTGCAAATACCAAAATATACAAAAGCTAGAGTCCCTTATATAAAGTGGCATAGTATTTGTATGCAAGTCCACATCCCCCAGTATATTTTAAATAACCTCTAGATTACTTATAATATGTAATACAATACCTATGCATCACTTCCTTTGCATGTATTCAATGTAGTATTCAGTGCACCATAAATTCAAGTTTGACTTTTTGAAATTTTCTGAGATATGTTTTACCGACAGTTGTTGAATCCACATATTCAGAACTCATGGATCTAGAGGGCTGAGCACACACATATATATGTGTGCGTGTGTGTATATATATGTGTGTGTATATATAGTGTGTATACATATAAATACTTTATGTGTATATACACATATATAATGTATATGCTTACATTTTTAAAAGAATGAACAAATTGCAGTCTGAAGAAACTATAACATGTTATTAGAAAGTTAGCCCTTTGTTGTCTACAACTGTGCATTACATTCTAACAAAGACAACAACTACCTTTTTCATGAAAACATAGCACTCAAATGAACTGTTGCCTTTATCTGGACACATAACTCAAAGTATATGCAAGATAAAAAGTAGATATCATGAACCCCCAAACAAACAATGAATGTTGGCCACTCTCTCTGAACATATCACCCTTCATGATTTCTTTGGGCAGTAAGACAGACCATGTTCTGTGGCAAAAGTCTGTAGCAAAACAAGGAAGCAATATCTTCCAGGACTTCAAAGACCCTGTATTCCCAATTCCACTTCTTAGTGGAAACAGACTTGCAAACATAGATCAAGTACTTGTTCACATCAGTGAAGACAAGAAGTCAGGACAGTCTTTGGAAACAATGGCATTATACCTGCATTTATAATCAAAGAGCTTATGTGAAATTTCTCATGAACTAGTGACACAAGAAGTCTTTATCTTTCCCTGCCACACTACCTGCCTCCTGCCATGCTGTATTCAAATTGCCAAATCCATGGTAAAGATTTATACTTTTTCATAGGAAGTGTTGTGACTTCCTTAGTTTTGTTTGATGGAAAATCAATTTTCTGTGTGAAATCACTCCAGAATATTCCCTTAGCTATCATTATCCCTCTTCCTGCTTTAATTTTCTGCATAGCACTTAAAATTATCTAACATACTATGAATTACTTCTTGCTTGTCATATATATAGCATATATATGTATATACATTTTTTTCTCTGATAGAATGTAGGTTATGTAAAAGTAGTAATTGTTTTATCTTTCTTGGTTTTATTCTTTCTTGTTCTTTGATATCCAAATTCTAAGAAAATACAGGTGCATAATAGGTACTTTAAAAATTGTTGAATGCATGAATGCATGTCTGAAAGGGCTTTCCCTGTTTACTTAGTGTGGAGAAACTAGAAGCTTGCATCGGAATATTTCTGTTCAATGATTTCAGTTTGTTATATATGTATGTTTAATTTGACTGTAGAAAAATGCACAGTTATGGTTTCATAAATGTATTTAGCCATTAATTTGGTGAACACTTACTGAACACCACAGGGCAATAGTCGTTCTTTCTCAAATAATTCTTCTGCTGTCTTTATAAATGGTTTTGTAAAGAACAACTCAAAATATGATTGCAAAACATATCACCTCCTCTAGTGAAGATTCGGATGCCCAGTGTGAGAAATCCCACCTGAGTATCAACCTTAGAGAATGTTGCTTTGACAAAGGCTGTTTCTTAGGATGCTACATGAGGTGTAAGTCTGCTCATTGAGAATCTGCTTGGTCAGTCCTGTAGCCATCTGGCAAATTATAGCCACTGAGTGATAAGCATAAATGCCATTAGGCAGCTTCCTGGAACTTTCCTTAACTGACTTCTAGAGGTATAACTGACTTCTATACCTTTTGTTCCCTCTTAGGCCATTCTTTTCCTGTCCAGCTCCCTACAATGTGCTGCCACCTGAATATGAGGATGTGTGAACTACGCCTAAGATGATAGAAAGGTAAGGACTAAAGGAGGCTGGATGTCTGCGGACATTGTAAGTACAGTTTCCATCCTCACTCTGGATTACATATTAATAGGATTTTACAATGAAAGAGAAATAAACCTACGTCTTGATGACAACGTTTTTTAATTGGCAATTTAATAACACTCATGAATAAATTATTTGTAACAAATACAGATTCAAATATTGGCTGAGCGTGGTGGCTCACACCTGTAATCCCAGCACTTTGAGAGGCCGAGGTGGGTGGATCACGAGGTCAGGAGATCAAGACCATCCTGGCTACATGGTGAAACCCTGTCTCTACTAAAAAAAAAAAAAAAAAAACAAAGTCGGGCGTGGTGCCACACACCTGTAGGCCCAGCTACTCGGGAGGCTGAGGCAGGAGAATCACTTGAACCCAGGAGGTGGAGGTTGCCATGAGCCCAGATAGCACCCCTGCACTCCAGCCTGGGTGACAGAGTGAGACTCTATCTCAAAAAATAAATAAAAAATCTCAGCTCTATCATGTATTAACTTTATGAGCATGCACATATATTTAACACTGGGTCTTCAGTTTTCTTATTTTTAAAATAAAGGAATACTCAATAAACAAGTTTATGGTGGATATTAAATAAGGCAATCGATAAAATGCATTTAGCATTGTGTCTGATGCAAAGCGAACATTCAATAAGTGATAGATGTCATCTTTGTTGCATACATTGTTTCCTCACAGCTTTAATGAAGGCTGAAGAAATTTCTTCAAGATTACTAATAAAAGAATATATACTGTTCTTTTGCTTGTAAAGTATATGCACTGTCTCTATATCCAAGAAGACTATACAATTCTTCGTAGTGAAGGATAAATGAAAAGATTCTTCTATTTCTCACAGAAGAAATGACCCTAGCAAATTATCAATTCTATCTGGACTTAAGTTACATGATTAAGAAAATCAGTGAAGCATTCCAGTTGATGTACTTTTAAGCATATATTCTTCTCTTAAGATCCAAAATCTTTTAAGATAGAGCAATGGAAGACATAAAGTTAATTGTTTATTATAAGTTTAATATTCCAAAACAAAATTTAAGGTTAATTATATATATTAAAATGATCAGGACATAGAAAATATGACTAGAATAAAAATCGGCCAAATATTGAAAGTTAGTATGTAGGCCATGAGATTCTATCCAGGCAATAATTTGGGGCAGCAGCTCTCTTAGTTTCTTAGCAGACAAATTATAGTGGGAAACAAGAGCAGTTAAAGTGTTCATTGTCCGTGAGAGGAAGAATATCAAGTTCCCAGAAGAAAAAAAGAGACCTATCACAAAAGAAATGTATTTTACAATTAAAAATTAAGAAAAAAATCTTACTTCCCAAGGGTAAGGTTGCAAATGATGACCAACCTCAAATGAAATTCAAAGTCATTCAAAATACATTTTGAAAAGCACTTTTGAAAGTACATTTCAAAGTCACCAAGAGTAAAGTTCAAATGTTATCATCTAAAACAGAAACGTATTTGAGGTGATTGATATATTAATTAGCTTTATTCAATTATTTCATATTATATTCATACATCATAATATCAGTTTGTGTCTCCTAAATATATATGGCTATACTTGATCAATTTAAAATTTAAAAATACAAATTAAACAAAAAGAATTGCGACCCAACTTGGGTGTCTCTTTGATCACCTAACACTACTAATTAATCTCAATTATCTCTGGAAAAAAAAATGTTTCTCCATTAACTAAGAAAAGTATTAATAGAGATGTGTACTCACAGGGATGTGTAGGTGGAATCTGTATGTGTGTGCATGTGTGTGTGCACATGTGTGGTGTGTGAAAAGTAAGATGAGAAAATATAAAAATTATAGTAACATTGAATGCCAGTATATGTGCTGAGAATTTCCTTCCAATACTACTTCTGAAAACATGTAAGCACATACACACACACCCCCCTACACCAAACAAGCATACTAACTTCTGTGATTATCAGCATAATTGAATTCAAGTTAGTCATTAATTTATATTTAAACAACAAAAATAAAGTCTTCATCATCTCTAGAATGTAGAAAATATAGTTAATAAAACTACAGGTAAGTAACCAAACTAATCCAGGCTTCAAGATTTTGACTGAATTTATATAGTAAGTACACGCCTTCAAACAAAAAGTTGGAAGTTGTATTAATTTTAAAACCCATATGGGTTCCTTATAGATTAGGAAATATTTGAATATATGTTATTAATATTCATCCAAGTTTCATTAAAATAACATATACAGAGTGACAGATAACTTCCAAAAGTTATTTTTTAACAAAGTGGTTAACAATCCTAAAGGAAACTGGACTCGGTTATTTATCTGAATTATAGCAATATATTTATTTGGGCTTCTGTTTTTCTTTTGGGACTTAATAAAATTCTCAAGATAAAATGCATATGTCAATTCCTGTATTCCTATTCACATTTAAAACTGGAAACTTGTTTGGGGAAGTGTTCTCATCACATTCAAAAGGAGATGAAACTCCACAAGCCAGCATAAAAATAATAAATCTGCTTAGAATATTTTCCATTTACTGTCTCCTGTTAGCAGTTTTGGAAAAGCTTTCCACTGTCTTCTCCATGTGATTTTGGCACAAGAAGCCAAAACCAAAATGAAACCAACCAAACAACAACAACAACAACAAACAAAAATCTGCTACTTAGGGAGAAATAGCAACAAATCCAGAAACTTCTATTAACCTCATAAGGAAAATAAACAGAAACACACACAAGTAAATCAGAGAAGAGAACCATTTCCCCTAGAGACAATCATGTATGCCAGTGTCAAGTAAACCCCAAAATTCACATTCTCAATGCATTTTCAATGTAGTGTGTCTGAGGGACAAAGCAAACCATTTTTTTTTTTTAATTATTATACTTTAAGTTCTAGGGTACATGTGCATAACGTGCAGGTTTGTTACATACGTATACTTGTGCCATGTTGGTGTGCTGCACCCATCAACTCCTCAGCACCCATCAATTCGTCATTTACATCAGGTATAACTCCCAATGCAATCCCTCCCCCCTCCCCCCTCCCCATGATAGGCCCCGGTGTGTGATGTTCCCCTTCCCGAGTCCAAGTGATCTCATTGTTCAGTTTCCATCTATGAGTGAGAACATGTGGTGTTTGGTTTTCTGTTCTTGTGATAGTTTGCTGAGAATGATGGCTTCCAGCTGCATCCATGTCCCTACAAAGGACACAAACTCATCCTTTTTTATGGCTGCATAGTATTCCATGGTGTATACATGCCACATTTTCTTAATCCAGTCTGTCACTGATGGACATTTAGGTTGATTCCAAGTCTTTGCTATTGTGAATAGTGCCACAATAAACATAAGTGTGCATGTGTCTTTATAGCAGCATGATTGATAAGGATCTAGAACTAGAAGTACCATATGACCCAGCCATCCCATTACTGGGTATATACCCAAAGGATTATAAATCATGCAAACCATCTTTTAATTGTAGAATTCAAAGGGTCATCATTTGCTGAGCTATTTAAACTCTGGAATTTCTCAAGAGATGATAGAGACCGTGAAACTTGCAGACAATCCTGAGTCTTATGTTTTATAAGGGATATGTTGGCTCATCTTTATCTTTAAGTTGAATTACTGCCCAAGGCACATTGGTACTTCCAGCTACAAGACTGGAAGAACTATTTTACTCATGCATTCAAGGGTCGGGTAGACATCTGAGCACAGGCAGCCAGAATTATGCCTGTATGTTGTTCCAGATCTTTGGCCTAAAGCCACCTAGCCATTTTAAAAAAAATTGAAACAACATATATTTGTTTATTGTCCATCTCGGTTCTGCTTCCGTCAGAATGCCTGGACTGGCCAACAAATGTTTTGAATATATGACGGCATGTTCGAATCTGAGACTGCATACTTCCCGTCCATTCTAGATCAACTGTTCAGTTTAACAAAGGACTTACATGTGGTTTAGAAAAGACACTCTAAGCAGCATTCCCTTAAAGAAAGCTTGGTCTTTCCTTCTCCATGTTTGGGTGATTGCATGAGAATGTACTTAGCCCAGGGTTTAACCATCTTATTAAGCCCACTGACCACCACAAATGTACTTAAAGCACATTTGTTATGCAGTTATTTCATAATGTAAAATATTATAAAATCCTATTAATATGTAATCCAGAGTTAGGATGGAAACATTTCATAAATGTATTCAGCCATTAATTTGGTGAATGCTTACTGAACGCCACACGGCAATAGTTGTTCTTTCTCAAATAATTATTCTGCTGTCTTTATAAAAGGTTTTGTAAAGAACAACTCAAAATATTATTACAAAACATACATACAAAACATATCAGAAAAGGAGTATAGTAATCTCATAAACAGAGACCTAATTTCAAACCCAAGTACAGGTTAGCTCTGGGATCTTAAGCAAACATGATTTCTCTAAATTCAGTGCCCTCATCTATAAGATACTGGAAACAATACTTTCCCTATTGCTTTCGCTCACCTGAAAACAAATACTCTTTAAAACTGAGTAACAAATAGCCCAAGTCTGTAGACATTACAGATATTGGTATAGTCTGTTGTCTTAGATAAACTAAGTCCTCAAATATATGCCAACATAAATGAAGATCCCTGAAGTATAAAGCCTAATTTAATATTCTATATTATGTGCTGCCTTAACATCTAATGAAACCAGAAAAGCTTCAAATGGCCTAACAACAAGTTTTCCTCCTCACATTGCTCCCATGGATAACGTCTCTGGTCAAACAACCTTCCTTACCATGGGACCAGCATAGTGCTTGCTTATCCCTGAGGAGCAGGTTTCAATTCCTTTCCAGCCTACAGAGCTATTCATACGAGCTAATCACATCCTTCCCTGGGATTCAGGGGTCACTTCACCACAGCTTCTGCTTGTCCACTGTTCCTAAATGCAATATCCATGTGGTTCTTCATGGCATGCACTGCCCTTCCCCCGAGACTGTGAGTGGATGTGATTAATAATTGCTGTCGATCTCATCTTCCTAGTGTCTAGTGTAGTGTGTGTGGCCATCCTCATAGCCATAGGGTGTGAATCCCTCTCTCATCAAAAGGGTGCATTAGAGGTGAATAAAACAAGGGACAATTTTTTTTTTTTTTTAAGATGGAGTTTCACTCTTGTTGTCCAGGCTGGAGTGCAGTGGCACGATCTCGGCTCACTGCAACCTCTGCCTCCCAGGTTTAAGCAATTCTCCAGCCTAAGCCTCCTAAGTAGCTGGAATTACAGGCGTGTGCCACTGTGCCCCGCTAATTTTTGTATTTTTAGTAGAGACAGAGTTTCACCATATTGGCCAGGCTGGTCTCAAACTCTTGACCTCAGGTGATCTTCCCGCCTTTGCCTCCCAAAGTGCTGGGATTGCAGGCGTGAGCCACCGCATCCGGCAACAATGGATAATTTTTTTAATGGAGAAAAAAAGGAATAAAACTACGATAATGCAAGTAAAAAGCTAATTGGAGATATTGTTAGACTCACAGGTGGAAGAGTAATATGAGCCATCAAAATTGCTTCCAGGGTTGCCTTTTCCTCAAAGCTTGGCACACTCAAATGAAAAAGGAGAGAACCCCAGTAATATTTTTCAACATACATTTGTATATAGGTTGATGAGAACAGTTTTTCAAATGTGCAATTGAAAATTGGCAATTTTATAACTTTCTAGATGAGAAGAAAATAAATAGAATAAATGCCTTGCGTGCATTTATTTTAAGACATATTGCATAAGATCAGCAATAACACTGGTGTCCTTTGGTGTATCAGTGTAGGCTGGAGAATGTGGGCAGAGAGCCTGGTTCTCAGGAAGAAATCTCACTTCTCCGGAGGCTGACATTTAGAGATTTTGTATTAGTTATGTCTTCCTTGAACTGCTCTGCAGACAGGAAGGCTTCATAAATACAAACTTAATTAAATGTGAAAATGTAGTGGTAGATTTGAGATGAAGAGGTGGAAAGACCTCAAACTGCCATGTTCTTCAACGAAGCAGTTTGCTTAAATAAATGAGAAAGTCATGATAAATCCTCTGCTAAAGTTCACTCTATTTTAGGAAGGCGCTGCATATAATTAAAATACTTATGAAAGCATGCTCTGTTTCTCTATAAGAAATAATCATAGGAGCAGCAGAATTTTCTTTACTCCGGTTTCCTTAGAACCCAAGTTAAATATAGTAAATAACTTTTTTGTACTTATAAAAATATGGCTTATTGTATTGATAAAAATAACTGTTCTCTGAGTTTAAAAACCTTGCATTTGTATTCCGAATCTGCTGTCGTGCCATGAGTTGACTATGGGCAAGTTGCAAACTCCTTAATGTACCAGAAGAAAAAGGCAAAACAATTTCTCTCTATAGTTAATTGTTTTGCTGTATTTGAAAACATGTATACCTATTTATTTATCAATATCATCCAGCACATCTGGCACTCAAGAATTACTATTTATTTTGGCCTCGCATCACTAAGTCTATTTTTAAAGGTTTCTAAAATGAAAAATATTGAGATATTCTAGTTCCAAAGGATCTCCCTGTCTTTCCAAATGGTGCATTTCTCGTTCTCTGAGCTCTCGTGTGATGTGGAATTTTCATTCTCATTCCATGAGGTCAGAGATCCTATTTCTATAAATAGGGCATTTCAATAAAATTGATCTGGACTATGGAGTGATAATGCTGAATGCAGGTGTGATCTTTTAACTGCCAACATAGTGTGAGTTAAGTTTCAAAGACAACATTACCCAATTTTATTCTATTGCTCTTTGATTGTTGACACATTATAATGTTTCAGTTTGTATAGATTGTGTTGAATCAGCCCAACAGAAAGCAAGGCCTTGTGAGGAAACAGAATGTTTGCCAAGCAAGTTTTTATTGTAATCATCAATCCTGTGTGCCTGTGTGTGTTTGTTGAGGAAGGGCTGTGTATGGTTTTGAAATGGAGGAAAGAATAATGAAAGCTGGCTGGAAAAGCATAAAAGACCAACCCGAATCACAATGTTGGTTTGCGTAGGAGAAACTCTTAATTTGAATCTTGTTTGTAAGATTTCTTTTGATACAATCTCCAAAAATTATATCAACACTCTCAGCATTATCTATATATCTTTTTGTCTTTTCTGCTATTATTACCTTGTCCCTACCACAAATCTCAAGTCATCCTACCATCTATGTTTATTTTATAGACATGGTTGAAATCAGTTTATTTAAAAAAAACAAAAACAAAACAAGAATAAGAACAAGATGAACAGCCCTCCCCACTGCTTTCCAACTTAATGCCAGTTACTATTCTGTTGGAAGCAGTCCTTCCATTTGCTTTTTGTCTGTTTTTACACCTGTCTGGTCATGTATGAAAAAGACCCAGATACAGTCATTCTTTTCTTCTTTTGTGTTTCATACTTTAGAGAAACCAGAATGTGCCAAGATCCTGACATAAGTAGGGCTAACCTAAGTATATGATAGAGTTGGAAAAAAATGTAAAGGAAAATCAAAGTTTTGTAGGGAAACAGAAATGGAAATAATCCCTCTTCTTGTTTGATATTTCTTTATTTTGTTATTGAACAACAAAAAAGTTCCTTTCCAATACGATTTTTAAAAATTGACCAAAATTGTTTTGAAAATAACTGTAGTGGGACATGGTTTTAGTGTTCTTTGAACCATTTGGCTGTATAAAGTGGGAATAGAGGTCATTATTATTTGTGGCCAGATTTTACATTTGATAAAGATTATTTTGTTTAATCCAGTAGTATGCATGCCATTGTTTCCATTTTTGAAAAGGTAACTGACCCCTACAAGGGATAAATCACACCTCCAAAGTCCCATGAAGCCAAGATATTAAACCCAGATGTTGAGATTTCAGAGCTCATGCTCTTGCTGCTACCCCGTTAACGCTGCTTTGTAAGATACTGAAAAGTTATTGTTCTTACCTCTATCTAGTCCATCAATCCTTTTGACACTGGCCTAATGATGAGCTTTACTGGCAAAGTAGACATCACTGAGAATTTGTAAATATATTAAGCACATTTCTGCTATTGCAATATGGTTCTAAGCAGAGCAAAAACCTCATCTATTTTCACCCTGAACTGGATTCTTTCCCAACTGGAGGCTGAATATTTGAAGACTTGAGGATTGATGTCAGGGTGTCCTCCTGAAAAAAGACTGAAGTAATTACAATTAAATATATGGTTGATGGTCTCATTCTTTCCTACACGTTTGCATCTCCATTTCCAAGATTTTCTTAAGCAGTTCTTTGGAAACATTTCAATCCCTGTTAATGCTTCTTTCAATTGAAATCTCTTCTTAAATCCTATATTGAAATGGATATATTGCACTCTACTGAGCAAAGTGGAGGATGTAAAAAATAAATAAGATTAGGGCCTTCTCTTCAGAGAGTTACGATTTAGTAGAAGAGTTTCTTGTTCACAGTCACTAAACAATTTCCTTGGGATTCAGTTTCATATCATGCACATCCTTATGCCTTCTTTCTAGAGCAAAACTCACCAATCTCATAAATAAATAATTTATTTTAATACAGCAACCCTCTTTTGTTAGTTTACAATAATTTTTTAATAAAAGCTCTCTGGAGACAATAATAACCCAAATGAATAACTCCAAAAGAAGAAATTTCAGGAACTTCAGCACACTGTCTGTGGAAGTTTGGTGTAGATAGCTAACACTGCGGCATCCTTCAAGTGTCATCCACCTATTTTTATCTACATATATGACCAACCTTGATATGTAATATGTCATTCCCTGGCAATCAACTTGCTTTAATTCAGAAAACTTGACCCACCTTCTGGATGAGACAATAGCATTATTTTTTTTTTTTTTTTTTTTTTTTTTTTTTTGAGACGGAGTCTCGCTCTGTCACCCAGGCTGGAGTGCTGTGGCCGGATCTCAGCTCACTGCAAGCTCCGCCTCCCGGGTTCACGCCATTCTCCTGTCTCAGCCTCCCGGGTAGCTGGGACTACAGGCGCCGCCACGTCGCCCGGCTAGTTTTTTTTGTAGTTTTTAGTAGAGACGGGGTTTCACCGTGTTAGCCAGGATGGTCTCGATCTCCTGACCTCGTGATCCGCATTATTTTAATATTCATCTTTTACTTATAACTTACCATTTTCTCTATCTTTACAAGGTGGTATTTCAGGAGGAAAGCAGTTATGTGGCCTGAATAATGTCAGACTTTTCACATTATTAGTATTCAGGCTTTGGGTTAAGGAACAAAGTTGCCAGCAGACCTGAAGATGTGTTTAGAATACACTCAGTGTAAAGGGCCCTTTCAATGATTCAGAGTGGTTACAATTTTTGCTTTTATTAAGCTAGAGCAATTGAAGAGGAAAGACGCCTGCTTTTTCTTTAGGGAGGAGGGAAGGTCTTAATATCTTAACCCAAAACCAAAAAGATGAGAGTATGCAAATTTGCCCTTTTACAATATGAACCAAATTGTCTATCTCCACACAAAGAAAGAAAAAATAGGGCATTCCCAAGGTCATGTTTCCCGAATGCTTTATTATACAATGACAATTCAGTGACCTTTCTGAAATAAAGATATAATAAGATCAATCTGATTTATTTAGTCACTGGTAATGTTATCATGGACATACACACAAATCAATGAGATGAAAAGAAGAAGAAAAGAAACATACTAGAGGCCAATTCAACTATTTAAAACAAAGCATTGCAATCTCCATTTTAGTAAAGTTGATATGAATATCTGAATAATCCATTTTTTCTTTTGACATTAATTATTGAAGTTTGATAACATTAATGATTGAAGTTTGATAATCTTCTGAAGTGAAAATAATAAGATGGGAAAGGCAAATGTTTTCATGGCCTCTTTTGGAAGCTAATAATTTAGGAAGCACTTTGAAGATACTGGGACAGAGAACATATTGTATTAAGAGGAACCATGTGGATATCGGTGTTAATATTTTTGGAAAATTAGAAATACATATTATATGCTAGATTAGGACTACTTCTCAACTATTGCATATGGATATGGTTTAACTATCATTACGAGCAAGTATCAGAATAAAGATGTTAAAAATACTTTAATAAAATATTCAGAAATAAGAATATTTGTGCCACAAACATTAACTTTAAATACTAAAATTTAGCATTTTTTTCTAGTGAGCCTTCAGGATTGGTTATCTTCTATGAGGGTGTTTAGGCATCCCTTTGGTTCAGAAATCACATAAAACCATCACTTAACAACAGAATACATTTTGAAAAATGCATCATTGTGCTAACACCACAGAATGTACTTACACAAACATAGGTGTTACAGTCTACTACACACCTAGGCTATATTGTATGACTTATGGATCCTAGGCTACAAATTTGTACAGCATGTTACTGTACTGAATATTGTAGGCAAATGTAACATAACGGTATTTGTGTATCTAAGCATATCTAAATATAGAAAAGGTAATGTTTTGCACCGCCATGTTACCACAGCTATGTTTTCACTAGGTAATAGAAAATTTTCAGCTCAATTATAATCTTATGGGGCTTCATCTAATATGTGGTCTGTCATTGACCAAAATGACTTTATGATGCGCATGAATGAGTTGCAGAAAAGACGGAGCATTTGCTGAAAATGTGATGTGAGAATTTTTCCCCTATTATAAGAGCAGAAGTGTCCATTTTGGTTTACGTATGCTGGATCTAACTAAATATACATTTTCCACAACTAAAAATGACCACTATTAGTATTTTAATTTTATCCTTTAAGGGCTTTGATCATAGCTGAAATCATATAATAAATTAATACCTTTTTCACTTAACTGTAAATAACAACTATATCCTTGTCAATCAAGGTTTTAAGACAAATACAAAGAGATTTCAAATTTACATTTTTCTTAAAGGACTGAGGAATAAAAGCTCACTCTCCCTTTTGCTTTAGACTTAAGCAGCATCATTGATCCTACTTACCAGAAGCTGATAGGAGGTCATTACCATCCCTGAGCTTTTAACAAATAGAACTGCAAGAGTTGGGAAAATGTAAGAAACTGGGGAGAAATCCAAAACCATATCCTAGTAAAATACATTCCTGTAGTAAAAGACCTATTTTGGTTTGCACTTCAGATATCAGAAACTGGTTTAGAAATTGTTCAGCTGAATAAAAGGAAAACAATCTCATTCCCTACTTCTTATAAATGAAAACTGCATTTGAGTGGGCACATCTGTCATGTGCTGTGACAGGAATTTTTATAAATGTGATTTATTAATTCCCAAACAGCCCATATAAATAAGAATATTACTCCTAATGTTAATCTGGCTCCCAACAGCTAATAATAATAACAGCAACCATGTTAATACTTGCCACTCAAGTACTGAATCAGGCACTTAATATGTGTTTGGAGTGTATAATCTCATTTAAAAATTCTTCTCAAAGCTATATATCATGGAGATATACATTTATTACTCTTTTACAGAAAACAGAGGCTCAGAAATACAGTTACTAGATAGAATAAAATGTCTGAGTCCAAGCTCAGGTCTGTCTGTTGTCAACATCTGTACTTTCCTTTCTAAAGCATCCTGGTGCATAACTGTCCTGGAAAGTCAACAGAGTAGGCAGAGTCTACATGCCAGGATGGGAATTCTGTATGAAAAATAGAGATCAATGAGCCTGCCTGAAATCCTGCTCCCCTGGCATGATCTCTTTTAGCTTTTTTTCCCTTGGCTTTTGATCCTCAAAAAAATTCTAATTTTAATATGAATTACCTTAAAACACAAATTATTGTAACAAGCAGCAGTTAGAGTTGGGAAGAGGGTGAAAATTGTAGTGGACAGCAAGCTAAAAGAATTCCATGAAAAGTAATCAGCAAGGGGACATTAAAAGTAAATATGGGCACAAGAAAGAAGGCCATCAGAAACATAATTGTCTACTTTGTTTTGGCTTAGTCTCATGCTGTGTGTGTGTGTATGTATGCGTGTGTGGTGTGTGTGTGTGCGTCTGGTGTGTGTGTAGACAAAATAAGTGAAATGGAGGCCTCCAAGCATTATTTAGATAGACAAATTCACACAGCATATAAAATAAATAATTATTATTTTGCCTTGAGATGTTTCCAAGAGGCCATTTGCATGAATCTCATTTATTGGCTAATCATTCAATCATGTCATTCCCACTTTGCCTGGATGAGCACAGTCTGCAGCTCAGCAACGGATGTGCCACACTGAAGGCAGAGCTGGTAATAAGAAACCACCATGTGAGATTCTTTTATGCATTGTTCATGCTACAGCGGAGGTTGATTTTTTTTCCTTTATTTCTAAATTAACATCTTTCTTTTCTTGCCATCACATTTTTGTCGGTCTTGCCTTACAGTTCCTTGTATTTGCCAACATTTGGCTGTGCCAAGCAAATTTATTGTTCTCCCTGCTATTCATTTTCTTCTCTATTTCATTGATATGTTCAGACAAAAATGTTTTATTTTTTTTCTCAATAAGGGTAGTTCTGGGTTTTGCCTCTGTTGATTCTAAAGATAACTGCTATGCATTTTTATTGCGGGATCTGGCCAGCAGCCTGCAATGCAATGGGGCTCTCTCTTTGTTCCCAGGCAGGTTGGCAGGTCGAGAAATAATAGACACACACAAGATAGTGAAAGCTGGGTCCAGGGGGGTCACTGCCTTCTGGTCCCGTGGTGCCAACAATGCATTGGATATGCCAGCATTTATTATTAAGTTTAGTGAGGGTGAGGGTAGGTTAGTGAGGGATTTAGGGTCATTTGATTGTGAGGTGAGATGGTCACATGGGGATGAAGTAATTCTTTAACATAACACCTGTATGCAGAAGTACAGTATACAGAGGTAAGAATTTACAATATAGGGTGTGCATCAGTAATTTCTAACAGAACCTTAAAACAGCAACACAGTCTTTCCATAACCTATGATTACCAAGATATTATTAATCAGCAGTAACAGTTGCAGCAAAAGCTGGTTACAAACAATCCATAGAAACAGGACATGAAGCTAGACAACTGGTTAGACCAGAAATTCTCAGAAGGGAGTATGCCTTAACCCTAAAGAGGCCTAGAAGAGCCATGGCAAGATGAGGGCATTTATAGCCCTATCTTATCCATATGGCCGGTGCCCCCCCATGCGTCCATTTATAGGCTTTCCACAAGGGTCTCATTCCATTCCCAGAGCTATGAACATCTGTTTTTCTGGGATAGGAATCTTGGTGATGTGAAACCTCCCTGACTGCATGTCCATTCATAGGCTCTCTGCAGGGGGAAGCACATCACGTGCTGTTGGCTCATTCTGGCAGTCCAACCTGGCACTGTCTTTACACAATCCTGCATGCAATTTTGTATTTACAATAATCAGGAGCATTTCATCTTTTATTCTGTAGCAATAGTTTCAGGGGGTCTCCCTACACATTTTATTCTCAAACTTGAAGAACTGTATACATCAGTAATTTTAAAAGTTAGTCTCACATAAAAAGCTTTTATACATTTATCTTTCCTTGAGTAATATTGGTAGTATATGTGTAAAACATCAATAATCTATCTACCAACCTACAAATATATGTGTAGATAGCATATGTATATATAAACACAGAATTCTCTTTATATATGTTTATATACTATATATGTATGTATGCATATATATATTATATGCACATATATACTCAATTGTAAGATAGTATAATTAATATCTTAGAACTGAAAATAAAAGTTTAATGAAATTTTGCTTGCAAAGCCCCACATGAAATAATATTAGGTAGAAATTTTTTTTTGAAGTACACATTATGTATGTCCATTTTAGAAAAGATACTGTATGAAGCTATAAAGAAACAACATCAAAAGAAAAATGCAATTTGAAACAAAGATTTGTTGCTTTTATTGTCATTTAGGGTTGTTGTTTTAAACTCAATCTCCACTAAAATAGCTTAGATGAATGCATTAGCTAAGGTTCTTCAGAGTAGGATATACACACACATATATATTAATATAGATATAGTTATATATGTATTTATTTATAAATAAGAATATTTTTATAAGGAATTGGCTCATGTGATTATGGAGGCCAAGAAGGACCAAGATCTGCAGTTAGCAAACTGCAGGCCCAGGAGAGTTAATTGTATAATTCTCGTCTGCTTCCAAAGTCCTAAGAACATGAAGAGCTGATGGTGTAAATTCCAGCCCATGTGTAAAAGACCAATGTCCCAGATCATTTGGTCAGGCAGAAAAAGTTCCCTCTTACTCAGCATTTTTGTTCTATTGAGTTCTTCAGTTGATTGGCTGAGGGCTACACACATAGGGAAGACAATCTCTTTTACTGCTTTCATGGGTCGATCAATTCAATTGTTAATCTCATCCAAAAACACCGTCACAGAAACACCCAGAATAATGTTTGATCAAATATCTGGCCACTCCCTGGGTGGCCCAGTCAAGTTGACACAAAATTAACTATTATAGAAGGCAAAATATTTCCAGAGGAACTAAAGTATATAAAGAAAGAAAAAAGTAATCCGAACTGTATTATCTTGAAAGCTTGGGGGTAATAATGTCACTATCAAAGGTATTTTTTTATTTTGTTCTTGTTAAAGAAACTAGCAACTATTTAAAATTTTTCCAAGCATTTATTGTGTAGAGGGATAGTTGCAGTAGAAAAATGAATATAACACGGCTCTAGCTTTCAGGGAACTCAAAACCTAATATATGTGGTAAAATGTGGCTCTTGGGGCCATCTATGTCAAAGTTCCTGAAACCTGGCTAAAATACAGATTTCTGGATGTCAGTACAGACCTATTGAACCAGAAAGTAGGAGATATTGTGCATCTGAAAGGAAAACAAAGACTTCATTTTCAGGAATCATCAGTTTTGTAGGGCTACCATATAGGTCAATAACCACCATACCACGTGATGAAGTTTGTGAGAAGGCAACATAGGAGTGCAGGTAACTGACTTTGCTTAAACTGGCAAATTATACAAAATGTGTGCAGAAAAAGAAAGACATCTACTATCTAATTCATTGATGATCTCACTATGAATAAATCAATCATCAAAGCCTAAATGCCCCCTAGAGTATATGGTCACAGAGTCACAAACAGTCAAAAACAGTCTCTCTTGTCTTTATCCATGTCACTCCTGTTTTACTCTAATATCCATGCAGTTTCATTTTTTTCATTTAAGTCTCTAACCCATTTGGACTTGAAGTTTATTATTGTATATTGTATGGAAAAATAGCATCTTTCTGCCATACTATTTGTAATTACATAATATAAATAACTTTCTAAATGTTCAAACTAGAAGATTTGTTGCATAAACTATAGTACATAGACACAATGAAGTAATAGTGAGCAATAAAAACTGAACCATCTATAAACTGATATAGAATGGCGTCTAAAAGATACTGAGCAAAAAAACAAGCTTTAAAATAATTTATGTATATGTGTATATTTATATGTATACACAAACCACACATTTATGTATATACATGGCTTGAATGAAATTCAGAATCAGAGAAGGTTTACACTTAGTAAAATACAAGGATATGTTTCACCACTGAAGTAGCTGAGACTCATAATCAGGTAATGGCCTGACCCCGGGGTACAGATCAAGTCAGAAAATTATCTGCCACAAGCCAATACTAAAGGGCTTGGAATGAACATAAAGAATGCTAGCATGTGTCACTGGGCATGGTGGCTCACACCTGTAATCCCAGCACTTTAGGAGGCAGAGACGGGCGGATCACAAGATCAGGAGATAGAGACCATCCTGGCTAACATGGTGAAATCCCGTCTCTACTAAAAATACAAAAAATTAGCCGGGTGTGGTGGCGGGCGCCTGTAGTCCCAGCTACTTGGGAGGCTGAGGCAGGAGAATCGCTTGAACCTGGGAGGCGGAGCTTGCAGTGAGCCAAGATGGCACCACTGCACTCCAGCCTGGGCGACAGAGCAAGACTCCGTCTCAAAACAAAACAAAAAGAATGCTAGCATGTGTCCTACTGGAATGAGTATTAACTACAGTGTCTTTATTGTGCTGAAACTTCAGGAGAAGGTGCTCTGCCATACAGTCCCCATTGCCTTTGCAATAAGCTGACTTACTCCGTAAGTTATCTCCTCACTCCACTGGTTTCACAGAATAAATCAGGGAAGTGATTCTGAAAGGCAGGTGGGAATGATTCTTACAGGTGTCCTCACCTGAAAACTATGAGAAGCAGGATCAACATCACAAAGAAAATTGTTCTCTGGTAAGTCATTTATTATTCTACATGTTATGTCCAGTTATAAGATTTTGCTCCTTACTTGAATTTAGAGATAAAATTGGAAATCAGAGAACTGTTGGAGTTGCTGAACCCAGCTCTCAGTTGTAAAGGAAGGTGTATTGATTACTCCCTTGGATACATACAGAAAATTATTCAGAGTACATTTTTTTTGCTAGTATCATAAATTTATTATTATTATCATTATTATTATTATACTTTAAGTTCTAGGGTACATGTGCATAACGTGCAGGTTTGTTACATATGTATAATTTTGCCATGTTGGTGTGCTGCACCCATCAACTCGTCAGCACCCATCAACTCGTCATTTACATCAGGTAAAACTCAGAATGCAATCCCTCCCCATAATAGGCCCCGGTGTGTGATGTTCCCCTTCCCAAGTCCAAGTGATCTCATTGTTCAGTTCCCACCTATGAATGAGAACATGTGGTGTTTGGTTTTCTGTTCTTGTGATAGTTTGCTGAGAATGATGGTTTCCAGCTGCATCCATGTCCCTAAAAGGACACAAACTCATCCTTTTTTATGGCTGCATAGTATTCCATGGTGTATATGTGCCACATTTTCTTAATCCAGTCTGTCACTGATGGACATTGGGGTTGATTCCATGTCTTTGCTATTGTGAATAGTGCCGCAATAAACATACGTGTGCATGTGTCTTTATGGCAGCATGATTTATATTCCTTTGGGTATATACCCAGTAATGGGATGGCTGGGTCATATGGTACTTCTAGCTCTGGATCCTTGAGGAATCACCATACTGTTTTCCATAATGGTTGAACTAGTTTACAATCCCACCAACAGTGTAGAAGTGTTCCTATTTCTCCACATCCTCTCCAGCACCTGTTGTTTCCTGACTTTTTAAGTATTGCCATTCTAACTGGTGTGAGATGGTATCTCATTGTGGTTTTGATTTGCATTTCTCTGATGGCCAGTGATGATGAGCATTTTTTCATGTGTCTGTTGGCTGTATGAATGTCTTCTTTTGAGAAATGTCTGTTCATATTCTTTGCCCACTTTTTGATGGGGTTGTTTGTTTTTTTCTTGTAAATTTGTTTGAGTTCTTTGTAGGTTCTGGATATTAGCCCTTTGTCAGATGGGTAGACTGCAAAAAGTTTCTCCCATTCTGTATGTTGCCTGTTCACTCTGATGGTAGTTTCTTTTGCTGTGCAGAAGCTCTTTAGTTTAATTAGATCCCATTTGTCAATTTTGGCTTTTGCTGCCGTTGCTTTTGGTGTTTTAGACATGAAGTCCTTGCCCATGCCTATGTCCTGAATGGTATTACCTAGGTTTTCTTCTAGGGTTTTTATGGTATTAGGTCTCACATTTAAGTCTCTAATCCATCTTGAATTAATTTTCACATAAGGAGTAAGGAAAGGATCCAGTTTCAGCTTTCTACTAATGGCTAGCCAATTTTCCCAGCACCATTTATTAAATAGGGAATCTTTTCCCCATTTCTTGTTTTTCTCAGGTTTGTCAAAGATCAGATGGCTGTAGATGTGTGGTATTATTTCTGAGGACTCTGTTCTGTTCCATTGGTCTATAGCTCTGTTTTGGTATCAGTACCATGCTGTTTTGGTTACTGTAGCCTTGTAGTATAGTTTGAAGTCTGGTAGCGTGATGCCTCCAGCTTTGTTCTTTTGACTTAGGATTATCTTGGCAATGCGGGCTCTTTTTTGGTTCCATATGAACTTTAAAGCAGTTTTTTCCAATTCTGTGAAGAAAGTCATTGGTAGTTTGATGGGGATGACATTGGATCTATAAATAACCTTGGGGAGTATGGCCATTTTCACGATATTGATTCTTCCTATCTATGAGCATGGTATGTTCTTCCATTTGTTTGTGTTCTCTTTTATTTCACTGAGCAGTAGTTTGTAGTTCTCCTTGAAGAGGTCCTTTACATCCCTTATAAGTTGGATTCCTAGGTATTTTATTCTCTTTGAAGTAATTGTGAATGGAAGTTCATTCATGATTTGGCTCTGTTTGTCTGTTATTGGTGTATAAGAATGCTTCTGATTTTTGCACTTTAATTTTGTATCCTGAGACTTTGCTGAAGTTGCTTCTCAGCTTAAGAAGATTTTTGGCTGAGATGATGGGGGTTTTCTAAATATACAGTCATGTCATCTGCAAACAGGGACAATTTGACTTCTTCTTTTCCTAACTGAATACCCTTGATTTCTTTCTCTTGCCTCATTGCCCTAGCCAGAACTTCCAACGCTATGTTGAATAGGAGTGGTGAGAGAGGGCATCCCTGTCTTGTGCCAGTTTTCAAAGGGAATGCTTCCAGTTTTTGCCCATTCAGTATGATATTTGCTGTGGGTTTGTCCTAAATAGCTCTTATTATTTTGAGATACGTTCCATCAATACTGAATTTATTGAGAGTTTTTAACATGAAGGGCTGTTGAATTTTGTCAAAGGCCTTTTCTGCATCTATTGAGATAATCATGTGGTTTTTGACTTTGGTTCTGTTTATATGCTGGATTACGTTTATTGATTTCTATATGTCGAACCAGCCTTGCATCCCAGGGATGAAGCCCACTTGATCATGGTGGATAAGCTTTTTGATGTGCTGCTGGATTCGGTTTGCCAGTATTTTATTGAGGATTTTTGCATCGATGTTCATCAGGGATATTGGTCTAAAATTTTTTGGTGTAGTTGTGTCTCTGCCAGGCTTTGGTAAAAGGATGATGTTGGCCTCATAAAATGAGTTAGGGAGGATTCCCTCTTTTTCAATTGATTGGAATAGTTTCAGAAGGAATGGTACCAGCTCCTCCTTGTACCTCTAGTAGAATTCAGCTGTGAATCCATCTGGTCCTAGACATTTTTTGGTTGGTAGGCTATTAATTATTGCCTCAATTTCAGAGCCTGCTATTGGTTTATTCAGGGATTCAACTTCTTCCTGGTTTAGTCTTGGGAGAGTGTAAGTGTCCAGGAAATTATCCATTTCTTCTAGATTTTCTAGTTGATTTGCGTAGAGGTGTTTATAGTATTCTCTGATGGTAGTTTGTATTTCTGTGGGGTCGGTGGTGATATCTCCTTTATCATTTTTTATTGCATCTATTTGATTCTTCTCTCTTTTCTTCTTTATTAGTCTTGCTAGCAGTCTATCAATTTTGTCGATCTTTTCAAAAAAACCCAACTCCTGAATTCATTGATTTTTTGGAGGTTTTTTTGTGTCTCTATCTCCTTCAGTTCTGCTCTGATCTTAGTTATTTCTTGCCTTCTGCTAGCTTTTGAATGTGTTTGTTCTTGCTTCTCTAGTTCTTTTAATTGTGATGTTAGAGTGTCAATTTTAGATCTTTCCTGCTTTCTCTTGTGGGCATTTAGTGCTATAAATTTCCCTCTACACACTGCTTTAAATGTGTCCCAGAGATTCTGGTATGTTGTATTTTTGTTCTTATTGGTTTCAAAGAACATCTTTATTTCTGCCTTCATTTCGTTATGTACCCAGTAGTCATTCAGGAGCAGGTTGTTCAGTTTCCATGTAGTTGAGCGGTTTTGATTGAGTTTCTTTTTTCTGATTTCTAGTTTGATTGCACTGTGGTCTGAGAGACAGTTTGTTATAATTTCTGTTCTTTTACATTTGCTGAGGAGTGCTTTACTTCCAATTATATGGTCAATTTTGGAATAAGTGCGATGTGGTGCTGAGAATAATGTATAATCTGTTGATTTGGGGTGGAGAGTTCTGTAGATGTCTATTAGGTCCGCTTGGTGCAGAGATGAGTTCAATTCCTGGATATCCTTGTTAACTTTCTGTCTCGTTGATCTGTCTAATGTTGACAGTGGGGTGTTGAAGTCTTCCATTATTATTGTATGGGAGTCTAAGTCTCTTTGTAAGTCTCTAAGGACTTGCTTTATGAATCTGGGTGCTCCTGTATTGGGTGCATATATATTTAGGATAGTTAGCTTTTCCTGTTGAATTGATACCTTTACCATTATGTAATGGCATTCTTTGTCTGTTTTGATCCTGATGGTTTAAAGTCTGTTTTATCAGAGACTAGGATTGCAACCCCTGCTTTTTTTTGTTCTCCATTTGCTTGGTAGATTTTCCTCCATCCCTTTATTTTGAGGCTATGTGTGTCTCTGCATGTGAGATTGGTCTCCTGAATACAGCAAACTGATGGGTCTTGACTCTTTATCCAGTTTGCCAGTCTGTGTCTTTTAATTGGGCCATTTAGTCCATTTACATTTAAAGTTAATATTGTTATGTGTGAACTTGATCCTGTCATTATGATATTAACTGGTTATTTTGCTCATTAATTGATGCAGTTTCTTCCTAGCCTCTATGGTCTTTACATTTTGGCATGTTTTTGCAATGGCTGGTACCAGTTGTTCCTTTCCATGTTTAGGGCTTCCTTCAGGGTCTCTTGTAAGGCAGGCCTGGTGGTGACAAAATCTCTAAGCATTTGCTTATCTGTAGGGGATTTTATTTCTCCTTCACTTATGAAACTTAGTTTGGCTGGATATGAAATTCTGGGTTGAAAATTCTTTTCTTTAAGAATGTTGAATATTGGCCCCCACTCTCTTCTGGCTTGTAAAATTTCTGCTGAGAGATCTGCTGTTAGTCTGATGGGCTTCCCTTTGTGGGTAACCTGACCTTTCTCTCTGACTGCCCTTAACATTTTTTCCTTCATTTCAACTTTGGTGAATCTGACAATTATGTGTCTTGGAGTTGCTCTTCTCGAGGAGTATCTTTGGGGCGTTCTCTCTATTTCCTGAATTTGAATGTTGGCCTGTCTTACTAGGTTGGGGAAGTTCTCCTGGATGATATCCTGAAGAGTGTTTTCCAACTTGGTTCCATTTTCCACCTCACTTTCAGGCACCCCAATCAGACGTAGATTTGGTCTTTTCACATAATCCCATACTTCTTGAAGGCTTTGTTCATTTCTTTTTCCTCTTTTTTCTTTAGACTACTCTTCTCGCTTCATTTCACTCATTTGATCCTCAATCACTGATACTCTTTCTTCCAGTTGATCGAGTCGGTTACTGAAGCTTGTGCATTTGTCTCGTATTTCTTGTGTCATGGTTTTTATCTCTGTCAGTTTGTTTATGGCCTTCTCTGCATTGATTATTCTAGTTATTCATTCTTTCATTCTTGTTTCAAGATTTTTAGTTTCTTTGCACTGGGTACGTAATTCCTCCTTTAGCTCTGAGAAGTTTGATGGACTGAAGACTTCTTCCCTCAACTCATCAAAGTCATTCTCCATCCAGCTTTGATCCATTGCTGGTGATGAGCTGCGTTCCTTTGGAGTGTGGGATGCACTCTTACTTTTTGAATTTCCAGCTTTTCTGCCCTGCTTTTTCCCCATCTTTGTGGTTTTATCTGCCTTTGGTCTTTGATGATGGTGATGTACTGATGGGGTTTTTGTGTGGGTGTCCTTCCTGTTTGTTAGTTTTCTTTCTAACAGTCAGGACCCTCAGCTGACTGTTGGAGATTGCTTGAGGTCCACTCCAGACCCTGTTTGCCTGGGTATCAGCAGCAGAGGTTGCAGAAGATAGAATATTGCTGAACAGCAAGTGTACCTGTCTGATTCTTGCTTTGGAAGCTTCGTCTCGGGGTGTACCCCACCATGTGAGGTATGGGGTGTTGGTCTGCCCCTAGTGGGGGATGTCTCCCAGTTAGGCTACTCAGGGGTCAGGGACCCACTTGAGCGGGCAGTCTGTCCATTCTCAGATCTCAACCTCCATGTTGGGAGATTCACTGCTCTCTTCAAAGCTGTCAGACAAGGTCATTTGTATCTGCAGAGGATTCTGCTGCTTTTTTTTGTTTGTTTGTTTAGCTATGCCCTGTCCCCAGAGGTGGAGTCTACAGAGACAGGCAGGCCTCCTTGAGCTGCTGTGGGCTCCACCCAGTTCGAGCTTCCTAGCAGCTTTGTTTACCTACTGAAGCCTCAGCAATGGCGGGCGTCCCTCCCCCAGCCTCGCTGCTGCCTTTCCGTTAGATCGCAGACTGCTATGATAGCAATGAGGGAGGCTCCGTGGGCGTGGGACCCTCCCGGCCAGGTGTGGGATATAATCTCCTAGTGTGCCGTTTGCTAAGACCCTTGGTAAAGCTCAGTATTGGGGTGGGAGTTACCCGATTTTCCAGGTGTTGTGTGTCTCAGTTCCCCTGGCTAGGAAAAGGGATTCCCCTTCCCCCTTGCACTTCCCAGGTGAGGCGATGCCTCGCCCTGCCTCCGCTCTTGCTGGTCAGGCTGCAGCAGCTGACCAGCACTGATTGTCTGGCACTCCCTAGTGAGATGAACCTGGTACCTCAATTGAAAATGCAGAAATCACCCGTCTTCTGTGTCGCTCACGCTGGGAGCTAGAGACTGGAGCTGTTCCTATTTGACCATCTTGCTCCGCCGCCTCTCAGAGTACATCTTAAATTAGTTTCTTAAAAACTCTCAAAAACACTCAGCATAATGAAATTCACAAAAGAAAGGTAGAACTTGTCTCATTTTTAGTATGTAGTAAAGGGAAGAAGAATAAATGAAGCCACACAAAACATTAAGAGATAATATTAATTCATTCACCATAGGTCTGATGATTGTAATTAATTAGAACTTCATTCATCCCAGCATGTAAAAAATGTCTTTCTTATTGACTCTATAGTTCCAAATCCAGAATTAATTTTCCATTAAGGTATCCAGGTGTATAAAACATATTAAATGTGTAGAAGATGAAGTTGGATTGTGAAGTCAATAACCATTACAATTGTGTGTGTGTGTGTGTGTGTGTGTGTGTGTGAGAGAGAGAGAGAGAAACATGTTGCCCGTGTTAATTAAGATAATTAATTACTGTGTTAATTAAAATAAAAGTAAGACAATTTCAAATGTAGTGACAAATGATGGATAATTATAGGATTTGTTTCTCCATCACTCCACATACTTCCATAAGCATACAGTTTCATAACTGGGATTCTAGCTCCTTCCCTACCCAACTATGCTTATAGAATCCCTTTCTCCGGTCTCTAGAGCAGAGCCTTTTTCACAATTTCCCTTTCCTAATTCATGGTAGGTTACATGGTTTCTGCTCTCCTGCCCTGCAGGTTCTTCTCTTACCAACAATTCAAGAGTTTGTATCCTTTATACAAACCTACCCAAATGGTCTGATCTCCAAGTGAGTAGGATAAATAGAGGCAGTCCTTGCTTTTCAATACGATAGTGCAGTAGTATAAAAATGACTATAAAAGCAAAACCTATGCCATGTGATCTCAACAATCAATGAGAAAAATTACAAATTTCCTGTTACCCTTGAAAACGTTTTCCTAACACATTAAAAACTCTCTTACTGTTGGATTATAAATGTATAGAGAAATGAAGAAAATAGAAAAATTAATATTTATTTAGCACATAGTAATTTTAGACAATAGAAACATTGAGAATTTAAGGATGTTCTTTTCTGTTGTTTTTTTTTTTTGAGGATGAAACATAAATAAATTTAATCATTTATTTGTTCTTACATACCACATTATTTTTCCTGAAATATGTACAGAAGAAACATTTGAAACTTTATAAGTTTAAAGACATTTTCTGTTACACTAGTGCTTTTGGTATATATTACCTTCTGTGCTTTAGTTTTCTTTCAGAAACTGTATACTACACACCAAAATACTGACAATCATGAATTAGATGTACAATAAGTTATAATCAGAATGAATTTTTTGATGAGGGAGGTTACACAAATCTACATGTAATAAAATTGTATAGAATTACACACACACACACACACACACACACAGAAGATGTGGGCATGTAAAACTGGTAAAATCTGAACAAGAAGTTCTGTGAATGTCACAGTTTACCAATGTCAGTTTCCTTGTGTGGACAGAGTACTATCATTATATAAGGATGCTCTTTTTGAAAATAAACTATCAAGGCTAGTTTGAACAGTGTTTGCCTTCTTATTATAAAAATTACAAAACTAAACACACATCTTTTCTATTACATAGTAAATTGCCTTGCTTCTTTCTAAGTTGGGATCAGCTTCTAACATTTTACTCATTCTATATTTGATGTGATGAAATATCTCTGAGAGTTCCTTTACTGCAAAGATTTCTGTTCCTGTTACTTCCTCTGGGATATCTACATTCTTCTCATCACAACTATGTTTCTTATTTGTGTCGATAAGTCTACATTCACTAATTTCCCCTGGTTATATCTAGAACAATGGTCGTATTATTTCTAAAATAGCCTTTTTTCTCTAAATCCATTTATATTCTATTTAAATTTCACTTTCAGCATTACTTTTTTATTTATTTGTTGCACTTTTATCTTTGTTGGTCAATGCCCTCTTTCGTTCATTTTTGTAAAATGTCATGTGGGTTTATCACTAGGAGACAAGGAAACAACAAGGAGATAACACAACTACACATTTTGCTGTCTGTGAGCAAACTGAGTAACATAAAAATGTGCAATGAACAATAGCTGACAGGCTTTGAAAGAAGTGAATCCCTGGTCATGATGTGCTTCTGTCACTCACATGACGTCTGATGGACTAACGAACTAGCAGAGATATTTGCGCTTCCTGTAACTACTAATAGTTAATAGATGGTGGTAAGTGAAATTTGGACCATATTGTTGAGAGACTGGTGTTATTTCACTATAACTATGATAACTGAAATACATGCATATCAAAATGTGCACAGCAAGAACTGCCTGTATAGTTTTATATATGAATATGTATGTATTTATGCATGAAAGATTTCTTTATATATGACAAAACTAGTTCAAAAATAATTTAAGGCAGATGGTCCCAAAAATTAGTTTTGATCTTTAAGATTCTTTTTTCATTTCTCCTGAAAACTGCCATAACAGGCATGGTTCCAATATGAAGTTCCAGGCAATCTGCAACTTCAAAGCATATGACAGGAACTGCCTTTGCTGGTCAACTGCTCCTTGGCCACCATTAGCATCAAATAAAGATGTTTTGTGTAAACTAAGGTTAGGGTATCTGTTTTCTCCTGTAAATAATAGATGTCAGTGCCCCTTAAATGTACAAAATTCCATTTGGCTTGTTAAATGTATTTAATCCGAAAATGGAGTTAGTGACTATCAATACACATTACACAATTGTCATCAAAATAATAAAATGCAACTATATGGCATTGAACTGTATGTTCTTATGACAGCAATACAACATACAATGGCATAACACAACATACAACAGCAAAACACAACATAATACAAATAAACATCATAATAATGATTGCTTGCTTTTCAGTAGTGCTTTCACAACTCTTTTTAATGAATTGGAGCAACTACAGAATATTGGAGAAAACTCCAAGATAGGCTGTCAAAAAGGTAAGGGGGTTCTGAGTTTTTAACAGTGCTGAAAGTGCTGCTGTTTGTCCATCTTCATTTCATTTTTGTCCTCTTCCTTTTAATATCTCTGAAGCACATCTGGCACAAAGCAATTATCTGTTAGCTGAGTGTCAACAATATATTCCGATTAGCAGATCATCTGTGTCAGATAGTGGTAATATGGGCCACTCTGGGAAGGGTATAGCCAAGCTAGGAGTTTGGCAGGAAGTGAATGGTTGGAAATAAATCTAAGAGCTACCGAAATTCTGCTAAGGAATTGGCATTAGAGACAATGATAGATAGAATATTGCTGCCACAGGCCCAAGTCATACAAACATGTTATCCATGTTATTTCCTCCTTACTGTTGGATTATAAATGTATAGAGAAATGAAGAAAATAGAAAAATTAATATTTATTTAGCACATAGTACTTTTAGACAATAGAAACATTGAGAATTTAAGGATGTTCTTTTTAAAAATAAGCTATCAAGGACAGTTTGAGGCTGAAGATATTAAGTGAAGAGGTTCTAACATCAACAAAAGTGGTCTAATGGAGAAGGCAAATGCAGGTTTTAAGAACAGGCTAATTGTGTGTGTGTGTGTGTGTGTGTGTGTGTGTGTGTGTGTGTGTGTGTGTTTAATCAATAGTGGAGTAAAAATGGGAGATGGCTTAGCACTAGTAATATCTAGCAATAGAATTCAGAGACAAACCCCCAAAAATGTAATTCAAAACTACCTAAGATCTTCAGTTGCTCTCTGCTTCTGGAGGTTTGGAGAAACACTTTTGGTCTTCCTTTCTTCTGGAGGTTGAAAGTGATATGGCATACCCTTAAAAAAACACAAAAGCTATCTTTGAAATGGACAGAAAAACAAAGTCACCTTACAATAGACACGAAAGTAGGTTTTACCTGAGAACAACTGACATGTAGTTTCCCATTCCCTAAAGTTGTGGATCCATCTTAGCTTTGAAGGTGGAAGGACACCTGCTAAGGAAAAGAGGCTACATCTGGGGTGGGCATTATGAGAAAATGGTAACAGCTGTCTAGTTTGCTGTAAAAAAAATTGTGAGGCTGCACTCCACCTCAGTGGTAAATTGAACTGTGATAGATTCTGAAAGAAATTGCACTCTGATTGATTTGGAATATCCGTCATAGGCATGACAAACATGAGTTGTAGCACATGTAGAGTGTATTTCTCAATCCAAGGCTAACCCTGTAGTGGGGGTTAGAAAGAAAGCCTATCTGGCTTCTGCCCCTCCAGTTCTCCAAATAATTAATCTTGCTCAGGGGATCTCACCCTCTGCCTTTTGTTGCTTAGGTCCTTTCTGTTTTATTGCCTAGTGAAGCATTACAAGTACCTTAGCCGTAAGTAGAGAACTTCAGAAATGCTTATGTCTGGGATGAGTTAGAAGTTTTTCATAGGCTATTCCAAGATTATGGAAAAATCAGCAATTGTGTATAATACGATCCTATTTTCTTTTCTCTGTAGACATAGAACAGCAGGGTTCCATTGCCCTGGGTATATTTAATTATTTATATGAGGGTTATTAGTGTGTAGTTAAGTTACTCCTTGTTGAAAGTTATAGATCCCAGCAACCTGCAGTGAAACTATGTCAGTGTTTCTGCTAAATTATTAAGATATAAAATAAATAATGAAGGGCATCTTTGTGGAAACTTACCTAAAACAATTAGCTATTAAGGTAGGGAAATGAAAGTAAGAGAGTAGAGGTAATGAGTCATTCTGTTCCTTAAGGGAAAGCAAAACCATCTTTCTCATAAATTAGTGTATGATGGATATATACCCATAGCAGATGACACAAAAGGCAGTAATATTTAGACTTAATATATCCTGAATTTTTTAAAATGGCATTGTGTAGGGCACTGATATTCTTCCTCAAAGTACTCCAGTGTGTTATTGAACTATAGTGTAATTTTGCCTCTTTTCTATGCCCATAAACCTTACCTCCATTCAGTTGTATCTACTGACTTAGCCTTGTCCTGTCCACAAAAAAGGAAAAAATCTAGGTGGTTCTTGCCACAAATATAAGGAAAGGCCATTTTCCATTTATTTTTCCTTAGACCTACTGTACCAACCCTGTATCTATATCACTATCCTCTTATTATCTCGATGGTAGATGTGTGACTTATTTTTTACTAGTTTTTTTTTTTTTTTTATACTTTAAGTTCTAGGGTACATGTGCATAACGTGCAGGTTTGTTACATATGTATACTTATGCCATGTTGGTGTGCTGTACCCATCAACTCGTCAGCACCCATCAATTCATCATTTATATCATGTATAATTCCCCAATGCAATCCCTCCCTCCTCCCCCCTCCCCATAATAGGCCCCAGTGCATGATCTTCCCCTTCCCGAGTCCAAGTGATCTCATTGTTCAGTTCCCACCTATGAGTGAGAACATGCGGTGTTTGGTTTTCTGTTCTTGTGATAGTTTGCTAAGAATGATGGTTTCCAGCTGCATCCATGTCCCTACAAAGGACGCAAACTCATCCTTTTTTATGGCTGCATAGTATTCCATGGTGTATATGTGCCACATTTTCTTAATCCAGTCTGTCACAGATGGACATTTGGGTTGATTCCAAGTCTTTGCTATTGTGAATAGTGCTGCAATAAACATACGTGTGCATGTGTCTTTGTAGTAGACTAATTTATAATCCTTTGGGTATATACCCAGTAGTGGGATGGCTGGGTCAGATGGTACATCTAGTTCGAGATCCTTGAGGAATTGTCATACTGTTTTCCATAATGGTTGAACTAGTTTACAATCCCACCAACAGTGTAAAAGTGTTCCTATTTCTCCACATCCTCTCCAACACCTGTTGTTTCCTGACTTCTTAATGATTGCCATTCTAACTGGTGTGAGATGGTATCTCATTGTGGTTTTGATTTGCATTTCTCTGATGGCGAGTGATGATGAGCATTTTTTCATGTGTCTGTTGGCTGTATGAATATCTTCTTTTGAGAAATGTCTGTTCATATCCTTTCCCCGCTTTTTGATGGGGTTGTTTGCTTTTTTCTCGTATATTTGTTTGAGTTCTTTGTAGATTCTGGATATTAGCCCTTTGTCAGATGAGTAGGTTGCAAAACTTTTGTCCCATTCTGTAAGTTGCCTGTTCACTCTGATGGTAGTTTCTTTTGCTGTGCAAAAGCTCTTTAGTTTAATTAGATCCCATTTGTCAATTTTGGCTTTTGCTGCCATTGCTTTTGGTGTTTTAGACATGAAGTCCTTGCCCATGCCTATGTCCTGAATGGTACTACCTAGATTTTCTTCTAGGGTTTTGATGGTATTAGGTCTAACATTTAAGTCTCTAATCCATCTTGAATTAATCTTCGTATAAGGGGTAAGGAAAGGATCCAGTTTCAGCTTTCTACTTATGGCTAGCCAATTTTCCGAGCACCATTTATTAAATAGGGAATCCTTTCCCCATTTCTTGTTTCTCTCAGGTTTGTCAAAGATCAGATGGCTGTAGATGTGTGGTATTATTTCTGAGGACTCTGTTCTGTTCCATTGGTCTATAGCTCTGTTTTGGTACCAGTACCATGCTGTTTTGGTTACTGTAGCCTTGTAGTATAGTTTGAAGTCAGGTAGCGTGACGCCTCCAGCTTTGTCCTTTTGACTTAGGATTGTCTTGGCAATGCGGGCTCTTTTTTGGTTCCATATGAACTTTAAAGCCATTTTTTCCAATTCTGTGAAGAAACTCATTGGTAGCTTGATGGGGATGGCATTGAATCTATAAATAACCTTGGGGAGTATGGCCATTTTCAAGATATTGATTCTTCCTATCCATGAGCATGGTATGTTCTTCCATTTGTTTGTGTCCTCTTTGATTTCACTGAGCAGTGGTTTGTAGTTCTCCTTGAAGAGGTCCTTTACATCCCTTGTAAGCTGGATTCCTAGGTATTTTATTCTCTTTGAAGCAATTGTGAATGGAAGTTCATTCCTGATTTGGCTCTCTGCTTGTCTGTTACTGGTGTATAAGAATGCTTGTGATTTTTGCACATTAATTTTGTATCCTGAGAATTTGCTGAAGTTGCTTATCAGCTTAAGGAGATTTTGGGCTGAGACGAGGGGGTTTTCTAAATATACAATCATGTCATCTGCAAACAGGGACAATTTGACTTCTTCTTTTCCTAACTGGATACCCTTGATTTCTTTCTCTTGCCTGATTGCCCTAGCCAGAACTTCCAACACCATGTTGAATAGGAGTGGTGAGAGAGGGCATCCCTGTCTTGTGCCAGTTTTCAAAGGGAATTTTTCCAGTTTTTGCCCATTCAGTATGATATTAGCTGTGGGTTTGTCATAAATAGCTCTTATTATTTTGAGGTACATTCCATCAATACCGAATTTATTGAGCGTTTTTAGCATGAAGGTCTGTTGAATTTTGTCAAAAGCCTTTTCTGCATCTATTGAGACAATCATGTGGTTCTTGTCTTTGGTTCTGTTTATATGCTGGATTACGTTTATTGATTTGTGAATGTTGAACCAGCCTTGCATCCCAGGGATGAAGCCCACTTGATCATGGTGGATAAGCTTTTTGATGTGCTGCTGAATCCGGTTTGCCAGTATTGAGGATTTTTGCATCGATGTTCATCAGGGATATTGGTCTAAAATTCTCTTTTTTTGTTGTGTCTCTGCCAGGCTTTGGTATCAGGTTGATGTTGGCCTCATAAAATAAGTTAGGGAGGATTCCCTCTTTTTCTATTGATTGGAATAGTTTCAGAAGGAATGGTACCAGCTCCTCCTTGTACCTCTGGTAGAATTCAGCTGTGAATCCATCTGGTCCTGGACTTTTTTTGGTGGGTAGGCTATTAATTGTTGCCTCAATTTCAGAGCCTGCTATTGGTCTATTCAGGGATTCAACTTCTTCCTGGTTTAGCCTTGGGAGAGTGTAAGTGTCCAGGAAATTATCCATTTCTTCTAGATTTTCTAGTTGATTTGCGTAGAGGCGTTTATAGTATTCTCTGATGGTAGTTTGTATTTCTGTGGGGTCAGTGGTGATATCCCCTTTATCATTTTTTATTGCATCTATTTGATTCCTCTCTCTTTTCTTCTTTATTAGTCTTGCTAACAGTCTGTCAATTTTGTTGATCTTTTCAAAAAACCAACTCCTGTATTCATTGATTTTTTTGGAGGTTTTTTTGTGTCTCTATCTCCTTCAGTTCGGCTCTGATCTTAGTTATTTCTTGCCTTCTGCTAGCTTTTGAATGTGTTTGCTCTTGCCTCTCTAGTTCTTTTAATTGTGATGTTAGAGTGTCAATTTTAGATCTTTCCTGCTTTCTCTTGTGGGCATTTAGTGCTATAAATTTCCCTCTACACACTGCTTTAAATGTGTCCCAGAGATTCTGGTATGTTGTATCTTTGTTCTCATTGGTTTCAAAGAACATCTTTATTTCCGCTTTCATTTCGTTATGTACCCAGTAGTCATTCAGGAGCAGGTTGTTCAGTTTCCATGTAGTTGAGCGGTTTTGATTGAGTTTCTTAGTCCTGAGTTCTAGTTTGATTGCACTGTGGTCTGAGAGACAGTTTGTTATAATTTCTGTTCTTTTACATTTGCTGAGGAGTGCTTTACTTCCAATTATGTGGTCAATTTTGGAATAAGTGTGATGTGGTGCTGAGAAGAATGTATATTCTGTTGATTCGGGGTGGAGAGTTCTATAGATGTCTATTAGGTCCGCTTGGTGCAGAGATGAGTTCAATTCCTGGATATCTTTGTTAACTTTCTGTCTCGTTGATCTGTCTAATGTTGACAGCGGAGTGTTGAAGTCTCCCATTAATATTTTATGGGAGTCTAAGTCTCTTTGTAAGTCTCTAAGGACTTGCTTTATGAATCTGGGTGCTCCTGTATTGGGTGCATATATATTTAGGAGAGTTAGCTCTTCCTGTTGAATTGATCCCTTTACCATTATGTAATGGCCTTCTTTGTCTCTTTTGATCTTTGATGGTTTAAAGTCTGTTTTATCAGAGACAAGGATTGCAACCCCTGCTTTTTTTTTGTTCTCCATTTGCTTGGTAGATCTTCCTCCATCCCTTTATTTTGAGCCTATGTATGTCTCTGCATGTGAGATGGGTCTCCTGAATACAGAAGACTGATGGGTCTTGACTCTTTATCCAGTTTGCCAGTCTGTGTCTTTTAATTGGAGCATTTAGTCCATTAACATTTAAGGTTAATATTGTTATGTGTGAACTTGATCCTGTCATTATGATATTAACTGGTTATTTTGCTTGATAGTTGACGCAGTTTCTTCCTAGCCTCTATGGTCTTTACATTTTGGCATGTTTTTGCAATGGCTGGTACCGGTTGTTCCTTTCCATGTTTAGGGCTTCCTTCAGGGTCTCTTGTAAGGCAGGCCTGGTGGTGACAAAATCTCTAAGCATTTGCTTATCTGTAGGGGATTTTATTTCTCCTTCACTGATGAAACTTAGTTTGGCTGGATATGAAATTCTGGGTTGAAAATTCTTTTCTTTAAGAACATTGACTATTGGCCCCCACTCTCTTCTGGCTTGTAGAGTTTCTGCCGAGAGATCTGCTGTTAGTCTGATGGGCTTCCCTTTGTGGGGAACCCGACCTTTCTCTCTGGCTGCCCTTAAGATTTTTTCCTTCATTTCAACTTTGGTGAATCTGGCAATTATGTGTCTTGGAGTTGCTCTTCTGGAGGAGTATCTTTGTGGCGTTCTCTGTATTTCCTGTATTTGAATGTTGGCCTGCCCTACTAGGTTGGGGAAGTTCTCCTGGATGATATCCTGAAGAGTGTTTTCCAACTTGGTTCCATTTTCCCCCTCACTTTCAGGCACCCCAATCAGACGTAGATTTGGTCTTTTTACGTAATCCCATACTTCTTGCAGGCTTTGTTCATTTCTTTTTCTTCTTTTTTCTTTTGGTTTCTCTTCTCGCTTCATTTCATTCATTTGATCTTCAATCGCTGATACTCTTTCTTCCAGTTGATCGAGTCGGTTACTGAAGCTTGTGCATTTGTCACGTATTTCTCGTGTCATGGTTTTCATCTCTGTCATTTCGTTTATGATCTTCTCTGCATTAATTAGTCTAGCTGTCAATTCTTCCACTCTTTTTTCAAGATTTTTAGTTTCTTTGCACTGGGTACGTAATTCCTCCTTTAGCTCTGATAAGTTTGATGGACTGAAGCCTTCTTCTCTCCTCTCGTCCAAGTCATTCTCTGACCAGCTTTGATCCGTTGCTGGCGATGGGCTGCGCTCCTTTGCAGGGGGAGATGCGCTCTTATTTTTTGAATTTCCAGCTTTTCTGCCCTGCTTCTTCCCCATCTTTGTGGTTTTATCTGTCTCTGGTCTTTGATGATGGTGATGTACTGATGGGGTTTTGGTATAGGTGTCCTTCCTGTTTGATAGTTTTCCTTCTGACAGTCAGAAGGACTGTCTGTTGGTCTGTTGGAGATTGCTTGAGGTCCACTCCAGACCCTGTTTGCCTGGGTATCAGCAGCAGAGGTTGCCGAAGATAGAATATTGCTGAACAGCGAGTGTACCTGTCTGATTCTTCCTTTGGAAGTTTCCTCTCAGGGGTGTACTCCGCCATGTGAGGTGTGGGGTGTCAGATTGCCCCTAGTGGGGAATTTCTCCCAGCTAGGCTACTCAGGGGTCAGGGACCCACCTGAGCAGGCAGTCTGTCCATTCTCAGATCTCAACCTCCGAGTTGGGAGATCCACAGCTCTCCCGAAAGCTGTCAGACAGAGTCATTCGCGTCTGCACCGGCCCCCGTTGCTTCCCCTGTTGGTCTTCAGCTGTGCGCTGTCCCCAGAGGTGGAGTCTACAGAGACAGGCAGGCTTCCTTGAGCTGCTGTGAGCTCCACGCAGTTCGAGCTTCCCAGCGGCTTTGTTTACCTACTTAAGCCTCAGCAATGGCGGGCGCCCCTCCCCCAGCCTCGCTGCTGCCTTGCCGATAGATCGCTACAGACTGCTGTGTTAGCAGTGAGGGAGGCTCCGTGGGCGTGGGACCCTCCCGGCCAGGTGTGGGATATATTCTCTTGGTGTGCCTGTTTGCTTAAAGCGCCGTATTGGGGTGGGAGTTACCCGATTTTCCAGGTGTTGTGTGTCTCAGTTCCCCTGGCTAGGAAAACGGATTCCCTTCCCCCTTGCACTTCCAGGTGAGGCGATGCCTCGCCCTGCTTCAGCTCTCGCTGGTCAGGCTGCAGCAGCTGACCAGCACCGATTGTCCGGCACTCCCTAGTGAGATGACCCCAGTACCTCAGCTGAAAATGCAGAAATCACCAGCCTTCTGTGTCGCTCGTGCTGGGAGTTGGAGACTGGAGCTCTACTAGTTTTTTAAAAATGTTATTGACATAGCATAGTTATACATATGTTGGGGATACACGTGATATTTTGATACATGTATACCATGTGTAATGATCAAATCAGGGTAATTGTGATATCTATTACCTCAAAAATTGATATTTTCTTTGTGTTCAGAATATTACAATTCTTCTTTTCTAGCTGTTTTGAAATATACAATTATTCTTAACTATAATTTCCTACAGTACTATCAAATATTAGAACTTATTATTTTTATCTAACTATATATTTTTACCCATTAACCAGCTCCTTTTCACTACCTTCCTATTCCAGCCTCTTCCAACCATAATTCTACTCTCTATTTCCATTAGATTCATTTTTTTAGCTTCCACGTATGAGTAAGACATACAATATTTGTCTTTCTCTAGCTGACTTATTTCACTTAACATAAGAGAATGTCAGTTCCATCCATGTTGCTGCAAAAGACAGGATTTCATTCCTTTTTAATGGCTGAAAAATATTCCATTGTGTATATATATTTTTTCTTTATTCATCCACTGGTGGACACTTAGATTCATTTCATATCTTGGCTATTTCAAATAGTGCTGCAATAAGCACCATTGTGAGACACCTTTTTGAAATATTAATTTCCTTTCTTTTGGTTATATCCCCAGCAGTGAACATCTGGATCATATGGTATTTTTATTATTAGTTTTTTGAGGAACCTTCATACTGTTTTCCATAATGGCTGCAGTGCTTTATATTCTCACTACCAGGGTATGTGAATTTTAACTTTTAAGTTAAATTTCCCTGCCTGTGTTTCTAACTTATGCTATTCCATTCCTATTGTATTTGTTCTTTATTCTTGCTATAACAAATTACCACAAACTAAGCATGGTAAAGCAACACAAATTTGTGAGCCTGCTGTTGTGAAGATCACACATTTGAAATAGTTTGATATGGCTATGTTGCTTCTGGAAGTGCTAGGGAAAAATTGTTTTCTTGTCTCTTCCAGTTTCTAGAGGCTTCCCATATTCCTCAGCTGTGGCCCTGCATTATTCTGACCCCTGCTTCTGCCATCATATATCCTTCTGTCTCTCTTCTTCCATAGTCACATCACTTTCTCTGACTCTGACCTGTATTCCTCTTTCTTATAAGGACCCTAGTGATTACATTGAGCTCACCCAGATAACCCAGGATAATCTCCCCATCTCTTGAAACTTGATTTAGTCACATCTTTGAAGACCCATTGGCTATGTAAGGTAACGTATTGACAGATTCTGGGGATTAGGAAGCGGACATTTTGCAGGGCCATTGTTCAACCTACTACACCTATGTGAATCTATCTATTTGATCTGGTCATTTAAGGTATTTTAGTCTATGTCTTGGACCTTGTTACTTCAAGTAGCTCTTACACCTGAATTTCTTGGCTCTGTAGTTTGATACCTCATGTTGCCCTCGAGTTTGGTTTACTAGTTTGGATTCTCTCCACCTCCATTGTTTCACTTGGGATTCTTAAATCCAACCATTCCATTGAAAACTGACATTTCCTTCTTTCTTGCATTAACCTTTGAGCCTTTAGATTCAGCCAGTTTGGTGCCTTGGTAGGAAAACCAAGCATCCTTCTAATAGTGAAATGTAGAAATTCTTCATCAACTTGGAGCTTCTAAGTCCATGTCCTCCCCCAACCTCCCCATTTATAGCCCTCCACATTCCTATGGAAAGAATATAGTTTTGCTCCATAATCATTAACTTAGTCCAAGCCTAGTACCTCTGGGTCCAGCATTTGCAGTGATGCACTGTCCCATGGCTGAAAGCCTGTCTGAGACACTTTGGGTTGGCATCTTAGACAAGCTGAATTTCTCAGATGCTTTTGTTGTCATGTAACCCAGACAACCAGGAAAAAGGAAAGGGGGGGAGAAAAAAACAGGCAAACAAAACTCTGCCTTACTTGAGTTTATTGTTGATATGGCTTGGCTTTGTCCCCACCCAAATCTCAACTTGAATTATATCTCCCAGAATTCCCATGTGTTTTGGGAAGGACCCAGAGAGAGGTAATTGAATCATGGGCGCTGGTCTTTCCCATGCTATTCTCATGATAGTGAATAAGTCTCATGAGATCTGATGGGTTTTCAGGGGTTTATGCTTTTGCTTCTTCCTCATTTTCTCTTGTTGCCGCCATGTAAGAAGTGCCTTTCACCTCCATCATGGTTCTGAGGCCTCCCCAGCCATGTGGAATTGTAAGTCCAATTAAATCTCTTTTTCTTCCCAATCTCGGATGCTTCTTTATCAGCAGTGTGAAAATGGACTAATATAATTGTTTTGTTGAGTTTTCCCTCACACTTTTACCCTTACCTATTCTGCTTGCACTTGAAATGCAGCAGAGTCACAGGAACAACGGTGAGTTCTTAGTCAATAAAGTTCCTAGCCACAAATTATTGTTTGCTATTTGTCCCTATAGATTTCATAGGATTCAAATGGGCTTGTGATTATTAATCTATTTGGTTATCGATATGGCTTCGGTTTGCACAATTTAAAGAAATCCCCCTACAGATCTAATGTTTTCATTTACATTTGGATTTCCATTTCAAATATTTGTCCCATATTTTCACAAGGGGATTTCTAAACTGCACTTCAGGGACCTAAATATATAGAAAAATAATTCTTTGTTCAATTGCTTGTAAACTTTGGTAAAGTGCTTGTCTAGTAGGGGAAAGCATCATGAATAACAAACCAAATTGAGGAAAAATTTGAAGGAGGGTTTGGGTAATTAGAAAAAACCTATTAAATATAAAACTTTGTTTTACAATATAATTTGTTTTATTTAAGCTACACAAAATGTACCTTGAAATTTTAAATAACACTAAAGAAAGTCTTATGATTTTTATGTATATTTAAAGGGCACATGATTTTTTTTTTTTTTTTTTTTTTTTTTTTTTTTTTTTTTTTTTGTGAGATGGAGTCTTGCTCTGTCACCTAGGCTGGAGTACAGTGGCATGATCTCAGCTCACCGCAACCTCCACCTCCTGACGTCAAGCAGCTCTCAGTCTCCCGAGTAGCTAGGATTACAGGCGCCTGCCACCATACCCGGCTAGTTTTTGTATTTTTAGTAGAGACGGGTTTCACCATGTTGGTCAGGCCGGTCTTGAACTCCTAACCTCAAACAATCCTCCTGCCCCAGCCTCTCAAAGTGCTGGAATTACAGGCAAGAGTCACTGCGCCCAGCCTGGGCCCATGAATTAAAGAGGCTGAGACATACTGTTCTTTTTAAAATCTCTTCGCATAAACTTAAATGCAATTTTCTCTCTTATTTTTAAATGGATTTTTAAATTATTTTGTTTACCTGTATTGTCTCAGTCTTTCACGGTTTTCAAGTTAGGGGATGTGGGCAGAGATAGAAAGCCATATAAAGGAAGATAGTAAAAATAATATTGTAGAAGACATATGGAAACAAAGTGAAAACTTGGGACTGAGAGATTTGAGAAAGATGTAACAGCCATTGGAAGGAAGAAGTAGACTTGGGAAATCTCAAAATAGAGAACAGCATACTTAGAGGGAAGATTTGTTCTTTTACATTTAAATGTAGAGACTTTCCTTATTTTAAAAGTGAGTAGTTGCCTGGGTGCTGAATCAAATATACCTTAAATTCTCATGTTTCTGTTGTCCTCTGCTGCTAGACTTTCTGTACTTTGTATGATTCAAATCATCGGGTAGCTATTAGACAATAAAAGCATTAGAAAATATTGTTTACCTAAAATACATTAAATGTGGAAACTCAATAATTTAATTTTGTTCTGTTTTCTAAAGTGCTATATTCAAATTAGTTCGGATTAATGACAAGAAAAATTTAGGGAGAGAAAATTGATTTACCAGTATTTTATTTTATTCTATTTTCGTGTTGACATAGATGTACAAAAATGTATATCTCTGGGACTAATTGACGTTTTGGGAGGCTGGGTGTTGAGTATTATTTAGATAGGTAATGTTATTAAATAATAATCATAATTTTCATTCAGAAAAATATTTTTGGACGGGCACGGTGACTCACACCTGTAATCCCAACAATTTGGGAGGCCAGGGCAGACGGATCACTTGAGCTCAGGAGTTTGAGACCAGCCTGGCCAACATGGTGAAACACCATCTCTACTAAAAAAATACAAAAATTAGCTCGACATGGTGGCACAGCCTGTAATCTCAGCTACTTGGGAGGCTGAGGAAGGAGAATTGCATGAATTCATGAGGCAGAGGTTGCAAAAGCCCAGATTATAACACTGAATTCCAGCCTGGGCAACATAGCGAGACTCCATCTCCAAAAAAAAAAAAAAAAGAAAGAAAACTTCACGAGTACTCATTTCATTTCTGAATGGTCGCATATAGAATATTAAATGGAAAATCATGAAGAATGGCTATTTTGTCTAGAATTTTCATCAAATATATTAGAGATGAAATTGTTATGATTTAGTCTATCTCAGCAATGGGATTTCTTATCATTCTCTAGAACAGGCAATCATCTAGAGCCAAATCATTTTCTCCATGGAAACCAGCACTTTCCCACTCACCCACAGCTCTTTTCAATTCTTTTCTGAAAAATTACACAACTGACAAGAGGTTGCAGAGCTGTGACTTCACAGAAGAGCCTTTTGAAATAGCCTTTCCCTTAGATAAGCCCTCTTAGAAATTTTCCACAGATGGTATAGAAAGCACAGGCCAGGCACGGCAGCTCAGGCCTATAATCCCAGCACTTTGGGAGGCTGAGTTGGGCGGATCACCTGAGGTCGGGAGTCAGAGACCAGCTTGACCAACACGGAGAAACCCTGTCGCTATCAAAAATACAAAAAATTAGCCGGGTGTGGTAGTGCATGCCTGTAATCCCAGCTACTCAGGAGGCTGAGGCAGGAGAATCACTTGAGCCCGGGAGGCAGAGGTTGCAGTGAGCCAAGAACGTGCCATTGCATGCCAGCCCGGGCAACAAGAGCAAAACTTCATCTCAAAAAATAAAAAATAAAAATAAAGAAAACGAAAGCCCAGGCATTTTAGATTACTTCCCCATTGGTATTTGCCCTTTTATCACTAAAATTAATTATCCAAATGTTGGTAGAGTCTGATCTCTCATCAGTCAGAGACTGTCAACTGCATATAGTTCATATTTAAATATTTGCTTATTAAATTGCTTTCTACAATTAAGAAGAATCTTTGGTCATTAAAAAAAAAGACCCGATGAAACCACAATTGAAGGTTATTCTAATGGGTTTGGTCTACTAAAATATATTGAAAAAGCATAAGAAGAATCCCATTAAGAAGGCTTAATTTACTATAATTAACTGATCTTAGGCATCAACAAATACACATAGTGACTACTTTTAGTTCTAGCATATAATGTTTCTTTTCATTCTATTTTTGCTGTCATCAATGTTGTCTGTTATCTTCATGCTTTAAAATGTATAAGCCTTTATTCAAACTTAGGTATTATCTCTAATCAATTCCCAATCTAATAAATACCATGAAAAAGACCAATGGTAATAATTCCAGTGTCTATGGATTTTATAATGATTGAGTTATTGCAGCATCAAGAGTAGTGCTATCACCTTGAAACAGAGTCAAAGCCACTATTTCATAAAACAATGAGCCTTAGATAATGACATCTCCCCGTCTAAGTTGATTTGAGTAGTCATACCGTATTCTTTCATGTGTTGATTCAGCAAAAATATAACAATTGCCAAACATGCGCCAGATATATTACACTCTGGGAGGTGTGTCTATGTGGGATTAGGATGAATTTGAGAATTTCCTTTCCAACCCATGAATCATTAATTTGGAATATGGAATTTAATTTGTACCAAACATCATTAATGAGTTAGTTACTTAAACATACTTCTTCAAATTTAATAAAGTATGGGGCTATATAATGTAATAGGTAAGAAAATGAGCTCTAAAAGCCTGTAGTTGAGATTCAAAGACCATCTCTACCCGTTACTAATTGGGTGGCCTTGGCAAGTTATTCTATGCCTCAGTTTTCTCACTGATAATATATTTTAAAATTCTGTTGTTACGAAACAAGATAACATGTAAAAAGCATTGAGTATAACTCCTGGCATATGGCCAGGTTTTATATATGTAAAAAGAAAGATTATGATAAAAGAAAACAAATTTTTGGCTGAGGTATTTATTGACATAATTGTTTAACTGGTTTCTTCAGACAGATAATAAAGTATTGGGAGCTTTATCTTTTTGTGATCCTGCCTTTATATCTCAGAACTTACTGTTTCTGCCTTCAGAAGTTTATGACTTTTGAAATTAGAATTTTTATAATAAAGTGCACATGCTGTAGATAGGGATCTATATGCTCACTCGGTTTGGAAAATCTTAGGGTACCAAAGTTTACTTAGCCTATGACTTGAAAGAGATCAGAACAATCTTCCCAGAAGAATAAATACAGTATTGCATTAATATAATTTAAATAAGATTATGTCTCTTCAACCTAATGGATTCAATTTACCACAATCATCCATCATAGAGATTTTAGGATGAGAGGATATTAAGAAAATACATGTAATTCTGAATAAACATATATGGAATTAATGTCTGTCCATGAGTGTGTGCCTGTGTGTGTGCATGCATGTGTGTGTGTATATAATTCCAGTATTAATACAAATATTATCTTCTTTAAAACCACCAATGCTGACTCCATCCAGCCTCTCTTCACGAAGTTTAATGGTATGGAATTGAGTCTTGCTCATATGTTGCACACCTAGGTGCTATTTCTATTATGGAGAACTCTAACTATATAATTTAGTTTAATTGTGCCTTCTTTTCCCCAAAGTTCATGTGTATTTATGTTGTCTGTTTGGCCTTGTTTATTTTGTTATCACAGATAAAACAGAAGTTAAAATCTGAATTAATGTGCTGATATGTTTTATGGTGATAAAATATAATTGCTTATATACATATGCAGGTATTTAGTCTATTGTGTGTGTGTGTGTGTGTGTGTGTGTGTGTGTGTGTGTGAACTTATGAGCCTGTGGACATTGTTCTGTGGTTATTTTTTGAAATATATAATTGAGTTGGACAGATATACAGGCTCACAGCTTATGATTCACTTAGCCCTTATATGTATTGCTCTTAGACATTAAAAATTTGTTTAGTGATATGACAATTTTTCTGTAAGTTCACACTCAACCTTCTGACCAGTGCTGCTTTCCTTATGGCTCCTCATAAGCTTAATGTGCCCCTGAGTACATTTCTTTTTCCAGATGATGTATTGTGTAGTAAATAAGCAAACAAGGTGAAAAAACTTGTTAATGTCCATTGTGTTTAGCTAGAATGGATATTAATAGAAGTCATTTTCCCCTGGCCTAAAATGAGTCTATGTCTTCTTCAGGAGAAACAAATTTATGTTACTTCTAAAATGTGGTTTTACCATGCTTCATTTAATTGAATGCAATATTAATATAGTATTTCAAAATGGCTAAAATAATGCCAACAATGTAAACCACTATTTTCTATCCAACTCATTTTCTTACTTTTTTATGCTACTTTGATTTACCTATTTTTGGCTTGATATTTTAACATGCATCCATGAACATCAGAAAATTTGTGGGTAGCCACAATCATCAATATGAGATTGAACAGCCTAGAAATTAAATACAAATAGATGTTGAGATTTTATGAAGTCTACTGTAAAAGCATTGCTGAAGTTTCCCTTTATTAAATGACCTTCATTCCAAATGGCTTATATTATTTCCCATACAGTGGACAGGCAATCATCTCTTTTCTAGTTTCATTTCCTTGAAGAGATGTTTTCTCCACCATTGTTCCTTCTTGGCTTTCCTCACCTTGTATTGATAAGGTAGTATATTTTCATTACCCTCACTGTCTTTTTTCATTTCCCTTAAAATTGAATTAAATATAGTCTGTTGTTCCAGACATGAAGTGTTGACCCAACTGAGTTATTTAAGCTAAAAGGAAGTACAAGATCATTATTATTCCAATAGAAGCCTTTTATGTTACAAGTTTGTCAAAGATGGAAAGTTCTTAAAAAGGAAATAATCTTTCTGTTCTTGTGACTTTGGAAAATGCACATAGTGCAACTGATAACCATTCTTATCCCTGGCCCCTATGTTTTCAGACCATCTTGCAGCTGATACTCAATTGATTTTAATATCAACTGTATAAGAAATTTAACATACATTTTTTCTCTTGTCTGAACCTTGCATTAAATGTTTTCTGCAATTGTACATATTGGAATTATTCAAAAAAAGTATTAAAATGTTGATGATACATAGGCTATTTTAGCACAGAAAGGATGGTTTTTACTTCTACATGTTACCAACATGATTCTCTACTCCAACTTTGGCAGCCAAATTGGTTACTAGTTTATAATTTGATTGTAAGTGAGTTGTAACATTCTTATCAGGTTTACATTTGCTATCTAGGAAATTGAGAGTTGGATCGGTGTTGATCAAAACTTTGATTTTCATTCTCTTTAAACCCACTAAAGCTGGGATAGGAAGAGGTGTATATTTGCAAAAAAAAAAAAAGGGGGGGGGGATAAAGAAGTGACTATTAACATGTGATAAGCAATTTGGCCACAATATTACATAGTACTTATTTTAGAAGTTTCAGAATTAAAAAAAATAAATTATAATAAAATACTATCTGCAAAGTGAATCCTGTAAGTTCAAATTTCTGTGACCTTTGACTTATTCACTGGAGTATTAGAAGCAGAGAGAACCAGCAATTGTCATTCCAGAAGTTAGAAAAAAATTGCCGTTAGATTTTACAGATATTAACTAAATTTCATTTATTTTTATGTAGTCATAAACAAAAAGTTTATTTTTAGTATAGTTTTAATGTGCATCCATAATTCTAAAAATATAAAATACTTAAAATTACAATAAAAAGAGAATGGAAAGTTTGACAATTATCAGATAAAAGCCACCTAAATGTTTAATTTATTTAATACTAACCCCCTTTTAATGAGTATTTTTGCTTAATTATGTTATAATTTGATTAAACATAAAATTAAACATAACATAATTAAGCAAAAATACACATTAAAAGGGGGTTAGTATTAAATAAATTAATGTGTGAACATTAAAGATGTTTCTGATTCCTGAATGCTTTACTTATCATAGCAAAAGCATTTCTCATGACATAAACTTAGAGAAAAGTTTATATTATTGGCTGCATTAATGCCTGGTCATTGCAGAACTACATTATTATTTGCTTCTTGGTTTTTTATTATGTTTGCCACCATAACACTAACTTGAAGATCATTTGTATAAACCTATTTCTTATAATATACTCCAGGTGTTTTCCTTAGGAAAGCCTCTAAAAGCGAAATTACTCTTTCAATGGTTAGGGCCAGATCTTGTAACTCCTAATTATTCTGAGTATAAAATGTATTAATTTGCAGATAATATATTAGAAAATATTTCATTACATTTATTTATTGTTATAAGAAACTTCAGGTCACTTTAACAACATATTTTTGCATTATAAATTGGCTATTTCTTATCTACGGTACTTAGTCTAAAGTAATCCTTGAGGATTACAAATCAGAATACTAGAAACTGTCTAATAACTGAGTGTTCATGAGTGAGTGAAATAAAAATTGAGTACAGGTGTTCCTAAGTGAACAATATACCTAAAGACCAGATATTTGGACATTTAGCTTGTTTTACTCTGTGTTTGCATATCTTCCCTTCTTCTGCCCCAGACACCTAAAAATGTCAAAATTCTATAGTATAAAAATCCTGCCTTACAACTTTGGTGCTTCACTGAATTATCTCTATAGATAGATATATATAGATATAGATATATACACACATATGTGTATATGTGTACACACCTATGCGTATGTGTATACATGACATATGTGTATGCATTACATATATACACATGTGGAATGTAGACATGTGTATACATCATATGTGTGTATATATATTTTTTCTTTCCAGAAATTTGCAATTAGATTTGTAAATTAACAAAATCATGTTAGTGAATTAATATAATATGCACAAATGAACTTTACAGATTCCAGAGGGTGTTTGTAAAATTAGTAATAATCATAACTCCAGAAAGGACTATTGCCTCTCACCAAAAAGAAAATCTAAATGGTATCATAGCTATTTACATAAGCTGCACAACGTAAAAGAAAAAAGTAATAGAAAGAAGATGCTCAGAGCACCTCTTAGAAAAGTGACAGTAGCTTTATATCCTCCTAATGAGGCTATATGCAACTCGTTTTCTAATTCCCCTGTTGAAGAAGTAGGCAACGTATTATCTCCTAGAGATTGTAATCCCTATGTATGTTCTTAACTTTATTTCCCTGGAAACTTAGCTGTGCCCTGAGCTATTTAAATGAATGTCTCCTGAGAAGCATAATTCAGGACATGTTTTTCAAGAAATTATGTAATTGTAAATATCTAGCTATTCAGAGAATTAAAGACTATCCTTCAAGAATATTATTATTATTTTTAGGGTTAGGTCTCATTTTTTTTGTTGTTTTTTTTTTTTGTTTTTTGTTTTTTTTTTTATTATACTTTAAGTTCTAGGGTACATGTGCATAACGTGCAGGTTTGTTACATATGCATACTTATGCCATGTTGGTGTGCTGCACCCATCAACTCGTCAGCACCCATCAATTCATCATTTATATCATGTATAACTCCCCAGTGCAATCCCTCCCTCCTCCCCCCTCCCCATGATAGGCCCCAGTGTGTGATGTTCCCCTTCCCGAGTCCAAGTGATCTCATTGTTCAGTTCCCACCTATGAGTGAGAACATGCGGTGTTTGGTTTTCTGTTCTTGTGATAGTTTGCTAAGAATGATGGTTTCCAGCTGCATCCATGTCCCTACAAAGGACGCAAACTCATCCTTTTTTATGGCTGCATAGTATTCCATGGTGTATATGTGCCACATTTTCTTAATCCAGTCTGTCACAGATGGACATTTGGGTTGATTCCAAGTCTTTGCTATTGTGAATAGTGCTGCAATAAACATACGTGTGCATGTGTCTTTGTAGTAGACTAATTTATAATCCTTTGGGTATATACCCAGTAGTGGGATGGCTGGGTCATATGGTACATCTAGTTCTAGATCCTTCAGGAATTGCCATACTGTTTTCCATCATGGTTGAACTAGTTTACAATCCCACCAACAGTGTAAAAGTGTTCCTATTTCTCCACGTCCTCTCCAACAACTGTTGTTTCCTGACTTCTTAATGATTGCCATTCTAACTGGTGTGAGATGGTATCTCATTGTGGTTTTGATTTGCATTTCTCTGATGGCGAGTGATGATGAACATTTTTTCATGTGTCTGTTGGCTGTATGAATGTCTTCTTTTGAGAAATGTCTGTTCATATCCTTTGCCCACTTTTTGATGGGGTTGTTTGTTTTTTTCTTGTAGATTTGTTTGAGTTCTTGGAAATAGGTAACAGTAGAAATGGGAAGGTCATCATAAAAAGTAATCACCTCTCCCAAGAAAGATAAAATAGAAGGTTTTTCTGTGTGTTTCTTGTAATTATATCTTTACTTAATGAATATTTGTTTAACACTTAAAGACTCAGTAATAAATGGTAGGGATTTAAAATTAAATAAAGCAGGGTTCATGCCCTTCAAGAGCTTAGGCCATACAGAGGACAGACAAGTGAATTATTGAGCATATTGAAGTGTGAATACTTCTTACATACTCTTGTGTAAGAAGAGTATGCAGAATCCTCTGAGAGCACAGATTAAGGGATATGGACACTTGCCTGTGGCTTAAGAAATAGTTTTTGAAGGCTATGCTCAGGTCAATTTTTAATAAAAGATGAAAGATGAAAAGGATGGGGAAGAGAGAATCACATTTCAAGTAAAAGAATTGCATGTATGATGCACAGACATAAAACATGAGAAGGAAGCTGGAGCAGTGGGCAGGTTCCAGATCTTGAATGGATATCATAAAAATTCTATGCTGAATAAAATCCTGAAGGAGTTTTAACATTATTTTAATGGAAATGATATGATCAGATTTGCAGCATTGTGGAAAATGGGCAACTTTTATGCCTGTTTGGCAAAGGATATGAGGATAAGATCACAGCCAGGCAAAATAAGAGATTCCTTATTTTGTTTGAAAAAATTACAGGGGCCTGAACTAAGTGGGTGGCAAGAATTCTAGAAAACAGACATGATAAGCTATCAAAGTTGTAGCATCAATAGAATTTGATGGCCATGAGATGGGGCAAGGTAGAGGACAGTGATGTCAAAAAACAAAAGTGGATGTGTCTTAGGTGACTTACTTGGTGGCTAATGATGTCATTTAAAAAACTGACAAATGTTAAAAGGCTAAAGTTTTTACTTAGTTTGTTTTAATTATTTCCATTTTAGCATGAATTATTTCATTTTAACATGAAAACAAAGATGTCTGACAGGCCACTGAAGATGGAGGTCTGGATTATATGAGAGATAGTTCTGTTGTTATTGATTAGCAAACACACAGTAGTTGAACACCGAATAAAGGTACTTTGAAGAAGTTATGAATTCAAAAGAGCAGAGGGCTGAGGACAAATTTTAAAAAAAAAAAAAAAGCAGAGACATTGAAAAAAATATATACATGTTAAATTTAAAAAAGGATTGGTAAAGGACATAAGGTAAGAGACACAAAGGTAAGGGAAAAGTAAGGTCCCACAAAAACTAAAGGAAGAGAAATATAAAGTAAAATCTAGAGAAGAAAAACTGAATGAATTAAAGAGTTAAGCAGTCACTTCTTTGTGATTAAGTTGATAGAATTGCCATGACCTAATCTGCAACAGTATCTTAATCTGTCTAAGGGAGTGAGGATGGAATGAGATCACTAAGAAGGGCCAGATGTTACTTTTGGATATTTTAACCTACCTGGATAGTCTTTACAATCTTTAGAAATGATAGCCAAAGGAAAGTAGTGTGTGTTATAACAAAAAAGTTGAAAAATATTTTATGTTTATGGATTGGAAGAAGCAATACAGTGAAAACATCCACACTGTCCAAAGCAATCTAGAGATTCAAATCAATCTCTCTATTTAAATACAAATGATTATTCACAGAAATAGAAAAAATAATTCTAACATTTACATGGGACCACAAAAAAACACAGAATAGCCAAAGCCACACTGAGCAAAAATAATAAAACTGGAAGAATTACATTATCTGACTTCAAATTATACTACGGAGCTACACTAAGCCAAACAGCATGATACTGGCATAAAAGCAGACTTACAGACTAATGGATCAGAATAGAGAACCCACACATAAATCCATACATCTACAGTGAACTCATTTTTTACAAAGGTGCCAAGAGCACACATTGGAGAAAGGACAATCTTCAGTAAAAAGGGCTGAAATAATTGGATATCCATATGCAAAATAATGACATTAGACACTACCTCTCGCCATAGACAAAAATAATATCAAAATGGATTAAATACTCAAATCTAAGAGCTCGAGCTATGAAACCACGACAAAAAAATGTTAGGGAAGATCTCCAGAACATTAGGCTGGGCAGAGGTTTTTTTGAGTAATACCCCACAAGCATAAGCAACCAAAGCAAAACTGGACAAATGGGATCACCTCAAGTTAAAAAGCTTCTGTACAGCAAAGAAAGCAACCAACAAAGTGAAGACACAGCCCATAGAATGGGAGAGAAATATTTGCAAACTATCCATCTGACAAGGGATTAACCAGAGCTCAAACAACTCAATAAGGAAGAAATCTAATATTCTCATTTAAAAATGGGCAAAAGTTCTGAATAGACATTTCCAAAAAGAAGATATACAAATGGCAAGCATGTGTATGAAATGGGCAAAAGTTCTGAATAGACGTTTCTAAAAAGGAGATATACAAATGGCAAGCATGTGTATGAAAAGGTGCTCAACATCATGCGATCATCAGAGAAATACAAATAAAAACCGATGAGATATCAATTTACCCCAGTTAAAATGGCTTATTTCCAAAAGACAGGCAATAACAAATGCTGGTGAAGATGTGGAGAAAAGGGCACCTTCTTGCACTGTTCATAGGAATGCAAATTAGTACAACCACTATTGAAAACAGTTTGGGGGTTTTTCAAGAAACTAAAATTAGAACTACCAATATGATGCAGCCACCCTACTGCTAGTTATACAGAAAGGAAATCAGTAATCTGGAAATCAAAGAAATATTTGCACTCCCATCTTTACTGCAGCACTATTTAGAATAGCCGAGATTTGGAATCAACCTGATTGTTCATCAAAAGATTCATGGATAATAAAAAATTGGTACATATAAACAATAGAGTACTCTTCAGCCACGAGAAAGAATGAGATCCGATGGTTTGCAACAACATGGATAAAACTGGAGATAATTATGTTAAATGAAATAAGCCAGGCACAGAAGGACAAACTTTGCATGTTCTCACTTATTTGTGGGAGCTAAAAATTTTTAAACAATTGAACTCATGGAGACAAAGAGTAGAATGATGGTTACCAGAGGCTGGGAAAGCTAGTGAAGATGGGAGAAAGAGATGGTTAATAGATACAAAAACATAATTAGATAGGATGAATAAAAACTAGTATTTGACAGCATAACAGGGTAACTACAGTTTCTTGTACATTTTAAAATAACTAAAAGTGTAATCAGATTGTAACACAAGAAAGGATAAATGCTTGAGGTGATGGATACCCCATTTACCCTGATGTAATTATTATGCATTCTATGTCTGTATCAAAATATCACATGTACCTCATGAATATGTACACCAACTATCCAGAAAAAAAATAAACTGTTTAATATTATATATATATGTATGTATGTTTGTGTGTGTGTGAATTTTCTGCCTGCGTGTGTATATGTGCATGCACATATATATGTGTGTGTGTATGTATATCTGTATACATAGTAGGTATATATGTATGCATGTCTATATATGTGTATACATCATAAGTGTATAAATTTATGGGATCCATTAGATATATATTATATATGCATGCACATACATACACACACAAGCAGGCAGAAAATTTACACTTTCTTTATTATACTTTAAGTTCTAGGGTACATGTGCACAACATGCAGGTTTGATACATGTGCCATGTTGGTTTGCTGCACCCATCAACTCATCATTTACATTAGATATTTCTCCTAATGCTATCCCTCCCCTAACCCCCACCCCACAATAGGACCTGTTGTGTGATGTTCCCTGCCCTGTGTCCAAGTGATCTCATTGTTCAGTTCCCACCTATGAGTGACAACATGTGGTGTTTGGTTTTCTGTCCTTGTGATAGTTTGCTGAGAATGATGGTTTCCAGCTTCATCCATGTCTCTGCAAAGGACATGAACTCATCCTTTTTTATGACTGCATAGTATTCCATGGTGTATACATGCCACATTTTCTTAATCCAATCTATCACTGATGGACATTTGGGTTGGTTCCAAGTCTTTGTTATTGAAAATTCTCACTTTCTATGTAAGAGAGACTTATAGGTAGCAGTACAATTGAAACACAGAGTTAAAGAACATTTTTATTAATTAATTTTATTAACATTTCTATTAATACAAGCACTCGATGTTTACTTGGAGATTGTGTTTTATCAGAAGTGATGAATGGAGGCTTGGGAAATGGAGTTTTGAGATGTGATACTTATCCTACCTGATTGCTAGCTCTTGGTACCATATTAGATATGTGGAATCATAGTACTTTACATGTTTTTCCTGAGTAAATTGTCATTGACTTTAATGTGGAACCTGAAACAGGTAATTGAATATTTCCATTTGTTATAGGTATAGTTACCCATTTAAATGAAGTCTTCTTTAGAAGATGAATACTACTATGATACTCTTTTGAAATGTCTTACAATGCTGCTAGTTGTAGTTTCTGTAATCAAAGCTCCAATGTATATATTTTTTTAAAAAAAAAAAGATGGATAAAGATAAAAAAATAGTAATCAATGTTTTACAATAGTGTAGCTTAACCAGTCAGAGTGACTATTATTTAAAAAAAAAAATCAAAAACAACAGATGCTGGTGAGGCTACAAAGAAAAGAGAATGCTTATACCTTTAGCAGGAATGTAAATTGGTTTAGCGACTGTGGAAAAGAGTTTGGAGGTTTCTCAAACAACTTAAAACAGAACTACCATTTGACCCAGCAATCCCATTACTGAGCACATAAAAAAATTGTTCAACTAAAATAAATCACTCAACCAAAAGGACACATGCACTCATATATTCATGACGGCACTATTCAAAATATCAAAGACATGGAATCAACCTAGGTTCCCATCAATAGTGGATTGAATAAAGAAAATGTGTATATATATACCATGGAATACTACACAGCCATAACAAAAAAAAAAAAATTGGCCAGGAATGGTTGCTCACACCTTTAATCCCAGCACTTTGGGAGGCTGAGGTGGGCAGATCACAAGATCAAAAGTTTGGGACTAGCCTGGCCAACATGGTGAAACTTTGTCTCTACTAAAAATACAAAAATTAGTTGGGTATGGTGGTAGGTGCCTGTAATCCCAGCTACTCGGAGGCTGGGTTGGGAGAATTGTTTGAATCCAGGAGGCAAAGGTTGCAGCGAGCCAAGATCACACCATTGCACTCCAGCCTGGGCAACAGGGCGAGATTGCATCCCAAAAAAATACGTAAATAAAAATAACAAATCTTGCCCTTTGCAGCAACATGGATGCAGCTGAAGGCCATTATCTTAAGTGAATTAGCACAGAAGAGAAAACCAAATACTGCCTGTTATCACTTATAAGTGGAAACTAAACATTGTATACTCGTGAACATAAAGATAACAACAATAGACGCTGGGGATGAAAGGAGGGAGAGGGGTAAGTGTTGAGAACTAACTATTGGATACTATTCTTACTACCGGGGCAATGGGATCAACCTACCCCAAACTTCAGGATCAGGCAATATAGCTGTATAACAAAACTGTATATATACCCCCTGAATCTAAAACAAAAATCAAAATTTCAGGACTCTTTCAATTAAACAATGTTATTTATTCTACTTATTCCTCAGACCCTAACATAGTTGATGATGCTGGAGGCATTTCAGCGTTGACACAGCTGGTATAATTTCTGTGAAAGTTTCAGTGAGTGAGTGAAATGTGAGGCTCCTTTGAAAAGCCATTCTCCCTTATTTTTTAAAAAAAGTTTATATCCTCTCAAAGGAAGACTTCTCAACCACCACCATTTTATGAGTAAAGATAAGTAAAATCACTTCATCCAAGTGTAAGTAACATGCATAAGAAAATTCTCATTATAAAAATTTTCTAGAACCTTTTCATTTAGTTCAATAACACTCAAAAGGCAATAGTGATAAACTTGAAAGTTGGCAATAGTGGAATATTCCTCCATATAACACCCAGACAATACTGAAGAAAACTGCTGCCATGTTTTCTAAGTTATTAACCTTTACAAGGATATATATATATTTATGCATAAATAAAAATGTTCTCCTTTAATGTGAACTTAAGTTGGAAATGTTAATCAAATAAATAAAGAAAGCTGCTCCATTTTATCCTTTGTACATTTGCCTTTAAGTTACATCCTGGAAAAATAATCGTAGAAAATATTTGAACCTCTTGTATTGATCATAACAATGGCATTCTATTATATGAAAACAGGTAAAGGTATTAGTTAAGGTAGATACCTTTTTCTTAGAAGCATGCTATATAATCCTGATGCTCTTAAAATCTATATCTGATTCCTTCATTAAAACTTCCCATTTTCACTATGCTTCTAGAAAACTTCTTTATCCAAAGTAATTCCAGTTTTTTTTTTTTAAGTTCTGGGATACATGTGCTGAACGTGCAGATTTGTTACACAGGTATACATGTGCCATGGTGGTTTGCTGCACCTATCAACCCACCATAGGTTATAGGCTCAGCTCGCATTAGGTATTTGTCCTGATGCTCTCCCTCCTCTTTCCCCTCACCCACCAATAGGCCCTGGTGTGTGATGTTCTCCTCCCTGTGTCCATGTGTTCTCACTGTTCAGCTCCCACTTATGAGTGAGAATATGTAGTGTTTGGTTTTCTGTTCCTGTGTTAGTTTGCTGAGGATGATGGTTTCCAGCTTCGTCCATGTCCCTGCAAAGGACATGAACTCATTCTTTTTTATGGCTGCATAGTATTACATGGTGTATATGTGCTACACTTTCTTTATCCAGTCTATCATTTATGGGCATTTGGGTTGGTTCCAAGTCTTTGCTATTGTAAAAAGTGCTGCAATAAACATTTATGTGCATATGTCCTTGTAATGGAATAATTTATAATCCTTTGGGTATATACCCAGTAATGGGATTGCTGGGTCAAATTGTATTTCTGGTTCTAGATCCTTGAAGAATCGCCACACTGTCTTCCACAATGGTTGAACTAATTTACACTCCCACCAACAGTATAAAAGTGATCCTATTTGTTCAGCATCCTTGCCAGCATCTGCTGTTTCTAGACTTTTTTAATGATTGCCATTCTAACTGGCGTGAGATGGTATCTCATTGTGGTTTTGATTTGCATTTCTCTAATAACCAGTGATGAGGTTTTATTGATATGTATGTTGACTGTGTAAATGTCTTCTTATGAGAAGCGTCTGTTTATTTCCTTCACCCACTTTTTGATGGGGTTGTTTATTTCTTGTAAATTTATTTTAAATTCCTTGTAGATTCTACAACCATCTGATCTTCAACAAACCTGACAAAAACAAGCAATGGGGAAATGATTCCCTATTTAATAAATGGTGCTGGGAACCTGGAGAGCCTCATGCAGAAAACTGAAATTGGACCCCTTCCTCACACTTTATACAAAAGTTAACTCAAGATGAATTAAAGACTGAAACATAAAACGTAAAACCATAAAAACCCTAGAAGAAAACCTAGGCAATACCATTCAGGGCCTAGACATGAGCAAAGACTTCATGACAAAAACACCAAAAGCAATCGCAACAAAAGCTAAAGCTGACAAATTGGATCTAATTAAACTAAAGAGCTTCTGCACAGCAAAAGAAACTAGCATCAGAGTGGATAGGCAACCTACAGAATGAGAGAAAAATTTTCCAATGTATCCATCTGATGAAGATCTAATATTCCAAATGCTTTTATCCATTCATTTATCTTCTATGTTAAAGCATTTACATAGAACTGGTTATGTAAGTTAACCCAATTCCCTCCCAAGAGCTAGATTTTCATAAATAATTTCAAAATGTTAACCTCCCCTAAAGAAAACCTCACTCAGATTTATCAAAATAGGATGGAGTACTTCTCATCATATATAGATCTAGCACATTTGTAGCTAAACTCTATGAACTCTCTCAGTTTATGTACTTACCTTGATTAAAATCTTCCCTTGTAAAAAATTCATCTCCAATCTTATTTTGATAGTCTTTTGTCCCATTCATGTTTACTCTTATGGTTAAACATGTGAGTTTGAGATAAGGCAGCCAGGGGATAACATTCAGTTTTGCCATTAACATTTTTATAGCATATGACTTGATTCTTTGAGGCTTAACTTATGCATGTGTATTAAAGGAACAATAATAATATTTACTACAGGGTATTCTTATAAGTATTGCATAACATAAATAATGTAAAATCGATACATTAGAATAGCACATTGAAAGAATTTAATGTGTTAACTATTCAATTCTCAATAATTTTACTATTCTGCTGTTTTTGCATCTCTTTAAGCAATGTAAAATGAAATCAGATAGAGCAAAATAAGCATGGTGTTTTAAGTTAAAAAGTCCTGAATTAGTGACTTGATTCATACCTTATTTGCTGTGTGACTTTAGATTAGTGTCCTAACCTCTTTAAATCACATAGTAGTGATTAAATGACATGATGTGTATATAGGAGCTGACATGAATTGTGTTCTTATCAAATGCCTGTTGAATAAATATATGAGTTATATGAATGATGTACATATCAGTATTGGTCTTAACAGTTTCAAAACAACCTTTATTAAATCATTTAACATAGGTTTATTTCTTACACATAAACAGTATACTATGGAAAGCACTAGGAATAACTTCAAATAGGCCTGGTAAGGACTATTATCTACCTATATGGTATGTAATATTAACCAGTTCAACCATATGCATGCTGTTGAATTGGTTAATAATTCTCTGGAAACAGTAACATGTGTCTTTGCTCAGGCCTAAATTATAATTCATGTACATCTGAGTGTGCCTAGAAAACTGATGGGGAAGGCCTTCTCAAAATCGATTCCCATAACCCCTTATCTTTTCCTCTAGAAACCTAACAAGACACCTGAAGCAATGATGGGTGTGACCACAAGAGCAAAAAGTCTAGAGTAAGACACTAAGAGAAAACAAGTTCAGCAATGAGTACACTTGCAAGGCAGACTCTGATATAAGCACTGGGGAAACAGAGACTTTGGAGCTAAGTGGCATGGCTGAAAAGGATCCATGGATCCAGTTTGAGGACCAGGATATAGTCACTGGGCAAAGATTTTCAGTGTCAGCTGAGAAGCAACAAATCTGAATTACCTAAGAGATAATGGGTGAGGCCATCTCAGTTATGTAATCTAGACATATTTATTTCTCTACACCAGGGTTCAATCTTGGTAAAAAGAAAACTTAATTTAGTGTTTACATATAAGTCACTCAACTACAATAGTCAAAACAATAATAGTTAATTCTAATGTTTACCAGATGAAATATGCCTTTCTATAATCAAGTTCTTATTACTTATTGGCTTCACAGGGGTTGGTCTTTAAATTAATTTTATAAAGTCATTAGAATATGCATTATGACTAAATACACATTAAATGCATTAATAAATTATTCCTCTTTTTAGACATATGGTTTCTCCAGTGGTTTCTATTATTTTCCAAAATCATGTAGTGATAAACTGATCCATAAATAAGAAGTGAAACAACACTTTTGATTGTACATGTGCTATTTTAAAACTCGATTATAAAAGTTAATGGTCCATAGACCCTTTTTTAAGTTCACAAAAGGTACTTATTTAACCCAGTCTTGGAATCTCTGACAATTACAAGCATGATGTTGTTATATTGGATTAAAATTCAATTAAACTACAAAGCTACATCTCTTCCTCCAGAAACTCTCAGAGAAACAAGAAACAATCCTTGAATATAAGTTATTTCCAGATTTGATTTTAAACAATATATTTGCAATAGAATTATGTAGAGAATATGATTGAAAATAATTGAGAAACAAAATTGAAATATTATAGTATTATTTCCAGAAACAGATAAGATGACTCACACATGCCCAATAACTTTTCAAATGAAAATAGATGGAAATCTCTTGCCACTTGACATTAAAATTTCAATAGCAAGTGTATCTGGCTATATTCCAAGCTGAGTAATTATATTTGGTCCACAGCATAGACATTTGATGCCTCAAAATACTTCAATCTAACTTTGAGGTGTATAAAAAACCTAGGTCCAGGACATTCTAGCAAACTTTCGGTTCTTGGAATTGGTTATCAAGCATGAAACTTAATAATTCCAGAAGTTCCTTTAGATATCTTGCTAATTCAGAATCAAGAGAAAGTATGGCTGAATTGTTTTCACTCACTCAATCAATTTTGGCATGTTCACTTGTTTTAATGAACAGTGTTGAAAAATAATTAATAGAATTGGGGGCTAACATTAAGAAATGGGATTTAGAAAAAAATAAACCTCTAAGAGGATGTGCCAAATTCTGCCTGAGTTGCTTTCATAGAGTGGCAGCCCATTAACAAGCTCCTTTGGAATATTCAGTGAGCAAGGAAAAGGCAGGCTCCTGGGTCTTTTTGTATTATTCTAAGTTCATTACATGTTTTGGAAGTATGAGAGAACAATGTAATTTGTGAGATGATGCCCTTTGCCCTCATATATGTGGGTTCTTGCACTAAGCCTCCACTGTGGAAGATAGTCTATGGAACTCTAGAAACATTAATGTGCTTGATCTCTTACAAGAGACAAGCACAGTAACATAAGCATCCAGATTCAGAAACTGTTGTATTATGAAAGGGCATTGTAAAATCAGGCTGAATTTAAAGCAGAGATTTTAAAATTAAGGACTGTTTCCATAAAAATGTAGTTTAGTTTTGAAGAGAGGTTTACAATTTATAGAACACTACGTATAGACGTTATCTTATTTAACCTTCAGAATAGCCCTAATAAAAAATAGATATTATATTTAATTTAAAGATAACGAAATTTAATCCCATAAAGACTGAGAGATTTTTTTTTTCTGTTTATTAGAATGGAAGGGCAGAGTTAGGAGTGACACACAGGTGTACTGAATTTGATTCCAGTTGAATGCCCCCTCTTTGAAACAGGCCTCCTTATGTGGTGTTATTCAACTGAATGTCTACTACTCATAAATGATTCACCATTGCAATAAACATTGCCATGTAATTGATACGAGTTAGAAGCTCAGGTAAAGTTATTCTAGCTTAAAGCGATTTTCTATTTTAATTTTTTTGATCAAATCTGCAAGGCTATTATGGGAAAACTAAAATTCCATTTGATTTGCAGAATTCCATTTAAAACAACTGGACTATTTTGTCATGCAAAGTGAACAGTAGTAAAAAGACATATTTGATGCAATCAAACCACATCTATAGATCTATAGATGAGGTTTTATTTTTTTTTTTATTGTTGTTGTTTTTGAGACAGAGTTTTGTTCTTGTTGCCCAGGCTGGAGTGCAATGGCACCATCTCGACTCACCGTAACCTCTGCCTCCCAGGTTCAAGCGATTCTCCTGCCTCGGCCTCCCTAGTAGCTGGGATTACAGGCATGTGCCACCTTTGTATTTTTCATAGAGATGGGGTTTCTCTATGTTGGTCAGGCTGGTCTCAAACTCCTGACCTCAAGTAATCCGCCCGCCTCGGCCTCCCAAAGTGTTGGGATTATAGGCATGAGCCACCATGCCCAGCCCTAGATGAGGTGATTTTAATCTTACAACTCTCTCTCTTTTTTGTTTTTTTAAGTATTTCTTTTTATATATTTAGAGGGCACAAGTACAGGTTTGTTATATGCATATACAGCATAGCAATGAAATCTAGACTTTTAGTGTACCCATCACCTGAATAGTGAACATTTTAGCCAATAGGGCTCTCTTTTTGAAATAAGAATAAAGTTAAGAATAGCAGTGAGTAACACTGAAGGAATCTTTTATATCAGGCATTATCCTAAGTGACTTACATCTATTACTTTTTTGAAAGCTTACAATATCCACATGAAGAAAAAACAATTATTTTCCCCTTTTACCATAAAACTGAGGCGCAGAGCCTAGACTAGAATAACTTCTTAAGGATTGCATAGCAGGCCAGGTTGGCTCCAGAATACATGGATTTAAGGAAGATACCATGCTACCTCCTACAAGAGTAGGATTATATAATGGAGAGGAACTGGAGTCACACAGAATCAAGTGGATTCCTGGCTCCATTGCTGCCCAGCTGTGTTACCTTGAACCAGATATTTACCTAATTTCTGCCGTGGTTTATTCTCTGTAAAATGGAGATGCTGGTAAAGCCTTTTCCCTAGGATCACTAGAAGGGTCAAGTGAGACGGTGTGAGTTAAGTCTACTTTCTTGCACATTAAGTAATGAACAAACGGTAATTGTAGAAGAACAGCATAAATAAATCGTACTTTAAAAATAATCTACCCTAAGCTCTTAATTTTAAAAGGAAGATGAGAAAACTAAATTCCAAAGGGCTAACTGGTTGATTTTATATCATTTTGTCAGTGTCAGAATGAAGAGTAGAAGCCAGGCCTCTCAATCCTTCTAGGGTTCTTTGAACCAAAAAGTAGTAAAGAATTTTATCTCATGTGTCATTTCTCCCATTAAAAAGAAATTATTCAATCTCCTGACCTCATGATCTGCCCACCTCGGCCTCCCAAAGTGCTCGGATTACAGGCGTGAGCCACCGTACCTGGGCAACATGGTGCAACCTGGTATCTACCAAAAATACAAAAAATTAGCCAGGCGTGGTGGCGGGTGCCTGTAGTCCCAGCTACTCGGGAGACTGAGGCAGGAAAATGGTGTGAACCCGGGAGGCGGAGCTTGCAGTGAGCCGAGATCGTGCCACTGTACTCCAGCCTGGGTGACAGAGTGGGACTCCGTGTGAAAAAAGAAAAGAAAAGAAGAAAGAAGGAAAGAAAGAAGAAAGGAAGGAAGGAAGGAAGGAAGGAAGGAAGGAAGGAAGGAAGGAAGGAAGGAAGGAAGGAAGGAAGGAAGGAGAAAGAAAAGAAACTATAATCATTTCCTCTGTCTAAGATGAGTCTACTGATGGTGACCATCATTGGAATATCTTTTTAGTCTTGTCTGTATGTCATAAGTATTTGCAAGTAAACTGTAAAAATGTTTCTTCTATCAAATATCGATAAATAAATTGCCTTGAAAAAAATAAGAAATAGCAAGCATAATCCCAAATTTTGTGTTTTTGAGGCAATAAATTCACAGAGGAATCATTTTTCTTGCTTCGCAGAGTTAGGATGTCTGCTTATTTATGTATTGACAGCAGCCGTGGCTTGAAGTAAATTCAAGAACTAAGAGGTCAGGAGATCCACAAAAATATTATAAAAAATAAAAACAAGCCCAAGCAAATGCAAAGCAAACTCTGAAAGCAAGAAAACCTTCAACTTTGGCTTACTTGTCCATCTGAAAAATTCCTAAGCCAATCACATGGAGCATTTTACCAAGACAATGAGCATACAAGATGTCAAACTGATCATGTTGTCTTAACTTATGGCTTTCAAATAAAGCAGTCCCTGATGCCAGAACTGCTACTGGTAGGGCAAGGATTGAAATGAACTTTGTCATATTTGATAGTTTTATATGGGTACCATAGTATTCAAAGAGAATTCAAGTTATCTAAAGGCAGGAGTCTTAAAAATCTTAAAAATCTTCTCATAGTTGCATAAAATTAACTAAAGAGATTTTTTTTAAAAGAAGAAAAGAGAAATAACATAGTTATTAATTGAATTGAAATATGGTTCCTAAGACTATTAACAGCAAACAGGGGTAAATGTATTTGTTCATTTGATATTGTAGGGTCACTACCTTTCAGCAGTAAAATCTACAGACAGACTAAAGAAAGGTACAAAGATAAGTGAAGATTAAATGCAATGATGATCCAGCTTTATGCAAAATGACAGCTGAATTCTCCCTGCACTCAGCCTATGATGGAGGTGTTTTAAGTTATCATTCTTTCATTTTTTTAATCTGAATAATAGATGCCACTTACAAAACGAGACTTGGCCATATACTTAATCTTTTTCAAGCTGACTCAGTTGTAAAGTAGCAGCAGCAGAAACTCTGAACTTATAGCCTGGAAAGAAGGAAATCACAGTTTAGCAGTCTAAGATACCAATACTGTTTTGATGAGGTTTTCTTTAATAGCATATTATTTGACACTCATGGTAGTATAACAAATTGACAAGTGGAAGAAATTTAGAAAACAGCCAAAGGAGATACTTTAGATTTTACTTGGGCAAATACAAAATAGGCAAAATTCTAACAGTGAACAGACTAACGATGCTCCCTTTATTTTTCTGATTATTAAGTATCTATACACTAAGCTGAATAAAAGATAGGAATACTTAACGAGGCATACAAAAAAAAAAGATAAAAGCTGGTGGGAAAGTGCAAATCAGATATAAAAACCAGTAATAACTGTGATCAATATGGTCCTATTTCTATCTCAACTTTTCTTTGTTTTCATCTGTCTTGCTATACTTTGGTTTATCCATTGAAATGCACCAATCTCTTCTAGAATACAGCATATTATACATTTAAAATAAGAAAACAAAAACACATATAATCAAATGGAAAAACACTGTTAATATGTGTTGGTGTTTCTTTAATGTAATTCAAAACCTTTTACAAAACATCTATTAGCATCTACTGGTAATACTTTCACTGATGTAAGTATATATGCAGACACATGTACATAAGTGTACAGCTCAATGACTTTTTATGAAATAGACATCTCTGTAACAGCACCAATATCAAGAAAAAAGACATTACCAGCATCATGAGAAGCAATTCTGTGCTGCCTTCCCATTTCTATCCTACCAAGGGTACCGGCTGTCCTGACTTCTATCAGAGTACATCAAGTTGGCCTGTTTTCATATATTATATACTATAATCAAAATATATGTATTCTTGTGACTTCTTTGGTTCAAATGTTTATTTACATCATTATATTTATACCATTCAGTATGTAAACTCATAATAATATTCATAAATACCTTACTATATAGGTAATTTGTCTATTTTAAAATTGGGTTATTTGTCTTTTGGGTTTTTGGAGATTTTTTTTTTTTTTTTTACTTCTTTGTATATTCTAGATATAATTTTCTAAAAAGCAGTAAAGAATTTTCTCATGTGTCATTTTTTTCCATTAAAAATATTTACAAATATTTTCTCCCATTATGTAAGTTGTCTTTTAACTCTTTCGATGGTATGCTTTGGACAAAAATTTTAAATTCTGATGGTGTTCATTTTATGTATTTTTATTTTATGTCTTTTTTGTTGTTGCTCACATTTTTGGAGTTATAGTTCAGAGCCTTTTGCTAAATCTAAGGACACAAACATTTACTCCTATATTTTCAAGTTTTATAATTTTAGTTCCTATATTTATGTCTTTGATCTATTTTGAGTTAATGTGTGTATATGGTGTGAGGTAAGGTCCAACTTCATTCCTTTGCATATGGCTATCCAGTTGTATCAGTACTATTTGTTGAAAATACTATTTTTTTTTCCTCTATTGAATTGTCTTGGCACAACTATCAAAAATTATTTGAATTGCTGTATGTACGGGTTTATATCTGGACTCAATTTTATTGCATTAATCTATATGTCTATTCTTCATCAATTATTACACTGTGTTGATTACCACTGCTTTGTAGTAAAATCAATAAGTTTAAGTCCTTCTAATTTATTCTTCTTTTTCAAGACTTTTTTTTACGATTCTGGTTTATTTGTAATTCCATATGAAATTTAGAATCATCTTATCAATTTGTACAAAGAAGTCATTTGGAATTCTGATGGGGATTATGCTGATTTTGTAGATCAATTTGGTGTGTATTATCTCAACAATGTTAAATTTTCAAATCTATGCACATAGATTATTTTCCATTTATTTAGATCTTCTTTAATGTATTTCAACAATGGCTTGTAAACTTCAGGGTATAAACCTTGCAATTCTTTTGTTATATTTATTTCAATGTTATTTTTAAATTACTATAGTAAATAGCACTTACACTACACAATTATACTATAATTATATAAATTATATATAAATTGTGTTTATCAGTTTAACAGCTATTTACTGGATCTTTTAGGATTTTCTATATACCAAGTTATGTTATCTGCAAACAGAACTTTTTTCTTTCTTTCCAATTCAGATACCTTATATTTACTTCTCTTGTCTATTTGCTCAAGCTAAAACCTCCTGTACAAATAGAAACATCGAGAGTGCACATTCTTGTCTTGTTCTTAATCTTAGGAGGAAAGTATCCAATCTCTCACCTTTAAATATAATGTTAGCTGTTGAATGTTAGCTATAGGCACCTTTTATGAGATTGAGGATGTTTCCTTCTGTCCCTAATCTATTCAGTGTGTATTATCATGAAAGGGTTGTAGATTTGTCAAATTCTGTATCTATTTAGATGATCATGTGAATGTTGTCTTTTATTCTATAGAGATAATGAATTATGTTAACTGATTGTCAAATGTTAAACCAATATTACATTCCTGGAATAAATAATAATTGGTCGTGATGTGCAATTATTATATGTTGCTGGTTTGGGTTTGTAGTATTTTGTTGAGTGTTTTTACATCTATATTCATAAAATGTATCAGTATTCTTACCTTGTGATATCTTTGTCTAGTTTTCATGTCAAGGTAACACTGGCTCCATATAATGAGTTAGGAAGTGCCTCCACTCATATATTTTGCAGGAGTTTGTGAAGAATCATTATTAATTTAAAATTAATTGAGAATCAATAATTTATGAAATAGAGTTTGGGAACTATTGTTTTTGAAAAGCTTCTCTCTAGATAGAATAAAAATACCAACATTTGTGTTTTTTATCTTGGGTTCCCTATTGATTTTTTTTAAACAGTTTTAGAAAGTAGTTTTGAAGACTAAAACTAGAATTACTTTTTGTTTTCAAGTTCAATTTTCCGGTGCCTAAAGATATAGAATGCTGAAGTATGCTAGAAACAATTCACTGATTGAGACTCAAGATAATTACTAGGTATGAACTCTGAAGTTAATTATACATCTTGATAGATTTTATTAGGTTGTTATTTTGCTGTGTGTGTGTGTGTGTGTGTGTGTGTGTGTGTGTGTGTTTTAAGGACACAAACCAAGGTTCTTTTTTTTTATATATATACTTTAAGTTCTAGGGTACATGTGCACAACGTGCAGGTTTGTTACATATGTATACTTGTGCCATGTTGGTGTGCTGCACCCATCAACTCGTCAGCACCCATCAACTCGTCATTTTCATCAGGTATAACTCCCAATGCAATCCCTCCCCCCTCCCCCTCCCCATAATAGGCCCCAGTGTGTGATGTTCCCCTTCCAACATCCGAGTGATCTCATTGTTCAATTCCCACCTATGAGTGAGAACATGTGGTGTTTGGTTTTCTGTTCTTGCGATAGTTTGCTGAGAATGATGGTTTCCAGCTGCATTCATGTCCCTACAAAGGACATGAACTCATCCTTTTTTTATGGCTGCATGGTATTCCATGGTGTATATGTGCCACATTTTCTTAATCCAGTCTGTCACTGATGGACATTTGGGTTGATTCCAAGTCTTTGCTATTGTGAATAGTGCCGCAATAAACATACGTGTGCATGTGTCTTTATAGCAGCATGATTTATAATCCTTTGGGTATATACCCAGTAATGGGATGGCTGGGTCATATGGTATTTCTAGTTCTAGATCCTTGAGGAATCACTATACTGTTTTCCACAATGTTCGAACCAGTTTACAATCCCACCAACAGTGTAAAAGTGTTCCTATCTCTCCACATCCTCTCCAGCACCTGTTGTTTCCTGACTTTTTAACGATTGCCATTCTAACTGGTGTGAGATGGTATCTCATTGTGGTTTTGATTTGCATTTCTCTGATGGCCAGTGATGACGAGCATTTTTTCATGTGCCTGTTGCTGTATGCATGTCTTCTTTTGAGAAATGTCTATTCATATCCTTTGCCCACTTTTTGATGGGGTTGCTTGTTTTTTTCTTGTAAATTTGTTTGAGTTCTTTGTAGGTTCTGGATATTAGCCCTTTGTCAGATGAGTAGATTGCAAAAATTTTCTCCCATTCTGTAGGTTGCCTGTTCACTCTGAGGGTAGTTTCTTTTGCTGTGCAGAAGCTCTTTAGTTAATTAGATCCCATTTGTCAATTATGGATTTTGTTGCCATTGCTTTTGGTGTTTTAGACGTGAAGTCCTTGCCTATGCCTATGTCTTGAATGGTATTACCTAGGTTTTCTTCTAGGGTTTTGATGGTTTTAGGTCTAACATTTAAGTCTCTAATCCATCTTGAATTAATTTTCACATAAGGAGTAAGGAAAGGATCCAGTTTCAGCTTTCTACTTATGGCTAGCCAGTTTTCCCAGCACCATTTATTAAATAGGGAATCCTTTCCCCATTTCTTGTTTTTCTCAGGTTTGTCAAAGATCAGATGGCTATAGATGTGTGGTATTATTTCTGAGGGCTCTGTTCTGTTCCATTGGTCTATATCTCTGTTTTGGTACAAGTACCATGCTATTTTGGTTACTGTAGCCTTGTAGTACAGTTTGAAGTCAGGTAGCCTGATGCCTCCAGCTTTGTTCTTTTCACTTAGGATTGTCTTGGCAATACGGGGTCTTTTTTGGTTCCATATGAACTTTAAAGCAGTTTTTTTCCAATTCTGTGAAGAAAGTCATTGGTAGCTTAATGGGGATGGCATTGAATCTATAGATTACCTTGGACAGTATGACCATTTTCATGATATTGATTCTTCCTATCCATGAGCATGGTATGTTTTTCCATTTGTTTGTGTCCTCTTTTATTTCACTGAGCAGTGGTTTGTAGTTCTCCTTGAAGAGGTCCTTTACATCCCTTGTAAGTTGGATTCCTAGGTATTTTATTCTCTTTGAAGCAATTGTGAATGGAAGTTCATTCATGATTTGGCTCTCTGTTTGTTACTGGTGTATAAAAATGCTTGTGATTTCTGCACACTGATTTTGTATCCTGAGACTTTGCTGAAGTTGCTTGTCAGCTTAAGGAGATTTTGGGCTGAGATGATGAGGGTTTTCTAAATATACAATCATGTCATCTGCAAACAGGGACAATTTGACTTCTTCTTTTCCTAACTGAATACCCTTGATTTCTTTCTCTTGCCTCATTGCCCTAGCCAGAACTTCCAATACTATGTTGAATAGGAGTGGTGAGAGAGGGCATCCCTGTCTTGTGCCAGTTTTCAAAGGGAATGCTTCCAGTTTTTGCCCATTCAGTATGATATTGGCTGTGGATTTGTCCTAAATAGCTCTTATTATTTTGAGATACGTTCCATCAATACCAAATTTATTGAGAGTTTTTAGCATGAAGGGCTGTTGAATTTTGTCAAAAGCCTTTTCTGCATCTATTGAGATAATCATGTGGTTTTTGTCTTTGGTTCTGTTTATATACTGGATTACATTTATTGATTTGCATATGTTGAACCATCCTTGTATCCTAGGGATGAAGCCCACTTGATCATGGTGGATAAGCTTTTTGATGTGCTGCTGGATACGGTTTACCAGTATTTTATTGAGGATTTTTGCATCGATGTTCATCAGGGATATTGGTCTAAAATTCTCTTTTCTTGTTGTGTCTCTGCCAGGCTTGGTATCAGGATGATGTTGGCCTCATAAAATGAGTTAGGGAGGATTCTTTCTTTTTCTATTGATTGGAATAGTTTCAGAAGGAATGATACCAGCTCCTCCTTGTACCTCCAGTAGAATTCGGCTGTGAATCCATCTGGTCCTGTACTTTTTTTGGTTGGTAGGCTATTAATTATTGCCTCAATTTCAGAGACTGCTATTGGTCTATTCAGGGATTCAACTTCTTCCTGGTTTAGTCTTGGGAGAGTGTAAGTGTCCAGGAAGTTATCCATTTCTTCAAGTTTTCTAGTTGATTTGCGTAGAGGTGTTTATAGTATTCTCTGATGGTAGTTTGTATTTCTGTGGGGTTGGTGGTGATATCCCCTTTATCATTTTTTATTGCATCTATTTGATTCTTCTCTCTTTTCTTCTTTATTAGTCTTGCTAGCGGTCTATCAAGCAGAGGCTGCAGAAGATAGAATATTTCTGAACAGTGAGTGTTGCTGTCTGATTCTTGCTCTGGAAGCTTCGTCTTAGGGGTGTACCCAGCCGTGTGAGGTGTCACGTGTCAGTCTGCACCTAGTGGGAGATGTCCCCCAGTTAGGCTACTCAGGGGTCAGGGACCCACTTGAGCAGGCAGACTGTCCGTTCTCAGATCTCAGTCTCCATGCTGGGAGATCCACTGCTCTCTTCAAAGCTGTCAGACAGGGTCATTAACATCTGCAGAGGTTTCTGCTTTTTTTTTTTTTTTTTTTTTTTTTTTTTTTTTTTTTTTTGCTATGCCCTGTCCCCAGAGGTGGAGTCTACAGAGACAGGCAGGCCTCCTTGAGCTGCTGTGTGCTCCACCCAGTTCGAGCTTCCCAGAGGCTTTGTTTCCCTACTTAAGCCTCAGCAATGGCGGGCGCCCCTCCCCCAGTCTCGCTGCTGCCTTGCAGTTAGATCTCAGACTGCTGTGCTAGCAATGAGGGATGCTCCATGGGCGTGGGACCCTCTGGGCCAGGTGTGGGATATAATCTCCTGGTGTGCCGTTTGCTAAGACCCTTGGTAAAGCGCAATATTAGGGTGAGAGTTACCTGATTTTCCAGGTGTTATGTGTCTCAGTTTCTAAAGGGATTCCCTTCCCCCTTGCGCTTCCCAGGTGAGGCGATGCCTCGCCCTGCTTCAGCTCTTGCTGGTCGGGCTGCACTAGCTGACCAGCACTGATTGTCCGGCACTCCCCAGTGAGATGAACCCGGTACCTCAGTTGAAAATGCAGAAATCACCCATCTTTTGTGTTGCTCGCGCTGGGAGCTGGAAGCTGGAGCTGTTCCTATTCGGCCATCTTGCTGGCACCTCCCCCACCAAGGTTCTAATGAATGGGTCAGACTGTCGTCTAGAAAGAGATAACCAGAAACACCAGTAAAACAAGTTGGACTTATTGGGCATTACAGGGAAGGAGAACATACATCATGGCGGATTATGGGGTGTGTCAGTAAGAGGGTATCCGAAAGGACTTATTACAAGATTCTGTCTTTTGTTAGGTGATTTGGGGGAGGGTTCAAACAAATAAGACTTTTGTCTGCATCAAATGTTATCAGGAACTGTACATAATTTTAAGATCCATAATTTTTAAATCTTATTGGAAGAAGAGAAGATTAGAGCAACTTTAAAGCTGTAATTCATAAATAGATACCAGTCACTCATTTTAGTTGGAAAGGGAGGATGTTTGATATTTTAGGGTTTGTATAGTAATGTGGTTTTTCTCTTTACTTCGTCAACATCATGAATTGTTGTTGGTTTTTGCCCCACTTCATCATATCACAGAGTGACCTTGTCTGAAACAGAGATTCTGTGAAATTTTTCATGTTTAAAAGGGGCACACCACGTCCTACTGAAGGTGCTGGCACAGCTTTTTTTTTTTTTTTTTTTTTTTTTTTGAGACGGAGTCTCGCTCTGTCACCCAGGCTGGAGTGCTGTGGCCGAATCTCAGCTCACTGCAAGCTCCGCCTCCCGGGTTCACGCCATTCTCCTGCCTCAGCCTCCGGAGTAGCTGGGACCACAGGCACTGCCACCTCACCCGGCTAGTTTTTTTTTTGTAGTTTTTAGTAGAGACGGGGTTTCACCATGTTAGCCAGGATGGTCTCGATATCCTGACCTCGCGATCCGCCCGTCTCGGCCTCCCAAAGTGCTAGGATTACAGGCTTGAGCCACCGCGCCGAGCCTACAGCTCTTAAAAATACCAAGAAAGACCTAACTGTAAAGGTCAAGCAAGTGGATTTTATCAGATGATTTTCCCTTTCTCATGGATGAACTATATAAAAAATGGCATATTTGATATAAAATCTATAGATAGAGGGTAATTAAAATGGAGACAAAGAACCATGATACTGTAATTAAACTTCAAATGTTACATTCTGTACATCAAAACAAACAAACTCTATGTGACTGTTTTTCCCTTGCAATTGTCCAAAATAAAATATATTTAAAGCACCATAGAATCCAGCAGGAGAGGTTGGGGAAAAAAATGTATAATAAAACTCTGACTAAATCTCATGTTTGCACAATCAATACTATAAAAAATGTGGTCTAATGATTACAACCCCATATGACAAATAATTTGTCACTGAAAAAGCAATAGCTTTCTAATAATGTGACAAATATTATTTCCAAATTTCAAAGTCAGCAGTAAAGTTTGAGGACCTCTATTTATATTCAGATCTTTCACTAGGTTCTACATTATCAATTTATCCAGTTTCATGTTAACCTCAGAGATTTAAAGGACACTCTTCAGAGTAAATCAGCTGTGTGTCCTTCAGAGCAGTGAATTCAACTTAAATGCACACTCATGGGAAGATCCACTTTTATAACAGAGCCTGTGTTTTATAATTTGCATGTTCCTTTACTCACAAAGAATCACTTTTTTAAAGGTATTTTATGATTTCTGTTCATATTATACTATTGAAATAACCAGGCATTGGCATCACTGATTAATTGGAAATAGAATAAATTCATTGAGGCTCCTTGTGCTGTTTCTGAATTTTACTATATCTGTAAAAATTGTCAGTAAATTTTAAAATTTCTTTTACCTATTATTTTCAGTTATTAATGTAAACTAGTGTTATTAAGACTTTTAGATTTATTTGGCATACAAAAAAAAAGTTATCTAATGCAACTTTAACCAGAGCAAAAAAGACCAGATTATTCTGACATCATTTCAAAAACATGGATCTAACTGATAAAACACATTGATCAATAACCTCTGTGTAGAATTCCTCCATCCAGTGGACCTGAACAGCCAAGTCTAAAATGAGGACAATTGGGGCAAAATATATCATGAAGTTCTTGGTGAGCAGGATTCATATGAAAAAGGATGAAGCTCGGAAGGAAGCAGATTACTCATTCTCTTCTCCATGTTAAATCTGATTTCTGAAATGACTATAATCAACCAAGTATCTAAGACCCATCGCAGAATCCTAAAACAGAGATGATCCTAAAACTGAGTCTGGGTAGAGGATTTTTTTGTTTTGTTTTGTTTTTGTTTGTTTGTTTGTTTGAGACAGAGTCTCACTCTATCGCCTAGGCTGGAGTGCAGTGGCACGATCTCAGCTCACTGCAAGCTCCCCGTCCCAGGTTCACGCCATTCTCCTGCCTCAGCCTCCCCAGTAGTTGGAACTACAGGCACCCGCCACCACGCACCACTGATTTTTTTGTGTATGTAGAGACAGGGTTTCACTGGGTTAGCCAGGATGGTTTCGATCTCCTGACCTCGTGATCTGCCTGCCTCGGCTTCCCAAAATGCTGGGATTACAGGCGTGAGCCACCGCGCCCGGCCTGGGTAGATTTTTTGCATGCATTAAAGTTCTCATGATTTCAGATTTAGATCTCAAATTACAATCTTATTCACACACATGAGCTTAGGTAGGTAAGGTAACTGAGTGGCTTTATATAAAGATGATATGAAGTGGTAGGGCTGTTGTGAACATTCTCTCTCTAATGAAATTTACCTTCACGAGTTTCTTAAATTCTGGACTAGACAAATTATGTGGATATAATTCAACTCATGGAAGAATAGTTTACCACCCATGTTTAGACAAACCACTGGACACTAAAATGCACTATGAAAAACTACGATTACAAATTTATAAAGTTTAGCATAGGCACAGCAATTGGAAAGTCAACTATGCTTACTTCAATTGTGTTCACATTGTTTTATAGCCTTCCCTTTGTCAGTCCCTGAACATTTTCCAAGATACCTTTCTACCTAGCTTAAGCTATTAAACCTTGAGTCTGCCTTTTCAACACTGGACTAGGGGAACATTCCAATCAAAAAGCAATCCAAGAGCACTTCTGTTAAATTTTGCTTTTAAATGTAATCTGCTGGGAAAATTTTGAATGTTTTAGATAAAACTTATGATCTAATGTTTTACAGGAACACTAAACTTCAATTTTTAGGATGAGATTATATCTCTGAGGATTCTACTCTGCTCCATAGAATATATAATATGTATTATATCATATATATAATATATATGGCAACATATTTGAACTAACGTTATTGAGCCAATATCACACAGTATGTATAACTATATTTTGTTATATTTCTTAATTCCATTTTAGCAAATACCTCTGCTTTCCTCCTGATTATTTAAGATCAGCTTATTCATGAATTATTCTTCCATAGAAGTTGTAAAGGTTTTAAAGCTTATCTAAATATAAAATTTGAAATGCCATTGGATTGCATCAAAGTTATAGTTTAAGAACAACTGATTCACTCATAATAGTAAACCATCCCTTCTAAAACCATGAAATGTCTCTTAAAAATTAAAATCTTGTATACCCTTAATTTTATAGCTTTTCACCTGTAGTGTGTGCATGATAAGCTGTTACTATATGAGTTAAAGTTTAGGTGCTGGTGTGATGGTGTCCTGCTTTCTACATGGTGTCAAAAACTGTGCAGGGTCTGAGATTCTTACCTGACATGCAAGCTAATAAGTTAGCCTATCACAGTTTCTTGGACGCTGGCGGAAGATACATGACTTGGTTCAGAGACAAAAGGACAATTCATTACACACAGTGATAACATTAGCCAGAACATCCGTTTTTGCACTCATTCTTTGAAGTCCAATTTCTATGAGGAAATGTGAAGAAGGCTAGATGATGCCTGCACATGCAGTGGGGGAGGAGGGGGGCTTTTAGGAGCTAAAACCTCGACTTAGAGAGCTCAAACTTTTTATAATGGAAAACTGACAAATCTTTTCTTACTCTGGACACCAACATCCTCAATAAGTACATGAAAGTGCTGTAGGCAATCATATCCCTTCAGTTGGTTAGTTGTTTAGAAAAAGTGTAGAGAAATGCTATTGCCTTTTTTTTTTTTTTTTATTATACTTTAAGTTCTAGGGTACATGTGCATAACGTGCAGGTTTGTTACATATGTATACTTATGCCATGTTGGTGTGCTGCACCCATCAACTCGTCAGCACCCATCAATTCATCATTTATATCATGTATAACATCACGCACTGGGGCCTATCATGGGGAGGGGGGAGGGGGGAGGAGGGAGGGATTGCATTGGGGAGCTATTGCCTTTTATAGGCATATCTTGGGTCCAGGCAACTCATAGGGTTCTCATTAATTCTTTTTGTTTGTATGTTTATTCTATTGCTTTGTTTTCCTTAGGTAGATAAATAAATATCTGCATATAATGAGATTTATATATTTTCATTTCTAATCCTTGTACTTCTTAATTATTCTTTTTGTCTTTGGTACCAATAGTAAAAGAAGTATGTCTGAAGTTTCCTTGTTAAGTATACTTAAGTATACTGTTTACTCTTGGTTTTAGTGTACAATTTTTATCAAGTTAAGGAAGTTTTCTTCTAGTCTTCATTTATTAAGAGTTTTTTTTTTTTAAGATAACTAAAAAATATTTTTATAGAGATAGCAAAAATATTTTTTATTTTAATGGGCTGACTGTCATTGATAAATTTTTCTTATACTGAATCATTCTTATATTTACATCCAATCTTATGATTATAACACAAAACTTGAAATTTGGTAAGCTTATGTATTATTTTAAGATTTAATGCCGGCCAGTCACGGTGGCTCATGCCTGTAATCCCAGCACTTTGGGAAGCTGAGGCAAGCGGATCACGTGAGGTTGGGAGTTTGAGACCAGCTTTACCAATAGGGAGAAACTCTGTCTCTTCTAAAAATACAAAAATTAGCCGGGCATGGTGGCACATGCCTGTAATCCCAGCTACTCGGAAGGCTGAGGCAGAAGAATCGCTTGAACCTGTGAGGCAGAGGTTGCGGTGAGCCAAGATTGTGCCACTGCACTCCAGCCTGGGCAACAAGAGTGAAACTCCATCTCAAAAATAACAAAAAAAAAAAAAAAAAAGAAAAAGAAAAGAAAAGAAAAGATTTAATGCTATCTGTATATATTTTAATATCTAATGATATATATTTAAATATTTAATGTTACACATATATTCCTAAGTGTGTGTGTGTGTGCTCCTATGTAAAATAAGCCTATACTTTTCTTACATTGTCATCATCTTTATCATACTCAAAAACATACTAGCTTCATAAAAGTAACTAGGCATCCTTGTCTTTTATTGCATTTTGTCAACTTGTATAAAATAGGAATTTAATATTATTTGAAAATTTGTGTCAACTATCTTCAAAATCTTTTGTCCCCAGCTTTTGCTTTGTTACTAAATCATGTCTATTATTTTAATTTTGTTTAAAACTTATATTTATTGAGGAAACATTGGCATTATCTATTTTTAGGAAATTACAATTTTTCTCTAGATTTTCAAATTTGTTTATTTGTATGGGAACCCATATATGACAATGGGAGAGTCGAAAGTAATGGGAAAAGAAAGAATTCGTTTATAGGCATAGATAAACTCTTCAAGGAAGAAAATAAAAGTGGATGCCTACTTAACAGCACATTCAAAAGTAGCTTGATGAATTAAAGATCTAAATGTGAAAGATAAACTATAATAGGAGAAAAAGAAATCAAATATCTTATATATAGGCAGAAAGCTGCTTGAAAAACAAAACTTCAAAATCAAAGACAAAAAATTAATGAATGCAATTACACTGAAAATACAGACTGCTTGTCAATAAAAGTCACAGAAAACAATGTAGATACGGGTGGCTGACAGAGTGGGAGAAGGTATATAAAGGAGATAAAGGTTTAATATGTGAAAAACAAGACACACATCCCAATATAAAGATAAACAAAGGGAAACTTCCAAAAACCTACAGCAAACATAAAGTGTACTGTGAAAATTTAGAAGCATCCTCTTTTTAAAATGAGAGACAAGCAACGATGCCCCAAGGTTCTGTTTGGGATAGTAGGCATACAACATAGAAACCAACAGACTAAAATCCCGGTCCCCATGGGGCTTTTGTCACAGTGGAACTTTTGAGATAATCTCATCCCTTGAATCTGTAAGTATTGTTTTTGTATGTTTGTTTAGGCTGGATGTGGTGGCTTATTCCTGTAATAGCAGCATTCTGGGAGGCCAAGGAAGAAGAATCATTTGAGGCCAGGAGCTACCAGCCTGGACAGCATAGCAAGACTCTGTCTCTATAAACAATAATAACAATAATAATAATAATAATTAGCCAGATGTGGTGGTGTGCTCCTTTGGTCCCAGCTACTTGGGAGGCTGAAGTGGGAGGATTGCTTGAGTCTAGGAATTTGAGGCTGCAGTGGGCAATGATCACACCACTGCATTCCAGCCTGGATGATAGCAAGACTCTGCGTCTAAATAAATACAAAGTTTGTTTAGATTAAATACTGCTTAAAACCGTAAAATATCCTTTTTTCTAGAAAGCTTCAGGGAGTTTTTTATTCAAAAATTAATCATGATTCTAATAAACTGTCATACAAGAAAATAATTAAACAAGCACACATGATGGAACCAATAGGTAAAGAATTCACTTAACTTATATTTAATACCTAGAGACTTGAAAGTAGAGTAATATTATGGAATTTATTGTAACTATTTTCTTTTTCTTTACTATTATTTTAGGTTCAGGGGTACATGTGCATGTTCTTATATAGGTAAATTGCATGTTGCAGTAATTTGGTGTACAGATTATTTGTCACCCACGCTCTCATCCTACCCTTCACCCTCAAGTAGGCCTTGATGTGTATTGTTCCCTTCTTTGTGTTCATATGTACTCATTGTTTAGCTCCCACTTATAAGTAAGAACATACAGTATTTGTTTTTCTGTTCCTGCGTTAGTTTGTGTACAATAACAGCCTCCACCTTCATACATGTTCCCACGAAGGACATGATCTCATTTTTTATGGCTGCATAGTACTCCACGGTGTATATGTACCACGTTATTTTATTTTTCCAGTGTACTATTGATAGACATTCAGGTTAATTCCATGGTTTTGTTATTGTGAATACTGCTGTGATGAATGTACACATACATGTGACTTCATGGTAGAATGATTTATATTTCTCTATGATGGGATTGCTGGGTCATATGGTAATTCTGTTTTAGTTTTTTCAGAAATCCTTAAACTGCTTTCCAAAGTGACTGAACTAATTTACATTTCAATCAGCAGTGTATAAGCATTCCTTTTTTTTCACAATCTCTCCAGCATCTGTTCTTTTTTTACTTTTTAGTAATAGCCATTGTGACTAGTGTGAGATGGTATCTGTTTGTGGTTTTGATTTGCATTTCTCCAGTGATTGGTGATGTTGAGCTTCTCTTTTCATATGCTTGTTGGCCACTTGTATGTCTTCTTTTGAAAAGTGTCTGTTCATGTCCTTGCTCACTTTTTAAGGGGGTTGTTTTTGCTTGTAGATTCAAGTTCTTTATAGATCCATCCTGTGTATTAGACGTTTGTTAGATGCATAGTTTGAAAATATTTTTTCCCATTCTGTAGGTTGTCTGTTTCCTCTCTTAATAGTTACTTTTATGGTGCAGAAGCTCTTTAATTAGGTCCCATCTGTCAATTTTTTGTTTTTGTTGCATTCGCTTTTGGCATCTTCATCATGAAATGTTTGCCAGGTCCTGTGTCCAGAATGTCCTAGTTTATCATCTAGGGTTTTTATAGTTTAGGCTTTACATTTAAGTCTTAAATCCATCTTGAGTTGATTTTTGTATATGACGTAAGAAACAATTATAATTTCAGTCTTTTTATCATTAATTTACGACTGCCTTATTAATTTTGAGTTTTAGACTTGTAAGAATGAAGATGAGGCCGAAGTAAAAAAAAAATTAAAAAGGAATGAGTCATCAAAAATTGTGACTTCATAGACTAATTAATGTGGCATATCACTTTTAGTATGTTTATAACAAGCTAAGGTACAAATATTCTGTTATTGTGGGGAAAACATTGTTTTGAGCTTTGTTTGGTTTTAGGTTAGTTTTGATCTTCAAAAAAGCAAGACTGACTCTATTGATTAATTGAATCATTGTTAACAGTTGGTGTTTATGTTGTCTATTTATGGAAAGAAAATAATGTATTCTACTTAAGAGAAAATAATCCAGTAGGTTTCTGATTCGATTGCTTAGATATTTTTGACAAGTCTTCCTGGAAATCTGATTTTTATTATATACTAAATTTTGAAGAAATCTCAAGTCTAATTAGTGGTAAGTCCCAATAACTTAAACTAAATGCAGACCTTCTGATTTAGGATTCCCAATGTTCATGCTAGTTTTGTACCACAATCTTACACAGATTCATCTGCCTGTTTTTTAGTGGAAGATTTCTGGTATATTTTTTCCTTAACTTTTTCTGTACATCTATTTCTTTGTAGTTCATTGAAATGGTTGACAATGATTTCTCCTACCATGGTTACAAAATACTAGGAAGTAATGTGAACATAGATTATACGAAGAGCTACTATATATCAAATTGTCACTAAAAGATCAATTGTAAAATGGAATCTAGAGAAACAGGGTGCAATTTTAAACCCAGAATAAATATCAGAAATTCATTGTATCAAGATTTGAAAACTAGTTGATATGTTTTGTAAGTTCTGCTATTTAATACACAGCAGAGAAATTTGAATGATTAAGGACTCAGATACCGCCACTTTCTAGACTCAATAAGGGGACATTAACAAACAAGGTCAAGCTGAGGTGTGGTGATAGTTTTCTGGTAGCCCAAAATAGATTATTTTACCATTCTATGCAGAAATGGAGAATTCTAATTGGGAAGAGAGGGTGTGGAAGTGAGACACTGTACAAAACATGACAAACTGAAAAAAAGACTTCTCCTCTCCCCCTTACATTCATCTGCTTCCTATTGGAGATGATTTTATATAATTACTTTAGTCAAAATTGATAGACCCAAGGGACTAGACCTAGTTTTTCCCTAGAAAAATATTTTTTTCTTTAGGATTGTGGACTCAGAAGTTTAAAAGATCCAAAGTTGTCTCAGGTGATAGAACCTGGCTATTGAATCTGTAAGTTCGGGCCTATTAGAGGCTATGTGGAGAAAGTAGGTCTGTATTGACAGAGCAATAACGCCAACAGGCATGGTAGAAAAGATTTTCCTCCCTGGGAGCAGTTCTCTTGGCAAAAGGAGCATAGATCAACTTCCGCTCTTAGAGAACAGAAGTTATACTGTTCCTCTACTGGTACCCAAAATTACCAATGAAAAAAGCCACTAATGAGTCATATCCTTTGCCATTAAGCCAACAGGAGTGCCTCTGAATATACCTTTAGTTTAATAAAGATAAAATATTATCCCTTTCCTCCACTATCTCCTCCACCAAAGGTTTTTGAACAATTCAGGATAAGCTAATGTACAAGAATAAAGGTAGAAGGTCTCAGATGGTCCTTCTCTTTTTTGTTGAAGCAATATTGCTATTACTGGAATTAGAGTCAGCAGGGAGTAGTGCTGATTTGGAGCTAAAAATCATCATCCTGTACTGGGTAATCAGCGGGTATTGGATGAAGTCACAGTCCTGAACTGTTTTGCTGGCTGGAAGTGCTGTCAGCAAAAGAAATACAGGACAGCCTAGTTACAAATTGCACTTTATATAATAAACAGATAAAGAAAATTCTTATTAGGAGACTTCAAAAATGGCTGTTTTTTTCCAATACAGTTCTCAAAGACACTTAGAAGCCATTCTGACAATCAAAAAGATGGTATAGAAATGAACCCAATGCTTGATTAAGGTTTCAAATTAAACCGTATCAAATCTAGTGAGTACTTTGATTAAAAGAGTATGATAATAAAAAGAAGGGACAGTTGGGATGACTTTCCTAGATTAAAATCCAGGAAATAAACGATTGGTAGGAAGAAAAATAACTTCTTACCAGGCAATTTTATCCCTATATACGGAACTGCATTTGGCATTTCCATCTAAATTCCCACTGTATTTAAGGAAGGAAAAGTCAAAAAAGGGACAGAAATGTTTCCTGGGATTAAACTTCTTTCTCACTAAATTTAGGTTTTCAAGATTTATCTGTATCAAATCTCTTCCAAATCTAACCAAACTATTAAAATGCTAACCTGAAACTCTGTCATAGTTATCCAGTGATAAAAACAAATTTGTTTTCTAATATACATCAAAATAATTGACAAATTTGTGTACAAATAAAATAATAGTAAATGATATTAATTCCTAACAGTCCTGATGTTTAAAGCAGTAATAGTTCTCACTGTACAAAAAAAAAAAAATCATCATGCAGTTGAATATTTTTAATACAAATAATAAAAGCTACTGTTGATTGAGGACTTACCATGTGTCAGGTACTTTCTCTATCCAGTGTTTAGTGCACATTATTTAATTTAATTCCCACAAATTTATAAAGAATTTTTATTCCCATTTTAAATAGGAAAGAGAACATGAAGTTAAAAATTACTTACCATTTGCTTTTTCAATAAGCATTTCTTGTGTGATTGCTTCATACACACTGCGTGGTGGGTGCTATCGATTAAATAACAAATAAGGAACAGGCCTTATCATTAAAGAATATGTGCCCAGAGTCACATAGCATGTATCACTTGTAGGAATTAAACCTGTTTGTCTACAAGATGTATTCTTGATCTTCGTGAATGTTACAGCATCCTTCTCCCACTCCCCCTACTAAAAACAAAATTAAAACACAATATGTTATATATAATAATTAAAATCAGATCTAACTGTAAATGAAGTTTTCTCATTTTGCAATACCAACATGCGGGATCCGTTAGTTTCAAGGGTATGAAAGGTCAGGAGTAAGACCAATAAATTGAAAACCTTTCCGACTAGACAAGCAATGTGAACTAGGACCTCTGATCGTATAGGAACAAATAGAAGCATTAGATCACCTGTTGTCTGCATACTCCAAAACATCTTTCTCATAAGTTATTAACCTGGTGTTTGCAATTCAAAAGACATGATGATCTTGTAGACCTTTTCCAATTACAGATTTCATTTTTAGTCCCTGAATCATAAAAACATCCCTTTTTATTTCCCAGCTGACTCTTCTCCATCTCCAAACTCCCTGTAAGGTGCTATGTCATCTAAAAGTCTATATCCTTTTTGAAGTGAATTTTCTTTGAGGTCTCTTGTTAGTTTTCTTCCCTTAACCAAAACCCCATTAAGAGTGCTCCAACAGTGGAAAAGCTTTCCTGAAAGATCTTGAAGAGGATAATTTTCATATAGATAAAACTGCTAAAGAAAAGAAAAACAGAAGCCTAGTTTGGTTGCCTCTTTGATTAGATTAGCATAGTCTACTTAGTTGTAATCTACTTAACTGCTTGCAAAGCTGTTATAAACCCAAACACCATAAAATGAAACAAAAATTTACATAATTGTGTTCTGCATCTAAAAATGTCTTTAATGGGGGCTATACCAAAAATGTCAAAGCACAGCTAATATTTTAAAACGTACTAGTTTTCATTTATTGAAAGCTTTAGTCTGTGTCAATGTTCTATCTTATATATTATTTGATTCAATCTTTAAAAAAATCATAGGAGATGAGTATTATCTTTATTTCATAAGTGAGGAAAATGAGATGAAAGAAAGGTATAATAGATAACTTGCCTAATTCTCAAGAAGTTATGCAATTAATATTTAGTCTGCACAAATATTCATCATGTGATAATAATGTTTTGAATAAAGATAATATGGTAAGCTCTGTGACTCAGTATATGATCATAAAAACAAACTCCTTTGAGGTCATTTCTGAATGCCCATCTGCTTTGATTACTTTAGCTGAAATCACTGCCAGACTCTGATATACTAGCTCACCAAGGTATTTCCTTTTCCAGTTCAGAAAATGCACTAATTTTAATTAACCTACTCTTTCAGCCACTTATTTCCTAATTTATTCATGCTATAAATATGATTTATTCTACAAGTTTGGTATTTCAGAAAGCATTGCCTTGATTATTAAATTAAATGTAATACTACTAAATCTGTCTCCTGCATGTTATGATTTTTAATTGATTGCACATTATTTTTTAAATGTTATTTCATCAAAAATAAAATCATTCCTTTTGAACATATAAAATCAGCTCACAACTTGTTACTTCTGCCTGCAAGTACTTTTGAGTTATGGCATTAGCTAGTTACCTAAGTGGATCTGGATCACTTGATAAATTCCATTTTAAAACTTTAATCATGTTTTTAGACGATATTCTAAAATACAGATATTTCTAACAAATTTTATTTTTTAGATTTAGAAAATGCTGTGACAGAGCTCTTTAAAATACTACTCATATCAAGAGAGATAAGATTTTTATGTGTGGCTTTTCTTTTCTACAGACAATAGCTTAATAATGTGAAAGTTTACTCTGGTGACTGCCTTAGTCATAAGGTGTATTATTGGCATAATATATTTTTCAGAAGAGGCATTCAATTAGTTTTTAGATTAAAAAAAAGTTAAGGGAAATAATAAATGACCATGCCAATCCTTTCTATTTTCAAATAACTGTATTGTGATTTGGGACAGTTCTGTGGATTCATACTTAAAAGTTTCTATTTCGCTTTCTTTCTAGCTACACCTACATACACACACACACACACACACACACACACACACAAACACACATATGCAAACACACACATAAACAAACACACACAAATACAGCAATATATATTCAGAAATAGCTCTTTCCAATAATTTGAACTATTCTTATACATTAGCTTATGTATGCATGTGTGTATACAAGCATATATGCATACATGTGAAAAACTAAAACTAAATTTGATAGAAGCATGAATATACATTATTCAACAAAGGAGCCAGGATGGTGGAATTAAAAGGGTTTCATCTCAGTGCTTTCCTAAGTATAAAATGCATATATTTAAAATTTTTACTTATCCCAGGGTAAATATAATACTGATTCATTAAAAAATGATCTTTTTAAGAATTCAAAGGACATAGAATTTTGTGAAATCTAGTATTTTTACTTAAGGGCCTTTTTTCTTTCTAATTCCATCTCCCAATCTCTTATTTTATAAACCAGTTGATTCTTAAGTGGTTACTTGGGAGATGATATATAACTTACACATTTTCTATGTAGTAAACATTCATATTATATATATATACATATATATATATATAAATTATTCCTATGGATTGAAATTGCCAAGGCAAAGAATATGCAAAATCTATATTCTGAGTAAATTTCTCTGACAGGAGTAACTTTTCCCAGTATTTGAGAATTCCTCATTTCCTACAGCCATACAAACATTAGATATCAATATTTGTAAGCATTGATAATATAATTTATAATGAAATTGCCTTTTTATCTATTAATGTTAAGCTATATCATCTTTACATAGCCTTATAAGTCATTTGCACTCTTTCATTTTCCGCTTTTCTTTTTATTTTCACGTCCCTTGTAATGTTAATCTCTTTGTTACTGATTCTTAAGAGTTCATTTCTGATTAAGGATGTTAACATTTCGTCAAGCATTTTAAATATTATGTTTTTCCCATTTATTTTACTGTGGTGTTTTATTTTTTGGCTGTACAGAAATTATATATTGAAATATAATCTTGCTCTGCTTTTTAAAAACATGAATATACTTCAAATGGTAATCAATGGATTAAAAAAATCTTGCCTTTTAAATATTATAAGGCACATTCAATCATACGTTTGAGTAATCAGTGTTCTTTGGCTTTATCACTTCTCTTTCTCTAGTTCTGCACAGCATGTTTGTTCTGCATTTGCACTTCCTCTTATCAGTTGTAAAGTTACATTCCAACTCTACAGGCACACAGAATGAGAGAAGTAGAGCCTACACAACTGCAGTGACTGTAATTTTATAATTTTGGCTGTCAGGATCCTGTCTTGAAATGATAATTAATGCAATACATTTGCTAGCTTCTCTCAGGGGTGAAAAGAAAGATCTAATTGAAACCTTGTAAAGCAACTTCACAAGTGAAATGTAAAGGGTATTGCCTTTTATCTCCCAGCCCCACCTTGACATAGTCACAGATTATTAATGTTTCATAAAAATGTTGTAAATCTTTATGCTAATATCCCTACAACTGGTGAATTTAGGTCAACAATGATAATTGCATCTTTAATTGCTAATGTTTAATAGCATTTCGTTTCTGGAATCGGAAACTGTAGATTCTGAAAATGACTCTACAATTGGTCATAGTCATTTTATAATTCTCAAGAAGTTTTGCACCAGCATACATAAATTTAAGACAAAAGATATATTTCATATTCTAATAAAGTAGTGAATTGATTCATAAAAAATATCAGTGACATCTAGATAAAATAATAAGCACACTCCTCCTCCTCCTCCCACACTTACTGTGTTTGGTATCACCCTTTGAACACTGAATAAGGCATGTTGAAATCTTAATTTAAGATACTAAAAATAGTATCTTCTCCTTTTCCTCTTCCTCCTTTTCTTCTTCTTCCTCATTTCCTTGTTTCTCCTCTTCTCCTGATGCTGCTGCAAAAGAGGACAACCTGATTTCTGAGCTATGCTTATACTGTCTAATTGAAAAATTATTATCTGTTACCGGCTGACTTTTGGCACTGATTTAAATCTCTCATCATCAAAGGAATTCCAAGAAGTTACTCTAGGATGTATTTACTCAACGAATATTTTCTGAACACCCACTATGTGCCTAACTTTAATATTCATGATGACTAGGCTTAGTGTATGAAACAGACTTAGCTTTTCTCTTTATGGAGCTTATCTTCATAATCACAGTTTAAAAAAAGAAGTTGACTGGTACATATTTGGTTATTAACTCATAGCTTTCAACTAATCTGATGATAGGAAATTCCAAGAAATAGTACTACATACTATGGTGTATAGTTGAGAGTACATTTCTTCCTTATTTTTCCTAAATTATGACCTTAGTATAATTTTTTTATGACAAAAGGCAACAGTATAGTGCCACAGATGCTGCTGTTGCTCAGCCTTTATCCTCTCTGCTTCATTGTTTTGGTGCATTTTTTCAGACTTCCAACAGCTAACATCTCAATCTCTTTGCCTGAGAGTGAGTCTCTGACTCTTGAAGATCAAATAGGCTTTGTACATGGCAGATGAGATGTCACAGAGAATTAATGACTTACCAAGCCAGTATTTTACCAATAACTGATCTTCACTGATGTATGAACACCCCAACTCTGTCACCCCTTGGGGAGATGACTTTGAAATTTCCTTAGGTAGTTTAAGCTCCAATTGCCCACAAAGATAACTTGCTTGATAATACACCCTTCATTGACTCTTTCTTCTCCCTGTCTCAATGTCCTACCTAACTGCTTATATTTCCTTAAATAACTTACAGATAAACTATTGGCATTTGAATTATTTTCTCAGTAGTGGCTTCTGAGGGAATCTAAATTAAGACAGTTGGTACTAGAAGTGGTTTTAAAATGCATATCCTTAGGATAAAATTCTAAAATTAGATTACTCAATGGCCAGATAATTATTAGACTCCATTATTGCTAATAAGTAGGGTAATTATTACTCTTAAAATTCTGTAAAAACACAATAACCAATACTCTCACTTATGGTGAATTAAGATACAAATGGAATGAAATGCAGTAGCTTATTCAATATCTCTAGTGATACAGAGATAATAATTATATGAGCTGTGGAATTGCTTAGTCATTAAATAATAAAGGGAAAAAAACCTGCTGATCAAGTCAATTCATGACATTCTTAGCTTAGAGTATGACCATGTAAGCCATGGCAGTATTTATGGCAGTATTAAAGATATTATTATTTCTTGCAACCAGAGAGCACAATGTATTGAATATCAGACCTAGAATCTGAGTGTGAAAATAATACAGTTATAATGAAGGCTAAATTCGTATCCAGGCAAATCTTCTACACAAAAGTCAGAGTACTGAAAAGGAAAGAGTAGGACTTTAAGACCTTAGATGAGATATCTGGGTAGAGTGTTTCAGAACCTTGAACCCCAAGAATTCCCAGAACTTTCTGTGCTAGCAAAAGTGGCCCAGTCTTCTTACCAGAAAATGACATCCCTTTTCCTGAAGACCATGCAAAGACCTCATCTGAGGCAGATGTCTTATACAACTATGTTTTTTTTTTTTTTCTCCTCCATAGCAGCTCCCAATTTTTCTCATTGCTTTTATACTGGTAACCATTATTATGATTCAGCAAAGCCCAACTGGGGAAGTAGTATTCTTGTAGTATTTGTTATCTACTGCTGCATAACAAATTACTATGAATTTAGCAGCTTAAAACCCATGTCTTACAGTTTCTGTGGGTCAGTCTGAATATGATTTCGCTGGATCCTTTCTTTCTTTGTTGGTGTCTCACAAAGGTGCTATCAAAGTGTCAGCCAGAACTTCAGTCTCATCTGATGTTTATCTGGGGAAGAAATTCTTGCTGAACTCACATAGTTTGGGGCAACATTCAATTCATGTGGGATGTTAGATTGTAGTTTTCTGAGGATTTTGCCCAATTTATACAGTAAAAACAACACAAGCGCACGCACACACACACACACAACAAAAACCTTAAAAGTGGGTTACAAAAGGATGATGTCAACTAACACAATGCAAACTTACAATTGTATACAAATTTTCAGGGAACCTATTGCAGAAAAGGCAGTATCCTCTTGAGGAATACTCTGTAAAACAAATCAGGTAAACATCATGGTAAATCCCACAATCTTTTCTCAACACAAACTAGAAAAATTTTCCAGGACCTACTCTTATCTTTTGAAAGATGTTCTACATATTTCAGGATACAGGGTCTTAGATGACACAGTACTAGGAAACTCAAAATGCCATTTTAGACTTTAATTAGAGAGTAAGCATATAGAGGCCAGGTGATACATTAAATACTGGCCTTCAGTCATCTCACTGTGGGTCCACTGATTCCCAGCTCCTAACCCCCAGCCCCAGACCTGATGTCATTTTTCAATCCATAAATACATCATCAGAATGCAAACACTTAATTGATAGTGATCTCATACTTGCAACTAGACCTGTGTAGAGTGCAAGAATTGTAGGAGCGTTCAAGTAAAAACTCCTGAAGCTTCCCCCTTCCATGCAAGTTAGTAAATTGAAATTAATATTGCATCCCAGATAGAATAGTAGAACTGTGGAGAATCAATGAATGAATGGGTGGTAGTTTTATTTTAACCCTATTTAATGAACCAGTCTGCATGCCCCATGCAATCTTCCAAAAAAAACAAAGAAAAATAAATTAAATAAAGATGGAGTGTAACAAATGATAGCGAGTAGTATAAACTTAACTAAGTGTTATTTCCAATTGCAGCTGCTATGCTAGCTGTGTAACTTTATTAGACCAGATCAATATAGCCTTGGGCATTTGATATATGGTTATTTATCTGGAAAATATGCTTTTCCTACCTGATGCTACTGAGTAAAGAGGATTTGAAGAAGTTTACATTCACCTGAATTAGCTGGAACTATGTACTTATGGTCTTCCCACAAAATGATATTAACTCTACTGATCTTAGCCATATATAGTCATCTGACGGTTGTATAGAATATACAGTTGACTTTCTATATTAATGGCATCATATTAATTGGATATAGTGATTAGGAGGTGCCAAATACTTTGCATGTAATGTGCTCCAGAGAATGGAAGAAAAACTCAACTTAAAATTTAGATTTAAAACCATCCTTGCAAGTGAAAGAAAATTTTAGGGGTCCAATAAACTGAAGCATACCAGGGAATTTCCTCCAAATAAAAGGACAAACTATTGTGCCTTGGTTCTCCCATGATTAACAAATTGTTACTCCACTTGGTAGGCTTATTTGGATTTTGAAGATAGCACATTTGGTATCATTGCTGTCATCCATTTTTAGGGTGATGCTGGAATGTGTTAGTTTTGAGTGGGCCCAGAGAAATACAGGATTCTGTAGCAGTTTCAGGCTACCATATGCAGCCCTGCAATTTTGTGTATGGGGCAAGGTAGATTCCAGAGTGCTAGAGGTAACTGTCCTAGAAAAGGGTGCTACATAGAATGTCTAACATAAAATGTTTGCAGCAGAGAATCAGTAACAATTAGAAAAGCAACTTCTGACTGGGCCCTCATGGGGACACAGTGTCCAGTGCCAGTATATCAAGTGACTATTAAGGATACTATTGGTGCTGCTAATCATAAATTGGGTATTATCAACCTATTAAATAATAAAGTTGTATAGGCACAATATGAATACATCATATGACAGCAATGACAAAAGTTTAGGCCTACAGCCTAATCAGAATTCAGAGACCTGAATTCAGAGATGACAAGTAAGTTACACAAAGAGGTGACCAAGACTCCAAGTACCAAATTCTTTTGTTCCAATATCTCACCCTCAGCTCACAGCTATGACTTCATATGGAATTCCTTATGTCCAGCTTGTGGATGTATCTGGTCCAGATTTATGAGGAGGCTACTTAGTATAAACCAATATATTGATACTAGCCAAAAATAGAAATGGCTTCAGAAAACAGCATTGAGGGAAAATCTTACTAACGGACAGAATTTCAAACAAAGCTTTAGGTTATCACTTTGATGTAGAAGAAGATGCCTGCACTGAGGATATTAATAAGTTTGGGGGCAGAGATGAATGACCTAGTTTGTTGGTCAAGAACCAGCCGGGTGCGGTGGCTCATGCCTATAATCCCAGCACTTTGGAAGGCCAATGTGGGCGGATCATGAGGTCAGGAGATCGAGACCATCCTGGCCAACATGGTGAAACCCCGTCTCTACTAAAAATACAAAAAAAATTGGCTACATGGTGGCACATACCTGTAGTCCCAGGTACTTCGGAGGCTGAGGCAGGAGAATCGCTTGAACCCAGGAGGTGGAGTTTGCCGTGAGTTGAGATTGCACCACGGCACTCCAGCCTGGCGACAGAATGAGACTCAGTCAAAAAAAAAAAAAAAAAAAAGAAAGAAAGAAAGAAAGAAAGAAAGAAAGAAAGAAAGAAAGAAAGAAAGAAAGAAAGAAAGAAAGAAAGAAAGAAAGAAAGAAAGAAAGAAAGAAAGAAATATAGAGTAAGACTGGAAGAGCAGAGATTTGAAGAAAAGCACGCAGATTTTTCTATGAGAAAGTAAATAAAATGTAAGGATTTTTGTGTCTCATGGCGGTGCCCACCAACCTTCATCCCAGAGAAAGCATAGACAGCTAGGTTAGAAAGACTCATCTAATAGTGACTAACCACCCTATGACTTTGGCCACTCCAGTGCTTGCATATAATCCCACAATTGTAGTTGCCAGCATTGGAGAAAGTGAGGTCACGTGTGGGACTTTCACTATGGGCTCCTTCTCACTAAGCAGCCAGTGCTGCTACTGAATGTGTGACCAGTCAGAAATTTAGACCAACACTGACCCCTTGATATCACACTGATTATTAATTTATTGTCTATAAGCTCCTAGTTTACCTTTCTTTGACCTGATCTGTGATACTTGCCTTTAATCCCGTGAACATTTCTCCTTTGCCAGCTGGTGCAACGTTAAGCTTTGTCAACAGGGGGCAATGGAAGGACATTGCAAGGTTATAGTAAGAGGAGGTGGCTTCTCTCCTTGATACTGGTATACTTTTGTTTTCCTGTGATGTAGCTACCAGGAAATCAGTGTGCCAGAGACCTAGTGGCAAACACTCTGTGGTAATTTTTTGACTGCCTCACACGCCTTTCCTACCCAACAATCCAAGCCCACATGTTCCAGCAAACTTCTTCCCCACTGATCTTTTGCATATTTTGGGGGGGAGCCAAACTCTAATAAGACCTGATTCTCAAGCTGGGGGATGGTGTCTTTTCTCAGTTCTTATTCTTTCCTCGTTCTTTCTCTCTCAGTCTTACCTGTACAACACTCTTTCAGTCCTGTTAGTGGTTAATAATACATTAATTTTTCTTGTTTAAATTGTTGGTATGATTTATATATCCTGACTGGATCCTGATTAATACACATACCATCCCCTCAAGGAAACCAACCAGGTACTTTTTGGCTAATTGACTACAATTAGCTACCTTCCATAGTGGCAGAACAATGATTCATCTTTACTGGGATTCTTACATTTTCTAGGTGAAGGTGTATGCTTCTGTTTTTCAGTGCCTTGGACAATAACACTCTCTGAAGGCTGTCAGAGAAAAAATACACAGGACAAGTTAGGCAAGAAAGACTTTATTCAACAGTATTGCAATAGATGAAAGAGATTGGACTCAACTCTACTAAAACAAAAGACAGGAGAGTTTTTAAGCACTGTGGTGAGCTGGTGGAAAGTACTAGACAATTTAGTGGGAAAGTGGGTCAATATGATCAGGCCTTCTGTGTTTGCTAATTGGTGCTTAGTTTACTGAAGTTAGGTTCCCACCCTCCCACAGAGACTAGGAGATTGGAGCACTATCTTATTTGATGATTGCATTTCAAAAGGATGACTCCCAGGACCTCAAAGTCCTGGACTGTAAAACTTGCAAGAGGCTGGCGAAAATTTACATCTGTTTTCTAACGTAAATTTTCTAAGAAAAGAAAGGTGAGGGGTCTGTGGTCAGGAAAAACCTGTCAAAAGTTTAGTCAAGTTTTGATCAGGGTTCACAGAATAACTGATTTATTGTCATTGGATCCCATACCATGTCACCTTGGATCAAAGAACTCATTTTACAGAAAAGTAAGTGAGCACGGGATCCTCCAGTCCCCCCATATACCTCATCACTTAGAAGCTGCTAGACTAATACAATATTAAAATGGCCTCTTAAATGTATAGCAGAATACCAGCTTGTAGTTGATGCCATTAGTTGAGTTCTGTGATTCAAGATGTGGAGTCGAGTTGAAGCCATGGCCATTGCATGATTTTATAGGCCTGATAAATAGAATAAATAGATCTTGGAAACAGTGGAAACAGTGGTTCTTCTCATCACACTTCCAGGGATCCATATATGGAATTTGTACTTCCTGTGACTATAACTTTAAGCTCTGCTGGAGGTGGTCCTGGTTTCCAGGGGGAATTCCAATAAATAGATGACATAGTAAAAGTTCCACAAAACCTAATTGTTGGACTGCTGCCTAATTATCTGACACTTCTCCTGCCAGAAGATCAGCAAGCAAAACAAGCAAACAAAGTTACTATATTAGCAAGAATAATAGAAATTGATTATCATGAAGAGCTAGGAATGCTGCTACCTGATGGGGTTAAGCAGAATTATTTCTAAACTTCAAGATATTTCTTGGGGAATCTCCTGGTGTTACCATGTTGAGTGACATCTGTTAATGGGTAATTACTGCAAGTATGGCCTTACAAGGATATGCTATTCTTTCTTTTCAAGTTACCATGTTGAGTGATACATGTTAATGGGTAATCATAGCAAGCATGGCCTTATAAGGATATGCTATCCAGTGGCACAGACATCTGAATGATTAAGTTCTATATTTATCTACTGGACAAGCAACCCACAACAGTGAGAGGGCTGGTTGAGAGTGAAGGGAATGTAAAATTAGAGAAAGAGGTGGGGAAATACTAAATATAAATTTCAGCTTCAGAACCAACGAAGCAGTGCTGACTATAGTCCCACCTCTTCTATTGTGTTTTTTTTTTTTTTTTTTTTTTCAATGAAACACTGACTGACTGCCACCTGAAGAAACAGTGATAGATTAAACTTAATACCAGACAAGGAGGGATCTGGTTAGGGCAAGGGGTAAGCTCTAGCAGAAACTCTTGGTGCCCCATCCGTATCTCTACAGCCCTTATCATTTAAGTGCATAATAATTAATAATTGCTTTTTACTAATTATACAGGGCAGGTACAGATAAGAAAAGGGTGTAATGAAGGCTTTTGGTGGTTTGACAATGTTCTCTTTTTAGATCTGGGTATTGGTTGCATAGGGGTGTTCAGTTTGTGAAAATGTAATAAACTTTACACTTATGTGCTTGTGTGTGTGTGTGTATACAAAATTAAGGAAAGTAGAATGGAGTTAAAATCAGAAATATTGTTCTAGAAGTTATCAGGCATAACCAGGTTTTACAAACAGCCAATTTTGTTATTTAAATACATCAAAATATTTCCTTTAACATTTATCATGATTTCAACTGAAATACTTCATTACAGCCAGGAAACTAATTTCTATTCCATCATTATTTGTTAGGTAGTTCTGTTGTATTTAAAACTGTAACGTCTGTACAATAGCATCAGAATGTTTTTTTAAAAAAACTCAGTTAAAATGCATGCGAGGCTTGACAGGTTATGATTCAAAACATTAAATGTAGCCTTCAAATTAATTTCTGTGATATTACTTTGAAATGCTTTAAAATTGGCTTTTGACTTTTTAATTTCATTACATAAATCAAAAGAGTCAATATTTCTTGGATACTTACATTCTCATTATATCCCCTTTCTTCTTTCTTCTTTTGACTATTTTTTTTTAATTCAGAAAAAAAAAAATCTTATCTTTGTACCTTAACATCAGATGGTAAATCATTTTATTTAATATTCAGCCTGGGGGCCGGGCGCGGTGGCTCAAGCCTGTAATCCCAGCACTTTGGGAGGCCAAGACGGGCGGATCACGAGGTCAGGAGATCGAGACCATCCTGGCTAACACGGTGAAACCCGTCTCTACTAAAAAAATACAAAAACTAGCCGGGGGAGGTGGCGGGCGCCTGTAGTCCCAGCCACTCGGGAGGCTGAGGCAGGAGAATGGCATAAACCCGGGAGGTGGAGCTTGCAGTGAGCTGAGATCTGGCCACTGCACTCCAGCCTGGGTGACAGAGCGAGACTCCGTCTCAAAAAAAAAAAAAAAAAAAAAAAAAAAAAAAAAAAAAAAATTCAGCCTGGATAGAGATTTGAATGGCTATAATAGTGGGGGAGAGGTGGTAGTAGTAGAGATTGAAAGATGACTTTTTTCAGTTTAATATCAAGGTCATGTTGTTATTATCAAACTTTGTTGCATAAGGCAATTTTTTATGTTCATAAACTCTATTTTGATAAATCGGTCCACTCATTCAACATTTATAGAAAAATAAAAAGGAAAAACTACTTTATTTCAACCAAATAGGTGGATCCTGCTCTCAGAGAACTCATTGTCTAGCTACATTTTGGGATAGTGTGTCTTGAACCCCATTAGGCTGTAGCATAAGCTTGACTGTAGCAGGACAAGCCTCAGACAAAACCCCTCAGACACCAAGTTAAAGAAGGAAGTGATTTATTTGGCCCGGAGCATCGGCAAGACTCCTGTCTCAAGAGCTGAGCTCCCTGAGTGAGCAATTCCTGTCCGTTTTGAGGGCTCACAACTCTAAGGGGGTCCGTGTGAGAGGGTCATGATCAATTGAGCAAGCAGAGGGTACCTGACTAGGGGCTGCATGCACCAGTAATTAGAATGGAACAGAATAGGACAGGGATTTTCACAGTGCTTTTCTATACAATGTCTGTAATCTATAGATAACATAACTAATTAGGTCAGGGGTCAGTTGTTAACTACCAGGCCCAGGGTGTGGCACCAGGCTGTATGCTTGTGGATTTCATTTCTGCCTTTTAGTTTTTACTTCTTCTTTCTTTGGAAGCAGAAACTGGCCATAAGATAACATGAGGGGTGGTCTCCTCCCTTATGACAAAGGTAATCTAACAAGCTTTATTTTTCTATTCTCGGTCAATATTCTGTCTCTATACATAGACTAAAGATAAGTATGGAATGAGAGTTCCTACATATAGGTTATATGGTAAAATTTGTGGAATATGCAAAGAGATAAATGAGATGTATTTATCTCATTTATCTTTACAGCATTCACCAGGGCTTAGAAGACCCCTGTGGCACCCGAAAGTGAATGTGCACTTGGATTGGAGTCATGCTACAACAATTAGCTGCTCAACTGTGTATTTATTACAAATACCAAGATCGCTTAAATAACACTACAGTTAAGACTTGAAGATTTAACCTAAAATATTTTCTCTCACAACAATTTGTGAATTGACAAGTTAAGGAAGAATAGAAGTGAAAGCCTTTGAGAATTGGAAACAATGATTTCATTCTTCCCTTTCAGTCTCCTAGTTAAGTGTTTCTCAATTGCTGGTGAATACCCCGGTGTGAATGCTTCCAGGAGAATTACTTTCTGACTGCCAAACTGAGTCATTATTTTGAATAGCTTTACCTGGCTAAAATGTTTTAATTAACATCGAGAATGTTCCTACTACTGAAATTGCCCCAAGGCTAGTCAGAAGAGGGCTGTAAGAGTTTCAGAATTTAAGTATTTCTCAAAAACATCAAAAATCCAAACCTGAGAACTATAGAAAATATATATGCCTTTTTAGGCAAAATCCATCCCAAAGAATTTTTACAGGATTGAAATTCACCAGATAATTGTTTCTTTTTCAACAATGAATAAAAACAGACAAAAGAGCTAAAGAATAATCTTAAAATAAACTATAAGCTATATGACTCTCATTTCTTATTTAGTGTGTTCTCCCCCCAATTTAATGTCAAAACACTAAGAAATTTATTGTAGAATCATTGACCCAATTTGTCCTATCAAGATAATTTGTTGACTCTTTAGTAATTAAATTGGCTCAACCATACCAAAAATATATTAGTTTCTCTGTCATTATGAAACCTAAAACCATTGAATTAGCCCACAGAGTCTTATTCAGCGTAGACTTGCCTAAAGCCCATATTGATTAACAGCTACATAACATGTAAACAATTTTGCCCTGTGGATGGTGAGTTACTCTAAGGAGGACTGTGATATTTTATCAAAAGTTAAGAGCATACAAGAGACTATTTACAATATATGCCCAGTGGTTCTCAACTGATACAACTTTACCCTTTCTATGCCCTCACTCATGGACATTTGACAATATCTGGAGACATTTTAGGTTGTTCCTACTGGGTAGCATCCAGTGGATAGAAGCCAGGAATCTTGCTAAATATCCTACAGTATAAGGACAGTCCCCCATAACAAAGAATTATGTAGTTCAAAAGGCAATAATGCCAAAGTTTAAAAAACCCTGTTATATGCCTCTTGTTAAAGATGTTTTATTCGGATTATAAACATACAAGTAATAATGTATATATTTGCTCCCATGCTTTCAATTTTTCGGTGACATATTTTATTTTATTTAAGCAAATGCAGAATATTTAATGAGTTTGAATAAAATTGTTTCTTAAAATAGAGAATATTTATTAAACCACTTACGTTCAAAATGGCAATTTAAAAACACAGCAGTTTAGGCAAATAGAAATGAGTGATATTTATGTCTGAAGCTTTCTTGGAAAAGCGACCAGGCATAAGCTAACTGGAAGGATATTGAGAAGATTAATTTGATATGCTTTGTAAAATAGTTTTTTAACTCCTCTTGCAAAGCTACCCCCATGTAAGAAGATATAAAGGTGAGGATCTCCAGCACTATTCCCTAGAAGCAGAGAGTCTAGCTTAGGTGAAAGCAAGTGTTTGGCTTCCACTTTCTTCATTTCAACAAGTAAATTAAGAATCTACTGGAAAAACAGTCTAAAGACTTGACAGAATTAAAAGAAAAAAAAACAGAAAAAACAGAAGGGGGAAGGAAGGAAGGGAGGGAGGGAGGGAGGGAAGGAAAGAAAATAAAGAAAATTTTTTTAAAAAAAGGAAAGGAAAAGAGTGAGAGAAACAAGAAAGATCCAACCGTTAATGTTAAGTCTCTGTTAGGGATGGTATTTGAGAAATCTGCATTATGGCTGTGGTTCTGTGTTGTATTCATTACTTGCTTCTCTCTACCTTATGACTTAAATGAACTAACCTTGAAGGCAGGCGAGTCTTTTGTATAAATGACTAGAAAATGGATTTGAAGAGAAAGTTGTAAATAAATTCCTAATTGTAAAAGGCAGTTAGTTACCTTTTTACAATAATGCAAAAATGACTGTTTGAATTCCAAGCATTTTGAATTTGGAGAAAGCTCATTTTATAATTTAAGGTAAACAATATAGCTCTATATTTTAAATGTAATTTTAATAGTATTGATAAATCTTATATAATTATTCCATTAACCTCTGTAAATATTTTGACTTTCTCCTGCAACTCAGTAGCTGAATAAAAACATACCCTCAGGACCTCATTTACTTGCTATACTTGTCTCATTTACAAGCCAATTAATTTGCATTTTCAGCATTTCAATTACAAGGCTCCATTAATGCCCCACATAATCTACAGTAATAGCTTTCTAAATTCAAATTATTCTGAAACTCTAAAATTCTGGAATTTGATATAAACCAATAAGTACATGTTAATAAAACATATTGACATGAGCCCAAATAGGTACTATTATATGTTTTTATAATCCAAATGGAACAACTTGTTATCAAAAACTATACAATTATTATTCTATATTTGGTTTCTCAAAAAAAGAGAGAAAATCATAATACTCAAATGTATATGTTCTACTTTCTGGATCACTGCCTTGCCCATAGTAAAAGTTCAATGAGCATGTTCTATTCTAATGGGACAAATTGCTATCTGTTCTCAAAATCATACTTGTCTTCTTCCTGGGCTATATTACGTGTAGCCACATAATGGAGATCTACTTACTGGAATGTGAGGAAAAGAGAAATGTGCATTTCCGGTCCTGGCCCCTGAAAACCTCCCCAGGCGTGCTCCTCTTTGTTTGTTTCCCTTTCAGTTGGAAGGAACGGAGATGATCCCTGGGTAACTAGATCCTTTAATCTCTTCCTGCAGGATAGCTGGCTGACGGTGAGCACCTACTTGGGTCTATTACATTGAGTGAGAAATGAACTTGCTTAGAGTGCAAGTCACGAAGAGTGAGGGCTTTTTTGCTTTTATCTGTAAAAGCAGCCAGTATTAGCCTAGCACCTTCTGACATACAGAGAAATCATGAAAATAAGCTTTTTGGGAAATATATGTGTGTATGCTCACACATGCATATATATACATGCACATATAATGAAACACTCATATGCACACACATATGTTTTGATAACTTTCTTCAACAGATTTTTTTTTTTTTTTTTTTTTTTTGAGACAGAGTCTCGCTCTGTTGCCCAGACTGGAGTGCAGTGGTGCGATCTCGGCTCACTGCAAGCTCCGCCTCCAGGGTTCACACCATTCTCCTGCTTCAGCCTCCCAAGTAGCAGGGACTACAGGCGCCCACCACCACGCCTGGCTAATTTTATTTTAGTATTTTTCGCAGAGACGGGGTTTCACCGTGTTAGCCAGGATGGTCTTGATCTCCTGACCTCATGATTCGCCTGCCTCGGCCTCCCACAGTTCTGGGATAATAGGCGTGAGCCACGGCGCCCGGCCAACAGATATTCTTTTTAAGGAATTTTTTATTACTCACTGTGAGAAGTTTAACAAATCTCAAATCTAAAATCAACGAGCTAAGGCTTAAAATCCTTTTCCACCTTTTTCTCCTTTCCATCATGAGTTCTCAAAAACTCTTATTCACGTAAATCTTGGGCTGACATAGGAAGCAAAGATTCCTATTAAATCATTACACTGTTTAGTTCTTTCTGCTCTGATTTTCCTTCATTCCTAATGACTCAAATTCTGGCAATTCCACTTGGTTTCACTTTTTATTTCAACTTTATCATTGCAGTCCTTGACTTTTCTGCCATTAGTATTCAAGAATCATAAAACTTTTACCACAAAAGTACTAAGCATTTGACTTGTTCCAAATATTACATAAACCTGGACTACATTCATTTTGTATGTTCTCTTTTGATTAGATCAATAGGCAATATTTCAGAGACTACTAACCTGATACTCACTTTTATAGAGCCTTTTTTTTTTTTTAACATTTCAAGCAACTGAACTGAACACAATGATTGTGTCTTTCTTTTATTGTCTCAGAACTGTTAATCCAAGTAGTGTGTATAAAAATACAGGTAAGAATTTCAAAATTATATGCATCTGGTGACATTTCTCTTCATGATGTGAACATTGCTGCATGTTCTTTTCCACTATGATAGCTTTTACAAGGTACACCATGTCACTGGCCTTTTCTTTCAGTGAGAGGCTTGCCTTGTTCCCAAAAGGCTGACAGCTCCACTCCAACTAGTGAGATTTTAAAGAAGCTTGTGACAGCGTTGCTAAGCCAGGCTTCACAATGGGTCATCTTTGCAGTGTTAACATGAAAAGTCAGAGAGTGAAAGGAAGATTGAATAGAGTCCCAGATAAAAGGAAAATAAAGACCTAAGGACCTGTCACATAACACTTATTTTCTGAGTAAAAGTAACTGAGATATAATAAAGAATAATAGCTTTGAAGTCAGAAAGACCTAGATTCACATATTTTACCCTCTATCAGTTTCAGTATCTTCACCTTAAAAAGGGAGGGATACAAATATCTGCATAATACAGCTATTAGGAAGATAAAGTGAAAAAATATGTGTAAAGAGTTCAATTCTGCATCTGTCTCCCAGAAGGACTAACATTTATAGAACCTTCTTATGTGCCAAACACTGCTCTAGACACATAGGCAAAAAGCCCTGCCCTATGGGACATTCATTCTAGTGGGAGAAATTGAGATCAATTCAAAATACAAATAATTAAAATGTATAGTACATTAGATAATGACAGTGGGAAGGGAAGAAAAAATGCAAAGAAGAGGGACAGGAAGGATCATATGTAGAATAATAGATAGGATGGCCCAAAGAATCAGCACAATTTCATGAAAAGGTGACATTCCAGTAAAGTGAATGAGTGAGCCAGGTAGACTCTTGAGGACAAGCATTCTAAAGATAAGAAAACGCAAATGTGTAAAAACTAAGGCAGATGAAATGGCTCATCCCTAGAACAACAAGGAAGAACTAGTTCATGCACAGTGAGTGAAGGTACAATTAGTGAAAAATGAATGTCAGAAATATCATATATGACCCTGTAGGTCTTCATCAGTGGTAATTTTTATTCTGATGGAGAAGACATGCCTGAAGTGTATTGAGCAGAAGAGTGACAAGATCTGACTAACCTGTTAAGATTACTCTGGCTGTTGTTTTGAGAATACTTGGAGTGGAGATAAGTAGCGAAGTTGGTATATCAGCTTATAAGCTTTTTACTAATCCAGGTAAGACATGAAGGTAGCTTGACCTGCAGTGGTGGCAGTACAGATGAGAAGAAGTGGTTAAATTTTGTATATAACTTGAAGACAAAATGAGCAAGATGATCTGAGTGAATGGACTGGGAGTGTGAGACGCAGAAAGGGGTCAGTGATGATTCCACGGTTTTATATGAACAACTGGAAAAATACTACGTTATTTTTGTCTTTTTCTCCTTTTCCTTTTTCTTTCATATATTTTGAGGCTTATCGTTTGACAACAACAAATGATCAGTTTATCTTCTAGAAAGTAGATTCTCAACAATTTATAAATGAAGAGTCTGCTAGTCAGTGATAAGCAAAGGACTCTGGGAACTGGAGGGAAAAAAGACCCTCAATCATGTTCTAAGACCACTATTTAAAAAAATTCATAAATATATTTTTTAAAATGTTCCAGGAGTCAAATGATACAATGTTAATGAAAGGAATTCATTCTTTATCTGCTCAAAAATCCATTTGACAATACTTCTATCTATACTCAGACTCCATTTTTTGTAGGTTAAATTGTAACATCATTTGTTGACATACTCAGTCTCCAAACACCATTCTTAGTACTCTGTTAGGTATATTAGATTGCCCAGGGTCTCCAGCTTGCAGGCAGACCACTGTGGGACTTCTTAGCCTCCAGAACTGGTGTAAGCCAGTTTCCCTAATTAATCTTCTCTCAAGTATCTATCCATCTCTCTGTATATATCCTATTGTTTCTGTCTTTCTGAAGAACCCTAATGCTTGTTTCCTGTGTATTAATATGTATTATGACTAATACATGCTCCTGGTTTAGTATGTTTGTTTTTAAAAATTCATAAGATTGAAGGCTGCATTATTGATTTGCCTTCTTTCTTCTTTTAAAAAATAGGCCTTTAAAAACTCCCTTTGAGCACTGCTTCAGATGCATTCTATAAATTTTTGTATAGTTTGTTTTCATTTTCATTTATCATTTCATTGAAAACAAAAACAAAACACATGCTATCGGTATAACCGTTCCAACTGTCTTTTGGGCCTTTTATGAATGGTACATCTTTTTTAATCCTTTTATTTTAACTGATTTGTGTCTTTGAAAGTAAATTTTGTTTCATTTATATAACATCTAGTTGGATCATATGTGTTTTAAACTAATCTTCCAATGTCTGACTTTTGATTGAAATGTTTAGTTCATTCATTTTAAGTCTCATTACTGGTTAGGCAGGATTTATTTATGCCAAATTGGTACTTGTATATTTTATTTCTTTTTTTTTCTGTTTTCTTCCATTACTTCTTTCTTTTGTTTTAAATAGACATAGTCTAGTATATCACTTTTCTTTCCTTGTTGTTTTCTTTACTTCCTATTTTTGGATTATTTCATAGTGATTGCCCTGGGAATTATATTTGCAACTTAATTTAAAAAATCTACTTCATATTAACATCACCTTAGTTTCAATAGTATACAATATTTTCCTCATTAACTCTATAACTTTCTTCCTTCCATGGTTATTATTACAATACAAATTATATCTTTATACATTATAAACCCAACCCTAAATAAAACCTAAATAAGTACTTACTTGTAGTAAAGTGAACTTCAGGAGATGTTTTGACCTCCAAAGCCATGGGGAATGTAATGAACTCTCTAAAACTAATTCGGTCTGGTATATCCCAAAGAAGACAACGGATTTTTAGTTTGATTCAAAGTACATTAAAAATCACCACATAACCTAAAAGTTATCATCAAGGTCCAGAAAATTCCACAGGACATTAGGAAAAGGAAATGTTAAATTGAAACCATGCAAGAAAATTTCCAACGTTTGACCCACTCACAAGTGGGCAATTCTTTCTCTGAAACAAAGCAGACTTGTAGTAAACCCCATAAGCCATCCATACAATAAATGTTTACCATGTGTCTACTTATTGGCTATTGGGAAGTAAGAATGAGGTTTCTCTTCTCAAAGAAGTAACAGGCAAGTGTAGAAAATGTTGAGAAAAAAAATCAAGTTCTTAAGTACAACAAATGTAGGTGCTGTGAAAAGGATAGCACAGGACACAATGTATACAAAGAATAGTCCCCTAACTCCCTGAGCTCAGTGAGGGCAGGCAGGGATCACTGCTAATAGGAAGTAACACGAAAGCCAAATCTTTAAGGATAAACAGGAAAAGGAGAAAAGCAGAAAAATGCACTATTGTCATAAAGCAGTCATACGCTCAAGGAGTCATGAGATAAAATGAAGTGCTTGGGGGAAATTTCAAGAAGCTTAGTTTGGATGAACAGAGGAGAACTGGGACTTCTTAAAGAGCAATGACACTGGTAATGTGTGGAAGAATCCAAACCACACAGTATCCAAGGACAATTTACTATCTGACATATTCAACTTTCTACATGTGTTTTTCTCACAATCCACAGGTGGAAATACAAACAATAAAAACAAAGTTGAAACTGAATAATAATAGAATGTTTTAAAGCACAGTCTTTTTACTTTGTTTCTTAATTTAGTTCATGATTTTATTCTGGAATATTGCATTTTCCTTTTGCCTACATTTAAGCAAACAAATGTAAGAAAGCTCCAGTAAGTATTAGTAGAATTTATGTAAAATAGTGATCAAAGCCCAATGAAATACAGAAAGTTGAGGCTCAGGGGACTAAAATAGGGGCCAGTAAAGTCACATCAAAGGTATTTTGTTTGAGTCTGTGAAAGACAAACTCAACAGAGACTCTCACTTCATAGCCCCTCTGCTTTTCCAATGTTACACTCCATATGATACATTAGATGAATTTTTTTGTAGCATTTTGCAGTCCCTGTATCCGATAGGTACAGAATTTCATAAATAATTGAAATCTACTCAAATATTACTACTTGTGAATGCATTTTTAACTATTTCCATTTTAGAAATGGACAAATATGCTTCCTGGTGGCAAACTGCAGGTGCATTTCAATTGTAGCTTCCACTTTACAGACATGACAAGGGTAAAGCCAATTTCAAAATTGTCCCTGAAGCATCAACTCTTTAATACCTTTCCCATAATAATATGAACAGAAGGTTAGAACTCAAGGAAGATGCTACACTCAACGTGAATAAAATCAGACGCCACAACCATGAAGCTATGATCATTTTTGCAAACCAACCAGAGAAACATTATAAAGCATCTACCAGTAAAAATCCTGAAAATTGGTTGGGCACGGTGGCTCACGCCTGTAATCCCAGCACTTTGGGAGGCCGAGGCGGGCAGATCACAAGGTCAAGAGATGGAGACCATCCTGGCTAACACAGTGAAACCCCATCTCTACTTAAAAATGTGTGTGTGTGTGTGTATGCCGGGCATGGCAGCGTGCACCTGTAGTCCCAGCTACTCGGGAGGCTGAGGCAGGAGAATGGCGTGAACCCAGGAGGCGGAGCTTGTAGCGAGCTGAGATCGCGCCACTGCACTCCAGCCTGGGCGACAAATCGAGACTACGTCTCAAAAAAAAAAAAAAAAAAAAAAAAAAAAAAAAAAAAAAGCATGAAAATTGTTAGGATTCCTAAGAAGGCTTTGGAGATGTTCAGTAGTTACTTACAAAGTTTGGGATAGAGTGCCTTTGGTTTAAGATCCTTGTTTTTCTTTTAAGAGACTCAAAATTGCACTATAAAGTGGATTCTTCTAAATCTGCACAATAATTTGAGAAATACTGACATTCTTGGTATGATTAAAAAGTGACAGAGTAAGGAAATCGTTTTACTCGGCTAACAAAACTGGAATATAAAGAATAAGTTCCTACAATTATTCCTCCATTATATATTCTTAAATTATGTTTTTTGAAACCTGCTTTCTATTTCTGTCTTTAATTCATGTAGTTGATCCCATTGTACTCAAAATTGCAATATAAACACAAGATATATGAAGGGACATCTCTGAACCTGGTCACACCAAAGGATGAAGAGTTTGAAAATGTATTTTCTTAGCAAAAAGTTAGATAATGTCTATTGCAAGATTACAGTCTTTCTGAAATGAAACTTAAATGACCATCAGAATGTATTTTGGAAATAGGTTTGTATTAATCCATTCTCACACTGCTATGAAGAAATATCCAAGACTGGGTGATTTATAAAGAAAAAACGTTTAATCAACTCAGTGCCACATGGCTAGGAAGCCTCAAGAAACTTAAAATCATGGCAAAGGCACCTCTCCAGAGGGCGTCAGGAGAGAGAATGAGTAACAGCAGCGGAAATGACAGATGCTTATAAAACCATCATATGTTGTGAGAACTCACTCACTATCACGAGAACAGCATGAGGGAAACTTCCCATGATTCAGTTACCTCCACCTGGTCCTGCCCTTGACACGTGGGGATTATGGGAACTATGATTCAAGATGAGATTTGGTTGAGGACACAGCCAAACCATATCAGTGCTCAATGTCTCTACTTTAGGTAACAATTAGAATAAGTTAATCCCTTCTGTATTCTCCAATCCAGCTCCTGCCATAGCTCTGGAAAGATTTAAACATAATGAAGAATACATTTTAACTAATATGGGTAATTCTCCTTATTAGTCTTTAAATGAATATATGCTGTCAGCTGGATTCAGTGGCTGTTTGCTGTTTGTGAAAGCCGGAGATTAATAATTGCCTGCTTGAAAGAACAGATTTATTCTCTGGCCTTACTGGCAGAATAAAAACATTAAAGGCTGAATGTTGAATTCATTGCTAACGATTAATTCCCCTGTATGATGCATGTGTTGTGGACACGTTGTGAGTGCAAATGGCCAGCATTCATATTAGTCTGAAATATCAGCTGTGTAAGTGATGTAAGCACTTGGCTGAAAATAGCCCCAATGTATACAAGGGATGGAGTAGAAGACAGAAATGCATGATGGAGACAGGAACAACCCTCTAATTTAGCCACTTCTGCTATAATGTATAAGGAAAGTAAATAGTTTTGGATAGATTCTATTTAATCCCATACCTGTCAAAATTATTTCCTGTCCATTCTATACACACTACCTAACACTTGAAATATGCTGATTTTTATAGGAAAACAACGAATAACATAGGATTTAATATGAAAATTATGTGACCGAAACAATCAAGATTTAATAACAACTTAAGAAGGCTGGTTTGTAGCAGCATGTGTTAAATCATTTTGGAGTCATATGATTCTCTGAAACACATACAGTTAATTTATTATGAACAAAGCTGATGAAACAGTCATCACTATAGGCCTTCCATACAATCTCCTGTACTCTGTTAGTAATGTAGTTTTAAGGTGCTGCTATACTAGAGAACAGGAATAGACCAGAACATGTACAGCTGTCTGTATTCTCTCTCTGTTTTTAAAATATCCAGTGAAGGAATTACTGTTTAGAACAAAATTTTGCAAACTATGGCTCGAAGACCAAAGCTGTCCCACTGGCTGTTTTTGAAAATGGCTTTTTTGGAACACAGCCACACTTACTTATTTTGTGTTTCATCTATAACTGCTTTTGCACTACAAATGTAGAGCTGAGTAGTTGCAGCAGAGAGTGCATGGCCCAAAAAGCCTAATATATTTATTATCTGTCCTATTTTCGAAAAAGTTTGTTGACCCTAGTCTAGAACTTGTAGATAACATTGGATTGTACCTACTCACCATCACTGCATCCACTGATAGTAATCAAGACCCAAGGAAGTTGAGGCCATAAACTTCAGTGAAGCATCTCTAAACTAGAAACTTCTGTAAGAGTATCTCTAAGATAAAAACATTTCATCTCCACATTATTGATTGCCTACCATGGTTCTGACATCAAATGATGTACCAGAATTAGAAAAGACATGCATAGGCTTGTATCATAGAGTTATATGCTTGTAAAGAGGACGTATATTCAACACATAATTACATAAATATTTACTCATTTTTAAAGTGGCATTTCAAAATGATTCAGAGCACAATAAGAGTTATAACCTTGTCTGGGTTGGGTTAAGGGGTAGTGACAGGAATGAAAATGACACCTGAAGAATGAGTAAGTCAGAGTGGGAGTATGTCAAACAGAGGTCAGCATATGCAGGGACCTGAGTTAGGGAGAAGTTTGATAACTTCCAAGAAGAAAAGCCATATGATATACAGCCAAACAAAAAAGAGAAATATGTATTAAAATAATGTCTATAGAGATCTAAAATATTATCTCTAGAAATGTACCCACATCGTGGGCTCCCCAGAGTTTTTTAGCCTCTAAGAGTTTTACTGTAAAATCTCACTCTACATTTTTTCTTTCTTCTTTCTCTTTCTTTCTTTCTTTTTCTTTCTTTCTTTCTTTCTTGCTGATCCAGACTCTCTTTCTTTATTTCTTTATTTCGTCTTTCGATTCTGTTCTTTGCTTCTTCTTCTTACTTTCTTTCTTTCTTTTTTTCTGTTTCTTCTTAGGCTTTCCTTCTTTCTTCCCCTTCGTCTCCTTCCTTCCTTCCTTCTTCCTCCTGTCCTTCCTTCTTCCTTTCCTTACTACCTTTTCTTTTCTTTCTTTCTCTTTCTGTCTCCTTCTTCTTTTCTCTCTTTCTCTTCTTTCTTTTCTTTTCTTTCTTTTTCTTTCTTCCTCCTTCCTTCCTTCCTTCCTTCCTTCCTTCTCCTTCCTCTTCTCTTTCCTCTTTCTTTCTTTCTTTCTTTCTTTGTCTTTCTTTTCTTTTCTCTTTTTTCTTTTTTCACAGGGTCTCACTCTCACTCTGTTACCCAAGCTCAAGTGCAGTGGCACCATCAGGGCTCACTGCAGCCTTGTTGGCCTTCCTGGGCTCAGGTGATCCTTCTGCCTCAGCCTCCCAAGTAGAGAAGCTGGGACTACAGGCATGCACCACCACACCCAGCCAATTTGTGTGTGTGTGTGTGCATATATATATATATATATGTATATATATATACATACATATATATATGTATATATATATATATATATATATAGAGAGAGAGAGAGAGAGAGAGAGAGAGAGAGAGAGAGATTGGGGTCTTGCCATGTTGCCCAGGCTGGTCTCAAACTCCTGTGGTCAAACAATCTGCCCACCTCGGCCTCCCAAAGTGCTGGGATTACAGGCATGAGTCACTGCTCCCAACCACTATCCATTCAGAAAGAATGAGAAATCGTGAAGTCATGACCACTCACCTCTGATACCAACCTTGACAACGTCTCCAAGATAATTTATAAAGTTGTGTTGAAGTAAAGGGAATGGGCTTTGAATGTCTGCTGGTAACTTTGACCCACATGCTCTTGCAGTTGATGCTTGGCAGAGATCTCTCTCTTTGCTGATTTAAAGTTAACAGAAGACCTTTGGGGACTGTGGAGAGGGGACTGAGCCTAAAATACCCCACTGGACTGCTTGATGAAAACTGGAGACTGATCTTACAAAAAGGAATCTTCCTGCCTAGTCCAGTTTCCAAGCTCTAAGAAAAGTTGCAGAAATAAAAGTATTCATCATTGTACCTTGAATCAGTTGTCATTTTAGCACCCAACAGTTTTCTCCTTTCTACCTTTTGCAGATTAATTACGTGAAAAAGTTTGTTGAAATAGTTCAAAGGATGAGTTCCTGAATCCAATCCCAGAAACCTGTGAGGAACAAAGGAATAATAACTGTAGTCGTAATTCAAGTAACATGTCTTTAATCTTATCTGAACTGTCAGGTTAGGCAAGCTTATTTGCTGTACTTGGAGAGAGAGCTTCCAAAAGTGATTGCCTTCTTCAGGTATAATTCTCTCTTCACATTTGTTTAGAAGATTATGTTAAGTGAAATAAAACAGGTACAGAAAGACAAGTACCACATAATTTCACTTGCCTGTGGAATCTAAAAAAGATCTCATGGAGGTAAGATAGTAGAATGTTGGTTAACAGGGTCTAGGGCAGTGGTGATGGAGAGGGTAAGAGAGATGTTGGTCAAAAGATACAACATTTTAGTTAGCCAAAAGGAATAAATTCAAAAGATCTATTCTACAACAGAGTGACTACAGTTAACAATATATTATATTCCTAAAAAATGCTAAGATATTAGTAAGTGTTCTCACCACAGAAATGACAACTGTGATGTATTGGCTTTGTTTGGTCATTCTGCAAGGTATATGTGTTTCAGAATGTCATGTTTTATATGACAAACATATATCATTTTATCACTCTTTAAAACAACAAATTTAATTTAAAAATACAGAAATACCCTAAATCAGATAGATTTTATTTTCACATTGAATTCTCACAATTTTGGACTTTAATTACAGCTACTGTGAAAGAACTTGTCTATGTTATAACTGCACCATACCAATCTGGTTTAACCGTCATGTAGCAAAGTTGAAAGTTGTTTTTCGGTTGCCAGGGACCTCCAAGTTGAAGATCACATAAGCTAAGCATGCCCAGATGAACAATGTGCAGAACCTAAGTGCTAGGACTGAGAAGTAGGGACCGAATTAAGAAACAGCACAAGGCAAGATCAGGATCCAGTCAGATTATGCATTCTGGCTTCACCTCATTGCAAGATCCAGTCAGAGCATACCTCATGACCTTATCCTCATAAACCCAACACATCCCCCAGCTTGGGTAGATGGATTTGAGCATTTCCTAGTCTTCCTTTCAGCTGCCACACAATAAACTGCAAAACTCTGGTCTTTGTCTTTCTGTTGTTTGCGCAAATGAACCCAGTTTAGTTTGGTTATAATGTCATCTGATTTTATTCAACTGTCCTCCATAATTCCTTTCATTATTTCCTTTGTCCTCCTTTTTCTCTTTGTCCCCATTTTCCCAAGTAACACTCTGTATTCCAGGAGTTACCATAGAAATATGTGAAAAGATGGTATCTATTTTTTATCTTGCTGTACAGTTGAGAAAGGACTGCTGAATTCTGTTGGCTTCTCTTACAAGTTCTAAGAGAAAGTGGTCAGCCCTAGACTATGGAATGCTCTAGGTACATAAAAGGCAGCACTAGGAAATTCCAAATGCATGCCTTCCAGGGGCTCCTGAGACCCACCAGCAGCTGTGTGGAAAAAATAGTGTTGTATGGCAGTGTTAAAAAATATATATATGGAAGTGGAGATCATGGCAGATGGGAGGCAGGATTAGATTGCATCTCCTGACAGAGCAGTGAATGGGGGCTCACACTCTGAATTTTAGCTCCAGATCGACTGCAAGAACAAACCAGCAATCCCAAGAGGACCCACAGACCATCTGAAGGAAGCAGATTGCTCCTGCAGGACCTTGGAGACCCCCTTAAAACTGTGAGTGCCCCAACTGCAGAAGTGGAAAAGGGAGACTCTTGTCTCCAAAACACACACACCCACTGGAGAAGCTGAAAGTCTGTTTGCAGGCAAAGTTTCTGACTTTACCTGAAGTCGAGTCAATTGGAGAGCCCAGCAAAATACAGGGATAGAGGAAGCAGCAGAAAGGCCCTGGGAGCTCACTGGATCCCCTCGCAGGCCATTCCTGCCTGGCACCACAGGTATCCAATGGGAGAAGAGCAGTTTTAGAAGAGCTAAAACTACAAGAAAGAAGGAAATCTCTAGCAGAACTTTGTAACAATTTAATGGGGTAAGAAGCCTCATGGACAGAACTTGGGGGAGAGTGCAAATCCAGTGTGCAGACTCCACAGATAAGGGAAGAACCAAGCCCTTTTCTTTCACAGCTGGGAGGTAGAGAGCCTGGGACAGGCTTTCAAGTCCATATCGCTCTCCACCTGGAAACAGTCTGGGGGCCGTTGGGGGTGGGGAGCATGGTGGAAGTGAGACCGGCCCTTCAGTTTGCATGGGAGCTGGGTGAGGCCTGTGACTGCCAGCTTTCCCTTACTTCACTGACAACCTGCATGACTCAGCAGAGGCAGCCATAATCCTAGGTACAAACTCCAGTGATCTGGGAATCTCATCCTCACCCCTGACAGCAGCCGCACCAAGACCTGCCCAAAGAGAGTCTGAGCTCAGACATGCCTAGCCCCACCGCCACCTGATGGACCTTCCCTAACTACCCTGGTAGCAGAAGACAAAATGCATATAATCTTGGGAGCTTTAGTGTCTCGCCCACCACCTATTCCTCCCCTTACTACCATGGCTGATGCTCTCTGGAAAGCGCCACCTCCTGGCATGAGGCCAACCAGCACAAAAATAGAGCATTAAACCAACAAAGCTATGAACCCTCACAGAGTCCATTGCGCCCCACCTCCCCACGCCACCTTCACCAAAATAGGTGCTAGTATCCATGGCTAAGAGACCCGTAGACTGTTCAAATCACAGGACTCTGTGCAGACAACTCCCAGTACCAGACTGGAGCCAGGTAGTCTCGCTGGGTGGGTCGACCCAGAAGAGAGACAACAATCACTGCAGTTTGGCTCACAGGAAGCCACATCCATAGGAAAAGGTAGAGAATACTACATCAAGGGAACACCCTATTGGACAAAAAACCTGAACAACAGCCTTCAGCCCTAGACCTTCCCTCTGACAGAGCCTACCCAAATGAGAAGAAACCAGAAAACCAACCCTGGTAAAAACAAGGCTCTTCAACACCCCCAGAAAATCACACTAGTTCACCAGCAATGGATCCAAACCAAGAAGAAATCCCTGATTTACCCAAAAAAGAATTGAGGAGTTTAGTTATTAAACTAATCAGGGAGGGACCAGAGAAAGGCAAAACCCAATGCAAGGAAATGCAAAATATGTTACAAGAACTGAAGGGGGAAACGCTCAAGGAAATAGATAGCTTAGAAAAAATTAAAAATTCAGGAAATGTCACACACACTTTCAGAAATGCAAAATGCTCTTCAAAGTCTCAGCAATAGAACTGAACAAGTAGAAAAAAGAATTTCAGAGTTTGAAGACAAGGTCTTTGAATTAACCCAATCCAATTAAGACAAAGTAAAAAAGAACAAGAAAGTATGAACAAAGCCTCAAAGAAATCTGGGATTCTGTTAAACAACCAAAACAAAGAATAATCAGTGTTCCTGAGGAAGAAGAGAATTCTAAAAGCTTGGAAAATATATTTGGGGGGAACAATCAAGGAAAAGTTTTCCAGCCTTGCTAGAGACCTAGACATCCAAATACAAGAAACACAAGAACACCTGGGAAATTCACCACAAAAAGATGAATTGGGACATTGTCAACAGGTTAGGGACAATAGGGACATTGTCATAAGAAAAGATTCTTAAGAGCTATGAGACAGAAGCAGCAGGTAACCTATAAAGGAAAACTTTTCAGATTAATAGTAGATTTCTCAGCAGAAACCCTACAAGCTAGAAGGAATTGGGGCCCTATCTTCAGTCTCTTCAAATTAAACAATTATCAGCCAAGAATTTTGTATCTAGTGAACCTAAGCATCATATACGAAGGAAAGATACAGTATTTTTCAGACAAACAAATGCTAAGAAAATTTGCCATTACCAAGCCACCACTACAAGAACTGCTAAAAAGAGCTCTAAATCTTGAAACAAATCCTGGAAACACATCAAAATAGAGCCTCTTTAAGGCATAAATTACACAGGACCTGTAAGACAAAAATACAAGTTAAAAAGCAAAAACAAAAAACAAAAAAGCAAAGTACACAGGCAACAAAGAGAACAACAAATTCAAAGCTACCTCATACTTCAATACTAACATTGAATGTAAATGGCCTAAATGGTCTACTTAAAAGATACAGAACAGCACAATGGATAAGAACTCACCAACCAAATATCTGCTGCCTGCAGGAGACACATGTAGCACATAAGGACTCACATAAACCTAAAGTCAAGGAGTGGAAAAGGGCATTTCGTGCAAATGGACACCAAATGGGAGCAGAGGTAACTATTCCTATATCAGTCAAAACAAGCTTTAAAGCAACAGAAGTTAAAAGAGACAAACAGGGACATTATATAATGGTAAAAGGCCTTTTCCAACAGGAAAATATCACAATCCTAAACATATATTCACCTAACACTGGAGCTCCCAAATTTATAAAACAATTACTAATAGACTTAAGAAACGGCATAGACAGCAACACACTAATAGTGGGGGACTTCAACACTCTACTCACAGCCCTGGACAGGTCATCAAGACAGAAAGTCAAAAAAGAAACAATGGATTTAAACTATACCTTGGAACAAATGGACTTAACAGATATATATAGAACTTTTTTTTTTTTTTTTTTTTTTTTTTGAGACGGAGTCTTGCTCTGTCGCCCAGGCTGGAGTGCAGTGGCCGGATCTCAGCTCACTGCAAGCTCCGCCTCCCGGGTTCACGCCATTCTCCTGCCTCAGCCTCCCGAGTAGCTGGGACTACAGGCGCCCGCCATCTCGCCCGGCTAGTTTTTTGTATTTTTTAGTAGAGACGGGGTTTCACCGTGTAGACCAGGATGGTCTCGATCTCCTGACCTCGTGATCCACCCGTCTCGGCCTCCCAAAGTGCTGGGATTACAGGCTTGAGCCATCGCGCCCGGCCATATAGAACATTTTATGCAACAACTGCAGGATGCACAATCTATTCAACAGCACATGGAACTTTCTCCAAGATAAACCATATGACAGGCCATAAAACAAGCCGCAATAAATTTAAGATAATTGAAATTACATCAAGTACTCTCTCAGACTGCAGTAGAATAAAACTGGAAAGCAACTGCAAAGGGAACCTTCAAAACCATGCAAAATATGGAAATTAAATAATCTGCTCCTAAATGAACATTGGGTCGAAAACAAAATCAAGATGGAAATTAAAACATTCTTAAAACTGAATGACAATAATGACACAACCTATCAAAACGTCTGGGATACAGCAAAGGTGGTGCTAACAGGAAAGTTCATAGCCCTAAATGCCTACATCGAAAAGACTGAAAGACCACAAACTGACATTCTAAGGTCACACCTCAAGGAACTAGAGAAACAAGAACAAACCAACCCAAACCTAGCAGAAGAAAGGAAGTAACCAAGATTAGAGGAGAACTAAATGAAATTGAAACAAAAGCAAATGCAAAAGATAAATGAAACAAAAAGTTAGTTCTTTGAAAAGATAAATAAAATTGATAGATCACTGGCAAGATTAACCAAGAAAAGAAGAGAGAAAATCCAAATAACCTCACTAAGAAAAAAAACAGGAGATATTACAACTGAAATGACTGAAATACAAAAGATCATTCAAGGCTAATATGAACACCTTTACACACATAAACTGGAAAACCTAGAAGAGATGGATAAATTATTGGCAAAATACAACCATCCTAGCTTATGTCAGAAAGAACTAGATAACCTGAACAGACCATTAACAAGCAGCAAGATTGAAACAGTAAGTAAAAAATTACCAACAGAAAAAGGCCAGGACTAGACTGAATCACAGCACAATTCTACCATACATTCAAAGAAAAATTGGTACCAATCCTTTTGATGCTATTGCACAAGATAGGGAAAAAAGGAATTCATTCTATGAGCCCAGCATCACCCTAATACCATAACCAGGAAAGGACATAATCAAAAAAGAAAACTACAGACCGATATCCTTGATGAACATAGATGCTAAAATCCTTAACAAAATACTAGCTAACAGAATCCAACAACATATCAAAAAGATAATCCACCATGATCAAGTGGGTTTCATACCAGGAATGCAGGGATGGTTTAACATATGCAAGTCAATAAATGTGATATACCACATAAACAAAACTAAAAACAAAAATCACATGATCATTTTAGCAGATGCAGAAAAAGCATTTGACAAATCCCAGCATATCTTTATGATTATAACTCTCAGCAAAATCGAAATACAAGAGACATACCTTAATGTAATTAAAAGCTACCTATGACATACTCATAGCCAACATAATAGTGAATGGGGAAAAGTTGAAAGCATCCCCTTTGAGAACTGGAACAAGACAAGGATGCCTACTCTCACCACTCCTCTTCAACATAGCACTGGAAGTCCTAACCAGAGCAATCAGACAAGAGAAAGAAATGAAGGGCATCCAAATTGGTAAAGAGGAAGTCAAACTGTCACTATTTGCCGATGATACAATTTTTTACCTTGAAAACCTTAAGGACTCCTCCAGAAAGCTCCTAGAAATGACAAAAGAATTCAGCAAAGTTTCCATATGCAAGATTAATGTACACAAATCAGTAGCTCTTCTATACATCAGAGAATCAAATGAAGAACTCCACCCCTTTTACAGTAGCTAAAAAAAAAGAAAAGAAAAATAGGAATATACCTAACCAAGTAGTCAAAAGACCTCTATAAGGAAAACTACACAACACTGCTGAAAGAAATCAAGATGACATGAACAAATGGAAACACATCTCATGCTCGTGGATGGGTAGAATCAATATTGTGAAAATGACCATACTGCCAAAAGCAGTCTACAAATTCAATGCAATCTCCATCAAAATAACACCATCATTTGTCACAGAATTAGAAAAAAAAAATCCTGAAATTCATATTGAACTAAAAAAGAGTCCACATAGTCAAAGCAAGCCTAAGCAAAAAGAACAAATCTGGAGGTATCACAGTACCTGATTTCAAACTATACTATAAGGCCATAGTCACCAAAACAGCATGATACTAGTACCAAAATAGGCACATAGACCAATGAAACAGAATGGAGAACCCAGAAATAAACCCAAATACTTATAGCCAAATGATCTTCGACAAAGCAAACAAAAACATAAAGTGGGGAAAGGACACCCCTTTCAACAAATGGTGCTGGGATAATTGGCTAGCCACTTGTAGGAGAATGAAATCAGATCCTCATCTCTCACTTTGTACACAAATCAGCTCAAGATGGACTTAGGACTTAAACCTAAGACCTGAAACTACAAAAAATTTAAAAGATAACATTGGAAAAACCCTTCTAGACGTTAGCTTAGGCAAAGACTTCATGACTAAGAACCCAAAAGCAAATGCAATAAAAACAAAGATAAATAGCTGGGGCCTAATTAACTTAAGAGCTTCTGCATGGCAAAAGGAACAGTCAGCAGAGTAAACAGATAACCCTCAGAGTGGGAGAAAATCTTCACAATCTATCCACCTGACAAAGGACTAATATCCAGAATCTACAACAAACTCAAACAAATCAGCAAGAACAAAACAATCCCAACAAAAAGTGGGCTAAGGACATGTATAGACAATTCTCAAAAGGAGATATACAAATGGTCAAAAAACATACGAAAAAATGCTCAACATCACTAATGATCAGGGAAATGCAAATCAAAACCACAATGCGATACCACTTCACTCCTGCAAGTATGGCCATAATAAAAATATCAGAAAAATAGTAGATGTTGGCATGGATGTGGTGAAGAGGGAACACTTACACTGCTGGGAACGTAAACTAGCACAGCTGCTATGGAAAACAGTGTGGTGTTCTTTTTTTTTTTTTTTTTTTTTTTTTTACTTCTCAATATTTTATTAATGGATTATTATTCTTTAAAATTTTATGCCTTGCAACTGTTTTTATTAAATGCACTTGTTTTCTTTATTTGTGTTAAAAACATATAATTTATCAGCAGTATACAAAGGTTTATGTGTATATACATAGTTTTTTTTTTTTTTTTTTTTTTTTTCTTTATTATACTTTAAGTTCTAGGGTACATGTGCATAACGTGCAGGTTTGTTACATATGTAAACTTATGCCATGTTGGTGTGCTGCACCCATCAACTCGTCAGCACCCATCAATTCATCATTTATATCATGTATAACTCCCCAATGCAATCCCTCCCTCCTCCCCCCTCCCCCCTCCCCATGATAGACCCCAGTGTGTGATGTTCCCCTTCCCGAGTCCAAGTGATCTCATTGTTCAGTTCCCACCTATGAGTGAGAACATGCGGTGTTTGGTTTTCTCTTCTTGTGATAGTTTGCTAAGAATGATGGTTTCCAGCTGCATCCATGTCCCTACAAAGGACGCAAACTCATCCTTTTTTATGGCTGCATAGTATTCCATGGTGTATATGTGCCACATTTTCTTAATCCAGTCTGTCACAGATGGACATTTGGGTTGATTCCAAGTCTTTGCTATTGTGAATAGTGCCGCAATAAACATACGTGTACATGTGTCTTTGTAGTAGACTAATTTATAATCCTTTGGGTATATACCCAGTAGTGGGATGGCTGGGTCAGATGGTACATCTAGTTCGAGATCCTTGAGGAATTGCCATACTGTTTTCCATAATGGTTGAACTAGTTTACAATCCCACCAACAGTGTAAAAGTGTTCCTATTTCTCCACATCCTCTCCAACACCTGTTGTTTCCTGACTTCTTAATGATTGCCATTCTAACTGGTGTGAGATGGTATCTCATTGTGGTTTTGATTTGCATTTCTCTGATGGCGAGTGATGATGAGCATTTTTTCATGTGTCTGTTGGCTGTATGAATATCTTCTTTTGAGAAATGTCTGTTCATATCCTTTCCCCACTTTTTGATGGGGTTGTTTGTTTTTTTCTCGTATATTTGTTTGAGTTCTTTGTAGATTCTGGATATTAGCCCTTTGTCAGATGAGTAGGTTGCAAAAATTTTCTCCCATTCTGTAGGTTGCCTGTTCACTCTGATGGTAGTTTCTTTTGCTGTGCAAAAGCTCTTTAGTTTAATTAGATCCCATTTGTCAATTTTTGCTTTTGCTGCCGTTGCTTTTGGTGTTTTAGACATGAAGTCCTTGCCCATGCCTATGTCCTGAATGGTACTACCTAGATTTTCTTCTAGGGTTTTGATGGTATTAGGTCTAACATTTAAGTCTCTAATCCATCTTGAATTAATCTTCGTATAAGGGGTAAGGAAAGGATCCAGTTTCAGCTTTCTACTTATGGGTAGCCAATTTTCCCAGCACCATTTATTAAATAGGGAATCCTTTCCCCATTTCTTGTTTCTCTCAGGTTTGTCAAAGATCAGATGGCTGTAGATGTGCGGTATTATTTCTGAGGACTCTGTTCTGTTCCATTGGTCTATATCTCTGTTTTGGTACCAGTACCATGCTGTTTTGGTTACTGTAGCCTTGTAGTATAGTTTGAAGTCAGGTAGCGTGATGCCTCCAGCTTTGTCCTTTTGACTTAGGATTGTCTTGGCAATGCGGGCTCTTTTTTGGTTCCATATGAACTTTAAAGCAGTTTTTTCCAATTCTGTGAAGAAAGTCATTGGTAGCTTGATGGGGATGGCATTGAATCTATAAATAACCTTGGGGAGTATGGCCATTTTCACGATATTGATTCTTCCTATCCATGAGCATGGTATGTTCTTCCATTTGTTTGTGTCCTCTTTGATTTCACTGAGCAGTGGTTTGTAGTTCTCCTTGAAGAGGTCCTTTACATCCCTTGTAAGCTGGATTCCTAGGTATTTTATTCTCTTTGAAGCAATTGTGAATGGAAGTTCATTCCTGATTTGGCTCTCTGCTTGTCTGTTGCTGGTGTATAAGAATGCTTGTGATTTTTGCACATTAATTTTGTATCCTGAGACTTTGCTGAAGTTGCTTATCAGCTTAAGGAGATTTTGGGCTGAGACGATGGGGTTTTCTAAATATACAATCATGTCATCTGCAAACAGGGACAATTTGACTTCTTCTTTTCCTAACTGGATACCCTTGATTTCTTTCTCTTGCCTGATTGCCCTAGCCAGAACTTCCAACACTATGTTGAATAGGAGTGGTGAGAGAGGGCATCCCTGTCTTGTGCCAGTTTTCAAAGGGAATTTTTCCAGTTTTTGCCCATTCAGTATGATATTAGCTGTGGGTTTGTCATAAATAGCTCTTATTATTTTGAGGTACGTTCCATCAATACCGAATTTATTGAGCGTTTTTAGCATGAAGGGCTGTTGAATTTTGTCAAAAGCCTTTTCTGCATCTATTGAGACAATCATGTGGTTCTTGTCTTTGGTTCTGTTTATATGCTGGATTACGTTTATTGATTTGCGAATGTTGAACCAGCCTTGCATCCCAGGGATGAAGCCCACTTGATCATGGTGGATAAGCTTTTTGATGTGCTGCTGAATCCGGTTTGCCAGTATTTTATTGAGGATTTTTGCATCAATGTTCATCAGGGATATTGGTCTAAAATTCTCTTTTTTTGTTGTGTCTCTGCCAGGCTTTGGTATCAGGATGATGTTGGCCTCATAAAATGAGTTAGGGAGGATTCCCTCTTTTTCTATTGATTGGAATAGTTTCAGAAGGAATGGTACCAGCTCCTCCTTGTACCTCTGGTAGAATTCAGCTGTGAATCCATCTGGTCCTGGACTTTTTTTGGTGGGTAGGCTATTAATTGTTGCCTCAATTTCAGAGCCTGCTATTGGTCTATTCAGGGATTCAACTTCTTCCTGGTTTAGCCTTGGGAGAGTGTAAGTGTCCAGGAAATTATCCATTTCTTCTAGATTTTCTAGTTGATTTGCGTAGAGGCGTTTATAGTATTCTCTGATGGTAGTTTGTATTTCTGTGGGGTCAGTGGTGATATCCCCTTTATCATTTTTTATTGCATCTATTTGATTCCTCTCTCTTTTTTTCTTTATTAGCCTTGCTAGCGGTCTGTCAATTTTGTTGATCTTTTCAAAAAACCAACTCCTGGATTCATTGATTTTTTGGAGGGTTTTTTGTGTCTCTATCTCCTTCAGTTCTGCTCTGATCTTAGTTATTTCTTGCCTTCTGCTAGCTTTTGAATGTGTTTGCTCTTGCCTCTCTAGTTCTTTCAATTGTGATGTTAGAGTGTCAATTTTAGATCTTTCCTGCTTTCTCTTGTGGGCATTTAGTGCTATAAATTTCCCTCTACACACTGCTTTAAATGTGTCCCAGAGATTCTGGTATGTTGTATCTTTGTTCTCATTGGTTTCAAAGAACATCTTTATTTCCGCTTTCATTTCGTTATGTACCCAGTAGTCATTCAGGAGCAGGTTGTTCAGTTTCCATGTAGTTGAGCGGTTTTGATTGAGTTTCTTAGTCCTGAGTTCTAGTTTGATTGCACTGTGGTCTGAGAGACAGTTTGTTATAATTTCTGTTCTTTTACATTTGCTGAGGAGTACTTTACTTCCAATTATGTGGTCAATTTTGGAATAAGTGCGATGTGGTGCTGAGAAGAATGTATATTCTGTTGATTTGGGGTGGAGAGTTCTATAGATGTCTATTAGGTCCGCTTGGTGCAGAGATGAGTTCAATTCCTGGATATCCTTGTTAACTTTCTGTCTCGTTGATCTGTCTAATGTTGACAGCGGAGTGTTGAAGTCTCCCATTATTATTGTATGGGAGTCTAAGTCTCTTTGTAAGTCTCTAAGGACTTGCTTTATGAATCTGGGTGCTCCTGTATTGGGTGCATATATATTTAGGAGAGTTAGGTCTTCCTGTTGAATTGATCCCTTTACCATTATGTAATGGCCTTCTTTGTCTCTTTTGATCTTTGATGGTTTAAAGTCTGTTTTATCAGAGACTAGGATTGCAACCCCTGCTTTTTTTTGTTCTCCATTTGCTTGGTAGATCTTCCTCCATCCCTTTATTTTGAGCCTATGTATGTCTCTGCATGTGAGATGGGTCTCCTGAATACAGCAGACTGATGGGTCTTGACTCTTTATCCAGTTTGCCAGTCTGTGTCTTTTAATTGGAGCATTTAGTCCATTAACATTTAAGGTTAATATTGTTATGTGTGAACTTGATCCTGCCATTATGATATTAACTGGTTATTTTGCTCGTTAGTTGATGCAGTTTCTTCCTAGCCTCGATGGTCTTTACATTTTGCCAAGTTTTTGCGATGGCTGGTACCGGTTGTTCCTTTCCATGTTTAGGGCTTCCTTCAGGGTCTCTTGTAAGGCAGGCCTGGTGGTGACAAAATCTCTAAGCATTTGCTTATCTGTAAAGGATTTTATTTCTCCTTCACTTATGAAACTTAGTTTGGCTGGATATGAAATTCTGGGTTTAAAATTCTTTTCTTTAAGAACGTTGAATATTGTCCCCCACTCTCTTCTGGCTTGTAGAGTTTCTGCCCAGAGATCTGCTGTTAGTCTGATGGGCTTCCCTTTGTGGGTGACCCGACCTTTCTCTCTGGCTGCCCTTAAGATTTTTTCCTTCATTTCAACTTTGGTGAATCTGGCAATTATGTGTCTTGGAGTTGCTCTTCTGGAGGAGTATCTTTGTGGCGTTCTCTGTATTTCCTGAATTTGAATGTTGGCCTGCCCTACTAGGTTGGGGAAGTTCTCCTGGATGATATCCTGAAGAGTGTTTTCCAACTTGGTTCCATTTTCCCCCTCACTTTCAGACACCCCAATCAGACGTAGATTTGGTCTTTTTACATAATCCCATACTTCTTGCAGGCTTTGCTCATTTCTTTTTCTTCTTTTTTCTTTTGGTTTCTCTTCTCGCTTCATTTCATTCATTTGATCTTCAATCGCTGATACTCTTTCTTCCAGTTGATCGAGTCGGTTACTGAAGCTTGTGCATTTGTCACGTATTTCTCGTGTCATGGTTTTCATCTCTGTCATTTCGTTTATGATCTTCTCTGCATTAATGAGTCTAGCTGTCAATTCTTCCACTCTTTTTTCAAGATTTTTAGTTTCTTTGCGCTGGGTACGTAATTCCTCCTTTAGCTCTGAGAAGTTTGATGGACTGAAGCCTTCTTCTCTCCTCTCGTCCAAGTCATTCTCTGACCAGCTTTGATCCGTTGCTGGTGATGGGCTGCGCTCCTTTGCAGGGGGAGATGCGCTCTTATTTTTTGAATTTCCAGCTTTTCTGCCCTGCTTCTTCCCCATCTTTGTGGTTTTATCTGTCTCTGGTCTTTGATGGTGGTGACGAACTGATGGGGTTTTGGTATAGGTGTCCTTCCTGTTTGATAGTTTTCCTTCTGACAGTCAGAAGGACTCTCTGTTGGTCTGTTGGAGATTGCTTGAGGTCCACTCCAGACCCTGTTTGCCTGGGTATCAGCAGCAGAGGTTGCCGAAGATAGAATATTGCTGAACAGCGAGTGTACCTGTCTGATTCTTCCTTTGGAAGTGTCCTCTCAGGGGTGTACTCCACCCTGTGAGGTGTGGGGTGTCAGACTGCCCCTAGTGGGGGATTTCTCCCAGCTAGGCTACTCAGGGGTCAGGGACACACCTGAGCAGGCAGTCTGTCCGTTCTCAGATCTCAACCTCCGCGTTGGGAGATCCGCGGCTCTCCCCAAAGCTGTCAGACAGAGTCGTTCGCGTCTGCACCGGCTCCCGCTACTTCCCCTGTTGGTCTTCAGCTGTGCGCTGTCCCCAGAGGTGGAGACTACAGAGACAGGCAGGCTTCCTTGAGCTGCTGTGAGCTCCACCCAGTTCGAGCTTCCCAGCGGCTTTGTTTACCTACTTAAGCCTCAGCAATGGCGGGCGCCCCTCCCCCAGCCTCGCTGCTGCCTTGCGGATAGATCGCGGCAGACTGCTGTGTTAGCAGTGAGGGAGGCTTCGTGGGCGTGGGACCCTCCCGGCCAGGTGTGGGATATATTCTCCTGGAATGCCTGTATGCTTACAGCGCAGTATTGGGGTGGGAGTTACCCGATTTTCCAGGTGTTGTGTGTCTCAGTTCCCCTGGCTAGGAAAACGGATCCCCTTCCCCCTTGCGCTTCCAGGTGAGGCGATGCCTCGCCCTGCTTCAGCTCTCGCTGGTCAGGCTGCAGCAGCTGACCAGCACCGATTGTCCGGCACTCCCTAGTGAGATGACCCCAGTACCTCAGTTGAAAATGCAGAAATCACCGGTCTTCTGTGTCGCTCGCGCTGGGAGTTGGAGACTGGAGTTGTTCCTATTCGGCCATCTTGCTCCGCCCCCCCCAGTGTGGTGTTCTTAAAGAACTAAAAGTAGAACTACAATTTGATCCAGCAATCCCACTACTGGGTATCTAACCAAAGGAAAAAATGTCATTATTTGAAAAAGATATTTGCACACACATGTTTCTAGAAGCATAATCCACAGTTGCAAAATCATGGATCCAACCCAAATGCCCATCAATCAATGAGTGGATAAAGAAACTGTGGCATATATATATATGATGGAATACCATGAGGTCATAAAAAGGAATGAATTAACAGTATTTGCAATGACCTGGATGAGATAGAGGACGATTATTCTAAGTCAAGTAACTCAGGAATGGAAAACCAAATATCATATGTTCTCATTGATATGTGGGAGCTAAGCTATGAGGATGCAAAGGCATAAGAATGATGCAATGGACTTTGGGGACTTGCGGGAAGAATAGGAGGAAGACAAAGGATAGAAGACTACAAATATGGTGCAGTGTATACCACTCGGGTGATGGGTGCACCAAAATCTCACAAATGACCACTAAAGAACTTACTCATATAACCAAATACCACCTGTACCCCAATAACTTATGGAAAAATAAAAATTAAAAAATATACATATATATTACACACACATATATTTGTGACATTCATTAAAGATGGTAAGGAAGACTATTCAAGGGGGGCTACTACAATGGAGTTTTTTAGTTGTGAGGGGTGATTGGGCTTAACTTTGCATATAAAGAGGAAAAGTAGAAGTGTATAGCCAAGGAGAAAGGTTGGGGAGCTGAGGGTCAGTGGATGGAAAATTACTAGCAGGAAACATCAAAGCTAGGGGAATACTTGCCAGACCTACTCAAAATGAATCTTGCTGAAGCAAGGCCAATGTTAAGAGATATTGAAGGTGGGGAAGGAGGAATTTTATTAGATAGCCAGGGTAGGGGATTTACACTAAAGTGACCCAGCAAGAGTCTTGCTAAAACTGAACTAAACAGTCCAAGGACAGAGCACGAAGTAGGCCCTCCTCAAAAAGGGATCTCAGAGCAGCTTGTCTCAAGTTTGATTAGAGAAAAGAGGTTTTTTTCAGCAGTTTTCATGAAATATTTTCTACAGGCATGAAGGAACCAAGCATTACAGATATGGAGTGACCTGAAGGGTGTATCTTATTGTGTGTTTCTCACTCAAGCGATAACCATTACTGGTTCCTGAAGCTGGTTTCCTGGCTTGAGCAAAAGGAGAAAGGTAATACAGTAGTCAGCAAAGTCTTCTTCAGACACCAAATACATGAAACTGCACACATGCTCACATATGGCGGCCTACACATGTGCATACATACACACACTTTAACAGCTGCCATACTGAATGGAGGAAGCAGCATATGAAAAGGGACTCAGCTCTGGTTATCTATATACAAACTGATGAGATCACACAGGAAAAGTATATACAATCAAGTACATTTTCTGTTATTCTTAATCCTCTGCTCTAAGCCTATTTGTGAAGGCAACCACTTTTATAAGCAATAGCCACAAATCTCATATTTTCTTTGTTCAAATTCAGTCAAGTTGCTTTTTCTTCTTTATTAATTGTTAGAACCTGGAGAAGTAATTGTATTATTAATACTTGTATGAATAAACTGATGAGTAGTTGGCCTTGGAGAACATGTTGAGTATTAGCCTCTGAAATCTGTACAACTGACCCAGACACAAACACTTTAGGAGTTGTCTGTCAGATATGACAGGTAATATGCCACCATATCACAGAACACCAATGTCTTGGGTCCACTCCTTGGATTCACTTTGGAGACTGTCAGCTTGTCAATTCTGCAGCAAAAGCAACAAGAGGAATATGGACTGAAATTTTCCTTAGGCCATCACATGATAAAATCCATTTTTTTTTTCAGAATAATAAAATGTATTCTCATTGAAACAACTGATTTAAATTAAACATCTTAAATATTCTCTTGTTGAAATGACTGAAATTAGTCTTGTTACTTTAATCTGTGGCAAGTCCATAGGGGGAATTGCAAATTCCCATGGTTTTGAACAAATGCCTAAAAGGCAAGACTTTTCCAATTGTAGATCTTTTTGTTAGTTAAATCAAAACTTACAGGGGGGGAAATTGTACCAATATACTGGAGATGTATCAAAGTTATAAAAATTATATAAGCAGGAGAACACAACTTAATGAGAGACAGTGAGCCAAAGACTTATTTTGATGGATTCTTAGAGATGACAGGTCTAAACAATAAACAATGAAGCTCGATTTTAGACTTCAGAAAATATAGTATGATTTATGAACTCACAGGTAAAAGCAAGAACGCCGTCACCACCCTAGAAGAAAATTTATAATAGTATTTGAGGTATCTCTTCTAAAGGCTGTGGAAGTAGATAGACACACACAGGTGTGACATAGCTACGGAAATTATTTCTAGAATAAGATAAACTATAAATCAATCATTAGGCCAGACTTATCAAATAAGTGTGCTATTTTCTTAGAGGAATGAGTCAACCCTTTCTAATCTGTCAAAATATATTCTAACTACTAATTATTCTTGTGCTTCTTGTTAAGACTAACAAAAGTAGTGTTAAAAATCCAAACTGATTTACTGAGTGCCTACACAATACTAGATAATTGTTTGGATTTCTAAGTCATAAACAAAAGTTACTGCATTTGTTTCCAGGAAGCTTACAATGCAGAAAAGAGACCTGCATTCAGATAAAGCAAAACAATTGAACATGTCTTCTATTGTAATGGAATAAGAACAGGAAGTAATGACGGCATAGTAGATGGAACTTCTGGATCTTGCTGAGGGGTTATCAGGGAGGGCTTCCCAGAGGAGTGAGTGCAAACATCATGCGGGGCTTGGGAGAAGAAGTAAATAGAGATTCACAAGTGACATTATCGTGCAAGTGTATTTCCAACTGTGTTATGCCAACAAAGGAACCAGATGATGATTTTCTAGAACATGTTGAAAACTAATTTTGAGGTCATAATATCCTTCTATTTGAAGTCAAATATTGTGAAAAATGAAATATTCATTATTTCATTTTTTCAAATGAATGAAATAGATCAAATTCAAGCAATACTGCTCAAAGACAGATCTCTCTTTCTCCCTTTCTCTCTCTCTATATATACATGCACACACATGTATGTATATACAAATACATATATGTGATAATAGTAGACATTAAAGAGAAGATATGAAATATAAAGTAGTGACTAATTTTGAAGTTTTAACCAAATACAAAAGACTGTTTTAATGTCAATAAATTATAAAGTATATATGTGATTAAAAATTTCTAAAAATAAATAAATAAGTATATGATCAAATTCTCAAGAAAAAAATAGGTACCCTGAATTGATTAATAGGCATTAAACTAAATAGGTAGTACAAGTTTTTCCCTTTTTGTGGTCTTCAATGACACCATGTATAGATACTACTACAAGCAAGTTTTAGCAAACTTCCCTAGTTTACCTTTGACTTTCATAAATTTTTCCAGAGAATAGAAATGGAGAGAAAGTTATCCAACTTATTTTAGATTTATATAATTCAAATGACAAAACTAGACAAGGACAGTTCAAAACAGATAGATTATTTCACTTGTAAGCATAGCACCAAATCCTTAGATACATTAAATTGTATTTGTAAATTGACTTCAACATTGTATAATAATTTATATATTAGGAATGAAAAAGTTATCCACATTATTCATTAAGAGAGTGAAGAATGCATATGATCATCTTTAAAGAGACAGAAAAATCTTCAAATAAATTCTGCTCACAATCATTAAAAATAAAAAAGTAAACTTTGGAAGTTGGTAATAGAAAAAAAGTTCTTAAAATTATTTACCAAAATCCTACAGCAGACAACACACCTAATGGTGAGTATTAAGAAGATTTTCCAATAAAGGAAATATATCTGCTCTTATTGCTGTTCTTGTGCCTTTAAATTTTGCTTTTTCAATATTTATTCATCTCTTCTGAAACTCCTACTAGACATAGGCTGCCACTTAGCATCATATAGTCATTTACTTTAATCCTCATTTTTTACTCTTTCCTTCTCTTTAATTCTGTTTATACTGTAGAAAGGTTTAGATCTATCTTCAGGCACAATTATTCTTTTTATGGTTTATTAGTCTCTTTTTTAAAGCTCTCTATTGAATGTTCCCCTACATATTATTTATTGTCTTATTGGTAGAATATTTGTTTTCAAAATTATTTCTACTTTTTAATCCATAACATGCTGTTTCTGTCTTTTAGAGTCTATTCACCCTTGTAATCAGTTAGACATTTTACTTTTAATTCAGATCATTCTGTTGTCTCAAGGACAAGGTTTCAAGTATTCTTACATGTTTCATGTACTCACTTTCCATTGTGGTGGTTTCTTTCCCTGATTGCTTTTCAAGTGAGGCAGTCTTAATGACATCTGATACAGACTCTTGACTTGATTTCCCTCCTCATATGAGCTGTGAGACAATTTCTTTGTCCATTTCTGTTTTGATGATGCATTCTAAATTCTTGCATTCCATTATTTTTACCATGTCTATATGTTAGGAGTGGCTTTTGAATCAGCTCAGAACTCCACATTGAACAGATAATATATGCTAGACTGTTTGATACCACTTTCAAAACAACCAGCCAAAATTCAGTTACAGCTGTTGGGCTAGACTCTGTAAGGACATAGCCAGAAGTATACTCACCCAGACCCTCATAAATGTCAAGCTTCAGAAAACCCTCTTCTACATGGGCTGCATTCACAGTCCTGTAAAATTCAAAAAAGTAAGGTGTTTTATGTGGTTTTCTTAAAAATAAATAAATAAAAAGAAAAAGACCCCCTCTCTCCAATTGTATACTTCAGGTCCCAGAAAATCTGGAACTTCCGCCTGGGTATGACTTCTGAGAAACTAGATATTCAAAAAAATTCTAAATATGCAATCAGTGATCAGCAGCTATAGAACTATTGAAACTGCCCACTATAACTGAAAATCTCAAATTCACAAAATATTTTTAAGATGGAAAGAGAAATATATAATCACAAATGAATATTAAAAGATGGTATGATTAAGAGAGAATTAGGAAAAGTATCCCATAATGAGTTGAAATCTCAAGAACGTGCCAACAAAGAGAATATATATGTGTGTGTGTATATATATATATATATATATATATATATATATATATGTAGTAGTCCATTTTCACATTGCTGATAAGATATATCTGAGACTGAGATAAGGTAATTTATAAAGAAAAAGAAGCTTAATCGACTCACAGTTCCACATGGCTGGGTAGGCCTCACAATCATGGTGGAAGCCAAAAGACACGTCTTACATGGCAGCAGGCAAGAGAGAATGAAGACCAAGTGAAAAGAGTTTCCCCTTATATAACCATCAGAACTCGTGAGACGTTTTCACTACCATGAGAATAGTATGGGGGAAATTGCCCTTATGATTCAATTATCCCCCACTGGGTCTCTCCCACAACACATGGGAATTATGGGAGCTACAATTCAAGATGAGATTTGGGTGGGGACACAGCCAAACCATATCTATATCTATATCTTATCTAATCATCTGTCTGTCTATACATATATATACACATATATATTTGTTAAAATTACGTCCGTGATACAAAAAAGAAATAGAAAGTCAACAACCTAAAGGGAAGACACTCCAACTCAAATCCTATTTTAGTTCATTCTTCTAGAGTCAGAAAAATAATCTTTATTATAGAAATGTATTTGAGACCTCAAACAATGAGAAAATTAAGATTTCCAGTGAGCATGTCAGGAAGAAGCACATAAAAAGATACTGAAGAGACTGCAAATGTAGTATCATAGTCTGAACAATTTTAAAAATGGGGGAGAAAGAAAGAGCTCAGAAAATGGAAGATTACGCAAATGTTCTGATTTTTCAAAATGAGTAGAGAAAAGATGTCATTTGAGAAAATTACAGTCAGGCGAGGAGAAACTATTCTAGCAAAACTCTAATCAAAGAATATGAATGGATTTTTTTAAGTATATGGAAATTTTTATAATATAGTTGAACTCAACTAAAGTACATAATGACAAACTTGACTCATTCATATATTGGATGCAATTGCTAAGAGACTCTTAGGTAGCAGTAGATTCACTGTATTAACACCAAGACACAGGATATCATGGGAATTTCTATGCAAGATAAAACACAAATAAGGTGATTTGAAGCAGTTTTCTTTTTCAGTTCTGTTGAAACCTGGGTAAGCTGATGCTGGAATGCCTTGTAGCTCTGTTTAAGGTTTTTTAATGATATCTGGGGCATTTGGGGTTTTGTTTTTCTTCCCAAATTTAAAAGCGTTAAAGGCAGATTTTTCAAACTTGTAAGTGAAGCAGCTGGAGGAAAAGCTAATTTAGTAGGCAACAAAATCAACATTCATTTATTTAGGTCAAAACAAGAGATAAAATTAGAAATGATCATAAAAGCATTCTCTTTGATGTCCAAGAATATACTAGTGTGGGACATTGGCTATATACAGCACTTGTCAAAATAGAGGTTTCACATAAGCCAAGAAAAGAATGATGCCACTGGTCCAAACTAATATTTGAGAAAATGCCCTAATCACGGGGAATGAAATCCCTTTGTTGTTGCAATGGGCAGACCACACCTGTGAAGTGGATTTAAATTTTGGTGGTCCACATTAATAGGGACAGTGAAGAACTGGAGAATAGTCATACAAAGGGTGTATTAGTCCGTTTTCACACTGCTATGAAGAACTGCTCAAGTCTGGGTAATTTATAAAGGAAAGAGGTTTGACTCACAGTTAAGCATGGCTGAGGAGGCCAAGGAGGCCTCAGGAAACTTACAATCATGGCAGAAGGTGAAGGGGAAGAAAGGCACCTTCTTCAGAAAGTGGCAGGAATGAGAAGTGCCTAGTAAAGTGGGAAGAGCTCCTTATAAAACCGTCAGATGTCATGATAGCTCACTCACTATCACAATAACAGCAAGGGGAAAACTGCCCCCATGATCCTATTACCTCCACCTAGTCTCTCCCTTGACACATAGGGATTACGGGGATTATAATCCAAGATGAAATTTGGGTGGGGACACAAAGCCTAATAATATCGTAGGGTAAAGAAAAGAATAAATATTCATTTTTTTTTTCTTTTGGTCAGATGTGGATGCTACACACAATATCTAAAAATTATGTGAGTGAGTTATTTCATCCAAAAAGAAGCAGCAGCAATGTAATAGAATTTTAAAACATGTTTAGAAATAAAGTTGATTAGCAATCAGAAAACTTCCATGCTGCTTCCTTTCTGTCTGAATAATTTGCCATTCTTCATAGACCATGGCAAAAAGTAAGCACTGGGTAGAACTCTCCAACAATCCCAAGAATGTGCTCTGCCAACTGTTATTTTCTAAACAGTTTGTGTGGACTTCCCTATTATAGTTTTTATTGCACGTGTATTGGCATTATGTGTTTATGGTTGTATTCCTCTTTAGAGTTGAGAGCAGAGACTGTATTTTATTCAAATTTACATGGAATCAAATTTTGGTTTAACTAAGCCAGCCCTTTTAAGCAATTAGAGCTCTTCAACAATGGAATAGCATGTGGTATTTTGACAGGAAGGACTCGGTTGTAAATGTTAAGGTAAAAATTCATGTTTCCAGTGGCTATTGAGAGGACTTTTCCAGCGGCTATTGAGAGGACTTTTCCAGCAGGTTGGATTGGGAAAGAGGTGGATATGAATAAAAGGAAAGAAAACAAAGGGTTTTCTTCTAATTCTAAAATTCAGTGGTTTCCTTTCCACATCTCTCCCTCTGTCCTTCTCTTCCTACAGCATTTTTGGCACCCTGTTCCCTTTCCCCACCAACAAAATTGCAGTAGTCCATCTGGGCTGCTATAATAAAATCCCATAAACAAGGTAGCTTATAAACAATAGAAAATTTTTTCTTATGCTTCTAGAGGGTGAGAAGTCCAAGATGAAGGTGATGGCAGATTCTTTGTCTGCTAAGGGCCTACTTGCTTGTACATAAGTGGTGCCTTCTTGCTGTGTTCTTACATGGCTAAAGGGACTAGAGATCTATTGTAGCCTCTTATTTAAGGACACTAATCTCATTCATGAGGACTCTGCCAAGAACCTAATCACCCCCAAAAGACCATACCTCCTGATACCATCATCTTGGTGTTAGGATTTAAACATATGAACTATTTAAACATATGTTAAATATGATTTAGGATTTAAACATAAATTTAAACATTTAAACATATAATAAAGATGGTCCTGATATAGGATTATTTAGTATTAAGATCCTCACTGGTAACCAAAGGTTACTTGTTCTACTTCAATAAAACCACATTATGTGGACACATCTTCTAAGAGGCTCAACTATTTATAACAAATGGAACATATAGGTAAAAAGGGCTCTGGACATTGATTTAAAAGACCCTTGCCTGAAGATTATCCCAACCTACTCATTACATGAGCTTTGATAACTCACTTAGTTTCTCTGAATCTAATGCAGTTATTGAAAACCTCAAATAGTATTATTGTGAGAAAATCTGTATGGTGTTTTCTAAATATAAGTAGTACTCTCAGTATTATCTTCATGGTAATTCTGCCTTCAATGTCCTCAGCATATGGTGGGAGGGGTTTTTTGTTTGGACAGGAGCATATTCAGGACATAGTGGCTACATATAATACTGGCTTCTTTCCCTTTATTTGCCTATAAGATTATTGCACTCTCCCAGCAGAATGTAAGAAGGAAGTTTAGTATCATTTAGCTCACAGATTCTAAAGATACTTAACTTCTGGAATCATAGAAAATTGCATGTTTCTATTAAAGATCACTTTAATCACTCTACTTTTAATTCAGTGAAGAGATTGTGACACACCACTCTGAAGAAGCCTGGCTCTCTATATAAAATCCGTTTGTCTTGTCAAAATGGACACATGTACTCAAACACTAGAGATTTTGTACTTGTGTCTCAGGATCATCCACACCCTTGAAGTCTTACTTTACTTTTTAAAAGGTGCTCGTACTTGTTGCATCATTTGTAGGACCCAGTGCAAAATAAAAGCATGGAGTCTTTGGTTCAAAAATGATAAAAATTTCAAGATGGTGACATTAGAGTATTAAACTAAGCACTAGGCCTTTCTGGGTTTGGGGTCCTATGTAACTGCTTTGGTTAAAACCCATGAAGCCACCCTGCCAAGTGTCCACGCAACAGTGAAGGTAAAATAGCTGTACACCACTATACAGGAAAATGAGCCTTTCTACCAACTGTGTAAACATTTGAATTAATGCAAAGAGAAATTTCTGAATAGCCACAAGCCTTTAAGGAACTTCAAATACAATACAAACTACAGTGGGAACTAAGAACAATTCTGCTTTAACTCTCTCAAAGCAAAATTGATTATCTACAGTTCTGTCTTTCAGCTGCAGACATAAACACCAAAAAAATTTGAGTTTCTACTAAATGACTCTTGTGTTTCACTAGAGGTGGTTTCAGTGCAGCAACAAGGTGACCTCACAGCAAAATATTGGTAAATATTTGTAAATGCTTTTGAGATAAAAAAAAATCCTTCTGTTAATATGTTACTAATTATCATAAAATTGACTCTGCTAGAGACTCTGTTAATCATTTTTTATCTTAATGGCAATAAAAGAGCAAAATGAGGAGTGGAGGAGGAAGAGGAAAAGAAGGAGGAGCAAGAGGGGGAAGAAAAGGAGGAGAAAGGAGGAAGAGAAGGAGGAGAAAAAAGAGGAAGAGAAGGAGGAGGAAGGAAAAGGGGAAGGGGAAATTTCCAGGGGGAGACTTCAATGCTTGGACTACATTCATTACTTTTTATCACTGATGCTAAATGCTAGAATCTGTGAACCAAATATTTTACTTAGTCATGGGTAATTCTATCTCAGCTACAAGCTGGAGGTTTTCAAAGTGTGTTTTACTTCACAGCAATTTTATTTTCATTAACAGAACCATTGCTGGTGTTTTATAAACTTCTCAAGAGATGAGAATTCTGAAAAAAGGGCCTTGACTTTCTCATATTTTATAATAATATTCACTAATCCAATCATTCATCTGTTTTATTCTTCAATAATAATAAATATGGTTTAATTCAAAGATAAATTTAAAGAAGAGAGGAAAAATGCTGGTTCCTGAAATGCAGACATTTAGGCAGTCTTCATTTGCTTGAAGAAACATTCAGACTTTAATTTAGTGGTAAGGATAATTGCTTAAAATTATTTTTCTCAAATGTCATCTTTATTTTGGTTGTAATTCCATGTTATACATTACAATTAGAATATCTATTATATATTCTGTATTAACTGCCGATGCTGGGCTTAGCCACACCTCATTCCTTATTTGACAGACATACTATGCACACATACTCACATATTCCACCTTAAAAAGAGATTTAATAGAGATTGAACAATTATAGTATTATTACTTTATGAAAGAGCAACATCTTGATGCCATTGCCTCTGCCACTGGTTTGCTTGGAAGACAATTTCAAATAACTTTTATGTTTAACATTTTGAAATGAAACAATTTTCAAAACAGGTATATTCAGAAGTTCCACATTTTATTTAAAAGCCATAAAATCTCTACCTTTAATACACAGTGCTTCTAGCCTCTGAAAATAATATTTTATGTGACATGTGACTTAACCTTATTTTATCTAACAAACCTTTATTGAGGAGACACCATATGTGAATTCTGTGCTAAGAAGTTTTGATATAAATACTAAATGGGAACTTTTAGGTAAATAGAAGCCCTTTTCTTTTAGAACAAACAAAATTTGCTCTGTTCTAATATCATAATTTTTGGCATATTAAAATGGGCTGAAAGTTTAACAGTAATATTATGAAACATAAAAATTGATATCTTTCAAAATATTAACATGAATAAGAAATATGTTACATAAATTTTAACAAAATAAACAAAGCCTCATGATAATTCTTTATATTTTAAGAAAAGTGATTATTTTCTTCTAGTGTCAATGCAGATGTTTTTACTTGATTTTTGATTACAGGTCAATTTTTCCTTCTAAAATTCAGCAAATAGTGAATGACTGGTATCTACGCAACCCACTTCCTGCTGCCAGTCATCCACTAATCTGCTTTCTGTAACTGTATATTTGTTTGTTTGTTCTAGACTGTCACAAGACAGAATCATATAGTATGCACTCTTTTTTGATGGGGGTGGATTGGACTTTTTCTCAGCATAGTTGTATTAAATTTCACTCATGTTGCTGCATGTGTCAATCATTCTGTCTTTTTTATTTCTATTAGTCCATTATAATATAATGTCACAACTTAAACATTCATTCATTCGTCAATGAAGATTTGAGGTTTTTTTTTCCACAGTATTTTAACATTTTGGCAAAAATTCATTGGTCTGCTACCAAGTCATTATTTCAGATGTATAAACTGCTTCAAAAATGTCTCAGTCTGGTAAAATATCCCCTTTGTCATCTTGTGTAAGCATAATCTTTCCAAAAATAGTGCAGACAAAAAATAAATTTCCATCAGAATTTCATTCTTCAAAATATGGAGGATGTCTATAAATATGTTTTTTACAACAAACCTGTATATCTGATGAAATTATCAAATGAACCATATAAGACTGCTGTTTATATGACTGGATTCTTTAAAACATTACTAGAGTGAGAATTGGTAAGTTAGATGATATTCTGGACAAAGTAGGTGTGAAATATAGCACGGACTGATATAACACGATAGCTCAACAGGGACAGTAGGTGTGAAATATAGCAAGGATTGATATAACACAGAAGCTCAACAGGGACAGTGCTCTCCCCCTTTAAGTCCTGTTAGGTATTATTATTAAGGACAATCACTGTGGAAACCCACGTTTTATTTTAATAGCCTATTTTGTTTCACTTGGATCTTAAGAAGATCAGCAGAACAAAGCCTATATGACAGTGGTTGAACAGGGCATAAAAGACCCCATCGTTAGCATAATCTGAGTCTGATGCATCCTATTTCTGCCTCCCCCTACTTCTCCTTTACCTAGATATGCCAGGTCAAGCAAGGCCAAGATCAGGGCAAATAATATAGCAATGAATTGGCATACTCCCTTGACTCTGAGCCTGGAGAAATTGCAACAGATGAGACTATTCATCAGAAGTGTAACCTGTCACCTCTACCTTTCATGGAATCAAAAACATTCTCTCTAAGGCAGCTCTGTGTGTGTGTGTGTGTGTGTGTATGTGTGTGTGCTTTGTTTGTTTTACTCTTCACAAGAATGGCATCGAAGAAACCAACACCTGTGTATCTTGAGAGCTGCAGGATAAGCTGGGAAATGTATTCTAGTTAGATGAAACACATAGCCATACTCTTCTCTAAAATACGATCTGATAGCAGAGGAGAGCTATTCAATCTAAAGCAGGAAGGGTCTCTGAAACACACTCTCCCTTTCTTTCCAGTAATACCTTTCCTTTAGGTAGTCCCAGAAGAGGTGCTTTGGATAAAGAAAGACTAATTACTTTTACTGATGTGAATGACATACTATTTATGTCTAGCATATCCTAACAAGTATTCATAGTGATTCAATATGTATAAACTCTCTCTTATTTGGTCCTCTTACCTTCCAGATGTTTTTCTGATGATGTATATTTAGCTTTATGTTTATAGTCTGTAGCTTACATAGCATGGTTACCTGCTTACAACTTAAGGAAAAAAGGTAAAAGAATATTGGCTGTCAGACATATAACAGCACACCAACAAAATGTTCCCCAAGAGACCAACAGTTCAAATGCTGGTTTCTGACAAGTTTTCTGACTTAAAAAAGAAAATCAACTCTTATGTATTTTACTGAGGAAATACCTATTGTTTCCCCAGCAATCTCAGTGCAGTAAAAAGCACACACCTGGGTAATTAGGCATTGATCCCAGTAATGGAACAGCCCCACCTACCCTTGACCCCATCAGCACACAACGAGACTGCTTACTTTTTAGTGAGACACTTTTTTTGTTGTTTCTTTTCTTGCTTTGCATTTTGTCACATTGAAGAAAATGGTGTTTCCTTGATTGGATCTACACTGTGGGGATGCCCTGATCCACAGTCATGGGAATAGTTGAAGACACAAAGAAACCCAGACACAAAATACTGCTACTTTCACAGAAAATATCCTGTGGAGAAATGACATTGATTATTCCTGGGGACATTTTAAGAAGGCTTAATTATGGTTCCTGGAACATCTTTCCTTTTCACTTCGTGTCATGCATGAATAGAAGTGAAAGATGCTTTCATACAGCAAACCGTGTGAGCAACAAAAACGACTCAATTGAATAAACCTGGTTCAGTAAAGATTACTGACTATATTGCTATAGAGCAACAAATACCTAATTAATGCCTACTATGTGCAAAATGCTTAATACATATAATTAATATATAATTACTGATAGCCTGAACTTTACATTCCAGTAGAAAGGCAGGCATACAGTTATATAACTATAATGAAAGGGGGACTATGAAAGACACTATAACAAAATCAGAATCATTCTGTTGACTGTCAAATGCTAGATCCCCAAATATCACCCAATCACCTTCATCAAAACAACATAGTTATAAGCAAAGCTGATTTTTTTCACAATTGAGAGAGAACACTGCATCCACAGAGCTTTGGTAATGTCTTAAATTGGAAAAGACAAGATTTGAAATTATTAACAATTGAAAGTTTGGCTTAGAGGGGGACTTCCAATGGAAATTGGAGAGAGGGGAAAAGATGATGTGTGCTTAATTCAGATTCGGTAAGAATCATAATAATAATGGTTTAAGATAGGTGAAAAAAAGCAAGGAAAAAATTTTGAGGCAAGGAATTAATAGGAACTGAAGGTGAAAATTTTCTGTTGATGCTTTCCATTGAACAACTGGCATTTTTGGGAAAGTTCCTGCAATGAGCAATGAAGCTACTTGCCTGGGAAAGGGTATCCTAGAATAATAGTCACGCTAATAAATGGCATAATAAAGTCATGCTAATATATAGACCAGACACCGGCAAACTGTACCCAGCGGCTGAATTCAGAAGCTACTAGAGCTTCTGACATTTCTCTACCTTTTCCAAGGTTGTTAAGAAAGAAAGAAAGAAAGGAAGGAAGGAAGGAAGGAAGGAAGGAAGGAAGGAAGGAAGGAAGAAAGAAAGGAAAAGAAAGGCAGAATGTGTAACAGATTTTATGTGGCCTACAAAGCCTACAATATTTACTCTCTGGTCCTTTACAGAAAATCTTTTGCTAAATACTGATATAGACAGTAAATTCGGTGAATAGGAAGGTAGTTTGAACACTCAGCCAGCAAGCATTTGATAGGTGTAGACAGTTTAGCTTCTCAGTACCCAAATAAGAGGTAGAGGAGATAGTCATTCCTACAGATAATGGTTGGTGAGAAATCTGGGTCTGTACAAAGGCAAACATGAGGAATGTAAAGATTTTTCTCTTTTTTTTTGCAACCACTACATCAAGAAGAATATATTCATATCCTGATTTTTTTTTCTTTTTTTCTTTTTTCTTTTCTTTTTTTTTTTTTTTTGAGATGGAGTCTCGCTCTGTCGCCCAGGCTGGAGTGCAGTGGTACAATCTCGACTCACTGCAATGCTCTGCTTCCCAAGTTCATGCCATTCTCCTGCCTCAGCCTCCTGAGTAGCTGGGACAGGTGCCCACTACCACACCTGGCTAATTTTTCTGTATTTTTAGTAGAGACGGGGTTTCACTGTGTTAGCCAGGATGATCTCTATCTCCTGACCTTGTGATCTGCCCACCTCGGCCTCCCAAAGTGCTGGGATTACAGGCGTGAGCCACCAAGCCCAGCCACATCCTGATTTTTGACAAAAGTAGGCTAATCAGCTTTATCTCTGCTCTATGTGAACCCATTTTCTAAGGCAACAACCAGTAATAGAACAGAACAATTAAAGATATGAATCCCTGCAGAAAACCATTCATACATATGACACAGTTAGCAATGTCTATGGTTTTATTTTTTTATTTTTTCTTTTCTTTTCATTGTTGAAACACTGAATGCCAAGCAAACATTCTCCTTCATGGAATCTTTCTATGGCATTTTCTTCTCATGAGTAAGTATGAAACGAACTAGAATTTAATAGCCAAGTAGCCTGTTTGGAATCTATTAAAAGGATTAGACCTACTTGATACAATACAAATTGCTAATTAGTGAAGTGATGCAAGTAAATCCCTAACAACATAAGCATAAAAATTATTTTTTTGGCTTGAGTAGTAGATAACACATGAGTTTTTCATAGGTTCCAGTAAGAATATATATTATATAAAAACATATATTATATATTCTTATTTCAAAATCATTCTGTTCTTTGAAGCTCTCCCGAAGTGAATATACCTGGCCCAGAACATTTCCGTCCACAATTCACTTCTAGACCACACCAACATCACACTAATCCTAGGAATTTGAATTAATCTGTCAGAATATTCAAGTAGCCATGTATGACTATTATAAACAGATAAAGCTAATATGCAGAAAAAGCTGAATATCATATTTTAACATCTGTGATGGTTAATTTTATGCATTAACTTGACTGGACTAAGGGTGTCCAGATATCAGCTAAAACATTATTTCTAGGTGTGTCTGTGACAGTGTTTGCACAACAGATTAGCATTTGAATCAATACACTGAGTAAAGAAAATCCACCTTCACCAGTGTGATCAGGCATCATCCAATTCACTGGGCCCTAATAGAACAAAAAAGGCAGAGGGAGGGCAAAATCTCCCTTCTTGAGCTGGGACTTGTAACTTTTTTTTTTTGTTCTCAAACATCCGAGCCTCTGTTTCTCAGACTGGGAGTCACATCATCAGCTTCCTTGGTTCTCAGGCCTTCAGACTGAGATTGAATTATACCACCTGCTCTCGTTCTCCAGCTCAATGATGGCAGACCATGGGTTTTCTCGGCCTCCATAATTTCTTGAGACAATATCCATAGAAAATCTCCTCTTGTATATTTATATATTGGTTCTCTTTTTCTAGAGAACACTGACTAATACAAGATCCAGTGATAAAGGTAATTGCTCCAGATGCTAGAAGCAAAATTAAAATAGAAGATATGTGAGTTTTTCCAACAATGTTAAGAGGAAAACAGAGAGAGAGAGAGAGAGAGAGAGAGAGAGAGAGAGAGAGAGAACCTTTAGCCCTATAGAATTAAGAGACTTAACCAAGTTTTTGGAATTAGAGTGTTCAGCACTACTAGAATGAAAATCTGAGACTCACATTTATCATTTAAATATTCTCTTGGAGACTTAGAATGCAGAATTTACACAAAGGATACCATCCAGTTTATTTCCATAAAATATATGAGTATTCATTTTCAGGAAAACATTAGAGAAGACACAGACATTCTTATAATGACTAGGTGTATATTTATAGACCATTAAGAGTTTAATTTGTTTTGTACTATTTGAAAGGTAGCACTATGCTGGAATACTATTCTACTTATCAGATAGAGGGAAAGTATACTAAAAAGCCTTTATTTGATTGACTATTGGTTATAAATATCTGACAAATGAGATCAATTTATAAATTGTTCATGTAACTAAGCAAGTTATCTTTGGGAATAACTCTTTTTTTCTGTGATAATTACAACTGGGGGAAAGAGAATGGTAATGAAAGACAACCCTAGTAGGTGTGTTCTTTATATTTACATACGGATGATCTTTAAAAAGATCACATATATTCCCCTAAATTTTGATTTGTGATCTTTGTACAACGATTTGAGGACTACATGATGTTAGAGATTAATTCAAATACTTTAGAGAGAGAAGAAAATGAGACTCAGAAAAGTCAAGTGTATTTTTCAGATTCCTACATTAGGTCTCTTGGGCCTCTATTTCTCTCCTTTCTACCAAATCCTAATCATGATAAACGGTACAGGCTGAGCATCCAAAATCCAAAAATCTGAAATCCAAAATGCTCCAAAATATGAACATTTTTGACACTCAAATAAAATGTTCATTGGAGCCCTCAGATTTCAGATTTTCAGATTTGGAATGCTCAACTGGTAAACGTAATGCAAATAGCCCAAAATTAAAAAAATAAATAAATAAGAAATCCCAGACACTTCTGGTCCAAAGCCTTGTGAATAAGGGATACTCAGTCTGTATTTCTACTGTGTCATACTTCAGTAATTGGCCCAATAATTTCAATAACGACCTGGCAATATTAGCGTCTCTACTTCAGGCAGAAATGAGTGGAAGGAACATTATATGCAAACAGAAAAGGACGGGTTTATTTTTTTATTTTTTTATTTTTTGAGACGGAGTCTCGCTCTGTCACCCAGGCTGGAGTGCAGTGGCCAGATCTCAGCTCACTGCAAGCTCCGCCTCCCGGGTTTACGCCATTCTCCTGCCTCAGCCTCCCGAGTAGCTGGGACTACAGGCCCCAGCCTCGTCGCCCGGCTAGTTTTTTGTATTTTTTAGTAGAGACGGGGTTTCACTGTGGTCTCGATCTCCTGACCTCGTGATCCGCCCGTCTCGGCCCCCCAAAGTGCTGGGATTACAGGCTTGAGCCACCGCGTCCGGCAGGACGGGGTTATTTTAATGCCCCTTCCTACCCTGTCATTAGCTCTCTCCATCTTATGACATTTATTGAGTTCATTAACCCTTAAAGAAACATACAAAACTGTAATACCTCCACTTTTCTTAGTTTACGTATTATACTTCTATATCTCCATTTACATCATGGTCCTGAATGCCATATTAACCATCTGGTTTACTCCTTCACCAGCCTCTTCAATTTCAAGTAAACTTCCGTACTTCTACCACACCCATTGAACCAACCAGAGGGTATTAGCATCCACTTTGAAGCAGCCAAAACTGTTGGTTCCTTCAAAACGGATGTTATGTGCCTTTGGAGAAAAATAGTATTATTCTATTATGTGGCTGCGTGACAATTTAGTGCTAGAAAGGAGTTCAAGCTGCTGGACAATTATTTAATGTGTCTTTGGTAACCTCTTTCTTATACCCCTCAGTGACTGTCCAAATACTAATTGCTCTCCTCATGCTGTCCCATAACCCAGCTCCTGCTCTCCCATTGCCAATAGAAAAATCTCATCACTCAAAGTACCAAATAGCACAGTATTGTAGCACTGCACTGCCGCCCTATCTTGCTTATCTTTCCTCACCATTTGATTGTAAATCATTTAGGAAGCAGCATTTCTTCATCTTTGTATCTTCAATGGCTAGTATACAGGAAGATACAGCATAAGTAAATGGATATTGTTCATTGTTCTCTTTCTTTGCTCATTCTCTTCTTGCTGGAATTCCTTCTACCCTATCCTGTCCCTATCTTCTTGCTTTCCTTCCAACTTACTGAGGAATTACTTGTGAATTTGTTTGGTAATGTATTACTAATGTATTACTCATCTATCTCCTCTCAGAAGGCTTCCTTGAATATTCTTATTCTGGGCTACCTGTGCTGACTCTATGCTCACAAATGCCTTTCAATAACTTTGTTATCATTATCATTATATTGCCTCTATAACTAAATTATATACATAGTTAAAAAAATCATATAGCACAGAAAGTTAGGAAATGAAAACTAAAATTTTCTCTGTCTCCAGTCCTTGAAAGATAATGTCAGGGTTAAATGGTTGACCTTTTCTCAAACCATGTCAGTTACTCAAAATCATGGAACAGTTGTTTGCTTTGAATTTGGATTACAACTTTCAATAACCTTTTTGTCTTATTGGGGATTTCAAGAGTTCAATTGCCTTTCTTTTTGCTTGCCTATATAAGAAGCATATGTCTTTGGCTTGACTCTAAAATCATTCAAGTTCTCAACCAAAACATTTGTCAAAATGAAGCATCTACTTCATGTTTCAATTAAAGCTAGTTATTCTCTACTGATGCACTAGAGTTCTCATTATGGCATTCCAAATTAAGTGCATTTTAAAAGTCTGTATGTAGTTTTTTAAATTTTGTTTTCATTTTACTTGGGAGTATAACTGTACTCATAGATTATGGATGGCTTGGCAAGAATATACAATTTTCTCTTTGTCTCACAGCATCATTTTCTAACACCAATCTGATTCCCATTTACTTACCCATAAACTGGCATTTTTCCCCAATCACCTTTAAGACCATCTTTGTATCTTTAATGTTCTGAAATTTCATGGATGTTTTTAAAATAGGACTTTTTCCATCATTCCAGGAACTTTTCAGGTTCTCCCAATTTGATATTTGTTGTTAAACGTTGTGAAATAATGTCAATTAGTTTTTTGACTAGTTTCTTTTCTCTATTTTTTCTGATCTTTGCAAAGTTCTCATTAGTCACATGATGGAATTCTAGCCTCTCTATCTCTGTGTTTCTCTTTGATGTTTCTCTTAGAGTTTTCTCGTTTTTTTGACTTTTTTGCTCTATCTTTTGAGACTTTTTTCTTTTATGTTCTAACACTTTTTTAATGGTTTTCTTTCCAGTAACATTTTCTAATTCTCTGATAACTTTTTAAAACATAAGCTTGATCTTGTTTTATTTACTGCAGAATCTTCTGGAATCTGTAAGGAAATTCAAAATATATTTTTCTGTTCCTTGAGTTCTGTTTTTTGGGGCATCTTTTTTTTTTTTCTATTTGTTATCATTATGCTTCTCTATATTTGTTCTTGACTTCTTGAAAATTTCTGGTGCTACTGTGTTCTCAATTCATATCTGTGAATGAATATGTGTTAAATATTAGTTATTGAGCTTGATCGCCTATGACTTTGTGTAGGTGTCTCTGTTGCTCTGTGTAGAAAAACTTACTGAGTTTTATATTATTTATTATTGATTTTTTTACTTTTTTTTTTTTTTTTTTTTTTGGAGATGGAGTTTTGCTCTTGTTGCCCAGACTGGAGTGTAGTGGCAGTGATCTCAGCTCACTGCAACCTCCGTCTTCCGGTTTCAAGCGAGTCTCCTGCCTCAGCCTTCCAAGTACCTGGGATTACAGGCACCCCACCACCATGCCTGGCTAATTTTTGTATTTTTAGTAGAGATGCGGTTTCACCATGTTGGCCAGGCCGGTCTCGAACTCCTAATCTCTTGATCTGCCCACCTCAGTCTCCCAAAGTGCTGGGATTACAGGTGTGAGCCACTGCATCCGGCCAAGACTTATTGAGTTTTATATCAGAGTTAGAAATATGTTAACTGGAAGAATTCATTCTCACTTGCATTGGGTGGAAAGAATACAGGTATCCTACAACCACCAAACCTCCTGTCTTGGGCCAAGATAAGATGTTGACTCTGAGTCCTTGCCCACCATAAATAAATTTTTCAACTTCTTTAAACAGGACATCTCTAGTCTCCATCTTGGTGTTAGACTCTCTAAAGGTGGAGGATGAAAGCATGTGGTCATCTGCTTTTGATATTATGAATAAAAGCATAAATGAATGACTCTGTTTTGTAGCCTACTCCTGGTCTCTAAACTTGAAGGCCCACTAAGTCTCTGGTGGGTGGGGGAGGAACACTTTTTATTTCCACTAGAGTTTCCTCCTCTTTACGTTTCTACATTGCTACTAGAATCATCTGCTGTTCTTTATACTCCAAATATTCATGCATGTTTGAAAGTCTTTAAGCCACTGATGAAACTTCTCTCATTATGAGAGCAGTTATTAATTTACATCTTTTTATACAACTTAGGTGTCATTTCACAAAATCTGGAGTGAGAAGTGAAAGAAATGTATGGACTTAGCCACCTTGAATAGTGGCACAATCAACACACATTCTTAACAATATCCATTTATCAAAGTTGCAGTAAGTAAGGGTTGGGACTCGTACTGATGAAGACTAGAGATTTGCTGCCTTACTTATGATGCATGGTTAACGAGCTCTCTAACTTCCTACTTGAAATGCATTCACCTTTTTGTTAACAGTAAACAGGTTGTGGCAATAAGAATACCTATATATGTAAATGTTCATGTATATGTCTTTCTGCACTAAATAGTTGAAAATCCATAGATATATAAATCACATCTTCTTAATATTTAGCTTGATAGCAACTGCTCCCCAAATGTTTGTTCAATTACTATTTAAAAATTAAATAGTAATTTTTACAGGAAAGGGGAACAGGCCGAGGTCCAATGGATAAAAGTTACAGAAAGACATAAGGGTAGATTATTTAACAATTAAGCACTTCAGCAATGATATAATCCATCTCAGAGACAGTGAATTCTTGGTCAACAGAATGTTCAATTAGAGATTTGAAGACCACTTGTAAGGCAACATCTTTCATTGGTAGAAAAGTTTGTTCAAAGAAACTATAGCTCTATTTTAACTCTGAGATTTTAATGTCCATTCAATTATTGCCTGCAGCTGAGAAAAATCTATGCCACGAAATGCAAGCAAAACCAGTGAGTCAAGTAGCTAGCCAATGTGCATACTTCTCAGGCTGGAAAAGCCGTCTGGTCATCAAAATCTGTTCTCTCCTGTCTCACAGGAGATGCAGCTCCTCCGTGGCAAATATACTTTATAATGAGTACAATCTTATCTGTCCAGTAAAACTGTTGCTTGCTTTAAATATAGTTTCTTTTAATATTATCATAATTTATTCAACACTTGCTAATTTTTCAAGCCAGAGAGAATAAATTTGAAGTATAACAATTATTAATAAAGTGATGTTAATTATAAGCAAAAATGATTACAATTTCTTGAGCAGTAGCATTTCTTCGCTCATTACAAAGGGGTTCAAAGCACTTAGAAGCATTATAAACTGCATGTCTGATCTTCAGTTCCATAGAACTCTTCATTCATTCATCTATTTTTATACAGGTCTTATATAATGATAAGATAACTTTCTAAGCCTAAGATGAGGAAAATTATCTTGTGTTAATTATTATAATAATGAAAATATCTATACAATGTCTTCTCTGTACTAGTGTTGATTAGTGTTCACAAACTCAAGTACCTACAGGCTGCTAGCAGCTAAAGTAAATGAGTGTTTTAGGTTGCTATTAAAAATAAACTACTTTTTTTTGTGTGTGAAGTAGAGTATCCTTTGAGACAGCTTAGTTTCATTTTTATCCATAACCCAGCCCAAACAAACGGTTTCAGTGTTTTATCTTTCTGACAACCTAGTGGGGGGTTTGGGGGGACAGTGGGATGTTTAATGGGTACAAAAAGTAGTTAGAAAGAATAAATAAGGCTTATTATTGGACAGCACAATGGGGTGATTATGGTCAATAATAACATGTACATTTTAGAGTAACTTAAAGGGTATAATTGGATTGTTTGCAATTCAATGGATATATGCTTGAAGGGATGGATACCCAGATACCCTGTTATTCATGATGTGCTTATTTCCCATTGCATGCCTGTAATTTTTTAAAATAAATATTTGTTTCCTCTTTAGTACTACTCTAGGTAAACACAACAGTCTAAGCTTGCTCTTTTAAACTGTTTCATAGTGGGGAATGGTGGGTCAGTGGTGAATTGGAGAGTAGAAGCCTTGTGTGTGTTACTGCTGTTTTAAAATTCATTGTAAAATATTGCAGGTATACTAGAAGATATAAACTATAGGAAAGTAAATATCTGTGTACCCATCATTCAGTTTTAGAAGTAAAACGTTGCAAATGCTGTTGGAGATTCTTGAATACCTAACCTTTGCTTCTTATGCAACCTACCTACCTACTCTCAGACATATTTATTATATTGATTTGGTTCTTAGTAGTTTCATGTGCTTCTGCAAGTAATTATTATAAAACTGTGTATCTTTAAAATAAAATATAATTGCTTTTCATATCTTAAAATTAAGGTACATGATATACTATATGTATTCATTTAACAATGGTTTTTCCACTCAAAAGTATGTCTGTAAGATTCATCCGTACTGATACCTGTAACAGATCCATTTCTGTTTGTTGCTGTATAATATTCCATTGTATGAACACATCAACACTTATTTACTGATACATTACATTTATTGTTTATTCTTTGTGTATATTGATGAAGATATACTTTATTACTCTGAATTCATATAGATATTTCTGTATTCATTTTTAATTTGCTAGAATTTATTTTTGTATATAGTTTAGAGGAAGAATCTAACTTCATTTTTTTCATAAGGTCAACTAAAACTCAATGCCATTTATTAGTTAACATTTTTCTTATTGATCTGTGATATCACCACTTGTATATGTCAGGTTTCCATTGTTCTACTTGCCTATGCCTGTGCTAATATCACAGTATTTTAGCTATAATAAAGATATAGTAGATCTTAATAACTGGTTGGCATACCTACCCATACCTACCCATCTGATTGTCAAAAATAACTTGATTCATTATTTATTTCTCTTCTACATATATTTTAAAATAAATATAATTTTTGGCAAAAATATTATTGTTATTGGCAGTGCATTGACTTTATGAATGCATTTAGAAACAATTAACATCTTTACTAGATTTAGCACTTTCAATCTATGAACATGGAAAACACTTCTTTATGCCATTTAAAACATAATTATAAGACTGTTTCATATCTTGTTTTAGTGATTTTGGAAAGATTATGATGCTGTTGTTTATTATCCCTTTTGTCTAAGCATCCATATTTACTGGAATAAAGTATCAAAATATTTAGTAATTTTATTTAGAAAAATATCCTATCCATATTTTCTTGTTTAATTTTTTTAAATTTTTTTTTATACTTTAAGTTCTGGGGTACATGAGAAGAACTTGCAGGTTTGTTACATAGGTATACATGTGCCATGGTGGTTTGCTGTACCCATCAACCTGTCATCTACATTAGGTATTTGTCCTAATGGCATCCCTCCCCTAGCCCCCCACCCCTCGACAGGCCCCGGTGTGTGATGTTCCCCTCCCTGTGTCCAAGTGTTCTCATTGTTCAACTCCCACTTATGAGTGAGAACATGTGGTGTTTGGTTTTCTGTTCCTGTGTTACTTTGCTAGAATGATGGTTTCCAGCTTCATCCATGTCCCTGAAAAGGACATGAACTCATCCTTTTTTATGTAATTTTTTATTTATAATATTGTTTGTACCTTTATGGAAAGGTTTTGCTTTTGATCAGATCACTTTGCCAAAGGACTGGCAATTTTCTCTCTAAAGAAGCAACTTTGTGTTGTTTACCTTCCCTTTTGTATCTTTTTATTCTATTTAATTTCCTTTCTTTATTATTGGCTTACCTTGAATTTACTGTAGTCATAAACTTTTTAGCCATTCTTCTTTGTAACATTAAAATTTTAAGGTTTTATATTTTCCTTGAATTATTGCTTTAGCTGCATACTTCAAGTTTTGAGATGGAGCATTTCTATTATTTAGTTCTACAAATATTCTAATTTACAATATGACTTTCTTTTGTCTCTGACATATTTGAGTGTATTTTTCAATTTTAAATAAAGTTATTATCTTTATTTTGACATGATTTGTTAGACAAATGCATGGGAGTAAGAGAGTCTGTTCTGGTGACATCAATCTTTGAAATGTTCTGAGACTTCACAGTCTAGTATATCGTTTTTGTAAATGTACTATCTTTTTAAAATGTGTACTCATTACTTGCTGGGTATAGGTTTCATATATGTGCATTAAAGCAGACTTATGTTGTTCTAATGTTCTCTTTTTTTTCATTTGATTTATGACTTACAAAAACATGTATGCTGAAAACTTCCAGTCTGATATGGGATTTGTGAATTTTACCCTATTATTTTTATGAAATTTGCTTTATATATTTTTCTTTTTAAAAAATTATTCTAATTTTTATGGGTACATAGTGGGTGCATATATTTATGGGGTACATATATTTATGGGGTGCATGTATTTATGGGTATGAGATATATTAATGATACAAGCATATAGTAAGTAATAATCACATCAGGGAAAGTGGAGTATACATCACTTCAAACATTTATCATTTATCTGTGTTACAAACTTTCCAATTATAATCTTAATTATTTTAAAATGTGCAAAAGATTAATTTTTAGTATAGTCACCCGGTAGTGCTATCAAATACTAGATCATGTTCATTCTATCTATGTGTTTGTACCCATTAACTATCCCCACTTGCCCACCCACCTCAATCCCTACTCCCCTTCCTAGCCTCTGAGAGACATCATTCTACTATCTCCATGAGTTCAGCTGTTTTCATTTGTAACTTCTCAAAATGATTGAGAACATGCAATGTCTTTCTGTGCCCGGCTTATTTCACTTCACATAATAACCTCCAGTACCATCCATGTTGTTGCAAATTACAGGATCTCATTCTTTTTATGGCTGAATTTTACTCCATTGTATATATGTGCCACATTTTCTTTATCCATTCATCTGTCGATAGACATTTAGGTTACTTAAAATGTCTGGAATAGCCAATTTTGGCTATTCTAAATAGTGCTGCAATAAACATGGGAGTGCAGATATCTCTTTGATAGATTGATTTCCTTTCTTTGGGGTATATAACTACCAGTGGGATTGCGGAACCATATGGTAGCTCTAGTTTTAGTTTTGGAGGAACCTCCAAACTGTTCTCAATAATGGTTGTACTAATTTGCATTCCCACCAACAATGGAGAAGTGTACCCTTTTCTCCACATCCTCACCAGTATTTTATATTGCCTGTCTGTTCGATAAGAGCCATTGTAATTGCGGTAAGATGATATCTCCTGTAATTCTGAGTTACATTTCTCTGATGACCAAGATGTTGAACAATTTTTCAGATACCTGTTTGCTATTTGTATGCCTTATTTTGAGAAACGTCTATGTAGATTTTACCCACTTAAAAATCAGATTATTAGATTTTTTTTCCTATTGAATTATTTGAGTTCCTTATATAGTCTGGCTATTAATCTTTTGTCAGAGGAATAGTTTGCAAATATGTTCCGCTATTCCGTGGGATTTCTCTTCACTTTGTTAATTGTTTCCTTTGTTGTGCAGAAAGGTTTTAACTGATGTAATAGCATTTGTTGGCCTGGCACTGTGACTCACTCCTGTAATCCCAGCACTTTGGGAGGCCGAGGCGGGTGGATCGCCTGAGGTCCGGAGCTTGAGACCAGCCTGGCCAACATGACAAGACCCCATCTCTACTAAAAATACAAAAATTAGCTAGGCATGATGGTGGGTGCCTGTAATCCCAGCTACTCGGGAGGCTGACAGAATCCTTTGAACCCAAGAGGTGGAGGTTGCAGCGAGCCATCGTGTCATTGCACTCCAGCCTGGGTGACCAGAGTGAAACTTCATCCTCCCCCGCACACACACAAATTAGCATTAGTTAATTTTTGCTTTGGTTACCTGCGCTTGCAGTGTAATACTCAAGAAACTTTTGCCAAGTGCAATGTTTTGATGAGTTTCTTCAATGACGACTTTTTAGAAGTCTCATAGACTGAATTATTAGATTTAAGCCTTTAATCCATTTCGATTTGATTTTTGTCTATGGCAAGGAACAGAGGTGTAGTGTCAATTTTCTGCATATGGATACCCAGTTGCCCCAGCACCAATTATTGAGGACCATGCTTTCTCCAATGTATGTTCTTGGCACCACTGTTGAAAATAAGTTCACTGTAGATGGGTGGATTTATTTCTGTATTGTCTGTTCAGTTCCATTGGTCTGTGTGTCTTTTTATGCCAATACTATGCTGTTTGGTTTAGCAGAATTCTGTAATATAATTTGAATTCAGATAATATGATTTCTCCAGTTTTGTTCTTTTTGCTCAGGATTGCTTTGCCTATTCTGGGTCTTTTGTAGTTCCATATAAATGTTAAGATTTTTTTTCTATTTCTGTGAGGAATGCCATTGATATTGTTGTGATAGGGATTTGATTTCATATCCTGCATTGAATGTGTAGATTGATTTGGGTAGTATGGGAATTTTAACAATGTTGATTCTTCCAATCCACAAACATGGAATATCCTTCCAGTTTGTATTCTCTTCAATTCCTTGCATCAATGTTTTATAGTATTCATTGTAGAGGATTATAACTTTTTTGATTGAAGTTTATTCTTATGTATTTATTATATTCACAGCTACTGTAAATAGGCTTACTTTCTTGATTTCTTTTCCAGATTGTTCGCTTTTGTCATGCAGATATGCTACTGATTTTTTTATGTTGATATTGTATCCTGCAACTTTACTAAATTTATTTGTTCTGATAGTTTTCTGGTGGAGTCTTTAGGTTTTTCCAAATACATGATCATATCATCTGTAAAAAAAAAAAAAAAAAAAAAAAAAAAAAAAAAAAAAAAAAAAAAAAAGGATAATTTCACTTCTTGCTTTCCAATTTGGATCCCCTTTTTTTTCTTTCTCTTGTTTAGATAGGACTTACAGTACTATGTTGAATAACAGTAAATAAAGTGGGCATCTATGTGTTTTTCCAGATCTTAAAGGAAAGGCTTTCAGTTTTTCATCATTTAGAATGATACTCTCTGTGAGTCTGATGTATACAGCTTTTATTGTGTTGAGGTATGTTCCTTCTGTATCCACTTTTGAAGGTTATCATCATGAAGGGTTATTGAATTTTACCAAATGCTTTTTCAGCATCAGTTGTAATGATCACATGGTTTTTGTCCTTCATTCTGTTGATGTGATGTATCATATTGAGAGATTTGCATGCATTGAATCATCCTTATATCACTGGGATAAATCCCATTTTGTCATGATGGATGATCTTTTAAATGTGTTGTTGAATTCTGTTTTCTAGTATTTTCTTGGCAATTTTTGCATCAATGTTCATCAGAGGTACTGGTTTTTAGTTTTCTTGTTTCAGCGTGTCACTGTCTCATTTTTGTATCAGAGGAATACTAGCCTCATGGAATGAGTTTAGAAGTATTCCCTCCTCCTCTATCTTTTGGAAAAGTTTGGACAGGATTGATATTGGTTCTTTAAATGATTGGTAAAATTCAGCAGGGAAGCCATCAGGTCCCAGGCTTTTTTCTTTGCTGGGAGACATTTTTCTTTTTTTGAGGCAGAGTCTCTCTCTATTGCCCAGGCTAGAGTACAGGGGCATGATCTTGGCTCACTGCAGCCTCTGCCTCCCGGGTTCAAGTGATTCTCCTGCCTCAGCCTCCTGAGTAGCTAGTATCACAGGTGTGAGTCACCAGGCCTTGTTAACTTTTATTTTTATTATTTTTATTTTTTTGAGACGACGTCTCACTCTGTCGTCCAGGCTGGAGGGCGGAGGTATGACCTCAGCTCACTGCAACCTCCACCCTCCAGGTTTTAAGCAATTCTCCTGCCTCAGCCTCCCAAATTTTTTATGTTTAGTAGAGACAGGGTTTTGCCATTTGGACCAAACTGGTCTTAAACTCCTGGGCTCAAATGATCCACCTGCCTCGCCTCTGAAAGTTCTGGGATTATAGGCATGAACTACCAAGCCCTGCTGCTGGCATACTTTTTATTGTCTTTGACCTTATTACCTTTTATTAGTCGATTCAGGTTTTTTGTATCTTCATGTTTCAATCTTGTTGAGTTTTATGTATCTAGGAATTTATCCATTTCTTATAGGTTTTCCAATTTTTGGTGTATAGTTGCATATAGCAACATCTAATGATCCTTTGAATTTCTGCAGTATCAGTTGCAATGTCTTCTTTTTTTTATATCTCTGATCTTATATGGGTTTTTCTTTTTTTCTTAGTCAAGTTAAAGATCTTTTGTATTTTGAATTGTTTTCTTCATTCAATTTTATTCATTTCTGCTCTGATCTTTATTATTTCTTTTATTCTACTAATTTTGGGTTTGTTTTGCTCTTGCTTTTCTAGTTCTTTAAGATTAAACTTTAGGTTATTTATTTGAAATTTTTCTACTTGTTTGATATCAGTGATTATTGCTATAAACTTTCTCCTTAGTACTGCCTTTGTAGTATTCCATAATTTTTATTATGTTGGATTTCCATTTTCATTTGTTTCAATATATTTTTTAAATTTCCTTCTTAATTTCTTCACTGACCCACTGGTCATTCAGGAGAATGTTGTTTAATTTCCACGTGTTTGTGTAGTTTCCAAAGTTCCTCTTGATATTGATTACTAGTTCTATTTCATTGTGGTCAGATAATATACTTGATACAATTTCTATTTTTTTGAATTTTTAAGACTTGTTTTGTGGCCTAACATATTGTCTGTCCTTGAGAATGTTCCATGCACTGAGGAAAGGAATGTGTATTATGCAGCCATTGGAGGAAATCTTCTGTAAATATCTATAAAGCCCATTTGGTCTGTGCTGCAGATTAAGTCCAGTGTTTTAAATATGACATGCCACTCTCTCCTGGCCAGTAAAGTTTCCACTGAAAAGCCTGCTGCCAGGTGTACTGGAGCTCCTTTTCATGTATGGAAGCTCACTTGCTCCTTTGTTTGTTTTCTCTTTCTGCTTTTAGGGTCCTTTCTTTATTCTTGCCCTTTGGGAGTTTGATTATTAAATGTCTTGAGGTAGTCTTATTGGGGTTAAATCTGGTTTGTTTTCTATGACCTTATTGTACTTGACTATTGGTATCTTTCTCTAGGCTTCAAAAGTTCTGTGTTATTATCTTATTGAATTAAATTTCTAGCCCAGTCGTATTCTGTATGACTTCTTTACAGCCAATAACTCTTAGATTTTCCAGGTCTTGTAGGCATGTTTTATTTTTTTTAAACTGTTTTTTCAAATTTTCTCTTCTCTAACTATATATTTTCAAATAGCCTGTCTTCAAGCTCATTAATTCTTCTGTTTAGTCAGTTCTGCTGTTGAGAGGCTCCGATGCATTCTCCAGCTCTTGAATTTCTTCTTGGTTTTGTTACACTATTTCAAACTCCATTAAATTTATCTAATAAGTTTCTGCATTTCTTCTCTCTGTTATCTTGAATTTCATTGAGTTTCCTCAAAATTGCTATTTTGAACTCTGTATCTGAAAGGTCACATGTCTCTGTCACCCTGGGATTGTTCTCTTGTGCCTAGTTTAGTTCATTTGATGAAGTCATGTTTTCCTAGATGATCTTACTTATGGATGCTCGTTGATGTGTGGGCATTGAAAGTTTGGGTATTTATTGCAATCTTCTCATTCTGAGTTTATTTGTACCTATCCTTCCCAATAAGTTTTCCTAAGTATTGAAAGGGAATTGAGGGTTGTAATCTAAGTCTTTGGTCACTGCAGTAGTATCTGCATTAGAAGGCACTGAAGCCCAATAATGCTGTGACTGTTGCAGACTTGTAGAGGTACCACCTTTATGTTCTTGGGTAAGATCTGGGAGCCTGATATGGTTTGACTGTGCCCCCACTCAAATCTCATCTTGAATTGTAGCTCCCATAATTCCATGTCGTGGGAGAGACCCGGTGGGAGGTAAGTGAATCATGGGGGCAGGCATATCCCATGGTGTTCTCATGATAGTGAATAAATTTCATGGGATCTGATGGTTTTATAAAGGGGAGTTCACCTGCACACACTCTCTTGCCTGTCACCATGTAAGACATGACTTTGCTCCTTATTTGCCTTCCACTGTGACTGTGAGGCCTCCCCAGCCATGTGCAACTGTGAGTCAGTTAAACCTCTTTCCTTTATAAATTACCCAGTCTCAGATATGTCTTTATTAGCAGTGTGAGAACAGACTAATACAGAGCCTTACCAGGATTATCAGCAGAGTCTCTTATTCTCTTTCCTCATTTTCCTTCAAACGAGGAATGTCTCCCTCTCTGCTGAGCTTCCTGGAGCTGGGGAAAGGGTAACACAAGCACCCATGTCCAGAACACAAGGAAGTGCTGGGTCAGTTCTGAAGCCAGCCTAGTACTGGGTCTCACCAAGGCCTGTGGTGACTATTGTTTGTCTACTGCCTATGTTTATTCAAGGTCCACGGGCTCTGTAGTCAGCAGATGGTGAATACAGCCAGGCAAGTGTCTTTCCCTTCAGGGAGAGGGCTTCCTTCTGGCCCAGGGTGAATCTAGAAATGCTGTTTAGGAACTAGACCTTGGAGTTGGTAACTTTAGGGATCTACTTGGTGCTTTATTTTACTGTGGCTGAGCTGGCACCCAAATTGGAAGATAAAATCCTTTTTATTCTTCCCTTTTCTGTCCTCAAGCAAAAGACATCTCTTTTTGTGGTCACCATTGCTGGGAATGTGCCAGGTCACACCTGAAGCCCGCACAGTCCTAGGTCACCTAAGGTCTGTGATGAGTACTGCCTGGCTACCACTGATGTTTATTCAAGGCCTAAGCACTCTTTCATCAATGAGTGATTAATCCTGCCAGGACTAGGTTCTTCACTTCAGGGCAGCATGTTCCCTTTTGGCCCTGGGTGTGCCTAATAATACTGTCTGGGAGCTAGGGCATGGAATGGGGGGTTTCAGAACTCTACTTGGTGCTTTATCTTACTGTGGTTGGGCTGTTATACAAGTTGCAAGACAAAGTCCTTTTTACTCTCTTCTCTCCTTTCCTGGAGGGGAAGAAAGGAGTCTCTCCAGGAGCTGCAAGCTGTGATGCCTTAGGTTGGGGGAGGGGTGACACAAGCACTCCCTTGGCTGCCCCAGCCGGTGTCTCTCTGGGTTTCTTGCATCCCAAGCCCACTGGCTCCAAACCCAGCACAGCACCAAGACTTGCCCAGGAATTGCAGTCCATGTGGCCTAGGCTACCTTTCAACTTTACTTAGCACTCCAGAGTGCTAGACCATGGTGGTAGGGCTAGGAGGGACTCAAGTTCCAACTGCTGAATTGGATGATTCTCCTCTAATTAGGACTGATCTAAATGTTTCCTCTGTAAGTGCTGGCTGAATGCCGCCCTTTTTAGCTTTCTGCTGTGACCACAGCAGCACTGAGTTCCAATGCAAAGTCCCAGAGTCACTACACTCTTTCTCCCTCAAGCACACAGTTTCTCCCTCCATGTCGTACCATTGCAGGGGATGGGCCATTTAATGCCATCTTCCTACCCTCTTATATGCCTCTTTTCTTAGTATGATATTAAAAGCGGGTATTTGGATCATTCACCTAATTTTTTTTTTCTTATGAAGGTGCTTTCTAATGTGGACAATTGTTCAATTTGGTGTTCCTGCCGGGGGATGATCAGAGGAAGGTCCTATTTGGCCATCTTGCTCTGCCTCCAGGATCTGCTTTATATATATTGAAGTAATTTAGGTACCTAAAAGTTAAGATTTTAACATCACATAACATCTAGTGAACTAAAACATTAATTTTTATGTAGTTACTATAAAATCTATATTAGTATATGTCCAGCAGCTTTTTTTGGGTTAGGATTTGCTGAAATAATTTTTCCATCATTTAACTTTCAATATTTTCATGTTCTTATGTTTTAAATACATGTCTTATCAATGGCTAGTATCTATATTTTTATATCAATTCTGATAATATTCACCTCATATTCTTTTACCTGTATGCATAATTCATTTTCATTAATGATATTAGTATATTCCTTTTAACATTATATTGTGTTCCTTTTTTTGCACTACCAGTCAATGCTATTTTGTCCTTCTTTACTTTGGAAGTGATTATTTTTCATTTAGGATATATGAATATATATGTATAGTTCAAATGTATACATGTGTGTACATCATATTTATTTCTACAGATATTTCTATATATTTCAATGTTTATAATTTTATATGTATTATGTAGATATATATAGTTATAAACATTTCCATGTCTTTGAAACAGATATTTCTTCTTCTTCCCCATCTTAGTCCTCTCATTCTTTCCTCCCTTTCTTCTTCCCTTCCTGTTTTTAAGTTCTCACTTCCTTTCTTCCATGGCTTGTATAAAGTAGCACTTGCTATGTAACTCTAGACAATTACTGCCACATGGGAGTTCTTTTGCCGGAGTCTCTTGACTTGCATATAATTTTTAACTTTTTATTTTGAAATAATTATAACTTCCGGGAAGTTATGTTCGTAAGAAATACACAAAAATGTCTTATGCCTCTTTTACCTGTCTCCCCAATAGTAATGGCTTACACTACTGTAGTACGCTATCAAAACATCGGTACAATTACATTGATAAAAATTAACATTACTGCAATCCACAGAGCTTATTCAGACCTCATCAGTTTTATATGAGTGTATGTTTTATGCAATTTTGTTAAACAATTGCACAGTTTTATTTTTGTCACGTGTACCTTCTTGTAACTATCACCATATTCAAAATAAAAAGTGTTCTTTCAACACAGAGCTCCCTTGTGTGTATGCCTATACATATCTTGTATTTTTTAATAAAGCATGCCTATGTACATATGAATTTTATATAGAATATTCTGTTTTGCAAATGTTCATAAATAATTTAAAATGTTTTAGCTACTATCCCATCTAACACTGTGTAGGCCTAGAAAAACATGTCTATTGCCTGATATCAGCCTAGAGCCGCCTGTTTGCCATCTGGTTTACATTACTACTTAGCTAAATAACACTATGTATCTAATGATTTATTATATGTTTTCACCTAGTGTATAGTATTTGTTTATCTGGAGATGTAGGCATTTGCATTCTATTTTCCTTACTATTTAGACATTTTAAAGAAAAGGCTGAGATTATTTCTAAGTCTGCTAATCATTTGTTATGTAGAATATTTGGAGATGAACACAGCAAGTCAGAGGTCATTCTTTTCCTTCTTGTAATCAGCACATGCCATCCACGAATCTCTTTCCTCAGGCTCCAGACTCATGTCAGTGTGTCAATATGTACAAATTTCAATTGTGATTTCCCCACTAAGGAAGTCTAATACATATTATTTCCACTATGGTCAGTTCATTGCAGCTCATATGGTCAACGTTTACCCTGGGCCTACGTAGCAAGTGCAAAGGCCTGCATGAATTTATTAGCTTATAACCCTATGTTAAACATGGTTCCTGGAAAAAAAATCAATGATATACTTCATTTTCTGGCTCAAAATCTCTGAAAAACCATCTTAATCCTTTGTGTATGAATCTCCTGTCACATTTCTAAGGTAATAACAATAAAAGGGACAGAAAACCTGTTCTGGGCCTTTATCGTATGTGTAGAACTGCAATGCACTTAACGAGTCTTTCCCTTTCATCCTCACAGCAAGCCTGTGGGACGGTACTACCATTACTCCTGTTTCACTGATGATAAAATTGAGGGTTTTGAAGGTCTGCATGTCTGGTAAAGGTCATGCAGGAAATAAAAAGTTGAATCTTAAGGGAGATGTGAATGCAAATAATCTCAACCTTATTATGCTTTAGAGAATAGTTTTTAGATTCTGTTTATTCAAAACTGGATAAATGATGTAATATATGGTAAAAGAGATAAATTCAAGCCACATGAGTCTAGAAGATAACCACATTTTAAAAATATTAAATTTATACAGTTATTCTTTAATTAAAAGAAAAAAACAAGAATCTACAGACCAATTTGTCTTTGAAGTGTGAAGATTTGGAAAAACTGAGTGACATGTGAAATGTTCCTTTTTCATTTAAGTAGAAGTATTGAGAAGAGCCAGTGTATCTCTCTGTAGCTAAATATAAGGATATAGATGGTTTAAGATGGTTACCTACACTACCACATCATTAAATTGTACAAAAGTTGACAGTGATAAAGACCAGGGTCCTTTTAAAGAATAAGTCAGAACAATGTAATTTATTTATTTGTGAAAGTAAATTAAAAAAAGCAAATCTCATATTATGCCCACTAAGGTGTGAGTAAGGAACAGTTAATAAACATCCTGATGGTTGGTTAATAGATTCTTTCATGAGATCTGAGATGAGGTCAGGCTCATTATGTGGTGTCTGCTTAGAGTCCATTTTTAAAGATGCGGGGTTTGGCAGGCAGTTTTCTTGCTAGAAGCATTCATTGTTATTCCTGGTCACGTAGGAAGAATGAAGTGTCTGACAATGATGGACAGTGCAACAGCAGCCTTGCTGCATGGAAATTAATTGGAAATCCTCTTCCAGAGAACTGCTATCTTCTGTTACTACACAGAAACTTGATTGTGCTAATAATGTGTGTCCAACTCGATAAGAGACACAGTACAAGGCAGAAGCCTAGGATTTCCAGAGAAAAACAAAAACATTGCAGAGAATAATCAAAGAGAAACTTTTTAGGTAAATGTATATCTTAGTCAATGCTGGCTGCTATGACAAACATCCATAGAATGGGTGACTTAAAAACAAATATTTATTTCCCACAGTTCTGGAAACTGGAAAATCCGAGACCTCTGGCAAACTCAATGGGTGGTGAGGACCAGCTTCCTCTTTTGCAAATGGTCTGCTTCTCATATCCTCACATGGTGGAGAGCAGAGAAAGGGAAACAAACTCTCTGATCTCTTCTTGTAAAGGTGCTAATCCTAATAGTGAGGGCTCCATCCTCATGACGTAACTAGCTCCCAAAGACCCCACTTCCTAACACTATCACCTTGAGAATAAAGGCTTCAACATATAAATTTGTGAGAGATACAAACAGTCCATTGCAATGCCTGATTTCTCATTATTAGGGTGTTAATAAATTTTCTGTGACCATATTGAATTTACAATAGTCAGATTCAAACCACATACAATATGCAATATAGGAATGTAGATTCTATATTAGGGACAGTTCCATGTAGGCTTAATATTACAATTAAGGCTAATACTAACAAGGTAATTTTTATTTAAATTGATGTAATGATAATGAATAATTATAATAATAAGGATCACAATTATTAAACTTTTAGTATATACTAGGTACTAGGACAGATAGTCTCCTAAAAGGTCAAATAAATTTCCCAAGGCCATCTAACTTCAGATTCTACACATGTAATCACGATGCAATATGTCCCCTATTTCTCCCTGTCTGTATCATAAGCTCATTGGCAGCCACAAATAGTGAACAAATAATGATAGCAGACACCAACTTAGCACTCATATGTCCTTGGTGCAAGGCATCTTAAAAGATGTATGTGTGTCCACATTTAAATACACACATCTGCTTATATTAACTATAAGTGTACATAATTAATATACATCTACTATTTATATATAACATAAATTAATTAAGTAGGTGTGTATCCATTTGCTACTCACAGCCTCCCTATAAGGTAGAAATTTATGTATTTATTATTATTATTAGCTGCATGCTACAGATGAGGAAACTGAGGCACAGAGAGATTGGATCACTAGGTCAAGTTGGCCTAAGGACTTCTCCTAGGCCCAGGGCCAGTTGGTCCTTGGCTGTACTGTTATTCACAATGTTCTACTAGCTTTGCTAGGGATAAGGATATAAAAATTGACGAGAATGATCCCAAAGCAGCAATGTTTTGTGAGAGATTTTTAGATCAAGAATGTTTTGCACCAGGTTTTGACATCCTTTCTCACTTTCTTCTCCACATTTTCATAAATCAGTTATCAGGCTAACAGAAAAAAAAAAAACCCTCTTACTATTGACACATAATTAAGGCTCATTCAAGGTCAAGGAAACATAGCAAGGCACCTTAGGGAGAAGACAAACGTCAGTTCTGTCTGGATGAAGACGACTGACCTATTCCAGGTTTTTAGGCTGTATGTGCTTTTTGGAGGAATAATTTTAAAAAATAAGTGAACTTAGATCTTTGAAGTATATATGAATGCATGTATATATGTCATGTGTGTGTTTGTGTATGTATATTCATTGCCATTACACACACATTTGAATTTTAGGGAGAAAAATTAGAACTTCAGCTCTTCTAGGAAAAGAAAAGTTCTCAGATTTAAAAACAAAATGAAATAAGATGTCCCTGGGATTTCTAATACACTTTCCCCCTACTTGTATTTTACTTGTAGAAAAACTACGATAAAGAGCTCAGAGAAAATGCCACTGTTTGAGATATTGGAAAATTATTCATTTAAGAATACTATCAATTCTGAATTAATATCAGCAACCAGCTCCTCTTTGTTGCATTAAGTGACTGTAATCAAAGTAGCAGCCAGAAGCAAAGCAAAATAGCTCACAAGGAAGTATTGTATTATAATAACATGGCACCATGAATTTGTCCTTGGGATACAAATAGATTTTTTTAAAAGGGGAGGGGGAGAATCAAGTATTGTACTGTCGTGTCTGGTAGTACTTGCTGATAGAAGTCTAATGGTTAAGAACAAGGAAACTGTACTGACTTTACCCCTTATCCCTTTTGTAAACTTCTATAGGCTTGATTTATCTGTGTCTCAGTCTTTTTGTCCGAGAGATGGAAATAATAGTTTCTATATCATAGAGTTGTTATGAGGATTAAATCAGTTAATATCTGGAAGATAAGCAACATTCCTCAGCAGACCAAGAGTTTAATCAGGAAGATTTCCTCATCTAATACTGATAAGAGAATAATTCATGAATCCCAGAATTCTATATGCAAAACTGTAGGGAGACTTGGCTGGTTTCTCCGAAAGAATGGTAAGAATTTGGACAGATGTGTTATACTTTATCACAGTCTATGATAAACTTACATTTAATTAGTTACTGAGGCAAAACCACAGGGAAAATGACAAGCCAGCCCAACCTTGTTTTCGAGATGCATGGGCGACTGCAATCTGCATAGCTCCCCTCCTCTGGTTTACCCTCCTCTCCCCAAGGCTGAGATGCTGACTTAGCTATCCAGGGCTGCCCAGCACCAAGCTCCAAAGCCCTTCACCAGACTCTGCTCCCCTGAGTGTATGACATATATGTCTCTTCATCCTAATCTTTATCAAAACATATTTTTCCTTAGAGTTTCATTTTAGCTGGCTGAAGAAATAATCTGTATGGTAAACACCGCCAACAACTTAACTTAGTTCGTAAGTATCTGTATTTTTCAAAAGGACTTCTAGAGTCATCACTGCTTTTGCCCAGAAAATAAATGTCTAATGCTGATTCTAGGAACAAAGGAATTAATGTCAATGGGAGGTAGGATAAAAATGGAAAGTAAGTGGTTTCCATCAAATAGTACCCCCTTTGATTTGATGGCTACTATAGAGGCAACAACCTGTTTTATCCTTTTCCATGATAAGTACCAAACCATAATAATTACAATAATAGTTAATACTTATTGTATTCCAGGCACAATACTAACTGCTTGCATGCACACCATTGTTTTGGTCTCATAAACATAGCTCTGTGAGGTAGAAAGTAGGAGTTATTATTATGTTTATAGATAAGGAAACAGGTTCACATCAATTAAGGATTTTGTCAAAGGCAAACAGCTAATGAGTTGAGAGACCAGAAATCTAATTCCATCTGTTTGACTCAAAAGCTCTTAAATGTAAGAACAACATTTAGTTCTGTTACCTTCTTGGTTGGGAGAGAAAATGTTGTCAAATGACACCTAATTCTGTTTTTCAAAACATGTCCTTTATACATGGAATTCTAACACAATGAATGAAATAAATTGCATTACTACAGAGTGCAATTGCTTCAGACCTTTCTGGGAAGGGAGGCAATTTTCTATCATTATGATTATTTTAATGTCAAAAAGTTGTGTCTACGCACCATCAAATTTATTTTTTACATCCTTATCTTCCCAAAGTGAAGAAATAATGCTACACCTGAAGAGCCCCCTGAGCTACTCTGCTCTGTCCCAGGACCTCCATCTCCCCACTGGGCCTGCAGGCTCTTCCTTGGGCTCAAATGTGTCCCCCATCTGCCTTTGCTCAACACTCACCTATTCTCTCACGCTTGCTTCCATGTAGGTTTTCTTCATCTAGAAACAAACTAACTAGCATAAAATCTATCTCCCATCTCTAATCTCCTAATGTCAGCTACCTGTTTTCTTATAGTTCTGCAGGCTGGAAGTCCAAGATCAAATTCTTGGCAGAGTGGTGTCTCCTGAGAGTTTTCTTCTTGGCTTGCAAACGACTGCCGTGTCCTCACGTGACCTTTTCTCTGTGCCTACTCGTCCCGGGTGTCTCTTCCTCTTTTTCTAAGAATGCCAGTTCTATTGCACTAGGGTCCTACCCTTATCATCTCATTTAATCTGAATTACCTCCTAAAGGCCTTGTCTCTAGGTATATTGGGGACTAAGACTTCATGTAAATTTGGGAGGCAGAGTTCAATCCATAACTTCAGAGTTTTCTTGATATTTCGAATCATAGTCATCTCAACATCACCCCTAGCCTGTCAACATCTGAGGAAAGCAGGTCTGCTCGCTTCACCTCTGCAACACTTCACACACTTAGTACAGTTACCTTCAAATAATACTGATCATTCACTGTACTCTGTGTATTTACACCACTAAGCACTCCATACACATTTTTTCCAATCCCAGCAATAACATTGCAAGGTAAATAGTTATTAACTCCACGTTAGAAATGGTGAAACTGAGGCCCAGATAGAGCAGGAATCTTGGAACGTTCTTATGATTGGTAAAGAACAGAAATAAAACAGACCAGTCTATTTAAAGTAGAGCTCAGGCTCTTTTTCCTCCAAATATGTCTCTCATGACATTTATTGAAATAAATAAATGCCACCAGGGTAGCCCATTGGTGGTGCCATTTTCTTTTTCACATTTTCTATGACCAGGAGAACATAGGAGATTTTCTTTGGTCACCAACTCAGATGGGCAAAAGGAGAAAGGATAGAAATTTAAGTAGAGAAGAAGCAAAATAAATTCATTCCTTGCCAGACTTTTACAGGAAGCAGTATTGAAGTGATTAATAAAGATGTTAGAGGTGAAGAAGGTATAAAGAACATACCTGACATAATAATGACAGCATATTTCACCTCCAGAATAAGAATGAAAAATATAAAACACTGCTTGAATTTAACAGGCATCTAGCGTTATTCATAGAATGGCAAGAGTGTGCTTAATAGGCAATAGGGATACACCTGCCCCGCAATGGTCCCTCATTGTCCCTCCACAGTGCCTGAAATTAACACACTTTTGTAACTCCAGTGGTTTGAGGTTTTAGAAGATATCCATCCCAGTTGCACCTTAATCCCCATTAAAATGTAAAACTTTAACCTGTAGTATACTGAGTTAAAACTGTTATTGTATTATCATATTTAATACAAGCTACAAGATAAACATGTTTTGTTTTTTTTTTTTTTTTAAAGAAATAGTAAATTGTGGCTCAGATAGGGTAATTCATAGACTTAGATTTTCAGGAAAAACATGAAGTCTTGGGAGGCCAGGGAAGGATATATCCCCTGGATAGGATGGTGGAGAAAAGGAAAGGAACCTGGGGGAATGAACAGAGTGGGGAGGCAATTAAAGTGAGGATGAAGAGTTGCTGAAAACCACCTGACAATCGTTCTCTGGGTTGCCCAAAGACTAAATTCCTAAAACTTTGGATTAGGTAATGATTGAGAGTTTTGTGGCTGTAGGCTTTCTCAGTAGAGGCTGAGGGTGATTGGGACAAAAAGTTTGAGATTGGGAGGTCTGAGTCAAGCAGGATAAATGAGTGGCATGTAGTTACTTCCCATCTCTTCGCCTTTAACACTTGGGGTCATCATTTTTACAGGCTTCTTCAAAGCAAGTACTGAACTGTGATGTGAATTGATGTTTTCAATTTTTCATGAATTAATTTTCTATTTGACTGATATATCCAGAAACCCTTACCTGTCTTTCCCTAAGCTGTCTGTGTAATTGCTTCTATTCTCTGCTTAGCTTTGGCTGTGGAAACCTAGCCCATTTACAGAATTTTTTCTTTCACATCACACTGCTGCCACTGAAGCAATGAGGTCAGGATGGGCAGTTAGACCAGACAATTCACATTGCCCAAGTTTCTGACTCAGTTACTGGAGGTTTGAAAAGGGGAGAGGAAAAACACTGGCAGAGACTTTACTCTTCTTAGTAACTTTAAAGTGTAAATGATTAGCCACATGTCAAAGTCAGCTGCACCAGCTCCCTCTTTCTACCACACCTTCCTTTGCAGTGAGCTGCCTCATGCACAGCTGAATGTGAGGGTGGAAAGAAGTTCTGCAGATGGTATATATTCTCATTCTTTCATGGCTAATCCTCTCCACAGCTGTGCAATGGCTTAGAACCAACATCCTGTTTTCTTACAAAATTCAGGATACTTTAGGAACTGAGTCAAGTTTATGCAGCCAAATTAAAGGTCTGAGATTGAGGCTAAAAGCTTGATTTTATATGTGGGCATCTACCATTGGTTTACAGGGTTATCTGGAGTCTGTATGTTCTTATGTCCAAGAAGGTATAAAATGGTTATGACCTACCTGAAACAAAAGACGAGACTATGATGCTCTGTCTCACTTGCTTTCTTCAGAGATTAAAGAGAAATTTAACTTGTATAAGTGAAAATATGGTAGCCAAACTTCAATACCCTTCCATGCAAATTAAAATTATAGAGTTAGAAAGTCTTTCACACTATTAAATATATAAAGATCTTTTAAAAAATTAATGCTCACTGAAGGTATTGTAAGTAGTCAATCGCTGAACAAGTTTTGGACTCAGAATTTTTGATCAAAAAGTTATAAATGTTCTCACATTAACATGAATTACTAGGTTAGAAGCCCATTTATTAATATTTTAATTGTCTAAAACTACTAAAATAAATTAGAAATATGTAAAAATTATCTCAGAGAATCAGAGAAAAATTGCAATCTTAATCCACAGTTTACATCCTTCTTTCTTGTAGCCACACAAATCATGTTGATGATAGCGCTTGCAATCTAGAGCAGGGGTCGCCAACCCCTGGGCCATGGAGTTAGGAAGCCAGCTGCATGGCAGGAGGTGAGCAGTGGGTGAGGGAGCATGACCATCTGAACTCTGCCTCCTGTCAGATCAGCGGGGACATTAGATTCTCATAGGAGCAAGAACCTTATTGTGAACTGTGCATGCCAGGGATCTAGGCTGCAGGCTCCTTATAAGAACCTAACTAATGCCTGATGATCTGAGGTGGAACAGTTTCATCCCGGAACCATCCCTCCCTGCACTTCCGCCCATCCATGGAAAACTTGTCTTCCACAAAACCCGTCCCTGGTGCCAAAAAGGTTGGGGACTGCTGTTCTAGAGGACAAGACACAGACACAGTATATGGTCTAATATGCAAAGTGATGCATGAAGAGGGTAAACAAGGAGTGCTACCAAAGTTCTAAGGCCGAATATATCACTTTCAGATGAAATGCTGGGGAGAATGGGAAAATCAGATTTTTAAATATTTGGACCCTAAGCATGGGAAACATTTTACTTTTTGAAGATGTTGAATAGAACCTTCAGTACTCAGAACATTGCAAGAGAAAAATGTCCAGATGCAAAAAACAAGAGTACAGTTGAATCTACCATTTTGGCTGTGGTAGACCACATCTTTGGGTATCAGTGGGAGATCAGCTTAGTAAGGTAGAAAACAACTCAATATTGACCAGTATATGAGGGCAGAGGATTCAGAGGTATAGTTTTCTTCTCTGTTAAAAAGCTATCAGATGGTTATAATTATAAGGACAGATAATAACAAGTATTGGGGAGGATGTAAAAAATAAAGCGATCACAGTCACTGATAGATATATTACTTTTCTTTGTTCCCCTTCTCTGGATTTAAAATATTTTCAATACATGGGATCTGGAAGCATTCTGTAATTTAGAAAAGACTTCTATTGATAATTCATCCTGAAAAACTCCAATTATATACCCAAGAAAATTTAGCATTCCAAAGTTTAGGGGAAAATCCATTGTAGTTTAAATAAATGAAAGCACATTCATAAAATAAAATAAAATAATAACATATATTAAAATATAATTATAGAAAAACATTTAATACAATTCAAACATGCTCATATATTTTCAGTAAGTAAAATAAGAACACCATAAAGCAGATAGTTCAGTATAATTCTTTGGATTAACAAAAGTACATATATATCACACAAACATAGACAAGAAAGGGCTAAAACAATATAAGTGGTATAACTCAAAAAGTTAAGGTATTTCTTCTACTTTATAAAAATTTTACATGCATTCAAACATATTTTACAGTAAACATTTTATAGCAAAGTATGAATTTATTTTTGCTATAAAGTATGAATATATTTGGCTATTATTTTGCAATTAATAGCTAAACCATTTTAGATTTTGTAGAGACCATGCAGCTTGTCTGAGAAATAGGTCATTCTTCCCTCCAAGACACATCAGCAAAAGCTTTTGAAATGAAAAACAAACAAATAGACAAACAAAAACTTGTGTGCCTTTCTTCACTAATGGCACTCAATCAGAGACTTTTAGCAATTTAAAACCGTCTTCATTTCCTCATCTGTAAAAACATGAGCTAACATTTAAGTTTTCCTCTTGACCTGAAGGTTAAAGACATCTTATCTATATATTATCTACTATAATTTAATTATATTTAAAGATATTATTTATTTAAAAACATGCACTGGGCACCTGCTATATAGCAAAAACTGTTAGGTGAGGAATTCACAGATAAGTGCCAACATTAAACTATGCAGTTGGCTTTTGAGAGTAATTTTCATGGCTTCTCAAATTTGAAAATGAACCATTATTTATATAGATACACTCCAATTTGTGTAGAAAATACTGTTGCATAAAATGGAATATAACGTGTTTGTGCCACAAATATAGGAAAAATTGCAATTTATTTACATATTTTAAGTCTAAATATAATGATTACTAAGGTTTAGAAAAAGCATACTTGTAATGATTTTAGACTTTTATTTGAAATATTTACATACGTTTTCATCATATATAGGGTTTTATTATTTTTATGAAAGTAATGCTTATGCATTATAATAAATTGAAACAATAGTCAAAAGCAAAATACTTATACTCTTCCAATGATAATCACCAAATACCATTCCTAGACCAAATATCTGTGTATGCATTTATAATTATTTGTAATATATGTGGATAATTTATAATTAAATATAATTGGATCATACTAAACTCCCTATAGCATCTTTTTAACATCAATATATCATAGATATCTTGTCATCTATAAACTAAAAATATACATTATAATTTTAATAACTACTAGTGTCCAATTTTGTGATTATGAAACAGCATAAAGTGATAGAAAAATTAAAAAGTGAATTAAGAGATATAAATTATACCCCCATTTTGGAGTGCCGCTATGCGTCACTACATAAAGATAAGAAATAGATACATTGCTTAGTAATTTGGACTAAAGCACGAAGAAATTATTTTTGCTTCTGTGTTTGTCTGTGTCTGCAGATAGCAATTTAAGTCTTTTGCCTTGCCAGTACAGATTTTTTCATATATGTATGTATATAAATCATAGAAATATATTTAAAATGTGTGTCTGTCTCAGTCTGCTAACCTGTAAAAGTGTTGGAGTGTTTTTAGAGATAATTAAGTACAAAGGAAATAGTTTTTCTGGGAAGAAAGGCCTTGACGCTCTGACAAATCAAGTGCTGTCTTATTCTTAGGACTAAAATCAAGGACTATTAGGTCAGAAGGTGTCTTAGAAGGGCTCATATTCATCCCAATGTTATGTATCAGAAAATGGAGGACTATAGAGATTACATGATTTGTTTATAGTCACACTGACAATTTAACTGCTTTAATTAGTAGTTAAAGTCACCATCATAACCAGTATATTGTGACTTTAACTACTAGGATCTTTAAGTTACACCACACCACGTATTATCTTTCACATTCCTTTTGCCAATGTACTTTATTTTTTGTTGTCTTTGGTACTTCTAGCATAAACTCAAAATAAGATTATTAAAAGATAACTATTTTCCCTTGACCTGAGAATGTTTGCTTGGATAAGGACATTTATCAGCAGTGATATATTGGTTTCTGTCCATGGCTTTTATGAACGTTTTCAGCATATTTGCTTTGATTTTTTTTCTAATGCTGCTTAACATTCCCAGCTCATCAGATTGAAAGGTTTCTCTGTATCAGGAGTCAGTGAATGCTGCTACCTGAATCTGTCTGCTCTGATTGAGGAGGTGATTTGTGTAACCACGGAGTAAGAAACTGTGGTTTGGTGCAACCTGAAATCACTCACCAGAAAGCAAAATTGCCTTAGTGACTAGGATAGATCTGGAGGGAAGCAGGTGTGGGTCTATGGTACTGAGTGACAAGCTATGCTGGCACCAACGATGCAAGATGTCACTTAAGGTAATGGAAACCTCCAGTAACATGGTTAAAATGCTTGCCACAGCTTATAACAGGCAAGCAAAACTACAAGAAAGCTTTCTATGACATTGTTCTTGTTGCAAGGGAAATGAATCCATAGCTCACGACTACCTCCCATGAAGGCTGGCCTCTATGATTGCAAAACTGGAGAAAAGCCACTAGGTGAAGAACAACTGGACCTGCTTTTTGAGGAGATGCTGAACAGCATAGCAGCATGCTCTGATGCCTACAGCCAACCTGAAATAAAAAATCCCTGCAGATGTAAGAATAACTAGAATACCTATCATCAGAGCATGGTGGAGTGAATACTGGTTTTGAGATTTAGATGACCTACAGCTGTTAGGTTTTGGTATAGGGCTGTACTGCTCCTCTAATTCTCTGGCCCTACTCTTTTTTGAGACTGTACGACTAGATAATCTGAGAGGCTTAACAAGACGATCTTATAGTTCTGATAAAGGCTATTTCCTCCAAGTCATTGACCTGTAATTTGGAGAAATTTTGGCTATGTTATTATTGATATTTGAGAAATATCTCTGTAGCCTGACCATTTATCCACCTACAGTAATGGCAATTTGAACACTGTAGTCTTAGAATGAGCTCTTTCTGTTTTCTATAGAAATGATCTTTTTCTGTTTTCTTTTTTTTAATTATACTTTAAGTTCTAGGGTACATGTGCACAACGTGCAGTTTCGTTATATATGGATACGTGTGCCATGTTGGTGTCCTGCACCCATTAACTCATCATTTACATTAGGTATATCTCCTAATGCTATCCCTCCCCCCTCCCCCCACCCCATGACAGGCCCCGGTGTGTGATGTTCCCCACCCTATGTCCAAGTTCTCATTGTTCTTGGACAATGAACTCATTGTCCAAGTTCTAAATCCCACCTATGAGTGAGAACATGTGGTATGTGGTTTTCTGTCCTTGCAATAGTTTGCTCAGAATGATGGTTTCCAGCTTCATCCATGTCCCTACAAAGGACATGAACTCATCCTTTTTATGGCTGCATAGTATTCCGTGGTGTATATGTGCCACATTTTCTTAATACAGTCTATTATTGATGGACATTTGAGTTGGTTCCAAGTCTTTGCTTTTGTGAAGAGTGCCACAATAAACATACATGTGCATATGTCTTTATAGCAGAATGATTTATAATCCTTTGAGTATGTACCCAGTAATAGGATGGCTGGGTCAAATGGTATTTCTAGTTCTAGATCTTTGAGGAATCGCCACACTGTCTTCCATAATGGTTGAACTAGTTTACAGTCCCACCAACAGTGTAAAAGTGTTCCTATTTCTCCACATCCTCTCCAGCACCTGTTGTTGCCTGACTTTTTAATGATTGCCATTCTAACTGGTGTGAGATGGTATCTCATTGTGGTTTTGATTTGCATTTCTCTGATGGCCAGTGATGATGAGCATTTTTTCATGTGTCTTTTGGCTGCATAAATGCTTCTTTTGAGAAGTGTCTATTCATATCATTTGCCCACTTTTTGATGGGGTTGTTTGATTTTTTCTTATAAATCCGTTTAACTTCTTTGTAGATTCTGGATATAAGCCCTTAGTCAGATGGGTAGATTGTAAAAAATTTCTCCCATTCTGTAGGTTGCCTGTTCACTCTGATGGTAGTTTCTTTTGCTGTGCAGAAGCTCTTTAGTTTAATTAGGTCCCATTTGTCAATTTTGGCTTTTGTTGCCATTGCTTTTGGTGTTTTAGTTATGAAGTCCTTGCCCATGCCTATGTCCTGAACGATATTGCCTAGGTTTTCTTCTAGGGTTTTTATGGTTTTAGGTCAAACATTGAAGTATTTAATCCATCTTGAATTAATTTTTGTATAAGGTGTAAGGAAGGGATCCAGTTTAAGCTTTCTACATATGGCTAGCCAGTTTTCCCAGCACCATTTATTAAATAGGGAATCCTTTCTCCATTTCTTGTTTTTGTCAGGTTTGTCAATGATCAGATGGTTGTAGATGTCTGGTGTTATTTCTGAGGCCTCTGTTCTGTTCCATTGGTCTATATCTCTGTTTTGGTACAAGTACCATGCTGTTTTGGTTACTGTAGCCTTGTAGTATAGTTTGAAGTCAGGTAGCGTGATGCCTCCAACTTTGTTCTTTTGACTTAGGATTTTCTTGGCCTTGTGGACTCTTTTTTGGTTCTATATGAACTTTAAAGTAGTTTTTTCCAATTCTGTGAAGAAACTCATTGGTAGCTTGATGGGGATGGCATTGAATCTATAAATTACCTTGGGCAGTATGGCCATTTTCACCATATTGATTCATCCTATCCATGAGCATGGAATGGTCTTCCAGTTGTTTATGTCCTCTTATTTTGTTGAGCAGTGGTTTGTAGTTCTCCTTGAAGAGGTCCTTCAAATCCCTTGTAAGTTGGATTGCTAGGTATTTCATTCTCTTTGAAGCAACTGTGAATGGGAGTTCCCTCATGATTTGGCTCTCTGTTTGTCTCTAATTGGTATATAGGAATGTTTGTGAGTTTTGTACATCGATTTTGTATGCTGAGTCTTTGCTGAAGTTGCTTATCAGCTTAAGGAGATTTTGGGCTGAGACGATGGGGTTTTCCAGATATACAATCATGTCATCTGCAAACAGGGACAATTTGACTTCCTCTTTTTCTAACTGAATACCCTTTATTTCTTTCTCCTGACTGATTGCCCTGGCCAGAACTTCCAAGTTGAATAGGAGTGGTGAGAGAGGGCATCCCTGTCTTGTGCCAGTTTTCAAAGGGAATGCTTCCAATTTTTGCCCATTCAATATTATATTGGCTGTGGGTCTGTCATAAATAGTTCTTATTGTTTTGAGATACATCCCATTAATACATAGTTTATTGAGAGTTTTTAGCATGAAGCGCTGTTGAATTTTGTCAAAGGCCTTTTCTGCATCTATTGAGATAATTATGTAGTTTCTGTCTTTGTTACTGTTTATATGATGGATTACATTGATTGATTTGTGTATGTTGAACCATCCTTGCATCCCAAGGATGAAGCCAACTTGATCGTTGTGGATAAGCTCTTTGATGTGCTGCTGGATTCGGTTTGCCAGTATTTTGTTGAGGATTTTAGGATCAATGTTCATCAGGGATATTGGTGTAAAATTCTTGTTTGTTTTGTCTCTGCCAGGCTTTGGTATCAGGATCATGCTGGCCTCATAGAATGAGTTAAGGAGGATTCCTTCTTGTTCTGTTGATTTGAATAGTTTCAGAAAGAATGGTACCAACTCCTCTTTGTACCTCTGGTACAATTCGGCTGTGAATCCGTCTGGTCCTGGACTTTTTTTTGGTTGGTAGGCTATTAATTATTGCCTCAATTTCAGAGCCTGTTATTGGTTTGTTCAGCAATTCAACTTCTTCCTGGTTTAGTCTTGGGAGGGCTAAAATTGACACCCCAACATCACAATTAAAAGAAGTAGAGAAGCAACAGCAAACACATTCTTTTTCTATTTTCAATGTAATTTTTTTTCTGAGTCAGAGTCTCACTGTGTCATCCAGGCTGGAGTGCAGTGGCATGATATTGGTTTACTGAAACCTCTGCCTCTGGGGTTCTAGTGATTCTCCTGCCTCAGCTTCCTAAGTAGCTGGCATTACAGGCATGCACCACCATGCCCGGTTAATTTTTGTATTTTTAGTAGAGACGAGGTTTCACCATGTTGGTCAGGCTGGTCTTGAACTCCTGAGTTCATGATCCTATTGCCTTGGCTTCCCAAAGTGCTAGGATTACAAGTGTGAGCCACCGGGCCCGGCCTTCAATAGAATTTTTAATTAAAATATCATTTCAAGAAAACATACAAAATTTTCTAATCAGTGCATTATTAAATATAATGTAGAACTGGATAATCTGGAAAGTTCAAGTAATATGATGAAATTTCATAAATTTACTCATTTTTTCCTCAATATAACCTTGAAAACAGTGATGAAGTCTGAGGCTGTCCATGGTGCTGAAATTTCTTCTAGGGTTATAGCAGAGCATTATAGCTGCATTATGACAGAACTCTCTTCAAGTAGTATTTATGTTGCTTTAATTTTCTCTCAAGCAAGTAAGAAAGTTGTATTTAATAGTAAAACAAGAAGGACAGTTTTAAGTTGCATTAATATACTCAGTTTGATATCCAGGGCTTTCTCCTCCTTCTGAGTTCTTACAAAATTTTTTTTTAAGATATATTTCCTAATTGACAAAAATTATCAGTTGATAATTTGCAAACAAATAAATTTAAAAGACCAGATAAAAATAAAATAATGTAAAAATAATACTAATTAAGTAAAGAGATAAAACATACACCTATCAAAGAACTAAAACTTATGAAGAATTCCCAACATTGGGGAAGACATGAAAAAATGGACCCATGTAATATTGTTGAAATTGTAAACTGGTATAAAATTTTTAAGCAGAAATTTGGCAATATGAAGCAAGTAGTTGAATTATATATAGTCACAATTAAACTAATCAACTCTCAGGAGAATGGGGTAGTACATTCAATCAACTGAATTTGATAGGAATTAGATTTAAATACATAGTTTTTTGTAGTTCATATATTTAACAAGTGCAACAAAATGTAATACAGACAGTAAACCTTGAATTAAAGAGTTGTTTATTTACTTTGCTTTTGTACAAAATGCACAAACATAAAATAAATTACAGAATTTTAGGGTTGGAAATTACTTTAGAAAAGTGCAAGACTTCCTTAAAGGTTCCAATAAAATTGATTATGTCAAATGTTAATTGCCAGTAGTACCCTTTCTTTAGTATAATAACCTCCTCATGGCCACAACACATTTTACCCGAGGTTGATTTTCGATAAGAGTTCCTGCCCTTCCCTTTCCTTCAGTATTAACAGATCTCTAACGGTATAAGTGTATGATCCTAGGAAACCAGGTGATTTTATACCCCATCACCCAGGCTAGACTTTTTTTTTTTCTAGTATCATTCAATACAGCCACAACGAATGCTGCCTGCGTTCTGAGGAAAACAAGTTTTGCTGCCCTTCCCACAGAGACATGACACCCTTGTCAACACTTATTTTACCAGATATATGAGATCTTTTTTCTAGACTTTCTATTTTATTTCATCAAATCATGTGTTTTTAAGTTAGAATGCATCTTCCCCTGAGAAGCAAAATAATTACCAACATTAGGTGAAGTATTTATTTCATTTTTCCTTAGAACAGGAGAAATTAGAAGAGCTACTCTGGGATCCAGTCTCTGAGGAATGCAGAAAAAAAAATTGTTGAAAAATGAAAAAAACACTTTTGGAGGCTGGGGGGGGCGGTGTGGATCACGAGGTCAGGAGTTCGAGATCAGCCTGGCCGACATAGTGAAACTCTGTCTTTACTAAAAATACAAAAAAATAGCTGGGCGTGGTGGCGGGCACCTGTAATCCCAGCTACTTGGGAGGCTGAGGCAGAAGAATCACTTGAACCTGGGAGGCGGAGGTTGCAGTGAGCTGATACCACGCCACTGCACTCCAGGCTGGGCAACAGTGCAAGACTCTGTTTCAAAAAAACAAACAAACCAACAAACAACAACAACAAAACAAAAGTAAAGAAAAAAGCGACACCGAAAAGAAGGGAACACTTCTGAGATTAGTGGCCCTAATTTGCAACCTGACCTGGGTCGGCAAGAATTTGTTTATATTCTTATGTTCTTCCCATTTAAAGTTCTCCCTCTTCTTTCCATTGGATCAGTGAGATAAAAGTGGTGAGGTAGCTATCAGGGTCATCTCCAGGCTAACACTCTGCACCAGTTTGGTCTTTCAGCTCTCCTGCTTCTCATTCTAGATGCTATCTTCCACATTCTCTTCTGTCATGCCAAACTCATATACATACATTCTGCAATGAGTAAAGTAAGGGAAAAACAACCTGGCACCTATTCTTTGAAGAAAAAATGAAAGTTTGAAAGATGATATATTGGGCTTTGCTAGAGTCTTTTAGTGGTATTTGGATTGTTTTTCCTCAATGTGGATAGCTTTGAAAATCTGCCAAAAGCTTGGTATCTGCTGTTTGTGCAGCATTATGCATCCTCTTCTGTCTGCTTGGACTAGTCAGGGTGTCACTTGTGCCCTTGATCACAATAGAGTCAGTAGAAAATGAGAATAGAAAAGTGGTTGGCAGCTGAGGTGCCTTAGGTTGGAACAGTGTCCCACAAGCTGACAGTGATAGAGTTCTAGCTGTCAGCAGGGTATCACCAACCCCAGGAGAGGTATGGATGGAAGTGAAGCATCCCAGGCAGATGAGTAGAAGAGCAGCAGGAAAGCATGTAAGAAAGATGAGAACGGTAAGTTAAAAAATGCAACCTGCATAATTTGTATGAGTCCTTCAAATTAAGTAAGTTAACATTTTTCTTTAGCGATGTGAATGGCCATTAAAAGATGTATGGCTTGGTTCAACTTTTAAGGCATTTGAGAAATTTGAAATAAGTAGTTTTGAATAAAAAGAATCTAACTGAATCCTGATTAAAATATGTATGGATATAATTGAGGAAAATAGTTGAATCTTGCTAATGAAGACCAATTAGAGTTCAAACAGTTGAAACTTGAAGATGCTCCATTTAAATGCATACATAAAACTTGTCTTTCATTATTTTTTCACAAAAAGAACACAGTTCAACCCACTTGATATTAACAGATAGTATAGAGATAACAGGTGTGCAGTAGATATTTTACAAGATAGTGAGCTATATGCATGCCCCATCCACCCACAGTACCAATTACAATAATACTAAAGAAATATAAATATTATAAATCCTTATTAAAAATAAATGAGCCATTTTGTTAATTTCTGCACAGTGGGTGCAAATAGGAAACAGAACAGAGGAGACTGCTATATAGATTCAGAAGGCCAGAAGAAAAAATAAGCCCAACAGAGCTCTTGAATTGCTCTAGATCTGGGAGGGCAAAGAGGACAAAATCAATGAGAGAAGGTCAAATAAGGCTGAAAGCAAGCAATTTATAAAGTCCACTTGTTTTTCCCTTTTACTATGAGTAAGAAAGGAATGCGGTCAGCAAACCTGGGCAAAACAAAATTGTCAAAGAAATTGAGGTTCAAATATCAGTCATATTAAAGAATATGTGATTTAGAAAATTGTTGGAAGGCAAGAAAAATTCATAAAGCTCCTTTCCTTTTATGTCAATGGATCATGAAAATAAGAATAATGGGATTTTGAAAGAATTAAAATAAACAATACCACAACGGTAACAGAAGATACAGGAAAATATATTTTGGACTTTAAGGTAAGAAAGACAATCCTAAAACTAAAACAAAAAGTGAAGGTAAAAGTTGTTCATTAAAGTAGATTAGAACTGAGAGAAAAGCCTTGAAATGGAGAAAGAACATGAAGATGTTAGGCAATAAATGGGAGCTTAGCTGAAAATATTTGCAAAACTCATGAAGCAAGGAATTAATATTCAAAATTGTCTTGGAGCTCCTAAAAACAATAAAATAAGGCAAATAGCCAAATAAAATAAGAGTAAAGAGTATAAACAGACAACTTGTGAAAGATGATTATTGAAATTGTTTCCAGTTTTCCCTAGTGCAAACATTGCTGCAGCAAATAGCCTCAAACTCAAGTCTGTGTTCACATGCACCAGTTCCTAGCTTTAGAATACAATGCAGTGGAACACTGGATAGAAGGCTGGGCACAAACTGCCCTCCAGTGTGTGTTTGCTAATTTCCACTCCTTACAAAACTGCATGTGAGTGTCCATTTTCCTGCATTCTGATACTATTAAGGTTTTATATTTTCCAGTCTCATGGTTGAAAATGAGATTTCTCTGATAGATTTTACAGTTTCTTGATTAGTTGTTGTGCTTAGAATAGTTTCCTATGTTGATTGGACAACTGTATTTCCTCTTCTAAGAATTTTTGTCCTACTGGGTTATAGGCTACACAGATTTATCTTGTTGATTTGTTACAGTATTCTATAACTTATATCCTTAGCTTTCTTTTTTCATTCCTTGTTTGAAGAGGAATGGCTACTTATGGCTTATAAGAATGGCCATCTACTGCTTATAATCAATCAACAGAGAGCAACACATACATATCACCTAGAAAAATGTAGCTAATCACTAGAGTAACTCCAAAGAGAAATGATTAAGAGTGGCTGCCTCAGGAATATGAAAGGTTAGGGCGGAGTACGGCTCATTTTTATTATAAAACCCATTGGATTATTGGATTTTTTAAAAATCATGTACATGCATTATTTCAGATTTATAAACTTGTCAATTAGGATAAAGAGCAGTCTTTAATATTTGACAAATCTAGGATATAAATTTTATTACCTGTAAGAAATTAACACCATATGAACCTCAATTTTCTCGGGAGTAAACTAAGAATGATAATGCCCACCTCATAGCTGTGTTCTGTGTAAAATGTCTAGCCAATTTTAGCTTATGTCCTCCTCCTTCTCCTTTTAGTAACTTTATCTTTTTCCTTCTGTTACATTGTCATTAAAATTATTAAATCAAGGAATGAATCAACACATTTATTCTTTACCTACTATGTAATAGTCGATAATTGTAAATACTATATGCAACTTCCCATCAAGGATATTACAGTTTGGAAACAAATGACATTGCCACATTGTAGATTAAATCCAGCACTTTGAACCAACAGTAAGAAAATTGTCATGAGAAAAATTATTATGCCTATATTTATTAATCAGTACAACTTACAGAAACTTGTGTTCAACTTTAGCGGTGATGCTGAGATGAATAAGTCACGGCACACATCAGAGCATTCAAATTTCAGCCGAAAAGAGAAAAGGCAGACATTTAAAGTAAAGGGACACTTTGAAAAAAGGAAATGCTAAGGGAAAGGAAGAGAGAGATCAATTACCTGTCTGTAGAAATCTTAAAATTGTAACAATAAAGTGATTTTTGGGCAGGGCTTATATAGATATGAAGGCTTTTGTTAGACAAAAACATGAGAGGAGTAAAAATTCCAAAAGGAGCAGTGGCCTGAACGGCTTACTTACAACATGTATGGAAAATGGAGAAAATTGCTGTGTTGAACAAATAGAAAGGGGCAGTTGGTGATAATTCTGAAGAAGGTATTATCACCAACTGCCTGCTGCATGATCATTCCTGCAACTGTGCAGGAGCACTTGCGTATGAACACCTGTCATTTATGTCTATGGGTGCCTCTTCTCCAGTCCATAGGTAAACAGTAGTTTTCTTACCATATGATCCAGTTAGAATTACTAACAATGTAGTCCTTTTCCTCTCTTATCCCCTACATTCTGCCACGAGGTAGACATGTAACCCAAACTAGGCTAATCACTTTGCCACCTAAGAATTTGTGTCTTGATCAAGGAAGTGCATGCACTAAATAGCTGTTGGAATTCAGTCGGTCATTTATAGCATCATCACGCAAGTTTCATGAGTCCTCTATTAGAAGGTGCCCACTTTCTCCTCCTTCCCAAGACCCTGCTTCTCCTTTGCTTTAGTGAGCTCCTAAATATCCTGCCAACAAACTTCGTGTGTGTGTGTGAAAGAGTGTGTAGTTTTGCTTTGTTTTTTATTTTGTTTTGCTTAGCTTATACCAAGTCAGTTTCTGTTGACTCTAGCAAAGACCTCTATCTGATCAACCTGTCTAATGTGTTTGTATATAATTTGCAAACAGTTGGGAAAATTTTATTGAAGGGTCATATGATAAAGATGAAATTTAGGAAAATTTGGAGCATCATGGAATTAGAGTCAGAGTACAGGCAAGGGGAAGTGCACTATTATCTGGAATTAAGATTTAAAAGAAGTAGATGAATGTAAGATGGTAATAAAAGTGATATAGTTTGGTGGAATGAGCACCAGATCTTGTAGTTAAAAAAGAAAAACAATGTGTTTACATCTCAGGTTCTTTCCTGCTTCTGACTTGCTTAGGCAAGTTACTTATATATACTAGACCCTTATTTCAATATTTTCATACTGTAGACAGTAGTAACCAACTCACTGTCATATTTTGAGTATAAAAATAATATATGGGCTGGACATGGTGGCTCACACCTATAATCTCAGCGATTTGGGAGGCCAGCACAGGAGAATAACTGAGCACAGGAGTTCGAGACTAGCTTGAGCAGAATAGTGAGACCCTATCGCTACAATTTTTTTGTAAATAGCCGGCTGTGATGGCACACACATGTAGTACCAGCTACTTGGGAGGCTGAGTTGAAAAGATCACATGAGCCCAGGAGTTTGAGGCTGCAGTAAGCGATGATCATACCATTGCACACAGCCTGGGAAACAAATGAGACTCCATCTCTAAAAAGAGAATATATATATATATATACACACACACATTATATATAATGTATTACAATATATATAATACAGACTAATATAAATATATATACAGATTAAATATAATCTGTCACATACAGTATTTAGCACTAATATGAACTAGCATTCCATGTTAGTTTATAAATTCAGTAAGACCTGGCAAGTGACTGAATCTTACATGTAAGCTAAAAGGCAAAGTCAACATTGACCCCAAATTTTGAATCTGGGAGATACAGTAAATTACAATATTTGGACAAAGAAAAGAATTTGGCTTTGAAATGAATGGATGCTATGGTCTGAATGTTCATGTTCATGTTCCTCTAAAATTCATCTGTTAAAATCTCCAATGTGTTGGAAGTAAGAGGTGGGGCCTTTGGGAAGTAACTCTATATGAGGGTAGATAATGGTGAATAGGATTAGTGACCTTATAAAAGAGGTCTGTGGGAGCTTGTTTTTCCCTTATGCCATGTGAGGACACATAGAAGGTGACATTTATGAGGAACAGGCCCTCACCAGACACCTAATCTGCTGGCATCTTGATCTTGGACTTCCCAGCCACCAGAGCTATGAGCAGTAAATTTCTGTTGTTTATAAATTACTCAGCCTAAGGTCTTTTGTTATAGCAACCCAAGCATACTAAGACAGAGGATGATAAACTAAAATAATTAAAATAAAAACTAAATTTTTTGACATGTGGATTTTAAAATAATTTTCTCAAAATTTAAGAGAAAACAGGCATCTAAAATGAACTTCAGAGTCACCTTTACACTGTGGAAAATTGAAAGATATGGTAGGCAACTGAGTAACTATAGAAAAAGAAAATAATGATGACAAACTCTAACATGTGTTCATATAAAGGGTCAATGAGAAGGAAGAGTCAATGAAGGAGACAGAAGACACAGTCAGGAGTACAAGGGAGTACAACTTCATGACCTCTCAGAAGCCAGAGAAGATACTACCAGAGAGAAAGTCTTCTTACTCCACTGTTTCATGTGCCTAAGGTGCTACAGAAAGGACAAGAAGTATGGAGGTGAAAAGGAATCCATTTCATTTCCTCATAAGTATTTTCAGATATTTGTTTCAACAAAATCATGAAACTAGAACTAGATGCAAACAAGTGTAAGAATAATGCCTCATTTATGTTTCAGAATTATTCTTATTCATGTTTCAGATGTTGTTTAGGAAGTGGCATAAGATACAGTGAAAGAAGAAAAAAAGGAAAACAAAGAAGAGTTTCCCACAAATGAAATAATGAGTACTGGAATCAATAGAAGTTATTTGAGAATATAACAGCAATTATATAGTTTAATATAGTCATGCAAATTAATATAGTTTAATACAGTCATGCAAATCAATGTGTGAACATACTATACAAAAGGCATTTAAAAGTTGGAAGCCACATAGTCCAAATGCCCACACTGTGATTCCATATCTCCGTAAATCGTCCCAAGGCAGGTTCACAATATTTTTTACAATAAAACATCTTAGAAATAAACTGAAATAAGTCACAGAGACATAGTCTTTAATATTTGCATTTGGCCAGGCGCGGTGGCTCAAGCCTGTAATCCCAGCACTTTGGGAGGCCGAGACGGGCGGATCACGAGGTCAGGAGATCGAGACCATCCTGGCTAACACGGTGAAACCCTGTCTCTACTAAAAATACAAAAACTAGCCGGGCGAGGTGGCGGGCGCCTGTAGTCCCAGCTACTCGGGAGGCTGAGGCAGGAGAATGGCGTAAATCCGGGAGGCGGAGCTTGCAGTGAGCTGAGATCCGGCCACTGCACTCCAGCCTGGGTGACAGAGCGAGACTCCGCCTCAAAAAAAAAAAAAAAAAAATATATATATATATATATATATATATATATATATATATTTGCATTATTTGATTTTGATAAACGTTGGGGTTTAAAGATATATTTTGACAGAATTACCAAGACAATTAATTTTCCCATATCAGCTTTCTCTAGTAATAAACTCATTTGTTCTTCCAAAAGAGCCATCAGTCTCTTCCTTTTTATCATAATAGCTCATTTTTTTTTTCATTTTAAGCTGTTTGTGTACAATCATGATAATATTTAATGATGAAAGTCATTTCCTCAGACTCATCTTCAATAGCGCACTTTATATTTAGTTTATGGTAATCTCTAAAATAAGCTAAAGTGTAAGGAAGAACACATTAGCAATTATTTGTTCTGAATCCTGGGAAAACAATGCCATGAGCTCTTGGCTCAGGACTTCATTGCATTCTTGCTGGGAGAGCTTGAGTCAAATCTTGGCACTAGGGAAGATGATCTCTAATTGACTTTCACGTCTCTCTATAGATGGACCCAATCCACAATTTGTATTGTATTTCATGTATGCTTCTACTGTTTCCTCTGACAAATGTTCAAAAGAGAAAAGAAAGCTAAACCCCCAAAATGCAATTATTAACAACACCTTGAACATTCTTGATCCCCACCGCAGTCACATCCAGTTATCTGCATGAGCAGTTACTATTTTTTTTTTTTTTTTCCTGAAAGAAAAATGGGTGCTGGATCTTTGGATATATTGTACTGAATACTGTGAGATTTCCTAGAGAAAACCATTAATTGTTTTAGGTAAGACTCCAAGTTAAGAGTTTCTATTTGCATTTTTTTTCTTTTTTTTCTTTTTTTTTTTTTTTTTTTTGCTTTTTATGGCTACATCCTAATACTTTGGTAAAATCTAAGTTATCTACAAAAAAACTGATGATAAAGTTTAGCACTAATGTCAGGTTTATGCTATCAAAACAAAGGACATAATTATTAGGTGATTCAATTCAAACATAAATACAAGTTTTTTATTCTATCTCTGGGTACTTTAATAAAGTGCTTGTATTAATAATATTAAACAAAATCAAATTAACAGGAATATCTGATTTGTTAAATGTCATTTTGTTGGTAACTTTTTTTAAATTCATTTATTCATTCACTTAGCTAACATTTGCATTTAAGATACCCGATATCTGACAACAGGAATGTGTGGTTCTGCTTAAAGATTATATGGTCAGGAAGTCTGACAGAGGGGAGCCTTATTAAATGGGGTTTTGAAGAAGACAAAACTGCATCTCCTTTTACGTCAGTAATGCCATTTCTTACCTTGTCATTGGCTCTACCTCCTAAAGTTTGGTGGAAAAAAAAATTAACAATAACAATAAGAAAAATAATAAAGGCTAATTCATCCTGAACATTGGGTATGCCAGAGTGTGATCTGGTCACTCTGGTCTAATTAACTAAAACGTTTTGTAGTACAGTTTTGTTTATAAACATTTTTGGACACATTCCATTGTCAAAGGACCTTGACTATGAATTCCACCAGCTGGTAGTTATATCATACTTTCTGTTCATCACATATGGTGACTCCCCAAAGAAACTATGAATATATATGTGTTTAACCTTAAGCCCAGACAATTATCTCTTGATTCAGAAAAGCTTTTAGAACTTGAAGATGTGGAATTAAGAGCTCCTGATTCTCCATGCTGTTCCCCATCCCTGCTTGCCTATCTTTCTCTTTCTGTTTCTGTTTTGGTTTTAAGAGGATTAAAAAAATAAGTATTCACTAAGCATACAATGAAAAGAGATAAAAAGGGAGGAGAAAGGGTTTGGAGGATGGAGGTATCTAAGACAGGTGTCGACACTGGATGACCAAATAAATGATCTTTGGGAGAGGAGCATGATTCACATGTCTGTCAGTTTCCTTCCCCATGGCAGCATTTTAAAAATGAGATTTACCTATAGGTCATCTTCTTGGCCAGCTTCTGTGGTCTGTGAGTTGGCCTCACTCACTAGTCTCTATTCTCTGTGCAATTAGATGATGGTAGGCCTTGGGAATAGATTTTCAAAATCTGAGCTCTGGGCACACCTAAGCTAGGTAGTGTGGCCCCTTTGTTCCAACTTTTAGAAATACCCTTGTAGTCAGTTTTCATCCAGGGGGAGCAAATGCTGTGCCAGTGGGGAAATACAGTTGAAGAAGTTGCAGGTCAACCTTACTACGCCATGCTCCTGACACACAGGTAGGAGTTAGTACCTTGCATTGCTAGTGTGATCTTTTGTTCTAGGAAACTGGGAGTAGACATGATACTTTTCTTTGAATTTTTTATATTATCTCAATTTCTATGGCCCTTTATTTGTTTTCTTAATCCAAACATAATATAGACACATCCATGGTCTTTACAAAACAATTAATTAAGGAGAACTTAGGAAAAACAACTTTACTAATTCAAATTATTTGTTTGTTTTTGTTGTTTTTCTTTTCTTTTCTTTTTTTCTTTTCTCTTTTTTTTTTTTTAGAGACAGACTCTTACTCTGTCACCAGGCTGGAGTGCAGTGGTGCAATCTCAGCTCACTGCAACCTCTGCCTCCCGGGTTCAAGTGATTCTCCTACCTCAGCCTCCCGAGTATCTGGGATTACAGTTTTAAACTTAGGAAATGCCTGTTTAGAAACACCCCAGCATGAAGGATCGTAAGCCACAGTCCAGATATACCAGGACTAGAGAAATGGGTTGTTTGTATAAGACTTTCCTTTCTATCTTTTGTTCCTACCATGTGTTTCAGGTTTCTTGCCTGACTTAGAAATAAACCTAAAGGCAGAAAAGGCATTAAGAATATATAACTGCACAAAATGGAATTCCTAATTTCAAGAATGCAAACCTTATTTCATCTTCATATGCATAGGAATGACAAAGAAAAATATTAATTTTCTGTGGGATATCAGAGAAAAAAATAAATACCTTGTAATATCACAGAAAAAAGTACTATTCTTTATATATCTAAACAGTAACACCCAAAAGTTATAATTTCATAAAATATAAGGTAATGTTTATATCACTTATGATTTTTAAATAACTAATTTCTGGAAATCTGTTAAAATTCCCAGAAAATCAGGAAACGGTGGCATGCTACCTCTTAGTCCTCAAACACTTACCATTAAGAACAAAACAATAGATTGGTATATTTTTTCTTTCATATCTTATCTAATGTACTGAGTTCTTAATCAATTCAGCAGAGTATATGTGGAATGTTGAACAATTTCATGTAGATGCTAATGCAGGATGAGATGCTCTCATGCCTCATACACAAATATCTCAAATTACAGGATGATGACTTACTTCCTAACTCCCAACTTTAACATTTTCAAACTAGTTTGCAACCCAGAAGTAAATCTAGAAATTAATTTGGTAGAATGGAACCAAGGACTTTTTCATAAAATAAACAAAGTAAAATAGACATTAGTAGAGTGCCTCACATGTAGAAAGGTAAATATAGTCTCCAAAAGCTTTTTGTTCTGTGTGTGTGTGCGTGCATGTGCACTAAATCTTAACGTAAAAGATATATGTTACTGTGGATCATTTCAAGGTCTGAAAGCTACTGTCTTGTACTACATATTAGCCTTTCAGAAAGGATAGGTAAATTGTTTAATAGCTCAGAGGTATACATGGGGGAAGTAAGATTCTAATCCATATGATTCTATTCTGGAAGTTCAGAACCTGTATTTTTCCAAAAAAAAAAAAAAAAAAGACATTCCTGTCATTTCACAAAGAAACTCCATTATTATCATCACTTGGAAATCAAAATTTTTTCCAAATTCTTAAAAAATGAACAGGACACTTTGGGAGGCCGAGACGGGCGGATCACGAGGTCAGGAGATCGAGACTATCCTGGCTAACATGGTGAAACCCCGTCTCTACTAAAAAATACAAAAAACTAGCCGGGCGAGGTGGCGGGCGCCTGTAGTCCCAGCTACTCGGGAGGCTGAGGCAGGAGAATGGCGTGAACCCGGGAGGCGGAGCTTGCAGTGAGCTGAGATCCGGCCACTGCACTCCAGCCGGGGCGACAGAGCGAGACTCCGTCTCAAAAAAAAAAAAAAAAAAAAAAAAAAAAAAAAAAAAAAAATGAACAGGAAAATAAGTCTTTAGAGAAGTGTTCATTGTATATATTTTAATTTTCTTGCTTAATAAGATACATATATACCTCTAGTTAATAATATACACATAAATGATCTATGATAGATACACACATAAACACATATATATCAAGTATACACATACATATACATACACACATATATATGCAGCACATACATATATTATACATACACACACATACAGCAATTAAGCAGAAAGAAGAAGAAAGCACTATGGAATAAATCAAGACTTTGCTTCTATTTATGATTCTGCTTTACTTGGAGCTAGCCTCTACAGAGGTTGCTATAATAAGATATTCATTAATTATCTTCATATTAACATGTTATTCAATTGTTGTCTAAACTACACATTTTACCTGGATATCTTAGTGCTTAGCATAATACCTGGTACATAGAATCTCAATACATATGTGGATAATTGTTGTGTAAGCGTTCAGAATATCAAAAACAAACAGATAAATTCAAAGTCAGTCTTCTTATACATTATTAATTTGTATTGTTAAAGAATAATAGTTGTGTTTTCAAAACAAAGGCTTCATGATATAGACCTCCTACTTTTTTGGCATGTTTCAGTCACATATGTCAGTGTGTGTGTGCTTGTGTGTGTCTTTCTCTAACTATACAGAAAACATCTGACTCTATGCATTTCTATCATATCAGTTTCTAATATTATCTTATTCATAAAATTGATCCAAACCTCTTTGTCCATTGTGGTTCATTTATTTCTGTATATCATAGTCAGTCTGATGAAACTTCAGAGAATCTCTTTATTACATTGATCAACTTCTTAGTATCAATTATTTTAGAATTAAGAGAGCCTGTGAAAATTATCATGTCTGATTTTTGATATTTTAGCTTTGGACCTTCTAGAAACTTGGCAAACCACAATGACGACTATGGCTAAGGTTTAAGGTTATTATACAATTAATGATTAGAAATTCCTTCACTTGAGTCTTGTTGAATGAACATGACTGCTTTTGTATTTTTGCTTACCCATTCTTAAGCCCTTTTCTGCAGCTTTTCATTCATCTACTTATGCTTCCAAAAACTTCTATTAAATATTCCTCCTTGAAAGGAAGTGTCCTGATTAGTGGACTAATACAAATAATTAAGATCTATTTCTTTTTTTTCTCATAACTTATTGTCTAATTGACCAGAATATTGAGAGGATTTTGACAATGAAAAAGTCACAGATCTGCAAATAACAATTCTGTTATAATTTTCCATTTCATAAAAGTGATGAATGACATTTATGCCTTACTAGAATGCTAGGATAAATCTGAATGTGTCCTTCACTATTCATTCTTTATTTTGAATGTTAGGACAATTTACAAAAGGCACTTTATTAACTATAATTATTGGATTTTTATTAAGAAACTGCTAAGCAAAATGTAAAGTATATTATGAAGTACAAATAAAACAAAACTGAATAAAAGATATAACTAGAGTAAAATTAAGATCTATCTTATAGGAAATAGTTTATTATTATTTATGTGTAATTCTCATCTATGACAGATTCACCAAGGAAAGAAGGCTAAACATTCCTGTCATTTTACTATTACTTTCTAGATATCACTTGATATCTAGGAAACTTAAGCAAATATATTTAAGCTCATTCCATAATTTCATTATCTCCTTCCACACGTGTAGCTTCAAAAAGCCAAGAAAAAGGGAAAACTAGTTGCTAAGCAACAACTAAGGTATTAGGAATGGATCTAGAGAAGCATCTCTTGAGTCAAGTAATTAATCAATAGATTTTAAAAACAAAGAAAGTACCCATTAAGTTGTGTGTTTCAGGGAAAAGGTAGACAGCTATATTTTTGCTTAAATATAGGATGATTTTGCTATACAGAGGTTTGTTTTATTATAATATTACAATACTTTTGCAAATAAAATCAACTCAAAGATGTTTTGTCTTAAAAAAATGTTTTGCAAACTGGGTGAAGAGTAACAAAATGTACCTTTCAAAATGATTTTAAATCTAGTCAAAGAGGAATAAGCAGAATAGAGAAAAAATTCCAGTGAACAATGTGGTTTACAAAGTTGTATGTATACGTTGAAGATATGAATAAATATTAAAAATGTTGGCATCTCTGAAGAAGCACATTCTTGGATTTTTAAAACTCATAAAATAAAATGCCAGATACACCTGAGTAAACTCTGCCTACATCAAGCACATGGCTAGAATTTTGGACATATTGGGCATACTTTCCTATATTAAGTCTTGAGCCTCATACACCCTAAATGTATAGCACTAAAATGAAACGATCCAAAAGGATACTCACATTACTTGTTACCATCTGCTAGATCCACATCAATAGGCTAAAGCAGGGGAAGAATTGTGAGAGGCTTGTTGACCCTTGATTCCAGGATGTCTGTAGTATACTTCAGAAGGTGGGAAATACTATGGTGATAGAAATGGAGAGTACAAGAATTGGTAGAGTTGCTGGCACATTTTTATGTGAAGGTGTAAGTATATCAAGTGAGAGAGTATAGGGGTCACTGGCTTTGGAGGTCAGAAAGATTTGGGTTCAAATCCTGGCACTATCACTCTTAGTTTCATGTATTTGAGCAAATTACTTAGTTGTGACTTAAAATTGAGCTCTCTTTGGTTTGGTTATTTTATTGTTATATTGTTATATATATTTATATTGTTATAAAATCTTTTATATATTGATATATATTTGAGATAACCAAAAATAATTAGAGAAAAACAAATTGGCAAGGTTAGTATTAGTGAAAGTAGTGCTGTCTCCAATTATAAAAGACAGAAGGTTTTCTGCTCCTGAATGTAGTTGACTAGGAATTTGTCCATGTGTGTTTGAAGTCATGAAAGGGCAAAAGGATGGCAGAGATTGGTAGAAGAACATCCATGTAACAAGGAAATTCTGACAACTGTGGTAAAACATGCATCAACAGATTTGTTTCCATTTATTTCACCAAAGAGGGGAATACAAATATCTGATCACACATTGCTTTAGAACTTATGAAACACATTGTTCTAAATATCAAAAATAAAAACATAGCTTCAGATAGGATTGTAAACATTTTGATATTTTGACTTCAATTACAATAGAAATCAGTCAAAACTCCCAGTACTCAAATCCTAAAACACCATTAGAGGTATTTAAGCTTTCTTTCCTTCTGTATCCACACTGCAACTATATTCAAACAGGCTTTTGAAACTTATTTCTGGGATTTTAAAAATTACTCTATATTTACTTCTAAGGATAAAAGTAAAGCATACATTCATTTTCCCTGTAAAATTCTAATAAAATTAGATGAAGAAAATATCTTCCATGACTTGTTTTCCATTGGTAACAACGTGATCTGTAGGTGTAAGCACAGTTAGAAATCTGTTTGTTTGGGTGGGGAGGAAATGAATGCTATAAGTGTTACTGAGCAACTGTTTAACTTCAAAAAACTGACATAAAATTGTATGCATTTATCATGTACAACATATCGTTTTGAGGAATATATGCATTGTGGAATAGTTAAATCTAGCTAATTAACAAATACATTATGCTGCATAGTTAACAGTTTTGTGGTGAGAACACTTACCATCCACTCACTAAGCATTTTTTAGGACTACAGTATGTCATCATTAACTATAGTCACCGCGATGTACAATAGATTACAAAAACTTTCTCCTCCTATCTAGCTATAAATATGTATCTTTTGACCTACATTTCCCCACCTTTTATTTTCCATAACCACTCCAACATCTGGTAACCACCATTCTACTCTCCACTTCTGTGGGTTCAACTTTATTAGATTCCACATATAAGTGAGATCGTTCAGTATTTATCTTCCTGTGTCTGGCTTATTTCTCTTAGCAAAATGTCCTCCAGGTTCATCTATGTTGTTGCAAATGACAGAAGTTCCTTCTTTTTTATAGCTGAATAGTTTTCTATTATGCATATATACCATATTTTCTTTATACATTCATCCATTTATGGACACTTATGTTGATTCCATGTCTTGGCTATTGTGAACAATGCTACAGTAAATATGGGAGTGCAGATACCTCTCTCCCTTACATATTTATTTCACCTCCTATGGATATATACTCAGCAGTGGGATTGCCAAATTACATGGTAGATCTATTTTTAATTTTTTGTGGAACATCTAATACTATTTTCAATAATGACTATAGTAATATACATTCCCACCAACTTGTGAGGTTTCCCTTTTTCCACATACTTTTCAACACTTGTTACCTTTTTTTACAACTAGTTATTCCAACAACATTAAGGTGATATCTCGTTGTGGCATTGATGTGCATTTACCTGATGAGTAGTGATGATGACTATTTTTAAAAAAATATACCTGTGAGCCATTTATGTCTTCTTTTGAGAAATATCTATTCAGGTCTTTTGCTCATTTTTAGATTTGTTTTGTTTGTTTGTTTTCTTGCTATTGAGTTAAGTTCCTTATATATTTTGGCTATTAACTCCTTATAAGATGCAAATATTTTCTTCCATTCTGTAGGTTGTCTGTTCATTTTGTTAACTGTTTCCTCTGAAGTATAGAAGATTTTAAGTTTTAAATAATGCTATTGTCTATTTTTGCTTTTGTACTTTTGAGAAAACCATTATATATCTAGAAAAAAACATTGCTCAGACCAATGTCATGGAACTTTTCCCCTACTTTTTTTTTTTTTCTAACAGTTTTAGGTCTTTCATTTAAGTTATTATCTATTTCAGTTATTTTTATACATGGTGAGAGATAAAGGTTTAATTTCATCCTTCCGCCTGTGGATATCCATTTTTCCTAACACCATTTATGGAAGTGATTATCTTTCTCCTATTGTATGTACTTGATTCTTCTGTTGAAAATCAATTGGCCATGAGTGCAGTAAATTTCTCTCTGGGCTCTATTCTATTGTATTGGTCAATGGGTCTGTTTTTATGCCAGGACTATACTGTTTGGCTACTATAGCATTAGAGTATGTTTTGAAGTTGGTAGTATGATGCATCCATTGTCCTTTTTAATCAAGATTGCTTTGGCTACTTGGGGGTTTTGTGGTTCCATGTGAATATTAGGATTGTTGTTTACTATTTTGGTTAAGAATTTCACTGGTATTTTAATATGAATTGCATTGAGTCTATAGATTGCTTTGGATAGTATAGACATTTTAACAAAATTAACTCCTCTATTCCATAAACACAGAATATCTTTCTATTGATTTGTGTCTTCTTCAATTGCATTCATCAGTATTTTATAGTTTTCAATGTAAAGCTCTTTCACCTCATTGCTTAAATTTATTCTTTTTTTTTCTTTTTTTTTTAATTATACTTTAAGTTCTAGGGTACATGGGCATAACATGCAGGTTTGTTACATATGTATACTTGTGCCATGTTGGTGTGCTGCACCCATCAACTCGTCAGCACCCATCAATTCGTCATTTATATCAGGTATAACTCCCAATGCAATCCCTCCCCACTCCCCCCTCCCCATGATAGGCCCCGGTGTGTGATGTTCCCCTTCCCGAGTCCAAGTGATCTCATTGTTCAGTTCCCACCTATGAGTGAGAACATGCGGTGTTTGGTTTTCTGTTCTTGTGATAGTTTGCTAAGAATGATGGTTTCCAGCTGCATCCATGTCCCTACAAAGGACGCAAACTCATCCTTTTTTATGGCTGCATAATATTCCATGGTGTATGTGTGCCACATTTTCTTAATCCAGTCTGTCACAGATGGACATTTGGGTTGATTCCAAGTCTTCGCTATTGTGAATAGTGCCGCAATAAACATACGTGTGCATGTGTCTTTATAGCAGCATGATTTGTAATCCTTTGGGTATATACCCAGTAGTGGGATGGCTGGGTCATATGGTACATCTAGTTCTAGATCCTTGAGGAATTGCCATACTGTTTTCCATAATGGTTGAACTAGTTTACAATCCCACCAACAGTGTAAAAGTGTTCCTATTTCTCCACATCCTCTCCAGCACCTGTTGTTTCCTGACTTTTTAATGATTGCCATTCTAACTGGTGTGAGATGGTATCTCATTGTGGTTTTGATTTGCATCTCTCTGATGGCCAGTGATGATGAGCATTTTTTCATGTGTCTGTTGGCTGTATGAATGTCTTCTTTTGAGAAATGTCTGTTCATATCCTTTGCCCACTTTTTGATGGAGTTGTTTTTTTCTTGTAAATTTGTTTGAGTTCTTTGTAGATTCTGGATATTAGCCCTTTGTCAGATGAGTAGATTGCAAAAATTTTCTTCCATTCTGTAGGTTGCCTGTTCACTCTGATGGTAGTTTCTTTTGCTGTGCACAGCTTAAATTTATTCTTAAGCATTTTATAGCTATTGTAAATGGAATTGTTTTCTTTACTTATTTTTCAGATTGTTTGATGTTGGTGGATCAAAATGCTACTAATTTTTGTTTGTTAATTTTTTATCCTGCAGATGTATTAGATTTGTTTATTAGTTCTAAACGTTCTTTGGTGGAGTCTTTAGAATTTTCTATACATAAGATCATGTCATCTGAAAACAAGAACAATTTAACTTCTTCCTTTCTGATGTGGATGCCTTTTATTTCTTTCTCTTACCTACTTGCTCTGGCTACAGTGAACACAAGCAGCAAGAGTGTGCATTATTTTCTTATTCCAGATCTTACAGGAGAAGCTTTCCTTGTTCAGTATGATATTAGTTGTGCTGGTCACATATGGCCTTTACTGTGTTTAGGTACACTCATTCTATATCTAGCTTGTTGAGAACTGTTAACATGAACAGTTGTTTAGTGTTTCAAATGATTTGTCTGCATCTGATGAAATGATCAAAGGTACTTTGTCCTTCACTCTATTAATGTGATATATCACATTTATTGATGTGTATATTTTGAGCCATCCTTGCATTCCTGGGATGAGTGTCCCATCACTATGTCCATCAGTGATGTTGTCCTGTGATTTTGTTGTTGTTGTTACTGTTATTGAGTCATTGTCTGGTTTTGATATCAGGGTAAGAGTGGCCGTGTAAAATAAGTTGGGAAGTATTCCCTTCTTTTCAATTTATTGGAAGAATTTGTAAAGAATTTGTATTAGTTCTCTTAAATGTTTGCTAGAATTAAGCAATTAGGTCATCAAACCCTGTGACTTAATTTGGCCTTCTTTTAACTGGATATTTATATCTTTTTCCAGGTTTGGAAAGTTTCTGCTATTTTTTTTTTTTGTTTAAATTCCACAAACTTGAATATTTTGTTGTTTGAGATCCTGGGGGGACAATCACTGGAGAATCCTATTCTGTTATCTCACTATGGCCTCTCCACAATTGGTTTTTATCACTTAACAATATGACTTCAAAATCTGTACATGTGTACATACATCACACCCACGTTGCACACATCACACACACAAACAAACATATATATTTAAAAACTAATTATTGGCTGGGCGCGGTGGCTCATACCTGTAATTCCAGCACTTTGGGAGGCCAAGGTAGGCAGATCACGAGGTGAGGAGATCGAGATTATCCTGGCTAACATGGTGAAAACCCACCTCTCCTAAAAATACAAAAACTTAGATGAGTGTGGTGGCATGTGCCTGTAGTCCCAGCTACTCAGAAGGCTGAGGCAGGAGAATTGTTTGAAATTGGGAGGTGGAGGTTGTAGTGAGCCAAGATTGCACCACTGTACTCCAGCCTGGGTGACAAAGCAAGGCTCCATCTCAAAAAAAAAAAAAAAAAGAAAAGAAAAAACAAAGGGAATTATTTTAAGAGGCTACACAATATTACATACTACAGTGTCATTATTTTCCATGTAATGGAACTGTAGGTTGTAGTCTTGCTATCTAATGTCATCTAACAAACTACCCTAAACTAAGTGACTAAAGTCAACAACAATCATTTGTGAGCTTATAAATATGGTATTTGGGTTGGGTTTGGTGGGAAGGGTTGTCTATATGCCATGTGTCATCAGCTGATAACTTAGTTTTTTTCTCTGAAGGTCTCTCTCTGTTACCTAGAATTCCTCATGCCATGATGGTAGTGTTCCAAGGACAAGTGTTCCAAGAAAGAACACTAGCCAGAAACTATTTCGCCTTTCATTACTGAGTCTGGGAAATCAAATAACTTCACACACCACCAACTTGTTAACCATGTGGTTGAGACACCTTAGAACTAGATTAACAGTCATTAGTCAAGCCACCCCACCTGATTCATATAGAGTCCACAGGACTCCATTATTTGAAGAAGTCACAAACTCCAGTAAAAAGTTTAAGGGGAAGGGAGATAGATTATATATTTAGAAAAAGAGTAGTATGTCTCTGTAAAATCATGTGGAATGAGAAATATTGTTACAGACATCTTAAAAAAACAGAGTGTACCACATCTTGCTTCTCAACCTTTCAGTATTTTGAATAATATTACAATATATACAATTACATACTGCCTGGAAAAAGTGTTTAAATATATTTCTGTCTGAGTTAGAATGGCCTATGCTCCCAATATTTATACATATATATCTGTTTACCTATTTATGATCTAGTAATTCTAATATTTTATCAAAAGGCTGTACACAATGACTTACAGTATGTGAAAGTTTCCGTTTCCAACACAAATTACTCATACTAGATTTTTCACTTTTCTGTCACACTTATGAACGAAACTATTTCATTGGCATAGCTTGTATTTTCTTGGTTACTATTTACATTAGGCAAATTTAATAATTATTGCTAACTTTAATTTTTCTTTGTGCCATGTTTAATATCTTTCACACTTTTCTCCAGGTTTTTAAATCAATATGTAAGTTTTTATAGCATTTTTATTTGCTACTGTGTAATCTACTTTTCAGATTGCAAATAATTCTCTAGTGTTTTGTCTTTTCGTTATTTAAATTTTTTTACAGAATTTTAAATTTTGAAGCTTTCAACTTTTTACTTTTTATTATACTTTTTAAATTTTATGACTTGGGTAAGAAAGCCTCACTCTTTCTTGCTATAGAAGCTTATTTACATTTATGTTTTTCTAATGAGTTAAATGTTGTTTTAGAATGTTTATCTTTTGATCTAATATGAACTTTTACTTGTGTATGATGAGAGGTAAGCAAGCAGTTTTTTCTTTTTCCTGAGAGAATCAAATATCACAACATAATTTGTTGATAGTTCACATTTGCCCTCATGGATTGAAATTACCAATACTATTATTTATATCCCTTTCTCTCTACATAGACTAAATAATTCCCACATAATAAAAATATATGTAATTTGTGTGATATAAAACATAAACATGATATGTACATATTTATTAGATTATTGGACATATTTGATCATCAATTTGTCTATTTATGGGTCAGTTTCATATTTTTGAAGTTTTATTGCAATATAATTTATATACCATAAAATTCCCCCCTTTAAATTATGCAATTCACTAGTTTCCAGTGTATTCACAGGGTTGTGCAACCATCATCCTATCTAATACCAGAACACTTTAATCACTCTAAAAATAAACCCAAACATATTAGCAAGCATTCCCAATTCCCTCCTACCCTCATACCATGTCTACCATTAATATTATCTTATGTCTATATCAGTATGCTATATTGGACTTTTCACATAAATAAAATTTTGTAGTGTGTGGCCTTTTGTATTTGTTTTTGTAACTCAGCATATTTTCAGAATGTATTGATGTTGCAGCATGAATTGAGGCCAAGTTTATATTGATGTATTTAATATAGCTTTATAGAGTATTCTGATATCTAGTAGGGTAAATTGTCCACTATCGTTGTTGCTAAAAATGTTCTTAGCTATAACTTACAAATTTATTTTATGTGTATGTCAATATGTTTATTAGATTTGCTTTGATTTTATAAATTAATTGAGTGAAACTGTTATCTGTATAGTATCAACTTTTCTTATTCATGTACATGAACTTTTCTTCTGCTCAATCAGAAATTTTTTGTACCAAAGATTTATAATTTTTATCCCAGCGAAGATTTTTTCTCAAGTAAACTTTCAAACATTTTATGGTTTTTCTCAGGATAATAATTTTTTCTGTCATTCATTTTAATTGGTTATATCAATCATATTATCTGAAAACAGCTTTTATTCTTTTCCAGTATGTGTACTTTGTATTTTTTCCTTATCTTTTCTCATTAATTAAAGCAGAAGTTATAAATTGAGTACAGTTTGCACTACTTATCAACATTTGGCAATATCAGACAGTCTCTCACAACAAATAACTATCTGGTCTAAAATATCAGTGTGACAAAGTTAAAAAACCCTGAGTTTGAGCATTAAATATAATTCAAATAGTGGTAATGATAGCAGGTATCCTTATATTGCTCCTGGATTTAACTAAAAATATATAACACCAGTAATGTTTGTCTTAGGTTTCTTATAAATGAGTTTTATGAAATTTTAGGTTTTCTTATATTTCTATTTTGGTTATATAGCCTTGCTTGTGTTTTGATTAAGAATAGATATTAAATTATTTGTGTACCTAAGGAGATAGCCATATAATTTTTTCACCTTAATTTATTATCACAGTATCATAGATTAGGAGATTTTGTAATTTTTGCCTAAATTTATATCCCTAAGATTGATCTTATTCACTCTTCTGAAAACATTGATGCATTCTGTTTACTTTGCTTAAGTCTAGGTTTGCAGGCAAAAGTGTCTTGGGTATATGTGTATGCATGAATATGTGTGTGTACCCCCCACCCATCTATGTGTTCATATTCTTCTATTTCAGGTTTTTTTTTTTTTTTTTTTTTGAGATGGAGTCTCGATCTGTGGCCCAGGCTGGAGTGCAGTGGTGCCATCTTGGCTCACTGCAAGCTCCGCCTCCCAGGTTCACACCATTTTCCTGCCTCAGCCTCCCCAGCAGCTGGGATTACAGGCACCCGCCAACATGCCCAGCTAATTTTTTTTGTATTTCAGTAGAGACGGGGTTTCATCGTGTTAGCCAGGATGGTCTCAATCTCCTGATCTCATGATCTGCCCACTTCGGCCTCCCAAAGTGCTGGGATTACAGGCGTGAGCCACTGCGCCCAGCCCTATTTCAGTTTTGATTTAAAAGTTATTTGAAGTTTGTTAAATGGTTTGTTAAACGAGCTAATACATTCTGTGTGCTAAAAGATTTTATAAAATGTGGATGACAAGTTCATTAAGGATTGTGAGAATTTATTTATACAACTGGTAATGGTGGCTTTTGTTTTGTTTTGTTTTTGAGACAGTGCCTTACTCTGTCACCCAGGCTGGAGTGCAATTAGCATGATCTCAACTCTCTGCAACCTCTGCCTTCTGGGTTCAAGCAATTCTTCTGCCTCAGCCTCCTGACTATCTGGGATTACAGACGTATGCCACTGCACCAGGCTGATTTTTGTATTTTTAGTAGAGACAGGATTTCACCATATTGGCCAGGCTGGTCTCGAACTCCTGACCTCAAGTGATCTGCCCGCCTCAGCCTCCCAAGTGCTAGGATTACAGGTGTGAGCCACTGCACTCAGTCTATGGTGGCATTTTTCAGAATAGAATTTTAAATAAAAATAATATAATAGAAAATATATTTAAGAGTTCCTCATATGTTATAATTAAACACTTTATATATATTAAGTCATTTAATCTCACAATACTCCTATTAGATAGATATTTATATTACTCTCATTATACACATGAGAAACTGCCATAGCTACAACTTAAGTAACTGTATTTAAGAATCCTTGTAATTATTATCAACCAGCCCAAGTATTCAAATTCTTGTTTATTAAATCCCAGTGCCAATCAGCTATTCAGATTTGTTCTTTGCATTTTGTTAAGGTACAAAAGTGTGGCCTGAACTAGAGGTTAGTGAAATAAATTCTTCACATGTCCTAGGTTCTAGAATTTGGCTATGCTATGTGCTGGTTGCAGAATTTTGGTAAATGACCCACTATATGCCTTCGAACTTTCTCATGGATAACATAAGGCAGCATAGATAGATAATGTCTTGGGGGTCTTTTAGCTCCAGATATATAAAATTCAATGGATTTTCAACCAGTGCCTGGTAATAATCATTTTATAGCCAATACTAAATGAACAAATAAATGAGCCAAGCATACAATGGATTCAACTAAAGATGGCCCATGAATTATTACTTGGGTAGGGATTTCACCCTCAGCCAGAATTAACATGTGGCTTAGAAAGCACATGTATTATATTATTAGAGCAATAATGCACATTTGATTCCTGAGCTAACTTTCATTGTTTGGCAGTGTTTGGCCAGAGAACTGTCTTGTGAAGAAATCTGAAGCTATTTCTGAATTTGGTGGGAAAGACTACAGTGAATAATATCTACCATAAGCATGGAATGTGAGAGCAGTAGCCCACTGTCATTTATTTGTCATCTCTATGCTAGAGTATCAGGACTTCATACGTATATATAATGCTTTAGTGATATAAATAGCTTATTACATATTGTAAGTGATAAAAACAAATGATCCTCCCTCTGTATCCTTGAACAAAATAAATAATGAGCCAATCATTGAGACAAATTAGCTTTAATGTTTACATGTGAGTTGAGAGCCATGATGATTTATTATACCTTCACTTTTGAGCAGAAATAGCATTCCTTTTTTTTAGAAAGAAGCTTCAAATGCCTTATTGTGATGGAGTCAAAAAGTGGTACTCTTTATCCAACTCATTGGTCAAATACTAATATCATTCTTAAAATGCCGTTTGATTTCTGAATGGAGAAATGTTCAAAGGGTCCTCCAGAGCTCATTCCCTTAATCAAATGTTTGGTGAAGAGAATTTATTTTTTCTATTTGGAAATTATGGCTCTTCCTAGGGCAGCAGAAGAACTTTCATGGCTTAAAATGTGATTACAAGTACTGTACTAGGATATATTGATTGCTAGTGTTTTAATAAAAATTCTTTCTTAATACCTGTTATTAATCACCTTCTAAATATAATATTATAAAGTATGAAATGTTCTTCACAGTGAATGAGGTCAAGTTTTTTTTTCTTTCTTTTTTATTCTACAGTGAATGGATGAGCCTGATTAACTATAGGCTTGTGAGAACAATTTTGAAATGAAAGGCATTTCAAAAGATAATTTATGTGATACATCAAAATCTAAAATGATAAATAAATGCAAGCATGTCCCAACATTGAACTTTACTCACATTTAAGTCCTAGGGTCTATATTTAACTATTTGGGGGATGTATAAGAGCAGGAAAAATTGAACACATTTCCAATATATCATATAAACAGCTTTCTCATAGGAATAACAAAAACAATTTTATTCCTTTGTAAATCCAACTTAGTAATAAACTATACTTTATTATAGCCAAAATTAATGTAGACATCTCTGTCATATTTATTTGGAAAAGGTAATGAAATGTTTCTCTCACCTGAATATTGGTAGTAAATTAATGGTGGAAATCTCTATTTTGGCATTACAATCACATATAATGTTAATTATGTGTGAATAATAATTTGTCTATAAAAGTCTGAAAATATATGATTATTGTTGTGTGTATATACAGATAGATTCTGCATATTGTGAGAAGGATCTGCCTAAAGCGGATAGGTAAAATCAAGGTACCCGATATGGCCTTTGAAGAGAGATCATAGACAGAAAAAGAATCCCTTTGCTCTGAAACTTTTGATGGCTATCTTAGTTAGTTCAATATGCTATAACAAATTACCATAGACTGGTGCATTGTAAACAGCAAACTGTGAAATTTATTGTTCACAGGTCTGGGGTCTGGGTGTCCATGATCAGGGTGCCAGCATAGTCCCGTTTTGGTGAGGACCCCTTCAGGGTTGATGAGTTTTGTCCTCACATTGCAGAGAGCAGAGCAGGAGAGCTCTTTGAAGTCTTTTATATGAGGACACTACACCCATCATGAGGCTACTACTCTCATGACCTAATTACATCCCAAATGCCCCACTTCCTAAGCTATCACACTGAAGGTTAGGATTTGAACATATGAATTTGGGGAAACATAAACATTCAATCTTTAACAATGGCTCTTCAGATTCTCCTAGATTAAATTCCAAATTACTTATCCCTCCAAGTCTTATAACATCTAATATAAGCCCAACTTTTCTTTCCATCCTTTGTTTCCATTAGTTTCATCTAAAATATTAAATCTAATCAAACTGGTCTGTTCTTTGTTCCTTAATCCATTCATGTATTTTTGTTTTAGTTTGAGATGCCTTCCCAAGTATTTCTGATTTTGTGTTTTATCCCTTCTTTACTCATTGTCGAGAACTGTAAACTCTCTGAGAATTTTCCCTAGTTGAAAGCCAAGTTAGCCTATGACAGTTTTATGGGTGTTGGCAGAAGACACAAGACTCTCGTATCAGAGACAAAAGACTTTCTTACTGATTGTATGCAAACATTATGAGCTTCAGATGTGTACTCGTTCTTCTTGTCCCAAAGTCCTATGGAGGCAGCAAGAAGCAATCCAGTTGGATATTATATATGCAGAGAGGGTTTTTTTTTTTTTTTTTTTTTTCCTGAGATGGAGTCTTGCTCTGTCGCCCAGGCTGGAGTGCAGTGGCGCCATCTCGGTTCACTGCAAGCTCCGCCTCCCAGGTTCATGCCATTCTCCTGCCTCAGCCTCCTGAGTAGCTGGGACTACAGGCGTCCACCACCACGCCTGGCTAATTTTTTTGTATTTTTAATAGAGACAGGGTTTCACCGTGTTAGCCAGGATGGCCTCCATCTCCTGGCCTTGTGATCAGCCCGCCTCGGCCTCCCAAAGCGCTGGGATTACAGGTGTGAGCCGTCACGCCCGGCCGCAGAGGGTTTGTGTCACAGCGAAGGAATGCCATATTAGGAGACTTGTGTCTTCTATAATGGATGCAAGCAAACCTGCCCAAACATTACCCTAGAGAGAAGCATTATCCTTATCATATTGGACAGACTCGTTCTGCATGGAAGGATACATTATTTCTATCTTCCATGACTGTTGAATATGTAAACATCCTTGTAAAGTCCTAAACAAAACTTGTTCGTATAAACAGTACTTCTGCTCATAGAACATGAGAAATGAATTAAGCCCATGGAGAATTATCTTCCAGCATGCATCGTTCTCATGAATCCTACCATTACTGCCCAAGTTCTGTGCTCACTATCTCTTCTGCACTATTACCAAATACTTAGTGCATACTTCTCACATGTGTAACTTACCATCAATTAGAGTGTGCTTAATATAATGCCTGACACATATTGATCATGCAATACATTTCAGCTGTCAGCATTACATTCCTTTTATTCTAAGTATATTATTATCTCACAAAAGACTGAATAAATACTTTAATGGCAAGGACAGTATCATTTTAGAGTAAATAACATAGGCAGACTGAGCGCACATCTATGTGCTTCAGACTCTCCCTCTGTAAGAGGATAAGTAGAAATTGCTCCAAGGTTCTCAAGACGTCTTTCTAAACGTGCATAAGTATAAAGGATGAATACTAACTGATCAAGAATCAGGCTCCCATAATGGGTGGTGTCAACATTTTCTACATTTTCAGCTTCCGAATGACTGAATGCCTTCAGTTCACCCAACCATCTTGGACAGTGAACAGATGTCACTTATAGCCTTTGCTATCTACGAAATCCTTTCAGACCACCAAGATTTCTTGGATTTCTGACCTTTGATACCTCAGTATTTCACAAGTGGTTCTGAATTTGTCTAAAAATCCTACCTTCCAACTGCCTTTCTAGATTATGTTAACATTTTTCTGGCTGCACTTTGACCTCATTAGGTTTATCTAAACTCTGGTTCAAACTCACCATTTAGTAAATTAAGTCAAATTTTCTATGTCCTATAAACAGCTGATGATTTTCTTTGTCCTACACTCTCTAGCTCTTCCTTTCCAGCAGCAACAGAAAATGGAGCCTAAGAGTTCAAACCCTGGGTATTACGCTTTGAATCATATCCTATTTCTTCTTCTTTATGTAGCTCTTGGAAAAATAATCATCCTATACTGTTTCCTCATGTGTAAAATATAGATACTTTCCACTTCATGAAACAGTTGTGAGATAATATATGCAAAACCTTTAAAAGAATATCAACATAAGGTAATTGCTCAATAAATGTTTAATATTGCTGTTAAACTTAATATTGTTATCACTATTATTATTATTCCCTGAAGAACTTGGATTATAACTCACAGAAGTGGTTGGGTTACTTTTCATATGATTAATCAAATAAAACAAGTCATAATTCTACCATAATATCAAAGTCCAGAAACTCTTTTCGAGCCAGAAAGATTGATCCACGTAGGTAAAATTCTGTTGCAGAGATGTTGGAATCACCTTTCCCTGATTGGATTCTATTGTTCAACCTGGTCCAGCAGAACGTTTGGGACACATGTGTTCTCCCGCTTCACTATCTTTCAGTCACTGATAATAAATGCTGAATCTGTCAGTATTCATGTCTTTATCTTTACAAAATGTTCTTTAGTTGATGAGAAATATTTTGGCACCTAAAATGTTAGATTTGATCTACAAAGACAACATTTAAAAAATCTATTGATGCAATGGGAGTTTGGTATAAATGGTAATGTTTATACCATTGGAGCTTTTCTAAATATTATAAAAAATTTGTTTTTACATGATGAGTCCTTCAAATTCTCAACTGGCATTAGGAAGAAATTCCTGACTTTTGAAGACAGTTGGTGAATTTAGTTCATTATCTTTACTTCCTTCTTTATACTGAACCAATTGGAAACAGTTGCAAAATATTAGCTAAATATCAGCTTTGTAACCACAAAATATAGGATTTTTGATAAGTGAGTTGAAGGGTTCGATATCAATTTTTAACCAACTAAATCTTAGGGCCTTCCTGAAAGAAAAACTGGGATGACACAACAAATGCTGGGTGCACTTACATAGCCAAGTGGAGAGGGTAACACAGTCTGTTTCATATCTAGTCAAGTTTGGGGGAAAAGAGTAAGAGAAAGAGAAGGTCCTCAAAAGGACAGATTCTCTGCCTTGAGACAGATGGACTTACCACAGAGGAGTAGCAGGAGAGCAGAAAAGTGCTTCTCTTGAAAGTAAGCAGGACTAACATAGTTTGAAAGGAATCATGACTTAAATTTCACCGTGTAGAGGCAAGAGGCTAAGAGAGGATAAAGAATTACTATTAATGTTTATAAATTCTGTACATTATCCACTCCTTACCTCTCAAAAGCCTCTTTGCTAAAGGTAGGTGTCATTATGTATGCAAATAAGGGAAGCTATGCCATGAAAAGTAATCCTTAGGCTGCTCGTAGTCTTAAGTACTTTTAATAACTGAATCACTTGAAGTATTTATGTATACCTACTTACAAGAAAAAAAAAATGAAAATAATGTAAATAAAAATGTTACACACTTTAAATTCTTACTTTTTATATTGCCCTTGATTCACATCAAATAATTATTCAAGAATAAGAACGCATTATTATGAGTTAAATTTTTGAGATGCAAAATTGTATGTTCTGCCCATTTTCTCTACCTATTTTGTGTGAAAGATAATAGGATTGAATGCATGCATTGTTTGTGCCCAAGTACATGTCTGAAACACAACCTATTCTTTATATCCTATTGAGAGAATTGTGGCTCCTTTTTTCTTTCATGTTACTTAATATTTGGCTGTAGCTGTTCTTTGGCAGTAGGTAGGGTATTTGATAATTCTGCTGTGCTGCATAAACATTTTTACTTCAAAGTGATTGCTTGCCCGTGTCTCACTGGAATTATTTCAAGCCAGATGTCTAATTCTGTCCAACATCTTTAATGTTTTCAAAATCATCTTGGGTGTTGTTAATGGAGTATCATTAGGTACAATTTGAAACATTTCAGTGGGCAGTACATGGATTCAGAATATTTGCGCAATATGTGCTCTTGCTTCTCAAGTCTTTGGGGGATTTTTCTTTTATATACCATTCTCCTAACACTTTATTTTCTTCACTAGTTGACTTAGTTATATAGTTATAGTAAACATAATTTTTCCATTTGGCCAATAATTATTGAAACTATAGTAGGATCCAAACATTCCAAAAGAGCACTGGGATAAGAGGTAGTGCCTGTACTATAACTACAGCTAGGAGAAAACAGGATACGTAGAAATAAACTCAACTGCAAATGTGGGCAGTCCTAAGAGCCAAGAAAGTGCAGATCTAGGAGTTCTTAATATTGTTGGATGAAGAAAGGAACATTTTGATGTTCCTCAGAAGCACAAGGAAAATAACCCCAAGAAAGAGAATTGGCTTAAGAAAAAGTATATAAGGATATGATTTGCTCTAAAAGCAGAAAGCACTGCATCAACTGAAGGAAGTTTTGGAGAGAGAAATGTGAACTATGCTGAGATAGCTGGCTTTATCCTTCAGATTAAGGGAAGTATTAAAAATTTAAAACAGGGTATAGCATGGTCAGATTTGTATTTAATAAAAATATATCTGAAGGTCACATGTTCAACAGATTGTGTGGAAGATAAACTTAAGTAGTCCTATTGGTGAAGAACTGCTTGAGTCACTACACATGTGGCATCGAACTAGATTAGAAATGAAGAGAAATCATTCAAGGCTAGAATATTCAGAAACTATCAGTGCGTCTAACACATATAATAAAGGCTCAATAAATGCCTCTTGATGGAAAAAAAAGGCACAAATTGGGTTTCAAATGTTATATTGCTAGAATGTTTACAATTATGGAGTCATATTTTATGTTTCTGTGTGTGCGTATATATATGTGTGTGTGTGCGTATATATATATATATATTTATCCTTATTGAAGGCAGAAATTTCAAACTACATATGAAGTATTCATATCCGTAGATTTATAGCAGATTGGTGTGTTTTCTGTTTTAGATTGCCTGTTTTGTAGTAGAGAGATGCTTCTCAGGACATCGTGGGATCACGCTGTTCAGACTGATTTCCAACAGGCACAGCGTGGTAACCAGAGTCTCCCCTTTTGCTGATGAATGTAAGCATTCCAATTGAGTGAAGTTTCAAAAATATTTTTACATTATAGGTTTGGGTAATATGGGAGCAGGAAACAGTTTATGTTTCATGCCTCAGTTTACTAAGCAGGAAGTTACCAAGAAACTGAAGTAAACCAGAACTCCTACAAATTCTTAGAGCATATATTAAAAGAATGAGAATTTACTCACTTCAACATTATAGATCAATTTTACCTCACGCTTGTTTTAATTTCCTTGTAAATTACTTTGTAATTTACAAAATTATAATCAGGTTATATATTTTTGCCTGGAATATGACATAAGCCATATCATATCCTTAAGGTATTACATTCTGTGGCACACAATTTACTTCATGTCTACTTTACTGGTAATGTTGATTTTAATTACATGGTTAGGAGATTATCCAGATTCTGCATGATACAGTTTGTACATATTAACATGATTTTACTTTTATAATCAACATATAATTTATATACCTGTAAATATCCTTCCCTGATCAAATTTGATTATCTCCTGAGATGCTAAATTTAATGAATGATTCTCTTTTTTTAACTTTTATTTTAAGTTCAGGGGTACATGTGCAGGATGTGCAGGTTTGTTACATGGGTAGCATGTGCCATGGAAGTTTGTTGTCTATTTTTTCTGAGTTTCTTGAAAACCTTTCTCCCCTCTTGCCTTTCTATGGCTGATGTGCTATTGGGATATCTGGTGCCTGTATAACTTTCTTACTCTTAAAAATAATTTGGTCTACTCGGGAGGCTGAGGCAGGAGAATGGCGTAAACCCAGGAGGTGGAGCTTGCAGTGAGCTGAGATTGCACCACTGCACTCCAGCCTGGGCGACAGAGCGAGACTCCGTCTCAAAAAAATAAATAAATAAATAACTTGGTCATTTTGCCTGTAAGCCCTGAGAATTTTTCATTTGACCTTAAAGTCTAAAATTTTACCATATGTTTCAGGGTGATTGCCCTGGCTCAGTTTTTCCAGGTGTATAATAGGTTCTTTCAATATATAGACATAAGGATTTTATTTTTACTAGAAAATTACTTCTGAATTTTAAAAATAAATATTAGTTTCATTCCATTGCATTATTATTATTGTTTTATTATTATTATTATTATTATTTTTGAGATGGAGTCTCACTCTGTTGCCCAGGCTGGAGTGCAGTGGCACGATCTTGGCTCACTGCAAGCTCTGCCTCCCGAGTTCACGCCATTCTCCTGCCTCAGCCTCCTGAGTAGCTGGGACTACAGGCACCCGTCACCACACCCACCTAATTTTCTGTACTTTTAGTACAGACAGTGTTTCACCATGTTAGCTAGGATGGTCTCGATCTCCTGACCTCGTGATCCGCCTGCCTCGGCCTCCCAAAGTGCTGGGATCACAGGCATGAGCCACCTTGCCCGGCCTATTATTCTTCTTAAGATACCCCAGTTGCATACGTGTAGAACTCTTTGCATGTCCGTCATTTCAACCACTTTTTCTCCAGCCATTACTACTATTACTTTTCCTCTTTTTTTTTGGGGGGGGGGGGGCATGTTGGTTACTTTATTTAAACTCTTAAGTTCAGACGTACAAGTGCAGGTTTGCTACATAGGTGATCTTGTGTCATGGGAGTTTGTTGTTAGATTATTTCATCATCCAGGTATTACGCTTAGTACCCATTAGTTATTTTTCCTGATCCTCTCCCTCCTCACAACCTCCACTCTCCAAAAGGCCCCAGTACATGTGTGTCCCTCTGTGTGTCCATGTGTTCTCATCATTTAGCTCCCACTTAGAAATGAAAACACGCAGTATTTGGCTTCCTGTTTCTGTGTTAGGCTGCTGAGGATAATGGCCTCCAGCTCCATCCATGTCCCTTTAAAGGATATGATCTCATTCTTTTTATGGTTGCATAGTATTCCATGGTGTATATTTACCACATTTTCTTTATCCAGTCTATCACTGATGGGCATTTAATTTGATTCCATGCTTTTCCTATTGTCAATAATGCTGCAATGAACATACACGTGCATGTGTCTTTATAACAGAATGATTTATATTCCTTTGAATATATACCAAGTAATGAAATTGCTGGAATATTCATGGTTTCTTTCTTCCTTTCAGTGCCTCTTATTAAAATTTCATTCAATTTTACTCTTCCTTGGGCATCTTGAATTATATCCTTCAGTTCTGTTTTTATGTTATTTATTTCTTACTTTTTTATTTAAAGTTTCTTTCCTGAGCTCTGTCAACTCTCATTAAAATTCAACTCTTGTGTTTATTTACTATTTATTTGTGTTCTTAAGTTTTGAATTTCAGTACTTTTTGCAAATATATATGAGTGTTTGTGTAAGACTAAGTTAATTTGAGATTGTTTTATGATAGTTTGTTCTCCTTTATACTGGATATTAAGGAAAAATTTTAACAACTGAAATGCTTTCTTTTGTTTTTTCCTTTTTCTGTAGCTTGGTATGATATTGTTCTGATTTTTCTATTTCTAGGCATTTTGTGGACAGGGCTTCTTTCTCAAGAGTGCTCTCTGCTGCCAATATAAGTGACATGTAGTTTCATTAATGGTTGGCATTGGTGATGGAGGAGAAGAGTAAATCGGCTTATCTTGTGAGTGTTTCTTCAGCACCTTTAATTTTCTCTTCTCATTCTCTCTTTTCCATTATCATATGTCTAAGGGGCACCGTTCTCTCTCTCCTCAACTAATAGTGGTGATGCTGGGGCTACTACCTATAGTACCCCTCTAATTTAAGCCTCCTGCTCTAGCCAATGCTATGAAGGGCTAAGTCCCTGATCATTATTCAGTATTTTGGCACTTAGACTTGAACTTCTCTTTCTCAGGTTGATGTTTTTGGACTATGTTCTTCGTTCCTCTTTTCTCTTCACTGCCTATGATCTATTTAGAGTTTCCCTTCTTTCCACTAATTTCTGCATTCATAAGATTGCAATACTGAAGGGAGTTTCAATAGGAACTGTTGAAGTTTAGTGTTTGTTTTCCTATTCACAAGTAACATGAAATTCACAATATTCTCTAACTCCTATTAATGCACATTACATCATTTTATTTTTTGGTGAGTGTCTCTTTAAGCTTGTTCATGCACATATATTCACTTATTTTTGTATATATTTTGGGAGAATATATGTTATACTTATATTCTACATTTATACTTAGCCTTCTATCATATTAATACATGTTTCATTAAACTCTTCACTGCCTTTTCAAGTTTTAAAACTTTATAATATAGCTTTCTATTCATAGAAGTAATACTGATTCAGAAATCTTATGGAGCAAAAAACTAACAATGAAACTGAAAAACAGTAATTCTACCTCCCAGAGGCAAACACCAATAACATTCATTTTTTTTCTTCCAGTATGTTTTTCCTGCACATATTGATAGAAATGATATTGCACCTATAATTTGATATCCTGCTTTTTTTTAACTGTTTCATAATTATTTTCCTGTGTAATTTAAATTATTCATAAACATCATTTTCAATGGTTTCCTAGTATTCCACCATATGGACATTTTCCTAACATTTATTGTAATTTTCATATTTACACAAATTTTACAACGAACATCTTTGTGCATACATTTGCATCCATATTTCAGATTTTTTATAACACGTTTCTGGTAAAGGAATATAAACCCACAAGTTAGTTATTACTGAATACTAAAGTCTGATTTATTCTCAACAGCTTGTAAGCATGACTTTTAAGTGCTTTCTTGTAAAAGTAGGGGTGGTAGGTATACTTTTGGAGTATGTATATATCTGGAATTTCTTACTTTTGTTTTTATATATGATAAATAATGTGGAACACTATCAATTATTGGCCCACAATATTGTTTTCATATTGTTATCTACTATCACTTAATAATGCAGACATTCTTAACGCAGCCTAAGTTTTACTCCCTTGGGTTGATTATGGTTTAATTTTGCCTTAATTTTCGTCTGTTGAAAACTTACAAATTTATATCTCTATCCCAAAGTGCGCCTTTGAACACAAAAGACATATATGTGATAGTCAATTTTCCCTTTCCACTTTGATATCTAACAGGCATCTCAATGTTATCATGAGTCTTAAACGTAACAAAGCTCACGAAAGAACCGGTCATTTTCCCCCACTACCCAGAAACACACACATGCGCACACAAACCTGCTACAGTCTGGTACACATACTTGACCATGCATCTCGCAGTTTAAGGCAAAAACTTGAGTCTTTCTTGTGTTTCTTTCACATCTCACATACAATATCTCAATAAGTTTATAAATTATGCCTTCAAAGCATAACTTAAATGTGTTTATTTCTCTTCATCTCCACGGCTAACACACTGGTCTTTTATATCTTACCTAGAATAGAACAGCAAGAGATTGTGTTAAGAGATCACCTAGACATTCCCTTAGGTTCCGTTCTCCTACAGAAGCTAATGGGACCGTCGGTTAAAAAGTAAGTCTGATTTTTGTCAGTCTTCACCTTAAGGATATTCCAGTGGCTTTCCATAAAAATGACAATAAAAATTCGAAGTCCTTTTTGAGTTGTGTCCTTCCTTTCCTGGTTTGGGTATTAGGGTGATGCTGGCTTCATTGAATGACTTAGGGAGGAGGGTTCCTTCTTTCTCTATCTTGTGGAGCTGGGTCACAAGGATTCATACCAATTCTTCTTTGAATGTCTGGTAGAATTCTGCTGTGAATCCATCCAGTCGTGGGCTTTTTTTTGTTGTTGGTGGTAATTTTTTAATTACTGTTTTAATCTAGCTGCTGGTAATTGGTCTGTTCAGGGTATCTAATTGTTCCTGATTTAAGCTAGGAAGGTTGTATTTTTTCCAGGAATTTATACATGTCTTCTAGGTTTTCTAGTTTATGTGCATAATGGTATTCATAGTAGCCCTGAATGATCTTTTGTATTTCAGTGGTGTCAGTTGTAATATTTCTTGTTTCGTTTCTCAGTAAGGTTATTTGGATTTTCTCTCTTCTTTTCTTGGTTAATCTTACTAATGGTCTATCCATTTCATTTATCTTTTCAAAGAACCAGCCTTTCGTTTCATTTATCTTTTGTACTGTTGTTGCTGTTTCCATTTCATTTAGTCATGCTCTGATCTTGGTTGTATCCTTTCTTCTGCTGGGTTTGGGTTTGGTTTGTTCTTGTTTCTCTAGTTTCTTGAGGCCACAGTCACCAAAACAGTGTGGTACTGGTATAAAAATAGGCACGTAGGCCAATGGAACCAAATAGAGAACCCAGAAATAAACCCAAATACTTACAGCCAACTGATCTTTGACAAAGCAAACAAAAACATAAAGTGGGGAAAGGACACCTTTTTCAACAAATGGTGCTGGGATAATTGGCTAGCCACATGTAGGAGAATGAAACTGGATCCTTGTCTCTCACCTTATACAGAAATCAACTCACAATGGATTAAGGACTTAAACCTAAAACCTGAAAGTATAAAAATTCTAGAAGATAACAATGGAAAAACCCTTGTAGACATTGGCTTAGGCAAGGATTTCATAACCAAGAACTCAAAAGCAAATGCAATAAAAGCAAAGATAAATAGCTGGGGCCTAATTAAACTAAACAGCTTTTGCACAGCAAAAGGAACTGTCAGCAGAGTAAACAGACAACCCACAGAGTAGGAGAAAGCCTTCACGATCTATATATCTGACAAAGGACAAACATCCAGACTCTATAACAAACTCAAAGAAATCAGTAAGAAAAAACAAACAATCTCATCAAAAAGTGAGCTAAGCATGTGAATAGACAATTCTCAAAAGAAGATATACAATGCAGTGGCTCACGCCTGTAATCCCAGCACTTTGGGAGGCTAAAGAGGGTGGATCATGAGGTCAGTAGTTCGAGACCAGCCTGACCAATATGGTGAAACCCCATCTCTACTAAAAATACAAAAATTAGCCTGGTGTCATGGCATGCACCTGTAATCCCAGCTACTCAGGAGGCTGAGGCAAGAGAATCACTTGAACCCAGGAGGTGGAGGTTGCAGTGAGCCAAGATCGTGTCATCCAGCCTGGGCAACAGAGCAAGGCTGTGTCTCAAAAAAAAGAAAAAAAGATATAAAAATGGGCAAGAAACATATGGAACAGTGCTCAACATCACTAATCAGGGAAATGCAAATCAAAACCACAATGCGATACCACCTCACTCCTGTAAGAATGGCCATAACCAAAGAATTAAAAAACAGTAGACATTAGCGTGGATGCAGTTAACAGGGAACACTTCTACACTGCTGGTAGGAATGTAAACTAGTATAGGCACTATGGAAAACACTGTGGAGATTCCTTAAAGAACTAAAAGTAGAACTACAATTTGATCCAGTAATTCTACTACTGGATATCTACCCAGAGGAAAAAAGTCACTATTTGAAAAGGATACTTGCACACACATGTTTATAGCAGCACAATTCGCAATAGCAAAATCATGGAACCAACCCCAATACCCAAGAATCAATGAGTGGATAAAGAAACTGTGAGATATATATATATGGTGACAGCTTTTCTGTCAGCACACAAACGCACACATACATACCAATATGGTAATATATATATATCACAGAATACTACTCAGCCATAAAAAGGAAATGAACTAACAGCATTTGCAATGACCTGGATGAGATTAGAGACTATTATACTAAGTGAAGTAACTCAGGAATGGAAAACCAAATATCATATGTTCTCACTGATATGTGGGAGCTAAGCTATGAGTATGCAAAGGCATAAGAATGATACAGTAGACTTTGGGGACTTGGGGGGAAGAGTGAGAGTGGGGCAAGGGATAGAAGACTACAAATATGGTGTAGTGTATACTGCTTGGGTGATGGGTGCACCAGGATCTCACAAATCACCATTAAAAACTTTACTCATGTAACCAAACACCCCCTGTACCCCCAATAACTTCTGGAAAAATAACATTAAAAAAAGAAAAAAAAAACTGAAAAAAGAAATGAATGAAAGTAGTGACATGGAAAGCTGGGAAAAATAATTCCAAGTCCTCACCCTGACCTACAAGACCTGCAGTAATCTGCCTCTGTTTTTTCCTCTGACCCGTGACATTCCTCTTTCAAGCACATATTATAGTCACAATATACAAGTCTGCTGTCAGTTCTGAATACACCACCTTGTTCTCAAAAAAAGCTTCCTCTGGGTGGCAGCCTCAAAAGTTGCTTCCTTCAATTTCATGTATAATATATATGAAAGCAAAGAAAAATATTTAAATACACAACACTGAAAATTAGGACAGAGTCAACCTGTTGCCAAAGGTTAGGAAGATATTCTAACTCTAGGGCTGGGTAAAGAATTGGATTGAAGTTAATTACCAGTGTTTTACATCTGATTGCCTCATCCAAACTTAAGAACATTTTTCATTACTCTCCTATCCTTTGCCTTATTATTTTTTTCAGATTAAATGCAGAGCTTTATACACAAGAAATATGAGCAGCCATCATATGTACTGGTAGTATATACAAGTAGTACAGGTAGTACTGTGTGCTACCCTTTGAGGCAGCAAAAGTACAATATAACCCTACACTAATTAGTTAGTTACTTTGTAAAATTACATTGTAATATCATAAAGCAACGAAGCAAAAAGTAGGGAAGGGGTTCAGTCAGTGATACATTGGATCTTGGCTAGTGTAATCCTCACAATCAAATATTGAAGATGGAAGTGGAAAAAGAAAGCGCTCTGGTAGCACTAAGTAATGGGCATTTTAGTTTTTCATCTTAAGCACCAATTCAGAACATTCCTCAGTAAATTTACATTGCAGAAAAGCTTGTGACTAAAAATTAGGCAAGGAGTTATACACACTAACCAACCATCCAACTAAAACACTCAGAGAGATCAAAGAAAAATCTTCATCCCTTTTTTTTTTTTTTTTTTTTTTTTTGTGGGGGCAAACACTCAGTCTAGTTTAGAAATGAGAAAACAATCATTTAGAGATGAGAAAACAATCATACAAAACACATATATCACGAGGCCTACAAAACGACCATAGAACAAGCTAACATTACTCTATAAATTAAAAAAATAAGGTATTTTTGGTAGCTAAATAAAAAATAACAAAATAATTTGGCATTCTGAATAGTAAAAATAATTGATAATCTGGATGACAAACAGAGGTAGAAATAAATCTTGAAAGAACAAGCTGAAATTAACTCAGTAAGATAAAGGGGAAAAGGAGAGAGGTCTCCTTATTAGGGCCTTGGCTGAAGCACTTGCCGGGTGCCTCCACCAAGATGTCATTATTGGGGGCCCATGGCTGGGGCACTTTTTCCCATTTTGACTCGTTACTTTTCTACTCCTAATCCTTCCATCTATCTTCCCCCCAGCTCCATGGAGCCACAAAATGGCAGCACATTTTGTCCAGGATTCCTCTGCAGTGTGATGATTCCCTACACCTGAGTTGTATTCCACCCAACCCTCACCTTGTATCATTCCGTGAGACAAAAGGAACACCAAAGAGTGAGTGTTTTTCTATGGATCTTTGTAACATCCGAAAGTTTGACAGTATTCAATGGTGACAGCATTTCTGTCAGCACAGAAACACACACATACACATCAATACGGTAACACAGTTTTGGGAAATGGCCTGTCTTACTTTTATGGCAAAATAGTACTCCGCACTATCCAATAGATAGCCAGGAGTGCTTGTGTCACTACATCCCAAGCTTCAGATGTCTCAGAACAAAGAGACTCCAATTGCTTGAAAGAAAGTAGAGAAGAGAGTAAGAGTCTCTGCTGGTAATCCAGAGAATTATCCTGGATCTTCACCAAGAGGATCAAGGCAGTACCTCTATGAATTTGCAGGAACCACGGTGCTACTGGGATTCGGCTGCCACCCTAATGCAGTTACAGCTTAGATCACAACACACAAGTCCTTTAGAATATCTGAAAAGCCGTCCCAGGAAGGACAGACTGCAAAGACTAAAATAAATCCCTAACTCTTCAATGCCCAGACACAGATAAACATCTACAAGTATAAAGAAAATCCAGGAAAACATGACCTCACAAAATAAACTAAATAAGACACCAGTGACACATTCTGGGGAAAAACAGACATGTGACCTTTCAGACACATGTCTGTTTTTGTGTTGTGAATCAGAATTCACAATGACTGTGTTAAGGAAACTCAAAGAAATTCAAGATAACACAGAGAATGGATTAAGAATTCTATCCAACAACTTTAACAATGAGATCAAGATAATCAAAGGTTGAGATAATTTTTAAAAAATCAAGCAGACATTTTGGAGCTAAAACATGTAATTGACATGCTAAAGAATGCGTCAGTCTTTTAATAGCATAATTGACGAAGCAAAAGAAAGAACTAGTGAGCTTGAAGAAAACCTATTTGAAAACACACAGTAAGAGGAAACAAAACCAAAAAGAATTAAAGGAAAATGTATGCCTCCAAAATCTATAAAATAACCTCAAAAGGGCAGATATAAAATTTATTCGCCTTAAAGAGGTGGCAGTGAGAGAGAGAAATACAGGTAGAAAGTTTATTCAAAGTGATAACAGATAACTTCTCAATCCTGAAGAAAGATATCAATATTCAAGTACAAGAAAGTTGTAGAATATCAAGCAGATTTAACCAAAGGAGGAATTTAATAATCAAACTCCCAATTATCAAAGATAAGCAAATGATCCTAACAGCAGCAAGACAAAAGAAACAACATATAATGGAGTTCCCAACACATCTGGCAGCAGACTTTTCAGTGGAAACCTTACCAGCCAGGAGAGAGTAGAGCCACATATTTCGAGTAATAAAGGAAAAAAAAAAGTTACCCTAGAATAGTGTATCTGGCAAAAGTATATTTCAAACATGACAGAGAAATAAAGACTTTTGCAGACAAAAAAAAACTGAGTGAGTTCATCAACATCATGCCTGTTCTGCAAGAAATTCCAAAGGCTGTACTTCAATCAGAAAGAAAAGGATGTTAATGACCAATGACCAATAAGTAATCACCTGAAGGAACAAAACTTACCAGTAATAGTAAGCATGCAGAAAAACACAGAATATGATAACTCTGTAACTATGGTGCATAAACTACTCTTATTCTAAGTAGAAAGACTAAATGATGAACCAATAAAAAATAATAACTACATCAGCTTTTCAAGGCATAGTCAATACAATATGACATAAATAGAAACAAACAGAAAGTAAAAAAGTGAGGGGATGAAATTAAGGCATACTGTTTTTATCACTTTTCTTTTTGCTTCTTTATCTGTTTGTTTATGCAATCTACCAAAGCCTGTGGGACATAGGAAAAGCAGCACTAAGAGAGAAGTACATAGCTATAAGTGCCGTATATGGTTTGGCTGTGTCCCCACCCAAATCTCATCTGGAATTATAGCTCCCATAATTCCCGTGTGTCATAGGAGGGACCCAGTGAGAGGAATTGAATCATGGGGATGGGTCTTTCCCATGCTATTCTTGTGATAGTGAATAAGTCTCATGATATCTGATGATTTCCTCTGCACATGCATTCATGTCTGCTGCCATGTAAGACATGACTTTGCTCCTCATTTGCCTTCCACTGTGATTGTGAGGCCTCCCCAGTCATGTGGAACTGTGAGTCAATGAAACCTTGGGTATGTCTTTATTAGCAGCATGAGAACAGACTAATACATGCCCACATCAAAAAAGAGGAGAAACTCAATTAAACAATCCAAAGATGCATTTTAAAGAACTAGAAAAGCAACAGCAAACCAAATCCCAAATTGCCATATGAAAATAAATACTAAAGATGATAGCAGAAATAAATAAAATTGAAATGAAAAACAATACAAAAGACCAACAGAACAAAAAGTTGGGTTTTTGAAAAGTTAAACAAAATTGACAACCCTTAAGTTAGTTACACTACAAAGAAAACAATGGGATAAGACCCAAATAAATAAATCAGAGATTCAAAAAAGGATACATTACAACTGATAGCACAGAAATGCAAAGGATTATTAGTGGCTACTCTGAGCAACTATATTCCAAAAAATTAGAAAATCTAAAATAAATGAAAAAAAAAAATCCTAGATAAATACAACCTACCAACATTGAACCATGAACAGATCCAAAACCTAAACAGATCAATAACAAGTAACAAGATCTAAGCTATAATAAAAAGACTCCCAGTAAAGAAAAGCCTGGGACCCAATGACTTCCCTACTGAATTTCACCAAACATTTAAAGAAGACCTACTACCAATCCTATTTAAACTATTCCAAAGAATAGAAGAGGGAATACTTCCAAACTCAATTTACAAGGCCAGTATTACTCTGATACCAAACCCAGACAAAGACACATCAAAAAAGGAAAGCTACAGGTCAATATATTTAATGAATATTGATGCAATAATCCTCAACAAAACACTAGCAAACTGAATTCAACACTAAATTAGAAAGATCATTTATCATAACCAAGCAGGATTTGTCCCTGAGATGCAAGGATGTTTCAACATAAACATATTAAGCAATAAGATACATCATATCAACAGAATGATAGATAAAAACTATATGATCACTTCAATTAATGCTGAAAAGCTTTGATAAAATTCAACATTCATTTATGATAAAAAATTCTCAAATGGTGTAGAAGGAACATACCTCAAGATAATAAAAGCCATATATGACAGACTCATACCCAGTATCATAGGAAATTGAAAGGCTTTCCTCTGAAATCTGGAGCATGACAAGGACACCCACTTTCACCCATTATTCAACATAGTACTGAAAGTCTTAGCTACAGCAATCAGACAAGAGAAAGAAGTAAATAATATCCAAACTGGAAAGGAAGAAGTCAAATTACTCTTGTTTGCAGATGACATGACGTATTTGAAAAAAAATCTAAAGACTCTACAAAAACAACAACAACAACAAAAAAAAAAAACTATTATAACTGATAAACCAATTCCATAAAGTTGCAGGATACAAAATCAACACACAAAAATCAGTAGTATTTCTATATGCCAACAATGAACAATCTGAAAAAGAAATAAACATGTAATCTCATTTACAATAGCCACAAATAAAATTAAATACCTAAATGGATAGAACTGGAGATTGTGATTTGATGTGAAATAAGCCAGGGACAGAAAAACAAACATAGCATGTCCTTACTTATTTGTGGGTCTAAAAATCAAAACAATTGAACTCATGGAAATAGATAGTAGAAGGATGATTACTAGAGGCTGGGAAGGATAATGGGGTTGGGGGAGAAGTGGAGATGGTTAATGGGTACAAAAGAAAAAACAGAAAGGTGTATAAGACCTACTATTTGATAGCAAAATAGGGTGACCATAGTCAATAATAATTTAGTTGTGCATTGTAAAACAACTAAAAGAGTAAAATTGGATTGTTTGTAACACAAAGGATAAATGCTTGAGGGGATGGCTACCCCATTCTCCATGATGTGATTATTACATATTGCATTGTTGTATCAAAACATCCCATGTACACCATAAATATATGCACAGAAATAAAAAATACTATAAGGGGTGTGTTTCTACCAGCATTTATGTAATGCAATAGGACACAATAAAATAGGATAGACTAAAACATACATTATCACAGTATATCAAAATTTTTAATAGTAAATATTGTTTGGGAAATCTTTTATACTATTCACATTGTTTATATGTGTGTACATATGTGCACGCACACATGCTCGTGTGTGCACCCATATGTGTGTGTGTGAATGTATGTTCTCTATAGTGTACATGCTCCTTGCAGTGATGTAGGATTAATTTCTTAACCTAGATCAACAGAACCAAGAAGGGAAGGAATTATTCTTCTAGATGCCATTGTCATTTCTAGGCTGCTTCATTTAAATCTTTGGTTAAAATCCCTGCCAGGCATGGTGGCTCATGTGTGTGATCCCAAAAATTTGGGAAGCTCAAGGCAGGAATGTCACTTGAGGCCAGGACTTCAAGACCAGACTGTGCAATATAGTGAGACCCCCATCTCTCAAAAAAAAAATCCCCTCCTTTATCTCAGCCCATGTAATTTCCTACTATTGTTCTGAAACTTTGCCTATATTCACCAAGAACTAGAGTATGTCACCATCTCTGTTCACACTACAAATCCAGCCTTCATTCTGGGAACATCTAACAAACTGTTCCTTGGTATCTACACCTTCTATGATTTCACCCACCAGTATTATCCAGCCATTTCCAATGTCATATGCTTGTTATTTCAGAGAAGGTAAAAATACCTTTATCCTCTCAGGGCTCCCGGGCTGGGCCTGAGATTTTGACATAAAATAAATTAATAGGAGTAAAGCATAGCAATTTAATGTAAATTTTAGGTGACACAAGAGCCCTCATAAGAAAATGAATACCTGAAGAAGTAGATATCCAAATGCTTCTTTCTTTCTTTCTTTTTTTTTTTATTTTTTATTTTGAGACGGAGTCTCACTCTGTCACCAGGCTGGAGTGCAGTAGTGCAATCTTGGCTCACTGCAACCTCTGCCTCCCGGGTTCAAGTGATTCTCCTGCCTCAGCCTCCCGAGTAGCTGGGACTGCAGATGCCTGCCACCATGCCCGGCTAATTTTTGTATTTTTAGTAGAGATGGGGTTTCACCATGTTGGCCAGGATGTTCTCGATCTCATATTTTCCAGCCGCCTCACCCTCCCAAAGTGCTGGGATTACAGATGGCAGCCACTGTGCCTGGCCCAGTGTTTTTATATTAGGTTGAACAAAGAGAAGCAACTGTGGTCAATCTCTCATTTTTTGAGGTCTTGTTTTTCTCATTATACATACTGTGACACTATACTCTGATCCCTAGACTGCTTTGATTTCCTTTCTTCCTGAAGTCTCTTATTGTCCCTCAAAGTCCTTTTCCTTTTTTAGCCAGCCTAGACTTCACGGCCTTCACCTCCATTTACCTTTTGCCAGTACTGCATATACCCTCACCCTCCTGTCCTTTTGCCTCACTTTTCTGAAAATGCCTAAACACGTTTCCATTTCCACTGTGCCTGAACTGGTAAATGTTGCTAAACCAACTCACAAGATCATAACTTTGCTGACTGGAATCACTAAAATTATAGTGTATACCATCTGTGCAGTGACCTTAAAATTGAATTGTAATCCAGTGACTGATATAGAGACCTCTACTCTTGGAACAATTTTGGTTGATTGGTAGCAGCTACCTGAATGTACTATATGTGGGGGAGGGTTGCGAAAGTACAGTTGGACTCAGCTGGAAAAATTGCTGTGATTGAATAATGATGTCTATCATGTGTGAAGAAAGACAATGGTGGCTTTTATCATATAATTCCCTTTTTACATTAACATTGACCCCAAAGTTGCATTTCAAACGTATAATCCTAGCTTTAAACCTATTCTGTTAAGATAAAGACTCTAGGGGGCGTAGCAAGATGGCCGAATAGGAACAGCTCCAGTCTCCAACTCCCAGCGTGAGCGACACAGAAGACCGGTGATTTCTGCATTTTCAACTGAGGTACTGGGGTCATGTCACTGGGGGGTGCCGGACAATCGGTGCTGGTCAGCTGCTGTAGCCCGACCAGCGAGAGCTGAAGCAGGGCGAGGCATTGCCTCACCTGGGAAGCGCAAGGGGGAAGGGAATCCCTTTTCCTAGCCAGGGGAACTGAGACACACAACACCTGGAAAATCGGGTAACTCCCATCCCAATACTGTGCTTTAAGCAAACTGGCACACCAGGAGAATACATCCCACACCTGGCCGGGAGGGTCGCACGCCCACGGAGCCTCCCTCATTGCTAACACAGCAGTCTGTGGAGATCTAACGGCAAGGCAGCAGCGAGGCTGGGGGAGGGGCGCCCGCCATTGCTGAGGCTTAAGTAGGTAAACAAAGCTGCTGGGAAGCTCGAACTGCGTGGAGCTCACAGCACCTCAAGGAAACCTGCCTGTCTCTGTAGACTCCACCTCTGGGGACAGGGCACAGCTAAAAAACAACAGGGGAAGCAGCGGAGGCCTGTGCAGACGCGAACGACTCTGTCTGACAGCTTTGAAGAGAGCAGTGGATCTCCCAACACGGAGGTTGAGATCTGAGAACGGACAGACTGCCTGCTCAAGTGGGTCCCTGACCCCTGAGTAGCCTAACTGGGAGACATCCCCCACTAGGGGCAGTCTGACACCCCACACCTCACAGGGTGGAGTACACCCCTGAAAGGAAGCTTCCAAAGTAAGAATCAGACAGGTACACTCACTGTTCAGCAATATTCTATCTTCTGCAACCTCTGCTGCTGATACCCAGGCAAACAGGGTCTGGAGTGCAGCTCAAGCAATCTCCAACAGACCTATAGCTGAGGGTCCTGACTGTTAGAAGGAAAACTATCAAACAGGAAGGACACCTATACCAAAACCCCATCAGTACGTCACCATCATCAAAGACCAGAGGCAGATAAAACCACAAAGATGGGGAAAAAGCAGGGTAGTAAAGCTGGAAATACAAAAAATAAGAGCACATCTCCCCCTGCAAAGGAACGCAGCCCATCGCCAGCAACGGATCAAAGCTGGTCAGAGAATGACTTTGACGAGATGAGAGAAGAAGGCTTCAGTCCATCAAACTTCTCAGAGCTAAAGGAGGAATTACGTACCCAGTTCAAAGAAACTAAAAATCTTGAAAAAAGAGTGGAAGAATTGACAGCTAGACTAATTAATGCAGAGAAGATCATAAACGAAACGACAGAGATGAAAACCATGACACGAGAAATACGTGACAAATGCACAAGCTTCAGTAACTGACTCGATCAACTGGAAGAAAGAGTATCAGCGATTGAGGATCAAATGAATGAAATGAAGCGAGAAGAGAAACCAAAAGAAAAAAGAAGAAAAAGAAATGAACAAAGCCTGCAAGAAGTATGGGATTATGTAAAAAGACCAAATCTACGTCTGATTGGGGTGCCTGAAAGTGAGGGGGAAAATGGAACCAAGTTGGAAAACACTCTTCAGGATATCATCCAGGAGAACTTCCCCAACCTAGTAGGGCAGGCCAACATTCAAATTCAGGAAATACAGAGAACACCACAAAGATACTTCTCCAGAAGAGCAACTCCAAGACACATAATTGCCAGATTCACCAAAGTTGAAATGAAGGAAAAAATCTTATGGGCAGCCAGAGAGAAAGGTCAGGTTACCTACAAAGGGAAGCCCATCAGACTAACAGCAGATCTCTCGGCAGAAACTCTACAAGCCAGAAGAGAGTGGGGGCCAATATTCAACATTCTTAAAGAAAAGAATTTTCAACCCAGAATTTCATATCCAGCCAAACTAAGTTTCATAAGTGAAGGAGAAATAAAATCCCCTACAAATAAGCAAATGCTTAGAGATTTTGTCACCACCAGGCCTGCCTTATAAGAGACCCTGAAGGAAGCCCTAAACATGGAAAGGAACAACCGGTACCAGCCATTGCAAAAACATGCCAAAATGTAAAGACCATCTAGGCTAGGAAGAAACTGCATCAACTAACGAGCAAAATAACCAGTTAATATCATAATGGCAGGATCAAGTTCACACATAACAATATTAACCTTAAATGTAAATGGGCTAAATGCTCCAATTAAAAGACACAGACTGGCAAACTGGATAAAGAGTCAAGACCCATCAGTCTGCTGTATTCAGGAGACCCATCTCACATGCAGAGATATACATAGGCTCAAAATAAAGGGATGGAGGAAGATCTACCAAGCAAATGGAGAACAAAAAAAAGCAGGGGTTGCAATCCTAGTTTCTGATAAAACAGACTTTAAACCATCAAAGATCAAAAGAGACAAAGAGGCCATTACATAATGGTAAAGGGATCAATTCAACAGGAAGAGCTAACTCTCCTAAATATATATGCACCCAATACAGGAGCACCCGGATTCATAAAGCAAGTCCTTAGAGACTTACAAAGAGACTTCAACTCCCATACAATAATAATGGGAGACTTCAATACTCCACTGTCAACATTAGACAGATCAACGAGACAGAAAGTTAACAAGGATATCCAGGAATTGAACTCATCTCTGCACCAAGCAGACCTAATAGACATCTATAGAACTCTCCACCCCGAATCAACAGAATATACATTCTTCTCAGCACCACATCGCACTTATTTCAAAATTGACCACATAATTGGAAGTAAAGCACTCCTCAGCAAATGTAAAAGAACAGAAATTATAACAAACTGTCTCTCAGACCACAGTGCAATCAAACTAGAACTCAGGACTAAGAAACTCAATCAAAACCGCTCAACTACATGGAAACTGAACAACCTGCTCCTGAATGACTACTGGGTACATAACGAAATGAAAGCAGAAATAAAGATGTTCTTTGAAATCAATGAGAACAAAGATACAACATACCAGAATCTCTGGGACACATTTAAAGCAGTGTGTAGAGGGAAATTTATAGCACTAAATGCCCACAAGAGAAAGGAAAGATCTAAAATTGACACTCTAACATCACAATTAAAAGAACTGGAGAAGCAAGAGCAAACACATTCAAAAGCTAGCAGAAGGCAAGAAATAACTAAGATCAGAGCAGAACTGAAGGAGATAGAGACACAAAAAACCCTCCAAAATTCAATGAATCCAGGAGTTGGTTTTTTGAAAAGATCACAAAATTGACAGACTGCTAGCAAGACTAATAAAGAAGAAAAGAGAGAGGAATCAAATAGACACAATAAAAAATGATAAAGGGGATATCACCACCGACTCCACAGAAATACAAACTACCATCAGAGAATACTATAAACACCTCTACACAAATCAACTAGAAAATCTAGAAGAAATGGATAATTTCCTGGACACTTACACTCTCCCAAGACTAAACCAGGAGAAGTTGAATCCCTGAATAGACCAATAGCAGGCTCTGAAATTGAGGCAACAATCAATAGCCTACCCACCAAAAAAAGTCCAGGACCAGATGGATTCACAGCTGAATTCTACCAGAGGTACAAGGAGGAGCTGGTACCATTCCTTCTGAAACTATTGCAATCAATAGAAAAAGAGGGAATCCTCCCTAACTCATTTTATGAGGCCAACATCATCCTGATACCAAAGCCTGGCAGAGACACAACAGAAAAAGAGAATTTTAGACCAATATCCCTGATGAACATCGATGCAAAAATCCTCAATAAAATACTGGCAAACCGGATTCAGCAGCACATCAAAAAGCTTATCCACCATGATCAAGTGGGCTTCATCCCTGGGATGCAAGGCTGGTTCAACATTTGCAAATCAATAAACGTAATCCAGCATATAAACAGAACCAACGACAAGAACCACATGATTATCTCAATAGATGCAGAAAAGGCTTTTGACAAAATTCAACAGCCCTTCATGCTAAAAACGCTCAATAAATTCGGTATTGATGGAACGTACCTCAAAATAATAAGAGCTATTTATGACAAACCCACAGCTAATATCATACTGAATGGGCAAAAACTGGAAAAATTCCCTTTGAAAACTGGCACAAGACAGGGATGCCCTCTCTCACCACTCCCATTCAACATAGTGTTGGAAGTTCTGGCTAGGGCAATCAGGCAAGGGAAAGAAATCAAGGGTATTCAGTTAGGAAAAGAAGAAGTCTAATTGTCCCTGTTTGCAGATGACATGATCGTATATTTAGAAAACCCCATTGTCTCAGCCCAAACTCTCCTTAAGCTGATAAGCACCTTCAGCAAAGTCTCAGGATACAAAATTAATGTGCAAAAATCACAAGCATTCTTATACACCAGTAACAGACAAACAGAGAGCCAAATCATGAATGAACTTCCATTCACAATTGCTTCAAAGAGAATAAAATACCTAGGAATCCAACTTACCAGGGAGGTCAAGGACCTCTTCAAGGAGAACTACAAACCACTGCTCAGTGAAATAAAAGAGGACACAAACAAATGGAAGAACATACCATGCTCATGAATAGGAAGAATCAATATCGTGAAAATGGCCATACTGCCCAAGGTTATTTATAGATTCAATGCCATCCCCATCAAGCTGCCAATGAGTTTCTTCACAGAATTGGAAAAAACTGCTTTAAAGTTCCTATGGAATCAAAAAAGAGCCTGCATTGCCAAGAGAATCCTAAGTCAAAAGGACAAAGCTGGAGGCGTCACGTTACCTGACTTCAAACTATACTACAAGGCTACAGTAACCAAAACAGCATGGTACTGGTACCAAAACAGAGATATAGACCAATGGAACAGAACAGAGTCCTCAGAAATAATACCGCACATCTACAGCCATCTGATCTTTGACAATCCTGAGAGAAACAAGAAATGGGGAAAGGATTCCCTATTTAATAAATGGTGCTGGGAAAATTGGCTAGCCATAAGTAGAAAGCTGAAACTGAATCCTTTCCTTACTCCTTATATGAAGATTAATTCAAGATGGATTAGAGACTTAAATGTTAGACCTAATACCATAAAAACCCTAGAAGAAAATCTAGGTAGTACCATTCAGGACATAGGCATGGGCAAGGACTTCATGTCTAAAACACCAAAAGTAACGGCAGCAAAAGCCAAAATTGACAAATGGGATCTAATTAAACTAAAGAGTTTCTGCACAGCAAAAGAAACTACCATCAGAGTGAACAGGCAACCTACAGAATGGGAGAAAATTTTTGCAATCTACTCATCTGACAAAGGGCTAATATCCAGAATCTACAAAGAACTCAAACAAATATACAAGAAAAAAACAAACAACCCCATCAAAAAGTGGGCAAAGGATATAAACAGACATTTCTCAAAAGAAGACATTCATACAGCCAACAGACACATGAAAAAATGCTCATCATCACTCGCCATCAGAGAAATGCAAATCAAAACCACAATGAGATACCATCTCACACCAGTTAGAATGGCAATCATTAAAAAATCAGGAAACAACAGGTGTTGGAGAGGATGTGGAGAAATAGAAACACTTTTACACTGTTGGTGGGATTTTAAACTAGTTCAATCATTATGGAAAACAGTATAGCAATTCCTCAAGGATCTAGAACTAGATGTACCATATGACCCAGCCATCCCACTACTGGGTATATACCCAGAGGATTATAAATTATTCTACTACAAAGACACATGCACACGTATGTTTATTGCGGCACTATTCACAATAGCAAAGACTTGGAATCAACCCAAATGTCCATCTGTGACTGACTGGATTAAGAAAATGTGGCACATATACACCATGGAACACTATGCAGCCATAAAAAAGGATGAGTTTGCATCCTTTGTAGGGACATGCATGCAGCTGGAAACCATCATTCTTAGCAAACTATCACAAGAACAGAAAACCAAACACCGCATGTTCTCACTCATAGGTGGGAACTGAACAATGAGATCACTTGGACTCGGGAAGCGGAACATCACACACTGGGGCCTATCATGGGGAGGGGCGAGGGGGGAGGGATTGCACTGGGGAGTTATACCTGATATAAATGATGAATTGATGGGTGCTGATGAGTTGATGGGTGCAGCACACCAACATGGCACAAGTATACATATGTAACAAACCTGCACGTTATGCACATGTACCCTAGAACTTGAAGTATAATAAAAATAAATAAATAAATAAATAAGATAAAGACTCTCTTTTTTTAAGATAGAAAATGTCAGCTTGAGCTCTATCAATTTCCTACTTAGTGACTCAGTTTGTTTAAAACAGATACATATATTATCTGCTTAATGGGGAAATGAGCTTCCCTACCACTACATTTGAAAATTGTATATCTGCCTCTGTCCTCAGTCCCATCTCCTCCTGCCTCTTAAGGAAAATTTCCTTTTGAAATAATCCCTAATGTACTATATTTTTTATTTCATTGTCTTATTTTCTGCATCAGATAAACATGCTCACATTTACCGCATCCTCTTAAAATACTTCACTCACTTGTATTACCCTCATTACCATGATAACTTTCTCTTAAAAGTCTAGGAAAACTCCCACCACTTAATTGATACATTTCAGTTAATCATCAGTTTCACATTTGTCAGATTCAAGCAATATGTTCAGTTCTCATCATCCTTGGTAGAGCTCAGAAATATGACAAAGGGGGCCATGCATTGCTTTCCTGAGATTTGCTCCTTCCCAGACTTCTCCTATTCCATTGTCTTGCATGTTTTCTTCTCACATCTCTGGTCACTCACTTGCAACATATTTTCAAGATTTCCTTTTCTGCCTTTATACCATAAGTATTAGAATAATTAAGATTCCAGTAGGTTCTATTCTCAGGCTTTCTTTTAAATGAAAATGGTAACTGTAGATTTTTTTCAGCTATATTCCTGGAGTCCAAAATGTATATCCCCAGCCCATATATTTCTTTACCTCTGAGCTCTGATGCAGGAAAGGCAAGTCCCAAAACTGGGGCATAGCTCAAGAGGGTTCTTGACTTTACCCAGGAAAGAATTCAAGGGCTATCTGGCGGTGTTGAGTAGCAACTTTATTGAAGTAGCAGTGTAGCTACAGCAGAAGTACCACTCCTTGTGAATCAGGGGCTACCCTATAGTCAGTGTGCCCAGAGTAGCAGTTCAGCAGTTATATTTACACACACTTCTAATTATATGCAAATTAGGGGTGGTTTATGCAGAAATTTTTAGGAAAGGGGTGTTAACTTTCAGGTTTTCTAGTCATTGCCACGAAAGGGGTCAGTAACTTCAAAGTGTTGCCATGGCAATGGTAAGCTGACATGGAACACAGATGGGTGTATCTTACGGGGAGATGCTTCTGCCCAGGACCTATTTTAGCTAGTACTCAATTTGGGCTGGTGCCCAGGCCACGCCAGTGGAGTCCGGTCCTGCCTCTTATCTCAGCTCCAGACTCATAAACACAATAGCATACTAAATAGTTATTCATTTGAATAGTATGGAATTTCTGTTAGGTGACTCGTGAGCCAAACATGTCTATTTAATTTGGTTCCATCCAAAACATAGCATCTTCTTAAGTGCTATCTCCTCTGAAACTCATCTTTAACTTCCTCCATCAGACTTGGGCTGCCCTTAACAAATGTTCCTTCTGGAGTTTTTACCTCGCTCTACTTTAACAATTGTAATATTTTAATGTACTTATTTCATTGTTTAACCCCCTAGTGCAATAGCTCTATGAATAATAAGTGCTCGAAATCTCTCTTGGCATATACTGGATAATTAATGAATATAAGTTAAAGAACAAATGAATTATTCTAAAACATAAAGTAGATAAAAACTAATCAGGCTGGAATATTACTTCTTATTTTCTGTCATCTTTCAATATTATACCATCTGCCCTGAGCCAAGCGCCTATTTTTTCCAAGTTCTAGGTGTGAATAATTTTATACAGTATTGTATTGTTAGTGATTTATGAGATTTTAAGTTTTTCATTGGAGGGTGTAAGAAGCATAATTATGGATTTATTGTCCAGTAAAGAACAAACAAAAGGACAAAACATATAGAGCACTACTTATGGGTACTTAGAAACTCTTCTTTTTCTTTTTCTTTTTTTAAGCTGGGATTACAAGCACGTGCCACCATGCCCAGCTAATTTTTGTATTTTTAGTGGCGACAGGGTTTCGCCATGTTGGCCAGGCCGGCCTTGAACTTCTGGCCTCAAGTGATCTGCCTGCCTCAGCCTCCCTAAGTGCTGGGATTATAGGCATAAGGCACAGCACCCGGCCAGACATTATTTCTAAAGATACTTCGAGCATAAAGGGAGATAATTCGTGTTTAATCACATAGTACATGTAGACACGTTATGTGATGCTTTTTTTCTTTTTTTTTTTTTTTTCTTTTTTTTGAGACTGAGTCTCACTCTATTGCCCAGGCTGGAGGGCAGTGGTGCAATCTTAGCTCGCTGCAACCTTCGCTTCCTGAGTTCAAGCGATTCTCATGCCTCAGACTCCCGAGTAGCTGGGATTACAGGCACTCGCCACCACGCCTGGCTAAGTTTTGTATTTTTAGTAGAGACGGGGTTTCACCATGTTGTCCAGGCTGGTCTCCAACTCCTGACCTCAAGTGATCCGCCCGCCTCGGCCTCCCAAAGTGCTGGGATTACAGGCGTGAGCCACGGCGTGCGGCCCATGTAATGAATATTAACAATGATAATGTACGATTATGAGTAGAAATTTGTATCATGGAAAAGTATTTAGGTATATATTTTTTGCTTTTAAAATGGGTATTTCAGTGCAAAACTCTGACAGAAATAGGCAAATCAGTGACTAGTTCACAACTCCCTAGATTTAAAAGAGCTCTCTGCTCCAAATACAGGTCAGCCTCAGGACTCAGCATTGCCTTAATGAAGGCAGCCTGTCTGTGGTGTGCAGCTTGAGATGTCTGGGTGCTACAAAACTTTGGCTGAAAGCAGAAGTGATTCTTTCCGAAAAAAACAATGTAGTTTGCTCATATGTATCACAAAAACATGATGTTATTACTTGTGTTTCCACAGTGATTTGTCGGTTTTCCAATGCAAGAGTGATCCCTCCCTCGTGCTTACCAAAAAGAGATAAGAGAAATAAAGATGACCTCTGCTTTGTAGACAAACAGTATCGATTGTTCAATAATCCAGTAAAGATGAGTAAGTATTAGATGGAAATCATAATAACTCTATGATAATATCTGGGAACAAAAATCAATAAAAAGGGAATGGTTTTATAAGAGACATACAACATTATTATTCTAATACCTCAGGTCATAAAGCTGAGATATTTGAGTGTGACATGACATATTAGCTAAAATGACTAGGAAACTATGGCAGCCAAAATGATCACAAATCATTTCTGATAGAGCATTTCTCATCCTCTCCCTGTCCCCTCCCACTCACACACAATAATTAGCTCCAGCTACATTTCCTCCTCTCCATTCTTCCATTTGTTACAATTCCTGAACTGTGTTTTCAACTCTGGGCTTTCAAGCTTTCTGTTCTGCCTGGAACACTCTTCAACCAGGTCTTTCAATAACTCATTCTTCCTCATCAGTCAGGTTTCTGCTCAAAACCTGTTTCCTGTGAGAGAGGCACTTATTAAACCACTATGTCTTTAAAAAAAAAAAAAAAAATCCACAGTTTACCCTGTGCCACTCAACATCGAGTCTCTGTTACCTTTTCTGCACCCGTTTCAAAGCCTGTACTCTTCTCTGTAATTGTTTCTATGTTTATTTTCTGTCTCCTGCCTCAGTAGAACATGAGTTCTATTATATATCATGTTTTTTACTGTCTTCCTCAGATTCTAGAACTCCATGTGAAATATAGTTAATGCAAAATAAATATTTGTTCAATGGACAGATGAACATCTTTTAATACCTATTTTTATTCTAGAATATGTGCCTGTCATTTTCCCCATCAGTTATAAACTTGTTGATGGTCAGGCTAGGACAATGTCCCCTCCCATTGTCCCTCTTCCCCACAGAAAGCTGGGCAATGCAGCTCACTCCTTTCGATTCTTTCCATTTTTGATTCCTTGAACATGTATTGACTCTTTTCTTTCTTTTCTTTCTTTCTTCCTTTCTTCCTTTCTTCCTTTCTTTCCTTCTTTCTTTCTTTTTTGATACGGAGTCTCACTCTGTCACCCAGGGTGGAGTGCAGTGGCACGATCTCGGCTCACTGCAAGCTCCGCCTGCCATGTTCACGCCATCCTCCTGCCTCAGCCTCCCGAGTAACTGGGACTACAGGCTCCCACCACCACGCCCGGCTAATGTTTTTTTTGTATTTTTAGTAGAGAGGGGGTTTCACCGTGTTAGCCAGGATGGTCTCGATCTCCTAACCCCATGATCCGCCCGCCTCGCCCTCCCAAAGTGCTGAGATTACAGGCGTGAGTCACCGTGCCTGGCCATATTAGGTTTTTGTGTGGGAAGAGCCTTGCTATTTAGAAGTATCTGTTGTTTTTGTTTGTTTGTAAATCAGTAGGAAACCTGATTCTATCAGTATAATAAGACAGATGTAAAACATTATTTTTTTGTTTCTACTTCCTATGCGCCCTTTAAGGAACAAGGTTACTATATAAAAGTAATCTTCCCAAGAACATAAAACAGGCTATATTAGGAAAAGATTCTTTGCTCTTTATCTGGGTATAACAACCAGGATAAAGAAGAAGAAAAGTAAGTAAGCGTTTTTCAGCTTTTGGGGTGGCATGGTATTCAATTGATCAGTTCCTATATTTTACTTATTGCTTCATTAACTGTAGTAGACAAATTATCGTGGATTCAAAGCTAAAGACAAACAATACCTTTTATTCCATAAGGGAAAATCTAGTTATACCTTAAAGCATCTATGTGAGTAATACTGTTATGAAATGTAGAAGAGAACTATTAAATTAACTCAATAAAGTATTAGTAATAGACAGATGACTTTTTAGGTCAGTAACAATTTTTCACCCTTTTTCTGGAGAATAATTATTTATTCATTAGATACCTTTGGTAACTATTAAAGTACTATTTTCTATTTCAATTTTATATTTGCTATATTCTCCATTCCTGTCTCATATAAAACGATTTTTAAAACAAAAATTTGTCATCTACTGCTTGAGTATATTGGTGGGTTCAAGATTAAAACTTAGAGGCTACCTATGTATACCTGGGAACTCAACAGCTAAATTATGGCTTGCTAGAAAACTTGTTAGCATTTTAAACAATTTTCCCAAGTATAAATTCAGAGAAAATCAATTTACTTTCTCTTTTTTAGTCTAAGGCTCAGGTTGTAATTTTGCAGTACCCAGTATCTCTCTGAAGCCTATGGTATATTATTCCACTTCTTTTCTAACTATGCATTTCATACCTATCGTTTGGAGTTGATCTTGAAAGAAAATTAATGAGCTCCTTATTCAGTCTTGCAATGTTTCAGGTAGCAAACGCATGACAGCTACTTAACCAACCCCTGAGTAGCCAACCGGTGAGTATGGCATTAATGATTTTGGAGAAAGTTAACTAAGTGCATCTATCACTTTGTCATGTGTGGTAAAAGAATGCATCAATCAAAGGTTAAGAGGGAACTGTCTTTGCTTCAGTCTGTGGGTATTACTGAGACCTGTTACAAAAATCAATAGAACAGGTATGGTAAGCTGCATTTATGTTGATTAAATAAAACAAATGGAAAAATAAAAGGTAGGAGGCTGGTAATATAGCTCCTAGAATAGAGCAGAGGTCAGTTTCCTGATATAGGAACCATCCTTATGAGCTTGACATTCCTGAGAGGTATTTCCAATGTCAGTGTCTTCTCAGGGTTGAACCAGTAACCTTTTTTTCACAGGGCTATTTAACTGGATACCAGGAGAAGCAAACTGCTGATCCACTCATGGATGTTTTACCCCATTATTTAATTCCACTCTATGTGGAATTTACTTGGAAGATTCTCAATGCACTTGCATTCAAACATAAAGACCTAATGACTCTCGTTGCAGCAGTATTCCTCTTGTATTGTTATTTTCTTACCTTCAGATTTCCTCCATTTCTGCACTTTCTGCCATCTGGAATTTCATTTGCAAGGGCAGATGAGGGGAAAAGAATGTAATAAGAGACAAGGAAAAAAATAAGCCCTTGCTGAATGATTGATATGAATGAAGGAATTGATGGAATAAATAAGAAAAATAAAAAGATCCAGGACTACTCTCAGTCTCTGAGGCAGGCATGAAAATTGTAAGAGTAAAGGAAGACTATAATTTTGGAATATAGCTGTGAGTTAATAAAAGCTTATGATAGAGAAAATAAGTTACCTTTCTTCACAGAAGGACAAAATGATGATTCAGTTACAAGAGAACAAGAATTGAGGCCCACCTTCAAATAATTACCAAGTAAATACAAAATTCCAGGCTGGGCATGGTGGCTCATGCCTGTAATCCCAGCACTTTGGGAGGCTGAGGCGGGTGGATCACCTGAGGTCAGGAGTGTAAGACCAGCCTGGCCCATATGAGGAAACCCTGTCTTTATTACAAATAAAAAAGAAAATTAGCAAGGCATGGTGGCTCACACCTGTAATCCCAGCTACTTGGGTGGCTGAGGCATGAGAATCAATTGAACCTGAGAGGCAGAGGTTACAGTGAGCCAAGATAGTACTACTGCACTCCAGCCTGGGCACCAGAGCAAAACTGTCTTTAAAAAAAATATATATATATATATATATATATCTGTCTGAGAAAAAGTGGTAGGCATGCCCTCACACACACCTAATAAAGTGCATATCAATACAACATTTCTGGAAAACAATTTTGTAAGATTTATAAAAAGCCTTAAAGTTTTTAATATCCTTTGACTCAATAATTCTCATTCAAGAAATCTATCTGAAGTAAATATAGGGAAATTAAGGAAGAGAACAGGAAACACAATCAGTGTTATTTATAATCATCAAAATGTTGAAACAACTTAAATTTGCAACAGTAGAGAAATGTTTTGATGAATTATGGTACATCCATTCAAATGTATTTTGGAGAATAAGGCATAGAAAATGATTCAGTATAAAATGTTAGGTTAATAAAATAAGCACCGCACAAAATTCTGCGTACATTATAATTACCATTTATATATGTGTGTGTACGTCTGTACATTTCCTTAGTTATATTTATGAGATAGAAGCCTCTTGGCTTTCATTTGTTAAAGGAATTCTGAAAAATAATTTCATTATTGACTGAAATGGAAATTATTAGAGAGATACTGTGATGCTGTGAAAAGAGCTTTGGAACTTCAACAAACTTAATTTAATTTGTTTCACTTCATGGAAGAAATACTTAGGGCTTATTGAATTTTCCATGTGTGTTCCCTCCTTTTTGGTTAGGTGGGAGCCCTGGCAGTAGCTGTGGGTCCAGTTCAAAGGAGTAGGAAAGGCACTGATTTCACATCAAAAAGGTAAGCACCTGTGTGTGTCTCTGCCATCTTCCTCTTCCTCTGTCAATGTGCCCTTCAAGGCTGTGTGTTCCAGGTAGAATCATCATAAGATGGCAGGGTAGTCCAAAATACACTAGGGTGGGACATAAGTGAGAAATAAACTTGCTGTTTTAAGCCAGCAAGATTTCGGGGATTTCCTATGCCTACAGCATATCCTACCCTATCCTGATTAGTACAGCGCACATTACTCAATAGCTCTGTGAACTTGAGATGGTTATTTAATTTTTCTAAACCTTTATTCCCTCACTTGTATATCGAGGCATGAGGTTGCTGACATACCTCATAGGACTACTTTGAGAAATTAGTTAAAAAAATAGAAAATAATTGTACAATAGTTTTGGTTGAGTGTAAATTTCCTTCAGGCAAAATCATATCTCATTTTTCTTACCTATTTCTTACAGTATTTTACTCTTTCATACACATGACCCTTTAGAATAGAGAACAATCACTGTATGTTCAATAATCTGTTAAAAATTTGGTCAGAATATTTTACAAATATGAAAAATAAAGCCTCAGATTTGGGAGCAGGTTAATGTGAGAAAAAAAAGAAAAGGAAGACAGAGAGGTAAAGATAGAAGTAAAACCTGTGTGATCTCTAAAAGTAGAGTTTCGTCAGCCGCGTAATAAAATAAAAAATAAAATCTTACATTGTTTCAAGATTCGCTTAAAGATAACTATTATATATTTTAAATGAGTTAGAGCCATGGCTTTGTATTTGTCAGAATTATTAAATAAATCAACTCATAACATGCTATGCATAGAAAATAACATAGAAGGCTTTTTAAAAATTTCCAAGAAAAAAAGTTTATGTGGAGGGTGGGGTAGTAGCAGTGGGAATTAGCAGATTTACAGAAAACAAGAAAGAGAAGAAGAATTATATGGTTTACAAAAAAGAAAAATAACAACAACCACCACTGTAGCCACAGAAGTCATTACCACACTCTTGCACGCTGGCCCAAATCGTTTTAATAGTAGGCTTTTCTCTGGGGTTATAAGCTCCATTAACAGAAACTACGATATAACTTTGAAACTATCTGTATTACCTTCAGTAAGTTATTTTCTTCCCCTGAACCCCACTACATAAAGCAGCAAACCCCTGGTTGGTTAGGCAAGCACTAAAATTTTGGAGATGTAATAAATGCATCTGTAAGATTTCCAAGATTCCAACAATAATCCCAAAGGGAAAATATACTGATCCAATCATTTTGGTACTGCATCACAAGGCACTGAATAGAAAAGTCAATAAAAGCATCCAAGCACAGAGAAGCAAGCTGTATTCAATATCAGATTTTGAGGCAGACTGTCAGATAAAAAATCAGCTAGATTTACTGAAATTTACTTCCTAATATCTGGAGTTTAGATTGTGTGGAATTCAGAGCATACATCTGATCTTATTTAAATTTCTTTTTACTTTATCCTTTCTTTAACCTTCTTCATCCACTATAATAAGCTATTGGTATTATAGCCATTTCAAGAAAAGTAATCCAGTTTGAGTTATAATTGGTCACTTCATAACATATCAAAAACTTATTATAGAAATGAAATTCAGTATCACCCAATTCATACAATGACATCTAGTCAGGCTTAAATAAAACCACTTATTTGACAGGGGAAGAAAGAAGAAAAAATAACCAGACGTTACTTATTGTGTTTGCTGTTGACTTTATATTCCTTCACAATTCTCATGTGAAAATTACAAAGCTTCCCAATATATATATCCATAAATATTGGCTAGTTAAGCCCTGTTATGTATAGAAACTACTGCTATCTGAATCAGAGAGCCCAGCCCTTCCACCAGCATAGGACAGTGATAGGTCACAGCCATTGGAAGAAGATAGGCCTTTACATTGAAGCTTTGCTTTGATCCCTTAAGCAAGTCCCTTAGCACTTGTGAAATGGGCATGATTTTGCCTTTGACTCCTGTGTGGCACAGCCCATGAGACACAGTTAATACAAATAACCTAGACTAATTATTATCAAGAGATGTGAAACCTTTTCTCTTAGTCATTTTCCTCTCAATGTAGAATGTTATTTCTATAGAGGGTAACTTTTCCTGCCCCTCAAATTTCCATGTTACTTCAGATCGTCAATTTGTAAATTAGAGATCTAATTCAAGTAGAAACATGTTTCTTTTTATTCCTTTAGGTGTTCTGATATTTATTCAAAAATCATGAATGAAAACAAAAATATTCTGGATGTGCAAACATGTAAAAATATGTATGGTACCTCCCCACAAGGAGTTTATACTCTTATGAGATGACAAGCCAAAAACACAGAGAACAGCTAAGAAAGTAGCATAAAATAAGTTCATTCTGAAGGAACAACTAAGGGGAATCCAAAGGAGCTGGAATCAGCTGCAAAGAGTAGCTTTCTGGGGAAAGTCAGTCTTGAGAGCTTAGGAAAGTGATAGAAGAGAAAATGCATGTGTCTCTCTTGAGGAGCAATTCTTTACATAGCTGTACTGCATTTCTTTTTTCTATAAATTATGGAGTAGGAATAGTGAATTTTACCCATCTCTGGGACTTCCTCTGGGTAAAAAGAAAAAATATTGTGTTGCACTCCAAATACCTCCATTTGCCCCCCACCCCATGAATTAAAATACTAAACATTAAAGCAGAAATTAAATGTGAAGAGTATAAAGTATACTCTTTCAAAAATCTCAGAACTGTCTAATAGGAAAAGTTAGAACAAAAAAAAATGGCACAGATGAGAAGCTTAAAAATAAAAAAGCTGAGAAAACAGCCAGGAAATAGACAAAATGTGTTCACAAAAATTGAGCCATAAATAATGAGATGACATATAATAAGGTGTTAAAGGAAAATGCAGAAACAACATAACTTGAATATTTTAACTACAGTGAAATCTTTGGAAAATTTAACCAGCAGGAAAACACTCCTGGAAATTACCATTTCTGAATCTGAGAACCTTGAGCCACAGTTAGGCACTCCATAGAGAAAAGTTACTGTGGTTATGCAGGTTTGAGAATGAAACCTGACTGAAGCACTTTTCAGAACCTTAGTTAGTCAATATGCGTTATGGTAAATCTTCCGAAGGTTGAGGGTAGCCTAAAGAGTTTCCAAAATTCTTTGACCAAAGAATTCTAGACCCAAAGAAAATATTTAAAAACATCTTGAGGAACAGTAAGATTTTTTGGAACATAGTTTGGGAAGTACACCACTTAACACATGTGCAGTCAAAGTCTGTCAGTATAACAAATCTATACTGAGTGTCTTAAACTGGTGGAAAGGGTTTCTTAATTTGCTCACTGTCAATCACATAATAGAACTGTTCTGTGTCCAGATAATTTACTCTACCTGTGTTTTCTTTGCAAAAATAATATAGTTGAACTTTCCCTCAGCCCCTGCCTACATTTCCAGGTTCAGGATAGCCCAGTGTATTCTGCAACACTGTGACAAGTGCACTTAAGGATAAATATTTGACCATTCTCTGCTAATGTTATTATAGTCATATTAAATTGGCATACTGGTGGGGCAATGGGATGAACAGCAGGGGCTGAATTATAGTACTTGAGACGTATAAGTCACCTTAGAGATGTTCTAGTCAAACTCTCATTTTATAAATGTATTGAATAAAAGTGGTAAAACAACTTTTCCAAGGTCTCATGGTCAACTGATGGAAATCATTTTCCCCTGTCCAGTCTAGTCCATGATGCCTTAAGCAAAAACAAACAAAAACTCCTTAGTCTGAAAACAAAAAAGGAAATAAATACATCTGTTTTGACTTTTTTTTTTTTTTTCTTGAGAGTCTCACTCTGTTGCCCAGGCTGGAGTATAGTGGTATGATTTTATTTCACTGCAACCTCCGTCTCCCACATTCAAGTGATTCTCCTGCCTCAACCTCCTGAGTAGCTGGGACTACAGGTGCATGCCACCAAGCCCTGCTAATTTGTTGTATTTTTAGTAGAGACGGGCTTTTGCAATGTTGGCCAGGCCGGTCTCGAACTCCTGAGCTCAGATGATCCTCCTGCCTCGGCCTCCCAAAGTGCTGGGATTACAGGCATGAGCCACCATAACTGGCCGACTTTATTTTTAAACTACTCTTTAATAAGCCTAAAGAGAAAACATAAAAATAGATTGTGATTAATTCTGTATTTGCTCACTTGTTACCCCCAAAAGCATGCCCAACATGTAGCAAATTCTTTTATACCCAATGGGTTATCACTAAATGTTAATTAAATGACTGTGAACATGTGAATTCAGAGACCACAAAATGAATAAAGTGATTGTTTATGAAATGATTCTTCCCATTAACATAATCCCTTTTATGGTCACCTAACCTGCTGTACTGCAAAAAGCAGAAACCATATGCTGAGTGCTAATCTTTGGGGCCACAGCAAGGCCAAAGCAACATTTCCTCTGGCAGCTGCATTAAATCCCCTATGCCAGACTTCTTATGAATTCTGATCACTGAGTGTGTAAGAGTCACTCACGCTTGAGTCTGAAAGACAGAATGCAGTTGATGAGAATATTTGTACTCTTCCTAGGCCAATGCTGGGGAGCAGGGAACTCTTTTCATAAAGATGCTAGAAAGGGACTATATTTTCAGCAGATACTATGAGCATATGAGCTTGACAAATAAAGTTTTGGTGTTTTGCTTTGTTTAGCTGCTAAATTTAGTGTTATAAAACTGTCTTCAATGTTTGAAAGCTGAGGATTGGATCTATGTCATCTGAACATTGTTCAACACTTACAACTTTTTGAGTTAAACAGAAAATGCGTTTTTCCAGTTGGATACATTTTTAAATGGATTTTTTGTTCAAATGTTTTAGAAATATTCATCCACATATTGAAATTTCTTCCATAACTTTACATCAAGAAGATTGAAAGCCCAAGTAAATGACATGACAATGAAAATGGAAATCTGGTTAGTAATTTAAACTTAGCACGTTTGAGTATAATGTGATTACATCAACTCTGTTGATACTATAGTTATTAGAAGATTGGCAAAACAGAACTGGAAACTTTTTGCAACTTAGCAAATATTCACTGAACAACTTTTTTGTGTAAGTTCTCTATGTAGTATTCTGCTATGAATTCTTCTATTGTATGATACAAGCATAGGATGTGTTTCCTCCTCTCAGAACACTTACACAGGTTATTATATATGTGATTATGTAGTATGAAGTGACATAAAGGTGAAATGCACATGAATGACTAAGAGAAAATATAAATTATGAAAGAATCACATGGTAATGCAAATTGCTATAGGCCAGAGATTCTTGAAGAAGTTTTAACTAGAATGTGCCTGGAAGCATGGATAACAACTCAACTGATAGAGCAAAGGAGAGACCAGGACACTGCAGTTAGGAGTATTCCAGTAAGAAAGAGAGAATAATAAAAATTATATTTACACACAAAAATCAATGAATATATGCACCATATTAATAAAGGGCTAAAATTATTTTATCACATCAAAAGATTCAGAAAAAAAATTTGACAAAATCTGAAACATGATTAAAAAAGTCAACAAAATAGAAGTGAAAGGAACTTCTTTGACTGATCAAAGGCATCTAGAAAAACATGTATTTAACATCATTCTTTTTTTTTTTTTTTCTTTTTGAGACCAAGTCTCGCTGTGTCGCCCTAGCTGGAGTGCAGTGGTGCAACCTTGGCTCACTGCAAGCTCTGCCTCCTGGATTCATGCCATTCTCCTGCCTCAGCCTCCCAAGTAGCTGGGACTACAGGCAACTGTCACCACGTCCAGCTAATTTTTTGTGTTTTTAGTAGAGATGGAGTTTCACCGTGTTAGCCAGGATGGTCTCCATCTCCTGACCTCATGATCCGCCCGCCTCAGCCTCCCAAAGTGCTGGCATTACGACATCATTCTTAATGGTGAAAGACGAATACCTAACATCAAAAGTAAGACGACAAGGTCTACCTTGGTCTCCTCTATTCAGTATTGTACTTGTGGTCCAAGCTAGGGAAATTAGGCAAGAAAATGAAATAAGAAGCATCCCAATTGGGAAGGAAGAAGTTAAACTAGCTCTGCATATGCAATTGTCATAGTCTTATATGTCGACAATCCCAAGAAATCTTCTAAAAAAGAATTATAACTAATAAACAAGTTCAGCATGATTGAAAGACACCAGATCAATATTAAAAAATCAATTGTATTTCTATACACTGAAAATGAAAACAATTCCATCCTTTATAGTATCAAGGCCAGGCACAGAGGCTCATGCCTCTAATCCCAGCACTTTGGGAGGCTGAGGCAGGAGAACTGCTTGAGCTCAGGAGTCTGAGACCAGCCTGGACTGGACAACATAGTGAGACCTCATCTCTAAAAAAATAAATACATAAATAAATTTAAAAAAAAAGAACAAAAAAACTAGCTGAGTGTCATGGCATGTGCCTGTAGTCCCAGCTACCTGGGAAGCTGAAGTGGGAGGATCACTTGAGCTCAGGAGGCGGATGCTACAGTAAACTGAGATTGCACCACTGCACTCCAGCCTGGGTAACAGAGCGAGATCCTGTCTCAAAAATAAAATAAAATAGTATCAAAATAATAAAATACTTAGGAATATTTTTAAATGCAAGACTTGTACACTTAAAGTTACAATGATGTACAAAACATCATTGAAAGAAAATTTTTAAAAGCTTAACAAATAGAAAGGAATCCCATGATCATGGACTTATTAAGATGATAATACTTTATAAATTGATCTATAGATTCAACACAACTCCTATCAGAATCCCAACTGATCTTTTTTTTTGAGGGGGTGGGGGCAGAAATTGCCAACCTGGTCCTAAAATTATTGAGACAATGCAAGAGACTCAGAATAGCCAAAATGAAATAATCATGAAAAAGAACAGAGTAGTGGACTCACACTTCTTAATTTAAAAAGTTATTGCAAAGCTACCGTAATCAAGACAGTTTATTACTGACATAAAAATAGACATACAGATCAGTAGAATACAATTGAGAATCCAGAAATAAACCCTAATATTTATGTGATCAACTGATCTTTGACAAAGGGGCCAGGATAATTCAATGAACAGCCTTTTCAACAAATAGTGCTGAGACAACTAAATGTTTACCTGAAAAAAATAAATAAATAATAACATTCAACCCCCTTCTTCCAGCATGCACAAAAAATCAACTCAAAATGTATCAAAGAGTTAAATGTAAGAGCCAAACATAAAATTCTTCCAATAAACACAGAAGTAAATCTTTGAGACCTTGGGTTAAGCAATGATTTCTCAGCACAAGCAATCAAAGAGAAGATTTATAATTTGTATTTCATCAAAATTGAAGACATTTGTGTTTCAAAGACATCATCCAGAAAGTGAAAAGGGCCAGGCATGATGGCTCACATCTATAATCCCAACATTTTGGGAGGCCATGGCAGGAGAATCACTTGAAGCCAGGAGTATCGAGACAAACCTAAGCCTAAGCAACACAGCAAGACCCCTTCTAAAAATAATAATAATAATAATAATAAATAAATAAAAAAGCCAGGCATGGTGGCACACACCTGTATTCCCAGTTACTTGGATGGCTGAAGTGGGAGGATCCCTTGAGCCCAGTTCAAGGCTGTAGTGAACTATGATTGCACTACTGCACTCCAGCCTCGGGGGCAACACAGCAAGACCCTATTCCTTTAAAAAAAAAGAAAGAAAGAAAAGAAAGTGAAGACAACCCTCAGACTGGCAGAAAACATTTTCAGATTATATAGCTGATAAGGGACTTGGCACTCAGAATTTATAAATAATTATTAAAATTCAATAATTAAAAATAAATAACCAGTTACAAATGACCAAAGGATTTGAACAAACATTTCTCCCAGTAACATATATGAATGGTTAATCTTGTTAAATGATCCTCAACACCATTGGTCATTAGGAAAATGTAAAGACCACAATGTGATACCACTTTACATTGGCAAGAATGTCTACAATCAACAAGACAAATAGAGTCTAAATACCAGTAAACATGTAGTGAAATTGGAACTTCATACATTGCTAGTTAGAATGTAAGATGATGCAGCCCGTTTGGAAAACAGTTTGTCTGTTCATCAAAATGTTAAATATAGAATTATCATGCGACACAGCAATTCTAATCCTAGGTAGATACTCAAGAGAAATGAAAACATGTGGGCATCCAAACCTGTGTATTAATGTTCAAAGCAGCATTACACATAGCCAAAAGTGGAAACAACCTAAATGACCATCGGCTGCTGAATTGGTAAACAGAGTGTGACATATCCATGCTATAGAAAACAACTGAACCATAAACAAGAATGAAATACTAACGCATGGCATAACTCCAATAAACCTTACAAGCATTATGCTAGGTAAAAGTAGTCACAAAGATCAAATATAGCATTACACCACCTATATGAAATGCTCACAATAGGCAAATCTGTAGCTATATAAAGTAGATTTGTGTTTGGCTACAGCTAGGGGGAGGGAGGAAGGAGTGAAGGAAGAGATGGAGAGTGATTAATAATGGGTATAATATTTCTCTTTGGAGTGTGATAAAATTTTCTAAAATTAGAAAATATAGAACATATTTTAGGATGGAGGGATGGTTGCACAATCCTGTGAATATTCTAAAAACTAATGAGTCATATACTTTAAATGGGTAAACTTTATGGTACGTAAATTATATCTCAATAAAGGGTTAAAGGAGAGGTAAAATGTAAAACTCATTTTTATCTATTGTTAATGTGTGATCTTAAGTCACAAACTTTCTGATCCACAATTTCTTCATACAATGAATTAGTATAAAAACAACCATGTTACAGAACTATTGAGAGAATTCAAAAAAGGCATAGAATGTGTATAAAACTGAAAAAAAAAAGTTAAAGGAGGAATACAGGGCATTGTCCTCTATGTAGTCCACTATAGCTGGAAGATAAATGGCATTAAAGACATGATTACACAATAATTTATTGATTCCTGATTATGTGCCGAGCACTCTGCCAGTTCTGGACAAAAGCAAATGGCAAGGAAAATAGACATAGTTGCCTTCACAGAGCTTAAAATGTAAAGGATGACATTATTCAAATAATTATACAAATATGAGATCTCATATGATTAATGCTTCAAAGGAAAAGTCCAAAGCAAGGCCATAAGGAGGTATTTAATATAGGGACATGATTTGGTTTGGGGGCTGTTGCAAGAGAATGTGATTTGAGGGGTGTTATGGATGACCATCCTGTGGAAGTATTTAAATTGAGATCCAAAGCGTGAATAGGTGTTAACCAGGAAAAACGGGGAGAAAGAGAGCTTGCCAGATGCAAGACCTGGGATGGGAGAAAGCATGGAAGTGTTAAGGACTCAAAGGAAGAAGGGGAGGGAGTGGTAGAGGTCGGTCTGGAGAGATCCCAGATTGTGCGGTGCCCACAGGTAATTAAGAGTTTAGTTTTTAATCTAAGAATAATTGGATGCTAATGAGGGCTATTACACAAGGGAGTGGCATGATCAGATCTGGGCTTTTCAGGGTCTCCAAAATATAAAGGCAGGATAGAAGGCAATATCCAGTAAAAGAAACTGAAAATTAAGAGTTAATAAGAAGAAGAATGGCCAGGATAATTTGATGTAATGAAAATGAAAAATAGTATTGAGTAATGGGAGTGGCTTCAATATTATTGGTTGCTACCAGGAGCGTGAAATATACCCAGTAAATTTAACAAAATGGAAATCATAGTTGATCCTGGGAAGTTCTATTTATGTGAATTTGCTGCATTAGAAATCAGAATGGAATGAATTGAAGAAATGATAAATGAGGACAGTTTATATAATCACTCAGGTTGTAAAGGAGGAGAGGTAAAGAAGTACGCTCAAAGGAATTGTTTGTGCGATCTTAAGGTAGAAGACACTTGAGCATACATAAATGGTAATAAGAAAGATCAGAGAGAAGTCGGTAGAGATGGAGGATAAACAATAACCCTTCAAGTGTATGGTTTCTGAGATGGGCAGAAATAAACAGGAGATAAGAGAGAGAATCTGAGAACAGATACAAACGTGTGTAGTTTGGCGTCCAGATTTTTAGTAACTTAATGTATAAAAGCTTCTATTTAATTTCGTAAAAGAAAGGTAACATCACATGGTAAGAATGAAGGTAGAGGTGACAGGGTTAGATATTCGTGGAGAATCAAATAGAATTAACACAGTTATAGGGCAACATAGTTGACATTCCTGGCAATGCTGAGGGCATATTAGCATGTAGTGGTTCTTAATTCATAGTGTTTTTCCTGATAGTGTATTTCTTCAGCACTGCTTACCTGCTCAGATACAGGCAAAGTGACATCTTTTGGAATAGTGTAAGATGGAAGTGATGAAAATATTGAGTAGAAGAGAATTTAGATTTCTATTAGGAGAGATATATAAATGAAGAGCCATAGGTTCAAAACTGAAAGGTCAGCAGGGTGGAGATGGGAAGAACCAATGTGGAGAAATAAGAGAAGGTTATCAGTGGTTAAGATGATGTAGAAGACTTATTATATTTGGATAACTTATGCAAGCCATAGGTGTAGGAGACAGTAATCAGAGAATGGGGAAAACCATCTACAATCACAAAAAAACAATCAATTCCGTGGCTTTAAAGTCATAAAATATCACCCCCCCACACACCTTTTTTTTTGAGATGGAGTGTCACTCTGTCACCCAGGCTGGAGTACAGTGGCGTGATCTCAGCTCACAGCAACCTCCACCTCCCGGGTTCAAGCGATTCTCCTGCCTCAGCCTCCCAAGTAGCTGGGACTACAGGTGTGCACCACCACACCTAGCTAATTTTTGCATTTTTAGTATAGATGGGATTTTGCCATGTTGGTCAGGCTGGTCTTGAACTCCTGAACTCAGGTGATCCACCCACCCTCCCAAAGTGCTGGGATTAGAAGTGTGAGCCACCGCGCTTGGGCCACTCTCCTATTTTTAAACCATGCTCTCTCCCTCCTTGCCATTTTTGCATTTTCTTCCAGTTTCTAAAAATTAGCTGTCTTGCCCAGATAGAGCTGCTACCAATGGGAAGAAACAGAAATTACAGAATGGTAACTCAGAGAAGGAGATATAATTGCAACGAGAGCCAGGGAAACCTAATTCATAGCAACTTGGAAGCAGATGGGCTGATACAACTTCATGTTTGTCTTTATATTTCTTAGCTTGCAGTAAGTCTTGTAAATTGATAATATAGGTCTTATGGGCTAAATCTTAATAGGCTGAATCATACAAGCTGAATGATAAAGAGAAAATCAAATCATCATTCACTGAAGATTGCCAATAAAATCAGCAATATAACTGTAGTGATAGAAACTATCATTTATTGAGAACCTTAAGTGGTTCAATCATTTTTATAACTTTATGTAATTCATCTAGTTTAATACAATACTTCTAATAGGTAGATGTTATCCTTCCTAGTTTACACTAAGGAAGCCAAAACCAAAAAAAGTTACATAATTTGTCCAAATTACTCAACTACTGGCAAAACAAGTCTTTAAGTGCAGTTCTGTTAACTCCAAAGCCTGACTTCTTTTCACTCTGCCAAACTATAAGACAGAGGACATGGTATAACATAGGCATCTTTATATTTGTGTGAACGTATGTTTATGTAAATGTTCCCCCCACAGTAAACCTAAGAGGTAAGTACACTAATCAATTTTTATTATTTTGTTAATGTATGAAAACTCAGAAGCACAAAGAGGTTACAATGGTATTAAATGATATTTTACCATAATTCTCCTAGAAAAAGAGACAGTTGAATTGAAAAGTTTTTGTCACATATATGGAATGACTGGATTCTTAAAATAGCATACATAAAATCACTACATAGTAATGTACCATGACAGATTTGAGGAAGAGAGGTAAACAATACAAAGATTTGGCCAGAGATGTGCAGTCCAAGAATAAAAAATATCGCTACAAAATCCACTGAATACACTTTACTAGTAAGAAAATGAATGTATGAATAGCCTTTGTTCTAAATTTATAATTATGTCGTGCCCCACATTTTCTTAAATGCTCTCCATATTTGTTTAATTTTTAAAATGTGCTCTTCTAAGAACTGCCTGAGGGAGAAATAGCTAGTAATGGCAATAAAAAAGAGATTCCTTATGGCATTGCAGTTTACATTGCATGTTTTACAAAGTCAGCTATAAAATTTTAAGATGCCACCCTAAAATTTGAAAACCATAGGCCTCACACTAGCTCCTGAAAAACCCCAATATTGATTTTTTAGGTAGGGACAGACAAGACTTTCCTTACATTAGGTCATGCCAATAAATGCCTAAGCCCTGGCAGTCCAAAGGTAGATTTTGAGCAATATCAGTAGGACCACATTGGCTAATCTCCCTTATTTTGAGACTGCAGTTGGGAGCAGTGATTTCTAATATAGTGAGAACTACAAACAGGGGTTTTTAAAGCAATGTCAGCACCTTAAATTATACTCAGGAACAAGTAGTGGCCAGTGCAGTCTGGCTTGCTATGTATTGTGTGATGTAATTATCCACCTAAACCTTATATTGTACACTAGAGAACAGCAAATCAAATTATTAACTCTTCCAAAGAAGTGAAAGGGAAGTACAATGAGACACCTGATTTCAATCAGCCTCAAACACTTTAAAAAAAAGTAACTGTAAAAAAAATCATCAGTTGATAGAGCATTGATTGAAAAATAGTGCAATTAATTACTTAATCAATATTTTAGGCTATGATACATATGTTTTTCTCTAGCAAATTCAAGTATTTTTGGAAGAATGTAGGCCATTTTCCTTTCCTATATATATAGTGCTGCTTAATATTACTTTTAATCAGTGCAAAAGGAAGTCAAAAATGCCACTTTGTAATAAAAACTCTCAGGAAACTAGGACTAGAAGGGAATTTCCTATTTTTTAAATTTTTAAAAAAATTTCCTTCGCTTTTGCAGTACAAGTGTTTTTTTGGTTACATGGATGAATTGTATGTATGGTGAAATTTGAGATTTTATTGCACCCGTCACCCGAGTACACTGTACCCAATACGTAATTTTGTGTCCCTCAACTCTCTGCCACCTTCCCACTTCTGAGTCTCCAAAGTCCACTGTACCATTCTGCCTGCCCTTGCATACCTAGAGCTGAGATCCCACTTATAAGTGAGAACATACGGTATTTGGTTTTCCATTTCTGAGTTTTCACTTAGAATAATTGCCTCCAGTTCCATCGAAGTTGCTGCAAAATATGTTATTTTGTTTTCTTTTATAGCTGAGTAGTATTCCATGGTGTATATATACCATATGTTCTTTATCCACTCATTGGTCGATGGGCACTTAGGTTGGCTCCATATATTTGCAATTGCAAATTGTGCTGTGATAAACATACTTGTGCAAGTGTCTTTTAGATACAATAATTTATTTTCCTTTGAGTACATAACCAGTAGTGTGATTGCTGGATGGAATGGTACATCTACTTTTAGTTCTTTAAGAAATATCTGGCCAGGCGCAGTGGCTCATGTCTGTAATCCCAACACTTTGGGAGACCGAGGTGGCTGGATCACGAGGTCAGGAGTTTAAGAACAGCCTGGCCAACGTGTTAAAACCCTGTCACTATTAGAAATACAAAAATTAGCTGGGCGCTGTGGCAGGTGCCTGTAATCCCAGCTACTCAGGAGGCTGAGGCAGGAGAATCACTTGAACCCGGGAGGCCGAGTTTGCAGTGAGCTGAGATCATGCCACTGTACTCTAGCCTGGATGACAGAGCACGACTCCATCTCCAAAAAATAAAAAAAGAAAATAAAAAAGAAAAGAAATATCCATACTGTTTTCCATAGAGCTTGTACTAATTTACATTCCCACCAGCAGTGTATAAACATTCCCTAAAACACATTCATGCCAACATCTATTGTTTTTTTACATTTTAATAATGGCCATTCTTGCAGGGGTAAAGTAGTATCTCTTTGTTGTTTTAATTTGCATTTCCATTATGATTAATAATGTTGAGCATTTTTCATATGTTTGTTGGGCATTTGTGTATCTTCTTTTGAGAAATATCTGTTCATGTCATTTGCCCACTTTTGGATGGGGTTATTTATTTTTTTCTTCCTGACTTTTTTTGAGTTCATTGTAGATTCTGGATATTAGTCATTTGACAGACGCATAGTACACAAATACTTTTTTCTATTCTGTGGCTTGTCTGTCCTCTGACTATTATTATCTTTTGTGGTACAGAAGCTGTTTAGTTGAATTATGTCCTACTTATTTTTGTTTTTGTTGCATTTGCTTTTGGGGTCCTAGTCATAAATTACTTGCCTGGGCCAATATCCAGAGAGTTTTCTAGGTTCTCTTTTAGAATTTTTATAGTTTCAGATGTTAGATTTCAGCCTTTGATCCAGCTTGAGTTGACTTTTGTATAAGGTGAGAGATAGGGATCCAGTTTCATTCTTCTACATGTGGGTATCCAATTTTCCCAGTACCATTAATAGGTTAAATAGGGTGAAGAAGAGAATTTTCTTAACCTGATATGGTATGCCAAAAGAAAACACATTTTAACCCATATATGTAATAGTAAAACACTCAATATTTTCCCCTGAAAATACAACTAAAACAAGGATATTAAGTCTCATCACTCTAATTCAACATTGTGCTGGAAGTATTAGCCAGTATAATAAAGGAAGAAAAAGAAATAAATGGCATACAGATTGGAAAGGGTGAAATGAAACTCTCTCTATTTACAAATGTCATGATTACTTGTGTAAAAAATCGCAAGGAACCTATCAGTCTCCTAGAACTAATAAATAAGTTTACCATGTCTGCAGGATACAAGGTCAAAATTTATACATACACAAAATTTATACATACACACACACACACACACACACATACACACACACACACACACAATAAAACACCAAACAAGAATGAAACACAAGTAGAGTTCTAACAAATCATGCACAGGATCTGTTCATGCACATGAAAAATGCAAAACACTAATAAAAGAAATTGGAGACCTAAATAAGTGGAAAGATATACTGCATCTCCCGAATTGGAACACAATATAACAATACATTTAACATGTTACTTTTCCCCAAATTCATGTATAGGTTGACTATAGTTCTAAATAAAATCCCTGTGGTATTAGCTTGTACATGTAGTTAACCTGATTCTAAAGTGTATGTGGAAAGGGAATGGAAATAAAACACTGAAATAATTTTAAAATGAATAAATTTGGAAGATTCACGCTACCTGGTTTTATTGTTTATTATAAAGCTTGAGTAGTCAAGACGATGTGGCACTGGAGAGGTGAAGGCATAGAGATGAATGAAACAGAATAGAGTCCAGAAATACATTCACACAAAAATAATCAATTCACCTTTGACAAAAATACAAAGATAATTCAATGGAGTAAGGGTGGTCGCTGTAATAAATGATATTGCAACAATTATGCATCTATATGTACAAAATAAGTAAAATTCAACCTAACCTTCATACTTCATCGAAAATCAACTGAAAATAGATTAAAAATCTACATGTAAAATGTAAAACTCCAAAAGTTTAGAAAAAATCATCATAGGAGAAAATCTATATGACCTTAACATTGGCCAAAAGTTCTTATATGGGATATAAAAAACATGATCCAGGGGCGGAGCAAGATGGCCGAATAGGAACAGCTCCAGTCTCCAACTCCCAGCGCGAGCGACACAGAAGACCGGTGATTTCTGCATTTTCAACTGAGGTACTGGGGTCATCTCACTAGGGAGTGCTGGACAATCGGTGCTGGTCAGCTGCTGCAGCCTGACCAGCGAGAGCTGAAGCTGGGCGAGGCATCGCCTCACCTGGGAAGCGCAAGGGGGAAGGGAATCCCTTTTCCTAACCAGGGGAACTGAGACACACAACACCTGGAAAATCGGGTAACTCCCACACCAATACTGCGCTTTAAGCAGACAGGCACACCAGGAGAATATATCGCACACCTGGCCGGGAGGGTCCCAGGCCCACGGAGCCTCCCTCACTGCTAACACAGCAGTCTGCGGGGATCTATCTGCAAGGCAGCAGCGAGGCTGGGGGAGGGGCCCCCGCCATTGCTGAGGCTTAAGTAGGTAAACAAAGCCACTGGGAAGCTCGAACTGGGGGGAGCTCACAGCAGCTCAAGGAAGCCTGCCTGTCTCTGTAGTCTCCACCTCTGGGGACAGCGCACAGCTGAAGACCAACAGGGGAAGCAGCAGGGGCCAGTGCAGACGCGAACGACTCTGTCTGACAGCTTTGGGGAGAGCCGTGGATCTCCCAACGCGGAGGTTGAGATCTGAGAACGGACAGACTGCCTGCTCAGGTGGGTCCCTGACCCCTGAGTAGCCTAGCTGGGAGACATCCCCCACTAGGGGCAGTCTGACACCCCACACCTCACAGGGTGGAGTACACCCCTGAGAGGAAACTTCCAAAGGAAGAATCAGACAGGTACACTCACTGTTCAGCAATATTCTATCTTCGGCAACCTCTGCTGCTGATACCCAGGCAAACAGGGTCTGGAGTGGACCTCAAGCAATCTTCAACAGACCAACAGACAGTCCTTCTGACTGTCAGAAGGAAAACTATCAAACAGGAAGAACACCTATACCAAAACCCCATCAGTACGTCACCATCATCAAAGACCAGAGACGGATGAAACCACAAAGATGGGGAAGAAGCAGGGCAGAAAAGCTGGAAATTCAAAAAATAAGAGCGCATCTCCCCCTACAAAGGAGCGCAGCCCATCGCCAGCAACGGATCAAAGCTGGTCAGAGAATGACTTTGACGAGATGAGAGAAGAAGGCTTCAGTCCATCAAACTTCTCAGAGCTAAAGGAGGAATTACGTACCCAGCGCAAAGAAACTAAAAATCTTGAAAAAAGAGTGGAAGAATTGACAGCTAGACTAATTAATGCAGAGAAGATCATAAACGAAACGACAGAGATGAAAACCATGACACGAGAAATACGTGACAAATGCACAAGCTTCAGTAACCGACTTGATCAACTGGAAGAAAGAGTATCAGCGATTGAGGATCAAATGAATGAAATGAAGCGAGAAGAGAAACCAAAAGAAAAAAGAAGAAAAAGAAATGAACAAAGCCTGCAAGAAGTATGGGATTATGTAAAAAGACCAAATCTACGTCTGATTGAGGTGCCTGAAAGTGAGGGGGAAAATGGAACCAAGTTGGAAAACACTCTTCAGGATATCATCCAGGAGAACTTCCCCAACCTAGTAGGGCAGGCCAACATTCAAATTCAGGAAATACAGAGAACACCACAAAGATACTCCTCCAGAAGAGCAACTCCAAGACACATAATTGCCAGATTCACCAAAGTTGAAATGAAGGAAAAAATCTTAAGGGCAGCCAGAGAGAAAGGTCGGGTTACCCGCAAAGGGAAGCCCATCAGACTAACAGCAGATCTCTCGGCAGAAACTCTACAAGCCAGAAGAGAGTGGGGGCCAATATTCAATGTTCTTAAAAGAATTTTCAACCCAGAATTTCATATCCAGCCAAACTAACTTTCATAAGTGAAGGAGAAATAAAATCCCCTACAGATAAGCAAATGCTTAGAGATTTTGTCACCACCAGGCCTGCCTTACAAGAGACCCTGAAGGAAGCCCTAAACATGGAAAGGAACAACCAGTACCAGCCATTGCAAAAACATGCCAAAATGTAAAGACCATCGAGGCTAGGAAGAAACTGCATCAACTAATGAGCAAAATAACCAGTTAATATCATAATGACAGGATCAAGTTCACACATAACAATATTAACCTTAAATGTAAATGGACTAAATGCTCCAATTAAAAGACACAGACTGGCAAACTGGATAAAGAGTCAAGACCCATCAGTCTGCTGTATTCAGGAGACCCATCTCACATGCAGAGACATACATAGGCTCAAAATAAAGGGATGGAGGAAGATCTACCAAGCAAATGGAGAACAAAAAAAAGCAGGGGTTGCAATCCTAGTCTCTGATAAAACAGACTTTAAACCATCAAAGATCAAAAGAGACAAAGAAGGCCATTACATAATGGTAAAGGGATCAATTCAACAGGAAGAGCTAACTATCCTAAATATATATGCACCCAATACAGGAGCACCTGGATTCATAAAGCAAGTCCTTAGAGACTTACAAAGAGACTTAGACTCCCATACAATAATAATGGGAGACTTCAACACCCCACTGTCAACATTATACAGATCAATGAGACAGAAAGATAACAAGGATATCCAGGAATTGAACTCATCTGTGCACCAAGCGGATCTAATAGACATCTATAGAACTCTCCACCCCAAATCAACAGAATATACATTCTTCTCAGCACCACATCACACTTATTCCAAAATTGACCACATAATTGGAAGGAAAGCACTCCTCAGCAAATGTAAAAGAACAGAAATTATAACAAACTGTCTCTCAGATCACAGTGCAATCAAACTAGAACTCAGGACTAAGAAACTCAATCAAAACCGCTCAACTACATGGAAACTGAACAACCTGCTCCTGAATGACTACTGGGTACATAACGAAATGAAAGCAGAAATAAAAATGTTCTTTGAAACCAATGAGAACAAAGATACAACATACCAGAATCTCTGGGACACATTTAAAGCAGTGTGTAGAGGGAAATTTATAGCACTAAATGCCCACAAGAGAAAGCAGGAAAGATCTAAAATTGACACTCTAACATCACAATTAAAAGAACTAGAGAGGCAAGAGCAAACACATTCAAAAGCTAGCAGAAGGCAAGAAATAACTAAGATCAGAGCAGAACTGAAGGAGATAGAGACACAAAAAACCCTCCAAAAAATCAATGAATCCAGGAGTTGGTTTTTTGAAAGGATCAACAAAATTGACAGACCGCTAGCAAGACTAATAAAGAAGAAAAGAGAGAAGAATCAAATAGACGCAATAAAAAATGATAAAGGGGATATCACCACCAACCCCACAGAAATACAAACAACCATCAGAGAATACTATAAACGCCTCTACGCAAATCAACTAGAAAATCTAGAAGAAATGGATAATTTCCTGGACACTTACACTCTCCCAAGTCTAAACCAGGAAGAAGTTGAATCCCTGAATAGACCAATAGCAGGCTATGAAATTGAGGCAACAATTCATAACCTACCCACCAAAAAAAGTCCAGGACCAGATGGATTCACAGCTGAATTCTACCAGAGGTACAAGGAGGAGCTGGTACCATTCCTTCTGAAATTATTCCAATCAATAGAAAAAGAGGGAATCCTACCTAACTCATTTTATGAGGCCAACATCATCCTGATACCAAAGCCTGGCAGAGACACAACAAAAAAAAGAGAATTTTAGACCAATATCCCTGATGAACATCGATGCAAAAATCCTCAATAAAATACTGGCAAACCGGATTCAGCAGCACATCAAAAAGCTTATCCACCATGATCAAGTGGGCTTCAGCCCTGGGATGCAAGGCTGGTTCAACATTCGCAAATCAATAAACGTAATCCAGCATATAAACAGAACCAAAGACAAGAACCACATGATTATCTCAATAGATGCAGAAAAGGCTTTTGACAAAATTCAACAGCCCTTCATGCTAAAAACGCTCAATAAATTCGGTATTGATGGAACGTACCTCAAAATAATAAGAGCTATTTATGACAAACCCACAGCTAATATCATTCTGAATGGGCAAAAACTGGAAAAATTCCCTTTGAAAACTGGCACAAGACAGGGATGCCCTCTCTCACCACTCCTATTCAACATAGTGTTGGAAGTTCTGGCTAGGGCAATCAGGCAAGAGAAAGAAATCAAGGGTATCCAGTTAGGAAAAGAAGAAGTCAAATTGTCCCTGTTTGCAGATGACATGATTGTATATTTAGAAAACCCCATCATCCCAGCCCAAAATCTCCTTAAGCTGATAAGCAACTTCAGCAAAGTCTCAGGATACAAAATTAATGTGCAAAAATCACAAGCATTCTTATACACCAGTAACAGACAAGCAGAGAGCCAAATCAGGAATGAACTTCCATTCACAATTGCTTCAAAGAGAATAAAATACCTAGGAATCCAGTTTACAAGGGATGTCAAGGACCTCTTCAAGGAGAACTACAAACCACTGCTCAGTGAAATAAAAGAGGACACAAACAAATGGAAGAACATACCATGCTCATGAATAGGAAGAATCAATATCGTGAAAATGGCCATACTGCCCAAGGTTATTTATAGATTCAATGCCATCCCCATCAAGCTACCAATGAGTTTCTTCACAGAATTGGAAAAAATGGCTTTAAAGTTCATATGGAATCAAAAAAGAGCCCACATTGCCAAGACAATCCTAAGTCAAAAGGACAAAGCTGGAGGCGTCATGCTACCTGACTTCAAACTATACTACAAGGCTACAGTAACCAAAACAGCATGGTACTGGTACCACAACAGAGCTATAGACCAATGGAACAGAACAGAGTCCTCAGAAATAATACCACACATCTACAGCCATCTGATCTTTGACAAACCTGAGAGAAACAAGAAATGGGGAAAGGATTCCCTATTTAATAAATGGTGCTGGGAAAATTGGCTAGCCATAAGTAGAAAGCTGAAACTGGATCCTCTCCTTACCCCTTATACGAAGATTAATTCAAGATGGATTAGAGACTTAAATGTTAGACCTAATACCATAAAACCCTAGAAGAAAATCTAGGTAGTACCATTCAGGACATAGGCATGGGCAAGGACTTCATGTCTAAAACACCAAAAGCAATGGCAGCAAAAGCCAAAATTGACAAATGGTATCTAATTAAACTAAAGAGCTTTTGCACAGCAAAAGAAACTAGCATCAGAGTGAACAGGCAACCTACAGAATGGGAGAAAATTTTTACAACCTACTCATCTGACAAAGGGCTAATATCCAGAATCTACAAAGAACTCAAACAAATATACAAGAAAAAAACAAACAACCCCATCAAAAAGTGGGCAAAGGATATGAACAGACATTTCTCAAAAGAAGACATTCATACAGCCAACAGACACATGAAAAAATGCTCATCATCACTGGCCATCAGAGAAATGCAAATCAAAACCACAATGAGATACCATCTCACACCAGTTAGAATGGCAATCATTAAGAAGTCAGGAAACAACAGGTGTTGGAGAGGATGTGGAGAAATAGGAACACTTTTACACTGTTGGTGGGATTGTAAACTAGTTCAACCATTATGGAAAACAGTATGGCAATTCCTCAAGGATCTAGAACTAGATGTACCATATGACCCAGCCATCCCACTACTGGGTATATACCCAAAGGATTATGAATTATTCTACTACAAAGACACATGCACACGTATGTTTATTGCGGCACTATTCACAATAGCAAAGACTTGGAATCAACCCAAATGTCCATCTGTGACAGACTGGATTAAGAAAATGTGGCACATATACACCATGGAATACTATGCAGCCATAAAAAAGGATGAGTTTGCGTCCTTTGTAGGGACATGGATGCAGCTGGAAACCATCATTCTTAGCAAACTATCACAAGAAGAGAAAACCAAACACCGCATGTTCTCACTCATAGGTGGGAACTGAACAATGAGATCACTTGGACTCGGGAAGGGGAACATCACACACTGGGGCCTATCATGGGGAGGGGGGAGGAGGGAGGGATTGCATTGGGGAGCTATACATGATATAAATGATGAATTGATGGGTGCTGACGAGTTGATGGGTGCAGCACACCAACATGGCATAAGTATACATATGTAACAAACCTGCACGTTATGCACATGTACTCTAGAACTTCAAGTATAATAAAAAAAAAAAAAAAAAAAAAAAAAACAAAAAAACAAACATGATCCATAAAATAAAATGTTGGTATGTTTCAATTCATTAAAAAATATTTACTGTGTGAATGTTTCTGGTAAGAGAATGAAAAAAACAGGCTATAGACTATGAAAACATATTTGCAAATCACATATTGAACAAAGGATCTTTGTTGAATCAAAGGCCTACATATTCTGGGCAAGCAAAGGACTATACGTTCTTGGTAAATAAATAAAGGATTCTCAGAACTCAAGAGTAAACAATTCAATTAAAGATGAGCAGATTTTCCACAAGCACTTTACCAAAGAAGATAAACAGATGGCAAACGAGCACATTAAGAGAAGTACAGTGTCATTAAGTACTAGAAATATGCAAATTAAAACGACAGTGAGATTCTCCTATGCACCTACTTACAGTGTAAACCAAACAACACTGATAATCTCAAGTTTTGTCGACAATGCAAGACAACTGGAACTCTCATGGGAATGCAAAATGATGTCGGTCCATTTCTTATAAAAATATATTTAACTATATTTTCTTATTAATTTTAAAATTTTTAATTACTGTGGATACATAGTAGGTGTATATATTTAAGAAGTACATGAGATATTAGATACAGGTATAAAATGCATAATAATCACACAAGGGTAAATGGGGTAACCATAGTCTCAAGCATTTATCATTGCTATGTGTTACAAATAATCCAGTTATACTATTTTATTCATTTTAAAATCAACAATAAATTATTGTTGACTGTAGTCACTCTGTTGTGTTATCAAATACTAGGTTATATTCATTCTACCTAACTATATGTAACCATTAACCATCCTCCCTCAACTCCCCCACCAATTACCCTTCTCAGCCTCTGGTAACCACTATTCTACTCTCTATATCCATGAATTCAGTTGTTTTAATTTTTAGCTCCCACAAACAAGTGAGAACATGTGAAGTTTGTCTTTCTGTGCCTGGCTTATTTCACTTAACACAATGACCTCCAGTTCCATCCATGTTGCTGTAAATGACAGGATCTCATTCTTTTTTACAGATGAATAGTATTCCACTGTGTATACGTACCACATTTTACTTACCTATTCATCTGTTGATGAACACTGAGATTGCTTCTAAATTTTGGCTTGCGAATAGTGCTGCAATAAACATGGGAGTGCATATATCTCTTCATACTTTCTTTGAGATATATACCTAGCGGTGGGACTGCTGGATTATGTAGTAGCTCCGTTTTTAGTTTCTTGAGGAACTTCCAAATTGTTCTCCACAGTACTTGTACTAATTTACATTCCCACCAACAGTGTACAAATGTCCCCTTTTCTCCACATCCTCACCAGCATTTGTTATCCTGTCTTTTGGATAAAAGGCATTTTTAACTGGGGTGAGATGATATTTCATTTTTGATTTGCATTTCTCTGATGATTAATAATGCTGAGCACCGTTTTATATGCCTGTTTGCTATTTGTATGACTTCTTTAGAGAAACGTCTATTCACATCTCTTGCCTATTTTTAAATTAGATTATTAGTTTTTTTTTTTTTTTTTTCCTATGGAGTTGTTTGAGCTCCTTATATATTCTGGTTATTAATCCTCTGTCAGATGGATACTTTGCAAATATTTTCTCCCATTCTGTGGATTATCTCTTCACTTTGTTGATTGTTTCCTTTGCTGTGCAGAAGCTTTTTAACTTCATGTGATCCCATTTGTCCATTTTCACTGTGGTTGCCTTTTCTTGTAGGGTATTACACATAACTCATATGTTATTTTAAAGTTAAAGACACTTACTATATGACCTACAATTCTACACCTAGATATTTGCCCTAGAGCAATGAAAATGTATGTTTACATGAAACCTCTGCACGAATGTTTATATCAGCATTATTTGCAATAGCCTCAAACTGGAAATAACCCCAATATCTTCAAAGAATGAGTAAGTAAACAAAAGTTGGTGTATTTATACAATAGAATACCACCCAGAAGGGCATACTGATACACACAATAACATAAATGAATCTCAAAACTATTATGCTGAGTGAAAGAAGGCAGTCTAAAAAGTTTACATAGGTGATTCCATTTATTTGACTGCCTGGAAAGGCAAAAGTAGGGGATGTGAGTAAATCAGTGGAAATCACAGTTTAGGGATGAGGAAGGAGTTTTGGGGGAGACGGAATTGCTCAGTGGTGATAGTTAAACAAGTCTATTGAGGTTTTAATTGTACTGCACACCAATAAAAATAATAAGAATATTTATAATAATAAACTTTTTTTAAAAAAAGAGAGAACTAATGTACCAACACATGCTTGCTTCTTAAAGAGCCAAAAAAGCATTTTTTTTCAGCTTTCTGTGCTCACTAAATTGTTGTGTGCTTAAAAAAAAAAAAAGGTTTCAAATACAGAAAAGTTTTTTTAAGCCATTTCGGTGCTGGATGGCAGATGCGTAGGATTTTGGTGGCCAAGAAACAAAAATGTGTTAGCCCCAAAGTGGTTTTGCCCTGTAGTGTAACAGCCCTTGATCTGGCCCTCATGGTTTAATGCCCTCTAAGTCATCTAAAGGTGACTTGCTTTGACAATGCTGCCACTGTTGGATTCAAAGTTGAGATGCTTCATTCTGGAATTGCAGCATCCCTGGTTGAGTCACCCCCTGCAATCACTGACACTCCTAACACTATTGCTATCACAACCTCTGCTTAGAACAACCCTAGGGTCAAGTGTAAAGGTTCCTATTCCAGAGATAGGCTTATTCAAGGGTGACTCATAGTAAGTCAACTATACTCCAAATAGTTGAAATCTTGGATTCACTCAGTCAATTCTGACATGAAGGTTACAGAGTGACAAGATCTAATCTCAGACACATCAGGAAATTAAAACAAATCTTCCCTTTCTTCTGCAAGTTCTGATGCAGAGACCAGCCTTCTAACTCCAAAGTCTGTAATACATTTTCTTTCCAGGTCTCTTCTTTTTCTGGACATCTGGACATGCCCAAAGTCATATGCACAAGTATATAAGAAGTAGGGGAAAGGGATTTGCCAAATCCTCTAGGCAGCACCCAAAAAATATTTACTGGTAGATATGTAAATTGAGCAATGACTAAGTGCCACATTACTGAAGTTTGAATGTATGGCTTAGATCTACCAAAATACATTTGTATGTCTATAACATGGATTTCGGAATTAGAAAGACCCTTAGATATTATTATATATAATTGTCATATAATATTCCACAAAGAGGTCCACCTGTGTTCTATTTAAATATTCGTGTTGGAGGACTCACTATATTTTAAAGCTGACTAATTCACTGTAAATCAGCTTTAGTTGTTAGAAAGCATTCCACATCATTTATTTTTCAGATCTAAAAGCCAGAGTTTATATTTCTCTGTGCAAATTTTTGTCAGTTTTGCCAAATTCTTCTAGGTTGTTGGCATAATATAGGGCCTTGAATCCATCACATATAACATTAGTAAGCCATTCAAGTTTTCTTTATTGCACTAGGATAAACATTTTCATTCAAATCAAGTATAACAGTTATCAGGACAGGAATCTAGCCTTATACATTTTCTCTCCAGAATCCATATTCCTATTTCTTCCTACCTACAACAATTTCCAACAAAACTCACTTAGAGAATTCCTTTCTTTCACCCCCATTTGATTATCCATTGACTTTTACTCCAGAAGTACCATCAACCAATTAGTAGCTGATTATTATCTTTCCCTAGAAGTACAGATTCAAGTTGAAATTCACGTATCCCTACCATGGCCATTCAGGGGTCATAAATGCAGTGGTTATTTTTCAAAGGCCAGTAAGTTTTTAGGAATTAAGAAACTCTTCCTGTATCATAAGCATTGTAAATGCTGGTATGTTTATCATTGCTCCTTTAGATGGAGAAAGAACACAGAACAAGTGAACAGAGAAATAAGTGATTCACGTATGTAAATAATACAATATTGCATTTTACTTGTACTTTTTTGAAATGTATTTATTGTAAGGTTTTGAAATTTCTTCCAAATGAAGTCAATTATCATAGTTTTTAAATGACTCCCAGGAAAGTATAGATATACTGGCCATAGGGCTAGACAGCCTAGATTCAAATTTCAGCTCTCCCACCTACTCACTGTGTAACTTTGGGCTTAGGTCGCTTCTGTAAAATGAAAATAATAATACATTAAACCTCATGGGGTTGCTGTGAGAGTTAAGTTGTTCATAGGTGAAGTGCTTGTTGAAAGCTCCCCAGAACAGCAAAAGCTGTTTATAAACTTTTAATAAAGCAAAGCTGAGTCGATGGCTTCCTCAGGAGAACAGCACCTTGGCAGAGTCTGAGAGCATCTTAAAGTGGAAAGGACAAATTCTGATTTACTGAAATTTTGCAGTCTAGGTGAAAGGAGGTTTTTTTCAGTGAGGATCTTTATGAGGACTGGCTGAGAATAAGGATAGTTTAGGAATGGTGAAAACAGTAAGGAGAATATTTTGAAGAGAGAGAGTCATGAATCCTAGGGAGTAACTTGTTGATGATTTCGATTGAAAGGGTAAGGGATCTTGAGAAATCCTGTAATAAAAAAATAGTCCTCAGGAACTTTTATCTTCTTGCAAAAGAGTCTTTTGAAGTAGGAAAGTTATGCTAACAAACGCTATGAAAGACTGAAATCATTTTAGATAGGTTTGGTTCTTAGTGTTCAAGCAGTGTGACGGCATCTTTAAATGGTATCCGACACATACTATACACTATAGATATAAGTGTTTTCATGTTTATTGATATTGTTAAATTAAGCATGCCAAATTTTGTATAAGTCCTTCAAGCGATTAACATGATTCTTTTTTTTTTTTTTTTTTTTTTTTTTTTCTATTTTGAGAAAGGTAAGTCCGTGTACTTCTGTGTCCCTCTCCTGGTCATCGTAATATTTCCCCATTCAGTTTACCTGTGGTAAGCAACTGACACTTTGTGCCGAGGACCGCACAGAATGATAAGATATACATTCTACTGGGGCAGAGGGACATAGCCATGAAAAATTAAAAAATAATAATTTTTAAAAAGAATACAATATAATAAATTCAGTACTCTAAAAAAGGTGTGTATAAAAGATTTAAGAATCACAAAGGAAAATCAGCCCAACTGTGCCGGAAGAAGAGAGCAAGAACTTTACAAAATGCATAGCTACTGAGAGAGGACCATATCTTGAGTTAACCTAAAAAAAATTATGGCTATCTCCCATTAATTGAGTGCTCCTGATTTCTCAAGGAGCACTCAAGGTATTCTTACAAATCTTTGTGCCAAGCTCTATCTTGGCGTGCATTGCTGCTTCCACCCCAGTGTTGACAGTGACTGCTCCAGTGCATACCTTAAAGAGATACCTTTTGCTTAAATCAGAACTGCATTACATACTAGGACATTGGCAGGTTTAATTGCAATGTTCAAAATTCAGCTTAAAAGAAATGAAGTAATCTCCCAGACTTCTTACTTATTTTTTATGTTCTGCTTCATCAGAATAGTCATGGTTTGCACCGCCTGTCCCAGTGTATTTATGAGTAGTGCTTCCTTCACTCTTAAAATGACTCAGCTTTTAACAGTTAATTATGTGGTCACCCTACTTGTAATACATTTTGCTGCTATTCCAGTGGGGGGAAAAAATGGACCAGGAGCTAGAAAGTAAATGTTTGAGTTCCAGCCCTGCCATTTACTTTGGGAAAATGACTTTACTTGAAGTTATTATAATGATTAAATATGATGACAGTAGCAAAAATGTGGAGTGTGTAAAGGGTGATCTACACGATTGTTAATCTTCATAGTGTCGCATACAATTAACATCATGAAGTTTTAAAGTAGAACGTGTAATGATAAATGTAAATACGCTTTTACAAATATTGTTTTCCAAATATAAATGATTATACTTGATTGAACCACCACTGTTTATGTTTCAGTATCAGACTCAATTTTCCTCCTAACCAATGGGCCAATGGGGTGTAGAAAGTAGTAAGAACCCGAATATATGCGCCCAAAATTAACCATGGTGTTACTGTGGATAAACATTTACAGCTTAGAGTTTCAATTTCCTCACCTCTAAAATAAAACACTTGAGCTAAGTATTCTTTTGTTGTTGTTGAGAGGGGGTCTCGCTCTGTCACCCAGGCTGGAGTACAGTGGCGCCATCTCGGGTCACTGCAAGCTCCGCCTCTCGGGTTCACGTCATTCTCCTACCTCAGCCTCCCGAGCAGCTGAGACTACAGGCGCCCGCCACCACGCCTGGCTAATTTTTTGTATTTTTAGTACAAATGGGGTTTCATTGTGTTAGCCATCATGGTATCGATCTCCTCACCTCGTGATCTGCCCGCCTCGGCCTCCCAAAGTGCTGGGATTACAGGAGTGAGCCACCGCGCCCCGCCGAACTAAGTATTCTTAATCAAAGTGTGGAGACTTTTTTGTTGAAGGAGAAAAATGTGGGGTCCCAGCTTGTGGATGAGATTTACAAACAGCCTTGTATATTTCCTGTGATTTGGTCTTGAGGTCTCCTTTGAAAGTGGGTATAATTATAGCCCTGCTTTGATGGAGCTCCAGGGGATGTGATCCCGGATATTCAAAATGCGTCTTTCATGGGACACTTTTTCATTCTGGTGGATGGCCTAATGCATAAGTGTCTCATCCATGACCAGGTATGCCTTGCACAGAAAACGTTTTCATCCTGGCAGACACCTTTACAGCTATTTCTTTTTTTTTTTTTTTTTTTTTTTTTTTTTTTTTTTTTTTTTTTTTTTTTTACCTATGTCCAGTTTATTCCTACCAAGGTAGCCACCCTCTAGGAGAGCCCTGACCAGGAGGAGAGTTAAGTTTGGGGGTGTGGATCAGGTGAGACACAGAAGAGTCAGCGCAGCAAAACACATGAAATATCAGAAACAGTGTATTGCTTACAAATCACAGACAGAAGAGGGCAGCAGACCTGGTAGGGTCAATGGGAAGGGGAAGCTGCTCTGGACATGTGAGCCCAACCAGAAGGTGGAGAGCAACAGAAAGAAAGCGAGGGACCTATGGGCCAGAGCCTTTATTGGGATCCAGGTGTCATCCACAAAGGTTTCCTTTGGAGAGTTCTAATGGGTAGATGTAGAGCAAGCAGCCAGGAGCTCCATGGAGTCATGCTGTTACTGAGGGGTGGTCACTGCAGCCTCCCTGCTCAGTCCAGGCAGGGTGTGGGGGTCAGCAGGGCAAGTCGTATAGGTTGTATCTAACTGTCCCATAGGGAGATGGTCACCAGGAGGCAGTTTTATAAGGCAGATATCTGGGTCGACCACCTTTAGGAACTGGGAGAAGGTGGAGAACTGGAAACCGAAGGGTGACTAAGCCCCGTTTTGGATATGAGAAAATCCAACCTATATTTAAAATGGATACTGAGGCAACATAAAATTGTAAGAACTCACTATACACCTGAACTCTGTTTCATCCAATGTATCAACCTATGCCAGGCTGCTCCAGTTTCCCTGGGTGCTACAGCGAGCCCAGCAAGTGTATGCTGGCTTTCTGGGATCTGGCAGCCCCAAAAGTTGTTAACATGGAGCTGGTTGATCTCTAAGCCACAAAACCCTCAAATATCACAGAGAGGGAAGTTGTATAAATAAGTATTGATTAATTCTTTAAAAACAATCATTTAGGAGGGCATAGAAATCTGTATTCATTTCCTAGGACTTAAAAAAACAGAAATTTATTCTCTTACAGTTCTGAAGGCCAGAAGTCCAAAATTAAGGTGTCAAAGTATCTCTCTGAAGGCTCTGGGGGAGAATCCTTCCTTGCTTCTTCCAGTTTCTGGTAGCTCCAGGTGTTCCTTGGTTTGTGAAATTATTTCTGAGCTTCAGGCTATGAATATTTTGGTACCTCACAGTTATATAATCATTTGCTTAAAACTTAAAAAAAAAAATGTGTAAACAGTGGTGTCTGGTACCTGTGAAAATTCAATGTGTCTATAATAATTAGTGAGAAGAAAAGTTTGTTTTTTTCATGGTATGTTCTTGCATTTGAAAGAATTAGACAAATAATAATTAGGAACAAAACATCTAAAATTTAACTTTCAAGTTTAAAGTTAAACAAAGAGAAGCCAGGCAATGTTCAAGATGAAATTTTAATGTTGACATCAACTGACTCATGATGAATAATATAAACCATAAATTAGTAATTGCATGCTATGCTAAATATATTTCCATGAAAAGTCTCTCTATTACATTTCCAGAACAATTTCATTCATAATAATGAACTAATTATACTTTAGCATCTAATGAACAGAACTAAATGAGCTACATTCAAAAGCCACAGCTTTTTTCTTTCAATATATGTCTTTGATCTTGTAATAACGTTTTCTTATAGAAGCAAGAGGGAATCTAAGTATGTTTCCAGGCACTAAAGGCATCTAATATTATTTTCCATTCTTTGCCCAAATTTTTGTATGACAAAGTATCTCTTTCTCATAAGTGCACACTGGTATTCTACTGATGTTATTAAAAAGCTAAGTCTTTTATTAATGAGAAACATAAATATCACCTATTGAAAGCTTCGTGGAATTTTAATCACATTTTCAATTACTGGGAAACAGAAGCCAATCTCATTTAAAATTAGTAATCAAATATGCAGATCAGTGCTGTCCATTGGTTGTATAGAAGTAGCTATATTTTTATACTGAATGAAAGTAGGGCTAGCACAACCTACTTTTACTACATTGGGATGCATACCATACCTTCTCCTGATCCATGAGCCCAACTCCCAGACTCACACATTCAAAAACAGCCTAGTTCAGTGAACAAGAAATGGGAACAAGTAGCCATTGTACAAACTGTCAAGTTCTATAATAAAGGTCTGAGCAGGAGGCATGGGTACCTCTGGTATGGTGGACTCTATGGCATTCTGCTTTCAGATCCTCCCAGTCTCTGCTTTAAGGACTGAAGGGACTTATTCCCTCAGCTGATAAAATATGAGTTATCCACAGCTCTCAGCTGAGTCCCTCTAAAACTTGCCCTGGGGCTTGCCCATGTCACATTTCTTCCTGGCACAGTCCATATACAGTCACTTCTCAGTACTGAGGCATAAAGGCCCAGTCCCCTTGTCCCAATTCAGAAAAACCCTGAAGGATCATACTAGCTCCAGAGCTTCTCATAAAATTGGCTGAGCCCTTTGTTATGACTGCATCATAATTCAACTACTCTCTGGATAGTCCTGTTTCCTTTCTGCCTTTCCACCTACGTAAGTATGGATTCTAAGGACACATCCCCAGTAAACTTCCTACATGCAAGTCTCTGTGTTAGAGTCTGCTTCCTGGGGAAACTGACCTGTTATATCTGGTCCAGGGAGATTAAAGAACACTTTTTAGATGCTTTATAATTTGAGATTTATCTCTCAGTAAAAATAAGAGTTTCCCTAATAAAGGATCAGAGAGAAGAGTACACTCCATGCCAAAAAAAAAAAAAAAAAAAAAATGCAAGAAAAAGCAGAGATGTGAAAGAGTACGTCTTATTAAGTTGTACAATTTCATTACAATACTAGAGAAGCAATTTATGACATAGCAGGAGGAGGTAAAGCCCAAGTTATAAGAGTCTTTATTGTTAATCTGAAGGTTTTGCATTTTTTCCATAGACAACAAGTGGTCATTTATGAATTATATGTACTGGATTGCATACTAACAGCTATTTCCAAAGGAAAAACAGAAATAGATGGGAAGGTAGATTGAAAGGTAGTTGAGAGATAAAAGTAGAAGCGAGATTAAACAGAAAGCAGCTATACTATTAGAAACAGGTTTTCAAGGTTAAACAGAAACAGAGATGGTGAATAGGGAATGGATATGGGCCATATGATAAAAATAGAAACAACTATATAAGGTAATTAAATCACATAGGAAGAAGAAGGAGGCATAGAGGTTCCTAGCTGGGGTCAATGAAGGAAGCTGTGGTTGTAAATGGTAGGTAAAGACACAGGTAGAGGGGGTACGGCTGAGATTATGGTATTACAGGAGCAAGGAGACTAACAGCTTGCTGGATGCCCTGCTACAGGTGTCCCTTCAATGGCTGACTCTACACATTGCACAAAATAAGAAATGTTACTCCACTCCCCCACCAAAAATTATTTCGATGTTGTTAGCAAATTGAGAGTAGTATTACGTTTTGTAGTGGGGGAGGGAAAAGACTTATCTTCCAACAGTGACTTCAGTCAGAAATCACTATCACATGACCTACGATAAGGTCAAAAGTTAGCTGGACCATTTGCCAGAGAGAAACGACATGTCAACGCCCGAATGAAGCCACAATCGGCACCATTGAAAATGCTCGGTAGCAGGACCATGGAGAAGTTATAACTTGCTTATTTTCTCTGACAGCAGGGATCCTGGAAGCAGTTATCTGCTACAATACTTTTCTTTTGTGGGACAGTAAAGCAGACTGCATGCTGTAATTGTGTAGGCATAGACCTTGACAATGGAGCCGACAAGCCTGTCAGAATTGACTAGACATGGAGAGTGTTAACCCTGGCTTGCTTCCCGCCGGTAATAATAAGTCATGATGGTGTTCCGTGAAGTTCATTTTAAGTATTTTATATCAACAAGAATCATGCATATTGGTGCAAAATGCTGGATGTTTTAATCGAATGTTCTGTGTACCTAATAATGTTCTCATGAGATTGAACCACAGAGAAATAAATTAATTATTCAAAGAAGATGGTATTTTGAGGGTCCATGAATCATCTGTATCAGATCATTCAGAGTACATGTTAAAAATGCAAAATCTAATGTCCCACTTTACCCACCAAATGAGAATCTAGAGCAGTTCCTCAACCTTGGCCCTTTTTACATTTAGGACTGGAAAATTCCTAGGGGCTATCCTGTGCTTTGTATGATATTTAGCAGAATCCCTGGCCTCTATTCACTAGATGCCAGGAATACAAACACACCCAGAGAGACACACACACGTACACACCTGTAGTGACAAGAAAAAATATCTCCAGACACTGCCAATTGTTCCGGCAAGGAAAAATCGCCCCTCATTGAGGACCTGCAATTTAGAGGGATGGGTCTGGAAATCCGCATTCTAAAAGTTACTGTCTCTTCCACTACTATTACCACTCACTAAATGATTCTCATTACCATCAACTTTGAGAATCAGTGTTGTGAGAAAACGCATTGTTTACTGATTCATTTGCTTATTTTAGCTTTTAATATTTGTTGAGTGCCTACTTGATGCCAGCATATGTTGCTATATTTGGAGGATACTACAGAGAACAAAGCAGACAAAATTTTTTCTCTCATTGAGGTATCTCAGAGTAGAGAAAACAGGCAATTACTTGAACTTTCTTCATCAATATTTGTGCTCTGAAGAAAAATAAGGCAGGCTAAAAAGACAGAGAGTAACTGTAAGCAATATATTAGCAAGATGATAGGGACCCTTCTCCACCTCTGAAGTGGAAATATACGAGCAGAGACAGGAATAAACTTGAGTCAAGTTGCCTGCAAGTGCTGATCTAGGACTCCAGAGGATGGTATGTCATTAAAACTTGTGGTGAAATACCCCAGGGGACCAGCAGCTGAGGGTGTTGAGCTCTGGATGGCTACTATCAGTTTATCTTCTGTCCCCAAAACTCTGTGTCAGGGGCCACATTACCTGGAGCAGAAGGGTTCCAAAGACAGTTTCAACAAAAGCTTTGTGTCAAACTCATCAGAGCCCTAACTGAACAGCAGAAACTCGAATGTCCCAGACAAATAGGTCATCTCTGTCGTTTTCAGAATAATCTTAATTCCTCCCATGATAGGTACTTGCTTCAGCAGCACATATATTAATTTCCCTTTGGTTGAAGCTTAAAGATAACGATTACCCAACTAGAGATGCCAGGTCTAGACTGAGGCAAATGAAGTGGACAGGGTACAAAATGTAAGGAGACACTCACTCTCAGGGTCAGGCAAGTACATCCTTATGTGTCCTGTCCCAGTACCTCATTGGCTTCATCCTTGTTTCAGACTATTAGTGTTCAATCTGAAAACAAACAGGAAACTCAGCTTGCTTCGGTGACGAAGCATCATCCAGATAGCATTTTCTGATGGAAACCTCATCTTTAAAAATAAAAATACTGGAATTAAGAAACTCTAAGACTAGGAGGGCCCCAAAGAAAGAGTATCTCAATCAGCTAGTGCCCTCCAAGCTAACAGCCCCTAATTTGGAACAGGAAATGGTCAATCTTCTTGATTCCAAATGATTCTCCAGAAGGAAAGTGCCAAGTTTCCTAATTACTGGTTCCTGAACTATCAAGCACTATAGTTAGAGTTTCTTTCTGAAATCTAAATATAAATACATTCTACTGAAAATTGAATCATGAGCTTCAGGGATTATTTATACCACATAGAAAGCCAACAGATAATCACCTATTATTTTCCTTCAGTCTTTCCTAAGTTTGAAAATAGCTGCTAATTTAGTTTCTGGTTTCTTTTTCAGATCAAATTATTTGACCATTCTTAGCTTTTACTTTTATTATTATTATTATTATTATTATTATTATTTTGAGACAGAGTCTTGCTCTGTTGCCCAGGCTGGAGTGCAGTGGCATGATCTCAGCTCACTGCAAGTCCGCCTCCTGGGTTCATGCCATTCTCCTGCCTCAGCCTCCCAAGTAGCTGGGACTACAGGTGCCTGCCATCTTGCCCGGCTAATTTGTTTTCATATTTGTAGTAGAGATGGGGTTTCACCATGTTAGCCAGGATGGTCTCGATCTCCTGACCTCGTGATCCACCCCCCTCAGCCTCCCAAACTGCTGGGATTACAGGCGTGAGCCACCGCACTCAGCCTACTTTTATTATTTTTTAAATCACTACTTTCATTCCCTTTGAATGTTACTTTATATATTTTTCCTAAGACATTGAAAAGATCTTCCACACTATCACTGTTGGATAGCACCTCACCATAGTTAGCCTAATAGAAATCACTAATTAATTTAGTAGATCTTGCAATGCATTTTAGTTATGCACATACCTCAATTTATCATGCCCTGGATCAGAATATTCTATGGAATTACAATAATTAAAGTGACATCTTTTAAAAGGCTTCCATTTTGATTTTATCTTCAACACTTGCTAGATGTAAGATCAGCAACTTTAACTCTCAATATCTCAGTTTCCTTAGTGACAAAATGGGAATCCTAGTAGTATGTATCACATACCTTTTGAGAAGTATGTGAGAGAATCCATGAAAAACACTTAGCACAAAACCTGATACATAATAAGTTCTGAATATAATTTTGTTACAGATACCTAAGAATTTAATAACATGCTCTAGGCAAGAAAGAGGACAAATCCAGGGTTGGTCATCTTTAATGAAAGCATTAGCCATTTCCATTATTTCACTTTTTCCCACACGACTTTAGTATCCTTTGCCTGTGATGGGAATGGCAACTCTTCTTGGCAAGAGATTGTTGGCAGCCACTTCCAGGTTTAAAGAAGCGTGGAATGGCATGGCATGGGTCATTTGCAAGGACACAATCCCAGCACTCTGGTGAATCACTTCCTTTAGTCTTTTGCTTCTTTTTGCCTAACAAATAAATGTGTGGGAGACGGGTGGAAAGAGAAGAGTATGTCTGTTGGGGAGCACTCTTTCTCCTCCTCCTCATTGCATTTGTTTACCTTTTTGTACAAGCCCTGAATGTTACCCATATCAACTACATGAGTTGGCACAATAAGCTATCTACTGCCCCTGGGCAACACACCTTCCTCCTGCACACTGAGAAAAAAAGATGTATGAATACATTTTGCACCCAAGCTATGGACATAACATTGCTAGGCACTGAGCATTCAAAAATTAAAACACATGTCTCCTGGTTTCCAGAATTTACAGATGAAGGGGAGAAAGAGGCAGTCATGAACACACACTGTGGAATCTTGCTGGTGGCCATTAAACCAATCTGATTAAAATATATTGGGCTCAGTTTTATATATATATATATATATATATATATATATATAAATTGCTGCCACCATCAGGCCACTGCTGCTCAACTCTTATATAAGGTGGGCTTTTATTTTTGTTATTTTATGTCCCCAAGTAAGTTTATCTTCCCTTGATGATTGTCCCATTTAGAAGAGAGTAGTGAATGGATGCAGCCCGGAGAAAGCTGTGCCTGGGATTAGAGTGCCAGAGACACTGAAACAGTGTATTTGTTTGTCATCTGTTTTGGGCTTTATCGACTGCCAAACTAATTGAAGCTGATTAACGGATTTTTGGTTTTAGTTTATTGAGTGCCTGAAACAGTTGCAAGTCGTTCATGAGCAATTATTCCAATGCATATTCTTCATAATTATCTTTAAAAGCATGCATAAACTTATTTATATAAAATAATTTTTATAGGAATTTGTTTTCTTTATATGTAACCAATCAATTATTGATTGCCTAAAGTTACTTGAAGTAGTTATTGTAGCAGCTGCAAGAAGAGATAGGATATAATCCCTGATAATAAGCAGCTTGTAAATCAATTGAGAAAATTGGAAACACTTACATATAAAAGACAAATACATTTTTAAGTTTTTATACGCAGAATGACAAATGATTTACCATAGAAAAATAGAAGCAAGAAAGATTCTGAATAATCAGTGGTGACTTACACAGAATATAGGAAACAAAATGAGCTGTTAAAGATTCATGTAGTTCCTATTACGTGATTGGAAAGAGAGGAGGAGTCCTGTCTTGAGGAAAGGGCATGGGTAGAACCATAGAATCAAGATTGGACAAAATGTCCACCTAAAACAAAATATAAAACTTAAACTGGGGTATCGGCTGAAGAAGTGAGGAAGGGTTACATAGATTACAGACAGATTTGCCTGTCAGATTTTTGACTTATTAAGGGATACTGACACTTTTGCTCATGGTCAGATTGATGGTAAGCATGTTTTAGAAAATATATCTAACAGTTATAACATAACATTTGGTGGTGGCAATGCAAATAAAACAAACAAAGAGAATTATGATTTACAAATGAAATTGGCAGGACTTAGAAATTAATATTATAGCTTTAAAAATAAGGGGGTACAGGGAGGAGGAGGAAAGTAGGTTGAAATCTGAGTTTTCAGATGGGAGGATTAAGAGGATAGCCAATAGAAATACAGGGAGATAAACACCCACCAACTGAAATAAATTTGAGGGTAAAATGAACTATATTCAGTTTTAAAATACCAAATTACCAGTAATAGTATGTGAGGTGGTACTATCAAGCAGATATTTTGGTGAATTGGATTTAACAAATAATTCAAAACTAAATATGTAATTTAAGGAGTTACTCATATTAAGTGAGTGATGAAATCGTGAAGGTAGATATAACATCAGAAGATGAAATCCATCAGAAAGGGGTTAAAAATAGAAATTCAAGGTATTACTACCTTTGAAAGCATGAGGAAAGTGAAAAAAATCAGAGAATTGAAGCTAAGAAAAGAATTATGCAATGCAGAGTTGTAGAATTTAAGGTAAGAAGAGAACTTCCAGAGAAAAGTGGTTAAGAATGTCAAATGCTGCACAGGGGTAAGAAAAATAATTTGAAAAGCTCTAGCACCTCTTTCTCCTTTAAAGTACTGGATATTTTTCGCATGTTTGCTGATCACCTGCAGTGATGATGGTATGTAAAAGTCTTATGAACTACATGTGAATAAATTTATTAATTAAAATAATCATGTCTATTTTTTTAAAAGGAAGAAGAAAGGCAATACTTGCAACTGATGATAAAGAGGTATTCTGACTTTCATCTGCCTTTGTGTTAAGTATGAGAGAGCCAGACAGAATTGCAGCAGGAACCAGAAGGAGCAAAGAAAAAGATTACTGTTTCTTTTATAAAATGTTTTTTATTCTACTGGTGTCTCTTTAAAAATAAAAATCAACGAATAAATGTCCATTTAAATTGATCCTCTGTTGGACTATGTTATTGGTCTGACATATAAATTAGTGCTTCTAAGATTTAACTATGTGACTGAGAAACAACAGTAATATTTTATGGAGAGTGTCAAATGACTTGCCTTTACAACAATTCTTCTCACTGTATCTATTTTTTTTTTAATATGGATGATGGAAACCACTTTAATCGAAAAGATAATAATACTTATTTGGAGGTATGACAAAGCAAATGTCTTTAGCCACATGCTGTTATTGGAATTTAAGGGCTATTATCTTTTGTAGGACAATTTCAAAATACAGTTTATTCTACTCAGTGCCCTAAGTCTGTTTCTTACTAGCCATGAGCTTGAAAAGCTGACTTTACCTCTCCAAGCCATTCTCCTCCTCTGTGAAATGGGAATGTTATTATCCCCTCTTGTTACTCTCACAGTGTAATGAGGATCAAATGAGAAGATAAAAATAAATGCATTTGGTTAACTATGAAATACCACGTGAATGTTATTATTATGAATTATTTCTAGACCATACACTTGATGGAAGCAAAAAGTAGACCTTTGTTGTTCCCATGAAACCATAGTACCTGCCACAGTGCCTGACAAGAAGTAAGAAACCAATAAAAATTTGTTGAATTTAATATTCCCTGAGAAGTATAATTATGGAAAGGATTGCACGTAAAAATATCAATAAAATATATACTAAACCACCAAATAGAAAATCATGAAAACAAATGCAGGCTCAGCACTCACAAAAACATGAATCTATTCTGATAAATATGACACTGTGTCAACCAGCCCACATCTGTCCTGTATGTTGAAAGCTTTCCAAGGAGACAGATGACATAATTTCCACAGTGCCTTTCATTTCACATCTAACAGCATCTCTAGCCTTAGTCCAAACTAGAGATGGTCTATTATTAGTAAACTTACACAATCTAAGCCAGAGGAACCACCAATACCTACAAAACAGGGGTGCATAAGAGTTCAACAAAAGGCAAAGGATGACAAACAAAAAATAGACTAAATGGGAAAACAGGAAGGCAATCTCAATGTGGAAACAAAGAATTGGAAAATCAAATGTTGCATGGAAATGTCTATTTTCACTGGAGTTCATGGACACACTTTATTACGATACTAGAGTATGTTCAAATAAATTTGACCTCAGAATAAAATCAGTAATGTATTATTAATTTCATAATTATTTTATTTTGGCTCTTAACATAGTAACATTTATAAATGGAGATTGTGGGAGCAATTGGCTAGCAGTGAAATGAAAGGGAAGAAGGGACTGCCTGTCTAATAAAGGGAAACAAAACAAAGCAACATAATGGAAGACCTGCTTCCTCTACTTACTTCCAAACTTCCGCAAACTAACCTGTTTATGCTGTTATCAGTGGCGTATGTTTCAATATTTCTCTCAGCTGATTATCAAATAATGCTTAACATTAATAACCTGTTACTCGATGCTGTGTTCTGAATACTTGTGTCCCCTCAAAATTTATATGTTGAAAACTAATCACCAATGTGGTAGTATTAGGAGGTACGGCCTTTGGGAGGTGATTACAGAGACCTAATAGACTAGGTTATAAAAGGGATCCCAGAGAGGGTTCTTGTCCTTTTCCATCATATCAGGACACAGTAAGAAGTTACCACCTCTAAACCAGAACCTGGGTTCTCAGCAGACAGCAAATTTGCTGGCACTTTTATCTTGGACTTTCCAGCCTCGAAAACTGTGAGAAGTAAATATTTGTTGTTTATAAGCCAGTGAGTCTAAGGTAATTTGTTATATTAGCCTTAACAGACTGAAGCACCTGATAATAGATTTTTATTTGGCCCTCATTACTCCAAGGTATTGACATTAAAATGAATGTGCATTTTGAAAATAGAAATTGGCATCATGATGGGCAGTTGAACTAACTGGGAACAGGGCACGGCTAAAGAACTGGTGGATGGGTTACCTTCTATCCAGTGAAAATCTTAGCTAGGCCTTATTCTCACCTCTAATATCACCCAGTGTTCTCATAGAGGCCAAGGAATACCCTATAATATCATTCACACCTTCTAGGTACAGAGATCCAGTGTTAGTGCCGGGCACGGTGGCTCACACCTGTAACCTCAGCACTTTGGGAGGCTGAGGCGGGTGGATTATGAGGTCAGGAGTTTGAGAACAGCCTGACCAACACAGTGAAACCCCGTGTCTACTAAAAATATAAAAAATTAGCCAGGCATGGTGGCGGGTGCCTGTAATCCCAACTACTCGGAAGGCTGAGGCAGAATTGCTTGGACCCGGGAGGTGGAGGTTGGAGTGAGCCGAGATCGGCCTCTGCATTCCAGCCCGGGTAACAATGCGAGACGCCGTCTCAAAAAAAAAGAGAGAGAGATCCAGTATTAGAACAAGGCTCAGAACTGGGTATACATTAACCAGAAGTCAGAGTTCACTAAAGCTAAGTTAAAAATATGCTGAGACAAGCGATAGGTCAACAGTTGCTTGCCAAGAATTTTCATTTGAAAACCAAGGCACAGATATGGAATGCTCAAAGATATACCTTTCAGGAACCCTTCTGAAGACTGAAAGAGATTCTGGCAGGGCATCATTCATCATTCCCTGCATGGTGACAGCCAGTCATACCTAGGGCCTGGCATTCTTTCTTTTCTTTCTTTCTTTTTTTTTTTTTTTTTTTTTTTTTTTTTTTGAGATGAGGTTCTCACACTGTTGCCAGGCTGGAGTGCAGTGGCACATGATCTCAGCTCACCGCACCCTCCATCTCTCTGGTTCAAGCGATTCTCCTGCCTCAGCCTCCCAAGTAGCTGGGATTACAGGCACGTGCCACCACGCCCAGCTAATTTTTGTATTTTCAGTGGAGACAGGGTTTCACCATGTTGGCCAGGATGGTCTTGATCTCCTGACCTTGTGATCCACCTGCCTCAGCCTCCCAAAGTGCTGGGATTATAGGCGAGAGCCACAGCATCCAGCCCTGGCACTTTTTCTAAAACATCTTCAGGCAGAGGTGGCAATGGAAACAAGAGATTTGGAGAGACGTCCTCCTTACTGCTAGAATTCTGCCAAATCCCTGGGCCAATGGTGGTCACATATTCCAGTTATCTCACTGAAAAGGAGTGGCCTGCAGCATATCTGTCTGTAGCAATTCTCTGCTGAGATGAATGTGACAGCAAGCCTGCAGGAGGGCTATCTTCATATGAAATCCTGAAGAGGGCTATTTATTCTCACAAAAGGCTGAAAGGAATGAACTGAAAGTCTCTGGGAGAGCATCTATGCTGCTTTCCTCAGGCCAAGCAAACAACTGCTCCCAGAGAGCAAATGGACAAAATCAGAGGTAAATCATCATCCATACTGTATTACCTGCATCATTAGCTTCCATCCATTTAGTCACACAACCTATCATAATACAATAGATGACCTTATTTTTTTTTTCTAACAGCACACTGAATTATAAAGGGTCTCTTTTTAAAGGGTCTCTTTATAATAGTATATAATAAAACAAATGATCGCATTTTATTATTCTCCCAGTTTCATATGCGTTGGACGCACAGGGCCTTTATTTTGTGGGGAAGTCAGTGAAGACAGCAAGAGAATAGTGAGTTCAAATGATTATTCTTGGGGACTTTGTAAGATATTTTATCAAATATTATTGCAATGTTATTACATGCGCCAGTGACCATTGCAGCATTATGTACATATTTTAAGTTAAGGTTGGGAGTGAGGTTGGAGAAGTAGTGATATACCTAAATAAACTCATAGGCCAGAGACCACAAAACATGAAGTAAAAAATTCTCTGTAGCATATTACCATTATTAACATTTGGCCTTGCAATGCATGGAACAGATGTTTCTTCGAGTTCTTGGGGGATTCAAAAACCTCTAGTTTTCTGCTGTTAGTTTCCCTGGGAGCATTTTTTACTAACAAAACTACAACGTATATAATATGTATTCTGGCCAGCAGTTTCTTTTCTTACAGATTTATCTGTTTTATTGATTTGTTGCATTTTGAATTATCATTCAATCCTAGGAAAATTACTCCTTTTTTTCCTCAAAATTTTCCTTTTTCTCTCTCCTGATTATTCATAAGCCTCCCCCTGCAGCCTGCTTCCAGAAATTAAATTTTACAATGAGAGGCTTTGCAAGACTGCCTTTCTTCTCATAATATGAGAGTATTTCTCTTAATATATATTATAAGAAGCACTCTCATATTATATATATTATAGAGAGAGAGAGCGCAGTACTTATGAGAGTATTCTGCCTCTCCTCTCTCTTATATATATGTGTACTGGTTATATAATTTATATAAAATATATATTTTATATAAATTATATAACCAGTACACATATATGTTATATATATATACATACACATATATATAAAGTACACACACACACATATATATGTATTGGTACACTATATATCACTACATATCACTACAGATCCTACAGACACTAAAATGTCAAAATACAGGAGGGGAATCAAAATGGCTGCTTAGAGGCATTTGGTACTTGCCTCCTCCACAAAGCAAAAACAGCAAGTAGGTAATCACGCTTCAAATAGATCTGAAAGAGAACACGCTAATTACAGAATGAACAGGAAATAACTAAACCAAAGAAGAAGGGGGAAGTGAGGCAGCGAGCTCAGGTAAGATTGGCTAGGAGCCTAGAAGGACTCTCCAGTGTGGAGAAAGGATAAGGGAAAGACCTCAGTCCACATTCCCACCACATTCCCACCACATTCCTGCTATGCTAACACAAGAGACCTCTACCCTTGCAGGCCCTGAAACGAACATAGGGAGCTGCCTAGTGGCAGTGCAATGCCATTGGTCCAAAGAAGGAGCTCACTCTGGTGCCAAACATCCCCTGAGTCCTAAGCAACTACATTGCCATTTTGAGAGCCCAGCCCCTACCATACTACATCCTGCCCTGAGAAACTACAGCTCCTGTGTCTCCACAGGAGACATTTTGACATTCCTTGTCCACAGTCACTGCCATGGCTGGATGCTGCTGCCAGGGCCAAAGTGTGAGCTATTGGCAGCAATCCCACTGCCCCTACCAGTGGAGAAGCCACCATGCATTTTTACGTGCCTCAAGAACCCTCACCTGCAGCTGCTGCCACCACCAGGGTTAAAGCACAAGCCCCTAGTGGTGGCCCCACTGCCTCTGGCAGGAGAACCACTGTGCGTTTACCGGCATCTTAAGGATAGGTATTCCCACCTGCCACCATCTAGGGTCGAAGCACATGCTCCCAAACTGCCTGACTGTGGCTGTTGCCAGTGGCAACAGCTGTGCCTTTTCCAGTAGCAGGTCTGTAGTGCAGCTACTGCTACTCCCACCCAAGCATTCTGCTGTGGTTCTGAGACCCCATCTGTGCCTACCACAGCCAGCACCTGCACACACCACCAGAGGGCCTAAGGACAGGTCCACCTGACCCATCTCTGCCACTTCCAGTGCCAAGCTTGCTATCTGAAGGCCTGGGGATTGCAAATTCCCATCCATAACTGTTGCCATATGAGTTGGGTACCCGGGTACCTGAGTTGAGGACCACCCAACTAGCCCTTATCACCACATCTGGCACCTGCCTGCATGCACCACCTACAGGCCTAGGGACTGGCCTGTCCGCTCTATCAGAGCCAATGCCAAAACCGGTGCAGAGACTTCTTGGGAGCCAGAGGGTCGTCCTGCCATTGCCACCATCATCAGTCATTTCATGCCCACTTCCCAGGAGTCTAAGGACACACCCATCTGCCCAGCCCACCTCTGCCACTACTGGCATGTGAGCAAAATGCCTAGAGGTACAAAATTGGGCTACCTAAATCTACTAACACTGGTGCAAGTGGGTGCCACCACGGGGTCCAAGACAGGCATGCTTGGCCCACTGCTGCACCACTGGGACCTAAGGACTGTCCCACCTGATATTCCCATCCACAGTGAAGCTTCTACAGCCACCACCAACAACTGCACCCCAACTCACTGAGGAAATCACAGACACCATTGATGCTGTGTACAGCTGAACAATCATATAGAGACTACACTACTGTACACACCCAGAAGCAAAGCCAAAATACCCCACTCAACCAACATCATAGACACAACTTCAAGAAAAATCCTCCCTTACAGAAGCAAACTCAAGAAAATTAAACAAGTGACTCATACACCATATGAGCATATATCAATGTAAGGATACAAGAAACATTAAAAAGCAAGGAAATACGATGCTTCCAAAGGAACAAAATAATTCTCCAGCAACAAATTCAAATTCAAAATAACGATATTGAAGATCCTCAGTGAGTATATTAGTCTGCTTTCACACTGCTGTAAAGAACTTCCCAAGACTGAGTAATTTATAAAGGAAAAAGGTTTAATCGACTCACAGTTCAGCATGGCTGGGGAGGTCTCAGGAAACTTGCAATCATGGTGGAAGGTGAAGGGGAAGCACGGCACCTTTTTCACAAGGAGGCAGGAAGGAGAAGTGCCGAGCAAAGGGGGGAAGAGCCCCTTATAAAACCATCAGATCTCGTGAGAACTCACTCCTTATCATGAGAACAGCATGGGGAAACTGCCCTCATGATTCAATCACCTCCACCTGGTCTCTCCCTTGACACGTGGGAATTAGGGGGATTAAAATTCAAGATGAGATTTCGGTGGGGACACAAAGTCTAACCATATCAGTGAGAAACAAGAGAACACAGAAAAACTGTACAAAGAAATAATTTTAAAATGCAGGATATAAATGATAAATTTGCCAAACAGGTAGCTATCGTAAAAAAAAAAAAAAAAAAAAAAAAGAGCTTTTTTTTAAGGCAGGGCCAAGATGGCCAATTAGAAGCAGCAATGATTGGAGGCTCCATTGGCTCCCATTGCAAAGAACCAAAACTGCAAATCCTGCACTGGCGACTGAGGTATTCAGGTTCCATCAACAGGACTGACTAGGTGGCTGGTGAGACCCACGGCGAGGTAGGAAGAGCAGTGTGGTGTTGTCGCACACCTGAGAGCCACAGGCGGCAGGGGAGCCCCCACCCCCAGCCAAGGGAGGCGGTGAGTGAGTGTGCTACCCAGCCTAAGAAACTGTGCTTTTTCCACGGAACTGTGCAACCAATGGAGAGGAATATCCCACTCATAAGCTCACACCACTGGGGACTTGGGTCCCAACCATGGAGCCACATAGATTCTCAATAGCCACTCAACTGAAATCTGCCCAATCCTGCTGAGTTCCCCATTACGGGAGGGGCAGCCACCACCAACACTGCTGCTGTTTGCTGTCTAAGCCTTCTGAGCTCGTTGGGTGAAGGGGCGGCAACCAACAAGTGCCTGTTAGCTACTTAACACACTAAGCTACCGGTGGCAAGCCCAGCAGCCATCACTATAGCTCCAGGCCACACATTTCCCCAGGTGGAGCAAGGGAGACTGGATGGCTTGGTCCCGAGAGGTATTCCCCACAGCCCAGCACACCAGCTGTAGCAGACCATGGCCAGATTGCCTCTTCAGGCTGGAGCCTGATCCATTTCTCCTCACTGGGCAGGGTCTCCCTGCAGGAATTTTAACAACTCCAGCCAGGGTCTCAGGGACAGAACTCTGATCTCCCTGGACCTGAGACCCTAGGGGGAGGGGTGCCCATAATGTCAGTGGACCAGCAGACTTAGTCTTTCCTCCTGCTAGCTCTGAGGAATCTGGGCATCATAGACGAGTGGGTTTCTCTGCAGCGCAGTACATCCCTTCCACCAAGGGATAGGCAAAGTGCTTCGTTAAGTGCATTCTGCTTCCTGTGCCACCCAACTGGGTGAGAACCCCACAACAGGGGTCATCAGGCACTTTATACAGAAGCATTCCTACTGGCATCAGGTCAGTGCCCCTCCAGGTTAGAGATCCCAAAGGAAGCACCCATCTTTGCTGTTCTCCAGACTCCATGAGTGACATCTCCAGGCGCGGGAGCAAACCAGATGAACAGGACCTGAAGTGAACTCTCAGAAAACCGCAGCAGCCCTATAGAAGAGGCACCTGACCATTGAAAATAATAGTAATAATAAAAAATAAAAACCAGAAATCAACAACAACAGCATCAACAAAAAACGTCCCCACAAAAGCTTCATCCAAGGGTCAGCCTCAAAGATTGAAACTAGACAAACTCAGGAAGATAAGAAAGAATCACAAAAAAAGACTGAAACCCAAAAGGTCAGAGTGCTTCTTCTCCTCCAAATGATCACAACTCTTCTCCAGCAAGGGCATGGAACTGGACAGAGGATGAGATGGATGAATTGATAGAAGGAGGCTTCAGAAGGTGGGTAATAACAAACTTCGCTGAGGTAAAGAAGCATGTTCTAACCCAAAGTAAAGAAGGTAAGAACAATTATAAAAAGTTACAGGAGCTGCTAACTAGAATAACCATTTTAGAGAGTAACATAAATGACCTAATGGAGCTGAAAAAAAATAGCATGAGAACTTTGTGAACCTTACACAAGTATTAATAGCCAAATCAATCAAGTGGAAGAAAGAATATCAGAGATTGAAGACTATCTTGCTAAAATAAGGCAAGCAGACAAGATTAGAAAAAAAAATGTAAAGGAATGAACAAAACCTCCAAGAACTATGGGACAATGTAAAAAAAAGTGAACCTACAACCAACTGGAATACCAGAAAGAGATAGGTAGAATGAAACCAAGTTGGAAAACACACCTCAGGATATTATCCAGGAGAACTTTTCCAACCTAGCAAGACAGGCCAACATTCAAATCAAGGAAATACAGAGAACCTCACTAAGATACACCAGGGGAAAATTCACCCCCAAGACACACAATCATCAGACTTTCTAAGGTTGAAATGAAGGAAAAAATGTTAAGGGCAGCCAGAGAGAAAGGTCAGGTCACCTACAAAGGGAAGCCCATCAGACTTAACAGCAGATCTCTCAGCAGAAACCATACAAGCCAGAAAAGAGTGGGGGCCAATATTCAACATTCTTAAAGAAAAGAATTTTCAACCCAGAATTTCATATCAGGCCAAACTAAGCTTCATAAGTGAAGAAGAAGTAAAATCCTTTTCAGACAAGCAAATGCTGAAGGAATTTGTCACCACCAGGCCTGTCTTGCAATAGCTCCTGAAGGAAACACTAAACATGGAAAGGAAAAACCGGTACCAGACACTGCAAAAACACACCAACATATAAAGACCAATGACACTATGAAGAAACTACATCGATTAGTGTGCAAAATAACCAGCTAGCATCATGATGACAGGATCAAATTCACACATAACAATATTAACCTTAAATGTAAATGGGCTAAATGCCCCAATTAAAAGACACAGATAGGCAAATTAAATAGTCAAGACCCATCCTTGTGCTGTATTCAAAAGATCCATCTCATGTGCAAAGACGCACAGGCTCACAATAAAGGGATGGAGGAAAATTTACCAAGCAAATGGAAAGCAGAATAAAGCAGGGATTGCAGTTTTAGTCTCTGACAAAAGAGACTTTAAACCAACAAAGATAAAAAAATGACAAAGAGGGGTGTTACATAATTGTAGAAGGATCACTTCAACAAGAACAGCTAACTATCCTGAATACATATGCACCAAATACAGAAGAACCCAGATTCATAAAACAAGTTCTTAGAGACCTAAAAAGACACTTGGACTCCCACACAATAATAGTGGGAGACTTCAACACCCCACTGTCAGTATTAGACAGATCATCAAGACAGAAAATTAACAATGATATTCAGGTCTTGAACTCAGCTCTGAATCAAGTGGACCTAATACATATTTACAGAACCCTCCACCCCAAAACAATGGAATATACATGATTTTCAGTGCCACATAACACTTACTCTAAAATTGACCACATAATTGGAACTAAAAAAATCCTCAGCAAATACAAAAGAACTGAAATAATAACAAACAGTCTTTGAGAACATAGTGCAACCAAATTAGGACTCAAGATTAAGAAACTCACTCCTCTTCAACATACTATCGGAAATTCTAGCCAGGGCAATCAGGCAAGAGAAACAAATAAAGGGTATTCAAATAGGAAGAGGGGAAGTCAAATTGTGTCTATTTGCAGATGACATGATCCTATATTTAAAAAAACCCGTCGTCTCAGCCCAAAAGCTCCTTAAGCTAATAAGCAACTTCAGCAAAATCTCAGGATACAAAATCAATGTGCAAAAATCAAACATTCCTATACACCAATAATAGACAAGCAGAAAGCCAAATCATGAATGAACTCCCATTCACAATTGCTACAAAGAGAATAAAATACCTAGAAATACAGCTAACGGGGAACATGAAGAACCCCTTCACGAAGAACTACAAACCACTGCTCAAGGAAATAAGAGAGGATACAAACAAATGGAAAAACATTCCATCCTCATGGGTAGAAAGAATCAATATCATAAAAATGGCCATACTGCCCAAAGTAATTTATAGATTCAATGCTATTCTCATCAAGCTACCATTGACATTCTCCATAAAATTGGAAAAAACTACTTTAAAGTTCATATGTAACCAAAAAAGAGCCTGTATAGCCAAGACAAACCTAAGCACAAAGAACAAAGCTGGAGGCATCATGCCACCTGACTTCAAACTATACTACAAGGCTACAGTATCCAAGACAGCATGGCACTGGTACAAAAACAGATATATAGACCAAGGCAACAGAATAGAGACCTCAGAAATAACAACACACATCTACAACCATCTGATCTTCAACAATCTGACAAAAACAAGCAATGGGAAAAAGACTCCCTATTTAATAAATGGTGCTGGAAAACTTGCTAGGCATATGCAGAAAACTGAAATTGGACCCCTTCCTTACACCTTATACAAAAATTAACTCTAGATGGAGTAAAGACTTAAATGTAAAACCCAAAATCATAAAAACCCTGGAAGAAAACCTAGACAATACCATTCAGGACACAGGCATGGGCAAAGACTTCATGACTAAATCACCAAAAGCAATTGCAACAGAAACTAAAATTGACAAATTGGATCTAATGAAACTAAAGAGGTTCTGCGCAGTGAAAGAAACTATCATCAGAGCAAACAGACAACCTATAGAATGGGAGAAAAATTTTGCAATCTACTCATCTGACAAAGGTCTAATATCCAGAATTTACAAGATACTTAAACAAATTTACCAGAAAAAAAAACTATTAAAAAGTGGGCAAAGGACATGAACAGGTACTTCTCAAAAGAAGACACTTACGTGGCCAAAAAACATATTTTAAAAAGCTCAACATCACTGATCATTAGAGAAATGTAAATCAAAACCACAATGATACATCATCTCACGCCAGTCAGAATACCGATTATTAAAGTCAGGAAACAACAGATGCTGGTGAGGCTGTGGAGAAATAAGAACTCTTTTACACTGTTAGTGGGAGTGTAAATTAGTTCAACCATTGTGGAAGACAGTGTGGTGATTCCTCAAGGATCTAGAACCAGAAATACCATTTGACCCAGCAATCCCCTTACTGGGTATATACCAAAAAATACATTAATCATTCTATTGTAAAGATACATGCACACATATGTTTATTGCAGCATTATTCACAATAGCAAAGACATAGAATCAACCCAAATACCCATCAATGATAGACTGGATTAAAAAAAAAGTGATACATTTACACTATGGAATACTACGTAGCCATAAAAAGGAGTAAGATCATGGATGAATTATTGTCTAGAGCAAACTAACACAGGAACTGAAAAACAAATATGTTTTCACTCTTAAATGGAAGTTGAATAATGAGAACTCATGGACAAGGGAGGGGAACAACACACACCAGGGCCTGTCAGGCAGGGTGGGGTTGAGGGTAGGGAGAGCATCAGGACAAATAGCTAATGCATGTGGGGCTTAAAACCTAGGTGATGCCGGGCGCGGTGGCTCAAGCCTGTAATCCCAGCACTTTGGGAGGCCGAGACCGGCGGATCACGAGGTCAGGAGATCGAGACCATCCTGGCTAACACGGTGAAACCCCGTCTCTACTAAAAAATACAAAAAACTAGCCGGGCGAGGTGGCGGGCGCCTGTAGTCCCAGCTACTCAGGAGGCTGAGGCAGGAGAATCGCGGGAACCCGGGAGGCGGAGCTTGCAGTGAGCTGAGATCCGGCCACTGCACTCCAGCCAGGGGGACAGAGTGAGACTCCGCCTCAAAAAAAAAAAAAAAAAAAAACACCTAGGTGACAGGTTGATAGGTGCAGCAAACCATCATGACACATGAATACCTATGTAACAAACCTGCACATTCTGCACATATATCCTGGAACTTAAAGTAAAATAAAAACAAAAAAAATTAGAAATTATAAAACTGAGTAATTTATTGTATGAAATACAAAAAGAAAGCATCAACAATAAATTAGACCAAGAAGAAGAAAGAATTTCAGAAGTTGAAGACAGGTCTTTTGTAATACTCTAGTGATGCAAACATTTAAAAAGAGAATAAAAAAGAATAAAGAAAGCCTATGGGATACAGAGGATATCATAAAGCAACCAAATATCTGAATTTTCAGTATCCCAGAAGATGAAGAGAAAACAAAAGAAATAGAAAATCTATTTAACAAAACAATAGCTTAAATTTCCCAAGTATAACAAGAGATTTAAACTTCCAAATAGCAAAAGCTCAGAAATTCCCCCAACAGATACAATTCAAACAGGTCTTCTCCATGGCATACTATACACAAACTGTCAAAAGTCAAAGACAAACAGAGAGTTCAAACAACAGTAAGAGAAAAGCATCTAGTCACTTATGAAGGAACCACCATCATACTAGCAGTAAATTTCTCAACAGAAACCTTACAGGCTAGGAGAGAATGTGATGATATATTCAAACTGCTGAAAGAAAAAAAAAAAAAACTGTCAATCAAAGCTGCTACTTCAAGCAAAATTATCCTTTGTAAATGAAGGAGAAATAAAATCTTTCCTAAACAAGCAGAAGCTGAGGGAATTCATCACCACTAGATTGGTCCTATAAGAAATGCTTAAGAAAGCCCTGTACCTGGAAGCAAAATAAATATATCCATCATCATGAAAACACATGAAAGTATAAAACCCACTAGTAGAGCAAGCACATAAATAAGGAAGATAAATAACTCAAATGTTACCACTATAGAAAACCACCAAACCACAATGATAAAGAGTAAGAGAGAAATAAAGGAATAAATGATATACAAAACAATCAGAAATCAATTACTGTAATGACAAGAATAATTCTTTACATATTAATAATAATATTAAATGTAAATGGACTAAACTTTCCACTTAAAAGATATAGACTGGCTAAAGGCTTTAAAAAGTTATGACCCAACTGTAGGCTGCCTACAAGAAAATAAAGCTCACCTTTAAAGACACATATAGACTGAAAGTAAAGGGGTGAAAGGAGATATTCCATACAAAGGAAAACCAAGAGTGAGAAGAATAGCTATACCTAGCAGTGGATAAAACAGTCTTTAAGTCAAAAATAGTAGTAAGAGTATAAGAAGGTCATTATATAGTCATATAGGAGTCAATTCAGCAAGAGAATATAACAATTCTAAACACATATGCACCCAAAAGCAGAGCATGGAGCTATATAAAGCACATATTATAAAATCTATAGGAAAAGATAGACTTCAGTACAATAATGGTTTGGGACTCCAACACCCCACTCTCAGCATTATGAATATTATCTAGACAGAAATTAATAAAGAAACATGAGATTTAAACTGCACTTTAGACTAAATGAAACTAGCAGATATGATATTTACAGTACATTTTATCCAAAAGCTACAGAATACAGTCTTCTCATTAGTACAATAAACATTCTCCAGGATAGATTATATGTTAGGCCACAAAACAAGTCTCAATACATTTTTAAAAATCAAAATTATATCAAATATATTCTCAGACCATAATACAATAAAACTAGAAATCAATTAAGAAGAGGACTTTGGGGAAAATGTACAAAAACATAGATGTTAAACAACTACTCCTGAATGATCAATAAGTCATGGAAGAAATTAAGCAGGAAAACAAAAAGTTTTTCTGAAACAAGTAAAAATCAAAGCTCCAAATACTAAAACCTATAAAATATAGCAAAAGCAGTGGTAAGAATTTTATAGCAATAAATGCATGCATCAGAAAAGTAGAAAGATTTAACATAATCTAATGATGAACCTCAAGAAACTAAAAAGCAAGAACAACCCAAACCCCAAATTAGTAGAAGAAAAGAAATAATAAAGATCTAAACAAAAAAAAAGAGTTCCCCCAAAACACAAAGGATCAATGAATCAGAAAGTTGGTTATTTTGAAAAGATAAAAAATATGATTGAATGCCAGCTTTTCCAACCAAAAATAAAATAGGGAAGACCCAAATAAACAAAATCAGAAACAAAAAGGAGACATTACAAATGATACCATAGGAATAATAAAGATTAGAGACGTTACAAACAATTACAAATTAATATACTGGAAAACCTAGAGGAAATGGATGAATTCCTGAACACATACAACCTACCAAGGCTGAATCAGGAACAAATTGAAAACCTGAACAGACCAATAATGAGTAAAAGATGAAATCAATAATGAAAAGCCTCCCAGCAAAGAAAATTCCAGGACCACATGCCTTCACTGCCAAATTCTACTAAACTTAAAAAGAAGAAGTAAGAACAAGTCTCCTCAAACTATTTCAAGAAAACTTAAGAGGAGGCAATTCTCCCAGTCTCATTTGAAGAGGCCAACATTGGTTTGGCCCTGATACCAAAACCAGAAACGAAAGCAACAAAAAGGAGACTATAGGCCAATATCCGTGATGAACATAGACACACAAATTCTGAACAAAATACCAGCAAACAAAATCCAATAGTACATCAAAAATATAATATAGCATGATCAAGTGGGATTTATTCCAGAGATACAAGGATAGTTTAACATCTATAAAGCAATAAGCATGATGCATCACATCAACAGAATGAAAGACAAAAACCAACAAATCAGGCATAAAAGGTATATATCTCAACATAATAAAGGCCATATAAGACAAACCCGGCCGGGCGCGGTGGCTCACGCCTGTAATCCCAGCACTTTGGGAGGCCGAGACGGGCGGATCACAAGGTCAGGAGATCGAGACCATGGTGAAACCCCGTCTCTACTAAAAATACAAAAAATTAGCCGGGCGCGGTGGCGGGCGCCTGTAGTCCCAGCTACTCAGGAGGCTGAGGCAGGAGAATGGCCTGAACCCGGGAGGCGGAGCTTGCAGTGAGCCGAGATCGCGCCACTGCACTCCAGGCTGGGTGACAGAGCGAGACTCCGTCTCAAAAAAAAAAAAAAAAAAAAAAAAAAAAAAAGACAAACCCACAGGCAACATTATACTGAATGGGGAAAAGCTGACACCCTTTTCTTTAAGAGCTGGAACAAGATAAGGACGCCCACTTTCATCACTTTTATTCAACATAGTACTGGAAGTTCTAATCAGAGCAATCAGGCATGAGAAAAAATAAAGGCATCCAAACTGGAAAAGAGGATATAAAATTGTCTCTCTTTATAGATAATATGATCACACACACACACACACACACATACATACACAATTATGTGTGTGTGTGTGCAAACACCTAGACTATATCAAAAAATCTTTTAGATATGATAAACTTAAAGAATAGGAAAGTGATGGAGTATAAGGAGAAATCATGATGGTCAGCAAGAGTAATTTCAAATTTTAAGATCTTAGAAGATTTCTCAATGATAACACAGTCCAAATGTGATATATATTACAAAGTAAGGGTAATTCTGAAGTTATTCAAATAATGGTGGGAAAAAAAGAAAAATACAAATGAGGAGGCCAATGCTAAAGTTGTTATGGAATATACAAGGCCATCTTTGAGTCTGTCTCAAAACAACAAATATGGGAAGAGTATTCTGTTTCCAGGCCATGTCATTTGCCAAGTAATTACTATATGGCAGCCACTGTTTTAGTCACATACCTTTATTATGACATTTTACCCTCACTATGGAGATGTTAAGTAGGTGTTCATAATTTCAATTTATAGATAATCACACTGAGAGGCCAAGGTTAATAAACTATCCAAGATCTCCCATTTACACAGTAGTGAAGGCAGAACATAAAGTCAGATATATGTGCCTTCAAAGCCCATAGTCTTACTACTAAATCACCAGCCTCAACACATTAAAAATGAAAATTGATCCATAGTAGCATTAGAGAAGTATGGTAACATTGCATTCTTATGAGGTGCCATACACAGCGCTAATTATTTCACTTATATCATTCTATTTAACATTCACAAGAAAGCAAACAAGCCACTACTGTGTACTTCCATTTTAGAGGAGAAGAGAATTTACACTTAAAAAATTTTTCAGGCTGGGCCCGGTGGTTCACGCCTGTAATCCTGGCACTTTGGGAGGCTGAGGTGGACGGATCACGAGGTCAGGAGATTGAGACCATCCTGGCCAACACGGCGAAACCCCATCTCTACTAAAAATACAAAAATTAGCTGGACGTGGTGGTGCGAGCCTGTAGGCCCAGCTACTCGGGAGGCTGAGGCAGGAGAATCGCTTGAACCTGGGAGGCACAGGTTGCAGTGAGCCGAGATCGTGCCACTGCACTCCAACCTGGTGACAGAGCAAGACTTCATCTCAAAAAAAAAAAAAAAAAAAAAAAAAAAAAATTTTCAAGGTCATCAAGTTAATAATCTAGGACTCCTAAGACTCCTGTCTGACTCTCAAAGACACTATGTGACACTCCTGCTTTGATCATGCCTGGATTTCAATAAACAACGTATTGTTGAGCAAACATGATAACCTATTCATCTGAGATAGAAGCAGAAATTACTGGCATTATTTTACTGGCATTATGAAATAATAAAAACCATAGAATCCCTATTCAAGAAGGTCCAGAGTAAAATGATGTTAGGAAGATAATTCAGGTTTTAATTTGAGAAAAAAACATGAAGGCGGAGAGCAAGCAAAAGGCTGGTGAGAGGAATAAGAGAACAAAATGGACACAGAAATATTGTCTCAGAGCTATGGAATGGAAGGAGAAATATAGCTCAAAGACTGTTTAGAAGCCTTATGAGGGAAGCGCATTCAGTTAGAGAATGAGTGTTTTCCTAAAAATGTGATAATGATCTGGGCAGGAGAGTGTCACTGCATGATTGCCAGATGCCCTGAATACCTTGAGATGAATGGGAAGGGTACACTTCTCCTGCTGAAAGTCAGGGAGTGTTCTGATATCCACTCAACTCATCTTTGCCATTTTCTTCTATCACAGCAGCAGGGCATGTTATTTACAGAGGCTAGAGCATGATAACCAAGAAGCAGACTGTCCACTGATGATGGTGATGTGATGGAATGGAAACATGCCTAATGAAGGAGAAAGGAATAAAAGGAGGAAGGAAGGGGAGCTCAGCCAAGCAATCACTTTGTTCCAGCAGCCATGAGATGTTTTCAATTGAACATTTGTTACAGTAACAGATCTATTTGTCTTTATCCAGGCAGAAGGTCACAAAATGTTAGAATCAAACTATAAAATTCCGGCACAGAACATTTACTTGATATCCCTTTAGGTTCTATGGTTTTATATCAAAAGTAACTATTTATCCATCAACCCATAAACTCAATTATGGTTTTAGTCCACCTAATTTTACTTCTGGTTGTGATTAAAGAAAATCAAATATTTTAATGCATTTTAATGCATTGTAGAATTCATTACCATTATTTATTCAACTAAACTGATAAAATGATCTGTTGCATGAAAAATTATATTACCTAATTTAGTGAGAAAAATTCATTTTTATAACATTTATAATATACAAAATATGTGTAAATTAAAAATTGTTAATATGGTCAGTAGCAACTGAAGATATGATATTGACAAATGTGATAATAATATTGTATTAGTGAACATGAATCTTTACTATTTCACTAATGACTAATCACCAATTTATTACATTATTTTATTTGAGGCAGTATAAAATGGTGAAAGGAAATAGAAGATGAATGATGTGAGCTAAAATTTTGAGTACTTTCATTAAAACATTATTTTAATAAACACTATTTTATTGGAACCAAAGAAGTCATATCTCATTCAAGATGCAAAACACTGAGAGAGATGTGTTCCTCCAGTTTTCCTATTTTTGTCACTCAAAGAATTCACAGGAGGAAGCTGAAAGGCATTTTTCAGCCTTATGGGTTAAAAATCAGCATGTAAGGAGCTCTAGATGTCACTACCAAGTGTCATGTAGTTTGAGCTAGAACTTTTAGGCAGGAGTTAGCAGATATCTGAATTCTCCACCCTACTGAGAAACCTGCTAAAGCTAGGGCACATCTAGTTACGTTGTAGGCTTGAGCTCCAGGAATGGACCCATACCCTATATTTTCCACTTTTATAGGGCAACAATGAAAGCAGGCTATTAAATGGAAGATAAAGAATCTCAACTTTCATTTTTAAAAGGTTCCATAGCTGGAAATGCTAACTTCCCAAAGGCTGAAAAAAAAAAAAAAAAAAAATCAGCCTAACATCAAAAGACTTTTTCCTAACTGCCCGCCTCATAACTTTCACACTTCATTTTGTTTCCTTTCTAATCCCCTCAGGCCAGTTTTCCTTAATCCCCACAACAATTTTGCTAGCACACCTTTGCATACAGGCCTCCACTTCTACTCTTTTGCAATCTCCTTCTCACCCCATCTGAAATGTCTTCACCTCCTCTTTCCTAATCCATGACCCTGCCTCTTCTTAAAACCTTTCCTTTAAACTTCAGATCCGATAATCACTGCCCCTCTAACTTGTATAGTATGAACCTTGAAAGGGTTTTTAACATGTAAATGTCATCTGGTTAGTTTTTGCCCTTATGCAATCATTTGTCTGAATCTCTGGGGAAAGCAAAGAAGTTGTCTCAGGATGGCAGAAAAGGGAACTTCACAGAGATTTTGAGCTGATGGATAGATAGCTAAAATGGATGTCCTTAGTTATACTCTGTAAAGTCTGCAGAACTCATCGTGTAAAAGAATTAATAGAGAAAAACAAATTCCAAATATTTCCTTTTCCAAGCATTATGTCAGTCTCAGAATGACTGTCAAGAATGCTGTCAGAAATAAGATGCTGTCAGGACTACCGTCTTTCAAAGTATAACTTGCATTTCCCTGAAGTGGATTAATTCATTTGCTGTGCTCTTTGTGAGCATTTATTCTGCTCTCAGCATGGCAGAATTGCAGAATGAGAGCTGGACGGGACCTCAGGAATCCTATCATACCCCTTGCCCTCATTACTTTTCTGTAAAAAATCATTGTGGAAGTGTGACAAATAAAATATTTGTGCAGCTTCTCATGTACTGCCATGTAATAGGTGAAAAAATAAGCATGCTGATATGTACACTGTGCCTACACCTCAGACCCCAGGCATTTGAAAGGTGGAGGCACAGTAGGAGTTGGGAATTTTTATTAACAGTCAATAAAAAAAAAAAAAACTTGCACACTTTGTCTCTTTCACCCAGTTTATCTTCCTCAGGATAAACTGTGTTGGATGATGAGACAGAAGACCTGGCCATACCTGGCCACACCTGGCTGTGTGTGGAAACTTGGAAATTCATTCCACAGTATCTCTCTGAGCCGCAGGTTTTCCAGCTGTAAAATGAAGAAAATGAATGAAGAAAATGGTTTTTGTCTCCACAGAGTTAAGAGATCAAGTGAGACGCATTTTGTAGCTTCCAATGTGCTTTACAGCTATAATAACATCAGTTTGTTCCTGCTTTTAGGACGTTTCTGAGGTAGATATAGCAATAACTGCCTTTTTATCTGGATAAGTTAAACATCTTCTGATTCCAAGATAACACATTTCAACAACAATGAAGATAAAAATGCTCCTTTTCACTGAGCTTGCACTAGCCACTTGCTTATGAAACTCTGCTGCCCAGCAATTTTAAACTCTTTTTGCTTATCCTAATATAATTAAGTCAAGGTTCTGATAGAGAAAAGGAATATATTTTAATAGAAGAAAGAGTAAATGTCATATTATAAATGTTTATTGACAATGTTTATTAGTAATGATACCTATAAATTAAGACATATTCCAAATTTTTGAAAAGATCTCTCCCATTATTTGTAAAATATTCTATGCTGTAAAATATTAAAAGTTAATGATTATGACCAAGAACTGTTAGTTGTGATAGCATATAATCCTTTTCTTCTTTATTATATTGAGAAGTGACAACATGCTAGCAGCCCTTGCCCTCAGCGTCTCCTCGGCCTCGGCATCCACTCTGGCAGCACTTGAGGAGCCCTTCAGCCTGCCACAGTACTGTGGGAGCCCCTCTCTGGGCTGGCTGAGGCTGGAGCTGGCTCCCTCTGCCTTTGGGGAGGTGTGAAGGGAGAGGCGTGGGCAGGAAGCGGGGCTGCATGGGACACTTGCGGGCCAGCACGAGTTCCAGGTGGGCATGGGCTCGGCTGGCCCTGCAGTTCGAGCAGCTGGCCAGTGCCACTGGCCCCAGGCAGTGAGGGGCTTAGCACCCGGGCCAGCAGCTGCAGAGGGTACGCTGGGTCCCCCAGCAGCACCCAGGCTGGTGCTGCACTTGTATTCTCACTGGGTCTCAGCTGCCTCCCCATGGGGCAGGGCTTGCGACCTGCAGCCTGCCATGCCCGAGCCTCCCCTGCGGTGGGCTCCCACGCACTGCCTCCCCGATGAGTACCGCCCCCTGCTCTGCCCCCTGCTCCAGGGGGCCCGGTCCCATCAACTGCCCAAGGGCTGAGGAGTGCAGACACAGGCCACAGGACTGCTGGGCAGCTCTGTCCAGCAGCCCTGGTGTGGGATACACTAGGTGAAGCCAGCTGGGCTTCTGTGTCTAGTTGGGACTTGGAGAACCTTTATGTCTAGCTAAGGGATTGTAAATACAACAATCAGCACCCTGCATCTAGCTCAAGGTTTGTAAATACACCAATGAGTACTCTGTATCTAGCTAACCTAGTGGGGACTTGGAGGACTTTTCTGTCTAGCACTCTGTCTAGCTAAAGGATTGTAAACACACCAATCAGCACTGTGTCTAGCTCAAGGTTTATAAATACACCAATCAGTACTTGTGTCTAGCTCAAGGTTTGTAAATACACCAATCAGTACTCTGTGTCTAGCTCAAGGTTTGTAAATACACCAATCAGTACTCTGTAGCCAGCTAACCTAGTGGGGACTTGGAGAACTTTTCTGTCTAGCACTCTGTGTCTAGCTAAAGGATTGTAAATGCACCAATCAGCACTCTGTGTCTAGCTCAGGGATTGTAAATGCACCAATCAGCACTCTGTCAAAATGGACCAATCAGCTCTCTGTAAAATGGACCAATCAGCTCTCTGTAAAATAGACCAATCAGCTCTCTTTAAAATAGACTAATCAGCTCTCTGTAAAATGGATCAATCAGCAGGATGTGGGTGGGGCCAGATAAGGGAATAAAAGCAGGCGGCCCTGAGCTAGGAGGCTGTGGAAGCTTTGTTCTTTCCCTCTTTGCAAGGAATCTTACTGTTGCTCACTCTTTAGGTCCATGTCACGTTTATGAGTTATAACATTCACTTTGTGAAGATCTGCAGCTTTACTACTGAGTCCAGCAAGACCACAAACCCACCTGGAGAAATGAATAACTGTGGATGGGAGGAAAGAACAACTCCAAACGTGCCACACCTTAACAGCTGTGACACTTACCATGAAGGTCTGTGGCTTCACTCCTGAAGTCAGCTAGACCAAGAACCCACCAATTCCAGACACAGTATCATTTAGTAAACAAGATTATTTAAATCTCTTTTATTTTTCAGATGGAGTCTTGCACTGTCACCGGGGCTGGAGTGTAATGGCATGATCTTGGCTTACTGCAATCTCTGCCTCCTGGGTTCAAGTAATTCTCCTGCCTCAGTCTCCCGAGTAGCTGGGAATACAGGCAGCTGCCACTACATCCAACTAATTTTTTGCATTTTTTTTTTTTTTTTTTTTTTTTTTTTGTTGAGACGGAGTCTCGCTCTGTCGCCCAGGCTGGAGTGCAGTGGCCAGATCTCAGCTCACTGCAAGCTCCGCCTCCCGGGTTTACGCCATTCTCCTGCCTCAGCCTCCCGAGTAGCTGGGACTACAGGCGCCCGCCACCTTGCCCGGCTAGTTTTTTGTATTTTTAGTAGAGACGGGGTTTCACCGTGTTAGCCAGGATGGTCTCGATCTCCTGACCTCGTGATCCGCCCGTCTCGGCCTCCCAAAGTGCTGGGATTACAGGCTTGAGCCACCGCGCCCGGCCAATTTTTTGCATTTTTAATAGAGATGGGGTTTCACTATGTTGGCCAGGCTGGTCTCAAATTCCTGACCTCGTGATATGCCCACCTTGGCCTCCCAAAGTACTGGATTACAGGCATGAGCCACCACACTTGGCTGGTTATTTAAATCTTAAGATAAAGTCATAAAAATACATTACGTAAAAAAGTTCTGAAGTTTGTCCAGAAACAGAATTTAAGGCTGAAAGCACTGTTAAAATAAATTTAAATTGCTGTGTGTGCCTCAATGGAAATAAGCACCATGAAATGATGAAATATATTACTAAAACGTTTGAAAAGGAGCAGCATAGTTTTGGATTCTTTTCATCACCCATTCCTAGTTGTAAATTATTTGCAAGTTCATCAAATTTAAAAATAAAAATGTGAATATTTTTGAAGCAAATAATTCAATTCCGTTTGTTGAACAGAAATCTCTTATGTCCCATCTCTGCTTATTGATTAATCATTATTTTATTTTTGTGATAAAAGTTAAAATATGCTTTGTTGTATACTATGTCCAACTAAAAGGACAAACCAAAAAATATATATTTTAGCCATTTTGAATTTTGCTTACTATAATGAAAATTTTTATTACTATGAATAAAAAATTCAAATTACCTTTGAAATAATCCTTTCTTATTTCTCCATGTGCTGTAGTTGCATTTTGACAATAGATTGAAGAGTCTTTAAATACATGAAAAACATGAGTTTAATTTTTTTCATTTTAAGCCACTGTCATTTTGCATTTCTTTGGAAAAATAATTTTTTTGCTTTCATTACTTTGAGAACGTACTATACCATCAGATAGATTAAAAAGCCCCTTCTAGTAACCGATAGCCAAGCCATTTAGAGAACTGAAAATATCTAAGGCAAAGAGGGCGGCATAATTAGTTAAATTAGGGAATTAAAAATAGAGAAAAATTCAAGAAAAATTTAATTTACATTAAAGTAAAAAAGCAATAAGCAATATTTTACAAGGGAAGAAACATGACAAAAAGGAAAGTACAGTACTTTTTGTTATTAATTAAAGAACCATAGCTTTTACTGTCTTTTCCTGTTAACTGAAAGATTCTGTGATTGTGGTTTCTCAATCAATCTGACTACAATTTGCTGATGGTATTTTGACAGAGACTTTGGAAGCAGCATACATAATTTAAGTTTTTAGTCTTCACCCCCATTTTATTTATAACGCTAGAAATTAAAAATATATGTAATTTTCCTGTCAACTTTTGTTCTGTACCTAACCATGTACTATCTATAGATACTAATCAGGCATTGAGCATTAAAAACTGATTCCACAGCCTGATCAACATGGTGAAATCCCATCACTACTAAAAATACAAAAATTAGGTGGGCATGGTGGTGCGTGCCCGTAATCCCAGCTACTCAGGAGACTGAGGCAGGAGAATCGCTTGAACCCGGGCGGCAAAGGTTGCAGTGAGCCAAGATCATGCCACTGCATTCCAGCCTGGGTGACAGAGCGAGACTCCGTCTCAAAAAAAAAAAAAAAAAAAAATTGATTCCAAAGTATGGGTTTATATCAGACCTGCCTGACTGCTGCAGCACACAGCCAAGCCTAAAACAATGGAGCCACGGGCCTTCCCTTGGTCTATTCTATTCAAATATACAATTACACAATTCAGGACTATTGGTTCAGTAAAGAAATTTCTAGGAAATTGAATATTTTGTCAAAAACTCAGGTTATCTTCTGAAGGGAGGGATGCTTGGGAAGGAATGACTTGGCTACGAACTAGTCATTGACCTTAAAGAAGTCGTTTTTCTCCTCTGGGTTTAGACTTCCATAACCTAAATGAAGTGAACATTTTACCACTTCTCACGGCAATGCCAAGCAAAGGCAACGAGAGAACACATGAAAAGTACAGTGGTGGAAGCGTTCAGGTCACTGCTACACGGGTAAAGAAGAACAGCTTATGTCTGGACACCTTTTGATTCCACTCAAATGCAAGTGTCCTTACAGTATCTCCAACACTGTAACTGCAAGTGGGTGACACGCCTGATTCCTCACCAAATGCAAAATAAGGTGCAAAACTGAGAATCTTCTTTTGCCCATGCTCCCTTTCATTAGGCTGCTTCTCAGATTTAAGAATTAAGTTTTAAATACAAGGTCTAAACAGTTATCTAATTTAACTCTTGGAGTCAATAGAAAGGGGCAAATGCCGAGGATTTTCTACTGATGTGTCCTACAGAAAATGAATTTTTATAGAAGATAAAGAACTTCTCTGCTGAGTCAGAGTTAGGGGCCCCATCCTATGTGATCCTGTACTTGCCCTTACCATACCAGTGATCAGAATGGAAATATTACAGTCACCCCTTTGTAGAGCTCCCGCATCATGAGGGCCCCAAGAGCAGGCATAAACAACTGTGAAACAGGGATTGCAAATCATTTCATCACTGCAGCCTGGCTCGTGGCTTTCCCAGTGAGGTGAAAGTGTTGTGTACTTGCCTTGTGCTTCCTATGTAAACCTCCATTTTCCCCCATATATTCCTCCATTCCTTTCCGTATATCTGTCTATTGCTCCAAAGCCTCAATGAGAATGTACTAGTTTCTATCAAAAGGTTGGTGACTTTTGACTTTAAACCTATAGATTTGAGGAAGATGAGTATCTCTTTTTCCAGTACATTATAATCTTCTAAAAATATTACTGCAGTTGGAATTATGTACTAAGTATTAAATTGCATACATTTCTACATAAGAATTTTGTTCAGGAGTTTCATTGTTTGGCTAAATATGTTCTGCGAAATATACAGTATCAGGGAAAAATAATATTTTATTTAAAATATATGTTGACCTTTACTGTCAACCCTTTAATACATTTTAAAAGTATTTTTGCTTGTGTGGCCGTTTTGTAATTGTCCTTTACCTTAAAAAGTCAACAAAGAAAGATTGCAGTCTTGGGAACGTATAAAGAAGGGATTCAATCTGCACAATTAGGAAGCATATTGCAGTTTTCCCATCAGAATATATCAAAACTCTCATTTTCCTGTCATTTTTGCCAAGCAAGCACATAGTTACTATGCCTACCCATTGTCACCAAACCAAGGCTTTTATCTACATCATCAAGGAGAATTCAGCTGCTACTGTTGATGAAGCATGCCATTCCTAGCTCTTTTATGCTGCATGCTCACAGTGGCATGTTTATCTAGGGTAACACAGTGATGTTTGCCAAAATGCCCTCTAGCAATGATTATGTCAGGTTAGGGGAGATGAATAGAAAGACTAAGAGCAGTCAATAATTTAATGAACTCTTGAGAATATTCACCTAAAAGAAATCAACCCCAAAGGTCAATATAATGAATATAGCACATTCACACCTATGATAAACTAAAAAATAAACATGAAAGTTTTGTGACAACCTACGTACCAGTATTAAGATAACTCGGAGTTATTGCAAGTTGCTGGCATGTTAAAAAATATTAAGTCTATACTGCAGTATTTCTCTAGTGAAGAAAAGATAAATACCAGATATTAGGAAACATTTCTTTTTTATGTAACCATTGTATTAAACAATGAAGGGCAACTCAAAGTGGTCTGAATTTGGAGATAAGTCCTGGAAAGACAGGTTAGCTGTCAAACTGTCTTCATTTTTTAAGAAAACAAAACAAAAGATAAGTTAAAACTCGCCAGTGGAAAAGGGTGATGGGGAAGAGTAAATAAACTTAGCTGTGAAAAGCAACTGAGATTGGATGGAAAAAGGCATGAAAGTATACAAGGAATGCAAAAAGCCAACTCTTCTGCATTTTATCCCTGTAGCCATTTCCATAGTACCTTATCTACATTCCAACGACATCAAAACCTCCCATCAACATGCCTGTCTAGTTTAGAGTCTTTGTCACCTACTTTTCCTCCTTGAGACACTGAATCTAGCAAAGGAGGCGCCAGGCCATATTTCCTTTCAGACAGACAAACTCTAAGTTATTAAACTTTTCTGTGCTTACATCCTTAATCCATTACTTTTTTTTTAATTTTTAAAAATTCCTGTGCAAAATGTTTCTGAGCTTAATAATTTCTCTCATCTTACAGATTTTCCTATTGTTAATGAAAAAGAAAAGTGCTAATAAGAATAAAACAGTTTTGGCAGAGCAAGGTGGCTCACGCCTGTAATCCCAGCACTTTGGGAGGCCGAGGCCGGTGGATCACCTGAGGTCAGGAGTTCGAGACCAGCCTGGCCAACATGGCAAACCTTGTCTCTACCAAAAATAACATTAGCTGGGTGTGGTGGTGGGTGCCCGTAATCCCAGCTACTCAGAAGGCTGAGGCAGGATAATTGCTTGAACCCAGGAGATGGAGGTTGCAGTGAGTCAACAGTGCCACTGCACTCCAGCCTGGGTGACACAGTGAGACTCCGTCTCAAAAAAATAATAATAAAATACAATTTTTTAAAAAAAGAGTTTTTTTTTTAAAAAAACTTTGTCTTCTGTATATGTTAAGGTATATACATTTCAAATTAACGGATTTTAGAAAATAACCTGTTTCCTTTGATGTCTAATTCATGGAAAATGCCATTTTCCTCTATATGTCTTATGCACATGAGAGGTTTTCTCTCCAGTATTTATCAGTGCATAACCGGCGTTCTGGGGCTAGTTCACCCACCTCTGTACATAAAGTGTCCAAGAATAATAACAGGAATTACCACATTTCTGGTTGATCAAATGCCTACATATTGCAAATATTGTGCTCTTTAAGCACTTCCACCTGATTGACATTTTCCTACCCATATCAATCAATTAATAACTATGCTTACTTTTCACTAATACATCTCTTACAAGTTTTGGCTTTTTAGTCTCAAAAATTAGACTTCTTTCTCTTCCTATTTATTACAACTCTGTCTTATAAATGAATGGTAAGGATAGCCTATGCCAGAGGAAGATTTCACTGATGTTTGATGGTTTATGTTTTCCCATGCACAGCTCTTACAGTCCTTCTCTTTAACTCTCTAGCAAGTGTTTTCTGATTAACAGAAACGATTATATCTGGCAGCTGTCAGGCCATTGTTGTTTGTACTAGGTTGAAGCCCTTCAGCTGGTGCCACTCTTCTTTAAGAGAAAATGGAAGGGGAGTTGATGTATTTCACTGAGTCTGTATGTTGGGGATACTGTGCCTCAAATTCCAGAGAGAAAACTCACAGGGAAAGGAAGCTTATAAACTGCTACAAACGTAACGCTTTCTTTTAAAAGAAGAGACTGAGTCTGTTTCTCACTTCCAGATTTTCATTCTCTCTGCTGTCCCAGCAATGAAGTTTAGGGTTATCTGTAAATTTGTTACTAATTCCAGGAAGCAGCATGACAGGTAGAAATACGTGATTTATAGGATACAGACTTAGGTTTAAATCCTCGGTCAATCTCTACTAGTTTTGTGACATTGACAATTTATTAATCTCTGTAAGCTCCCGATTTTTTTTCTACAAAATCAGGGTTCTAACACAAACCTTACAAGGTAGACACGAAAATATAATGAAATGACATAAGCAAAGTAAATAATATATTTTCAGGGCCCCCAAAATGCTCAAAATATGTCCCCATTCCCACTCAATCATTTTATACATGATGTTTACATTTTTATGGTTTGTTACCACTCAATACAAGAATATCACAGAGTATCTTTAATACTTTGTTGGGCTAAGTTAGATTGACTTTGTTGATAATCTGCTTGGAAATCCTTTCATATGTGTACAGATTTTAGAGCTTGCTGCTGATACACTGTTAAAATTAGATCATAATTTAAACTACTTAAAGGTAATATTTGTGGAAATAAAAGGTAAACTTAAAGCAGAGCAATGCCAGAAGTTATTTGTGTCCCAAATATTTGATAGCAGCCCTCACCCATGCTGAGTAGATGAAGGCCTGATTCATACATGCTTGGGGATAGCTCTGGCAACCAACACCAAGGAAAAGGACAGATACTATTTAACAAAACTGTCTACTGAATGCTTCATTTTCTGCTTCAGAACATGGACTATCTTTAAGGCCTGGTCAGCAGTTATCTGGGGAAGTGCTTCCTTAGGCTTATGAGATGGTATGATGATCTGCTGCTTCTCAGCCTAGTTGAGTATCTAAGGTTTCTCTTAAAACAACTTGAAAAAGATTTGCTGTTCTATCCCTAAGATATAGGAATTGGTGGCAAGCTGAGTGATTTAGATTCTAATGTGGAAAATTCAAGATTCAATATTCAATAGAAGTATTTGTTTAAAAACCAATTGTTGCTCCGTGGAATTGCTGAGTTTCCCCATGTGTCTCTGGGATAGGAAGTGCACACCCTAATATGCATTAATACTTCCCCTAATCTCCCTTCCTCCCTATCCCTCTTCACACCTTTTCCTTCCCTACTCTTCCTGAAAACAAGAAAAAAAATCACTCACTGGATGTCTGTAACTAAGCAATAGTTAATACTCTAACCTTCTGTAAAATTGCTAGAGTCTTACTTCTCCCCACTTATATTTTTGTGTCTTCATTTGATCTGATATAGAAGGGGCATCAATGAGATAAGCGTCTGCTTGGCCCAAGAGAGAAATGTTCTGATCCCTGCTCTCCAGAAAGACAGCAAGATCCCAGGAAGAGAATAGTGGCTTTGATCAATTTAGACAAACAAGGCCATGGAAATCTTACAGATTCCAGTATGCAGTAAAGAGACTCTAGATTGACCCCATGATTCCTGCCTCCTGCTATTCATACCTTCTGTGGCCCTCCCCTTGAGTATGGGCAGGAACTTCGTCTTGCTTCTAATCAACTGAATGTAGCAAACATGATGGGATGTCACTTTCATAATAACCTAGGATTTGAAACACATTTTGATAGGAGATTATTTTTCTTGTTGGCTTTGAGGAAACAAGAGGCCATGTTGGAAAGGCCTACATAGTAAGAAGCTGAGGGTGGCCTCTAGATGACAGTCAGCAAGACTATCCAACATCCTACAAGGAAATGAATGCTGTCAACAACTGCATGAGCTTGGAAGTGGCTCCTTAACCAGATGAGTCTCAGGAGGTTGAAGCCCTGGCCAACACCTTGATTGCAGCCTTGTGAGATTCTCAGGGCCCAATCAAGCTGCATAAGACTTCTTTCTGATCCACAGGAAATGCCACATAATAAACATGTGTTGTCTTAAGCCACTAAGATTGTGTCAACATTGTTATGTAGCAATAGAGCACTAACATATAGAGCACACATGGAAGGACAGAAGCAAATCTGAGAGGGGCAGGGGGTTGAAAGGACACAATAAGCAGTTATAGCTGATTATTGAGAAGTAGCTAGGACCAAAGATACAATTGCAAGTTGTGAGCCCTGGAAAGCAGGCTCTGAAATAAAGTTTTGCATGCAGAAAGTTTATTAAGAAATGCCTTTGGGATCAACACCTGCGGAAGGGAGGTGAGGAACAGAGCTGTGATGCAGGTCCAACCAAGGCCTCATCCAATCCCATAGATGATGGAATTAGAAAGGTGTTTCAAAATGTTATGCATTTGAACAAAATGGCTGAGACTTCATATTGCCATAGTGAACTATCACTGAATATGTATAGCCCCAGGATGGTCATAACCTTTGATAATGTGGCATCAACTAAAGACCATCTCCAGATAGAAATCTCAGCAGCTGAAGCAACGTGGTCTTCTCTGAAGAGAAATCTGGGCATTGCATCACCATTTCCATTACAGATGTACACTTGAATGGACTGAGGACTGAGCACAAGTTGCTCCACTATCTTACTGTGCTATAAGAGGCTCCCTCTTAACCTGATACTCTTTTGAGTGTGTGGTGATCTCAAACTGATGACTGATTTTCTGCCCTCAAGTTGGAAACAAAAAAAGAAACAAAATAAAAATTAAGTTGATTTATAACAAAACAATTATACTGTTTGCATACCAGAGCCCATGGTCTGAGATTTCATACTTGCTGCAGTAGCTATTGTAATCAGGAGCCCAAAGGAGGTATTAATTTCATATGGAGAAACTGACAAAATTTCATATATGACAAAGGAATGAATGGCACTGTCAGAAAAAATGATTGAAGAAAATCTAATTTTAAAAATAAGAAATTATTAAAGACAATCTGGAAGGGTTATTATTAAAGACAAATGAGTGATGGTATAGCATCCTGAGGCCCACAAAAACACAATGTTCTTATCTTCCTTAGGATGAAAGGGTCAAGGTGAGAGAGACATAGCTGTACCCCAAAGAGAGATTATTATAATAGGAGAATGCTGGCTTTGGACAGACACTGAAAAAAAAAAAAGAAAAGCCCTCTATCTTTCCACTCCCACCTTCAAATCCTATGACAATAGCTCCCATATGCCAAATTTTACCACCAAGCTAGCAGGCAAGAAGGCCAAGTGATACATTCCAAAGTAACCAGGATCCCAGACATTGAGCAGGTGTGGAGGGTGGATCTGGAGAGTAAACTGGAGTATGGCCAGCTTTGGATAGGAATTGAAGGAAGGCATTTTAAGCTAAGGAAACAGGATGAATAAAGGCAGAGAAATGGGAAATTTTAGAATGTCTCTCTAAGCAATGGTCAGTATCAGGGGTCAGATGTGAGGTCTGATGTGGTTGGATTATGAGTACCTCAGGGTAATAATATGAAATAAAGCAGAATTGGCTCAGGAATGAAGGCAGTTAGGGGGAGCAATAGGACCCAGGTCTAGAGGCTCAATCAATCTCAAGGTTCAGATCAAGAAATCCAGCAGATCCTAGCAAAATAGGACATGGGTTACAATCCAACAGTCTCATACCCTATTTTCACTTCAAAGAGTCAGGATTGGAGATTTGACTGGACTGGTGACTGCCTGTGTAATAATAAGTCATTGTATAACAGTTTGTATTGACTTGCAATTGGCCAGCCTGATCAAGTTCTACATACTCAATCACTTAATATTTTCATCAGAGAACTGCCTACTGAACTCTTTTTTTTTTTTTTTTTTTTTTTTTTTTTTGAGACGGAGTCTCGCTCTGTGGCCCAGGCTGGAGTGCAGTGGTGCGATCTCGGCTCACTGCAAGCTCCGCCTCCCGAGTTCACGCCATTCTCCTGCCTCAGCCTCCCGAGTAGCTGGGACTACAGGCACCCACCACCTCGCCCGGCTAGTTTTTTGTATTTTTTAGTAGAGACGGGGTTTCACCGTGTTAGCCAGGATGGTCTCGAACTCCTGACCTCGTGATCCGCCCATCTCGGCCTCCCAAAGTGCTGGGACTACAGGCTTGAGCCACCGCGCCCAGCCTACTGAACTCAATCATTCATCTTGATCACTCTGATAACCCTTCATTGTCGAGAGACTGAAGAGGAGCTGTTAAATGAGGTATTCCGGATGCATTCACATCATCGCCATGTGGGAAGAGCCCTCTATGGGGTGTGAAATCACACAGGCATGTGTTGCAGCTAATTAATTGGATGACAACCAATCCTTCAAGTCTTTTTCAACCTTACTGCTTTCCTGGTTTTTCATACCCATCATATCAATGTATTTTCCCTGTCTCTTAGTTCACCCTTTTACTAGCAATCTAACATTAATTTGCAAACAGATTGTTTAACCTTTCTCCATTCTTTCTGGTTGTTTTTCCTTCTTTGATATTTGTAATATCTCCTGGGCCAACGTTGCCTCAAAATTTTATTGATATACAGCTTGCTCCATCTTCTAGAAGAATTTACCAGTGCACAGAAAATCACATTTGTCATTGTATAGCTCCATTAATTATCATAAAAAGACCAAGCCCATGTAACTATCACCTGGGATTAAAAAACTAGAATATTAAAAATTAGAATATTGGAATGTTATACTCCAGAACGCACCCTATTCATTCCTGCATCACTATACACTCCTTCTTTATTATTATTATTATTATACTTTAAGTTCTAGGGTACACGTGCACAACATGCAAGTTTGTTACATATGTATACATGTGCTGTGTTGGTTTGCTGCACCCATTAATTCGTCATTTACATTAGGCATTTCTCCTAATGCTATCCCTCCCCCAGCCCCCCACCCCACAACAGGCCCGGGTGTGTGATGTTCCCTGCCCTGTGTCCAAGAGTTCTCATTGTTCAGTTCCCACCTATGAGTGAGAACATGTGATGTTTGGTTTTCTGTCCTTGTGATAGTTTGCTCAGAATGATGGTTTCCAGCTTCATCCCATGTTGCTACAAAAAAAACATGAACTCATCCTTTTCCATGGCTGCATAGCATTCCATGGTGTCCATGTGCCACATTTTCTTAATCCAGTCTATTATGGATGGACATTTTGGTTGGTTCCAAGTCTTAGGATCTAGAACTAGAAATACCATTTGACCCAGCGATCCCATTGCTGGGTGTATACCCAAAGGATTATAAATTATGCTGCTATAAAGACACATGCACATCTATGTTTATTGTGGCAGTATTCACAATACACTCCTTCTTTTTAAAGATCATTATTCTTGCTGCCAACACCATGGATGAGTTTTGTCTCTTTTTGATGTTTATATAAGGGACCTCTTATTACAGACCATTTTTCTGGCATCTTTTTTTTTCAATACTTCGAAATATTCATTCATGCTGTTGTGTTTGGCAGCAGTTTGTTACTTTTATTCTTTTTGTTCTATACTATTTCAATATTGAATATTCTGCAATGTAGTTTTATTCTGCAGTAGACAAAGAATTTATTTGTTGCACTATTTTGGTTAATGCTGTTATGAACACTTTATTCATGTATTTTGTATAAAATGTGTGAAACGTATGCATGTGATTGTCCATGTATGTGTGTGCAGTGTGTGGTTAATTAATAAAATTGCTAGGTAGTAAGAGCTCTATCTATGTACTACCTTCCTCCTTACCTACCTGTATTTTCAAATTTAGTAGACAATAATGGTTTTACAAAGTGTCTGTAGCAATGAACCCTTCGCACAGCAGTCCATCAGTCTTTTTAATTTTCATCAATGTTAGACTGTATGTCTGCGTTGGCCAAAATTGTGCTTCTAATTTCTTGATAAGTAGTAATGTCAAACATCTGTATAGCCATTTGGGAATTTGCATGTGTGTGAAATGCCTATTCAACTCTCTAACCATTTTTTTCTGTTGAGTAAAATTTCTCTTTTCTATTGTAGGGTTATGTACAAAACATATATGTGTGTCAATTATGTTCTCATTTTGTGACACGTTTATATTCTGTTAATGATATTCAGGTGAAAAACAGTTCTAATGTCATTGTAGTTCAATTTACCAATCTTTGCAGGTAATGAAATATTACTGTTTTTATATTGAAAGTGTCTCATAAGAAGCACATGTCTGCTCTTTTTCACCAAATCTAATAATCCTTATTTAAATGGAGTGTTTAACCCATTTATATTAATACTATTACTAATATAGATATATAGATATAGATATAGATATAGATATAGAACTTTCACCTTACTATCTGCCTTCTTTTTGTCCCATGCACTATGAGAGTATTTTGTCTATTTATTATTGCTTTTTTGTTTGTTAAAATAGTTTTATTAAGCTATTTCTTTTTATTTTCATTGGGTCATGAGTTACACATTTTATTTAGTGCTTATCATAGTGATTACCACACATCTACATTTTATTAACCTCTAATGTAAAAAATTACTATTGTCGCCTTCTACACTATTCAATGTCCTTCATTCTATTAAGCATCATCCCAAGCTATATGGTCTTCTTGCCAAGTAATTTCTCTCATTATATTTTAAGCCTCAATAATTTATTATTGTTGTTATATACAGTTGATATTTTTTAGATTTACTTACATATTTACCATTTAGATTGTTCTTCATTCTCTCAAGAATCTCAAATCATCCACCTGAGCCTGCTTTCATTCTATCTGAAGAACATCGTCTCTTATCTCCTTTAGTGCAGGTCTGCCATACACAAAATCTCCCTAGTTTTGTTTATCTAAAAAACAAACTTTATTCTACTTGCGTTTTTAAGGATCATTTTTGATATGTAATTGCTTTCAGTTATTATCTTGTTATTTTTTCAAAATATCATTTTGATTTTCCTTTGGCTTCCATCACTTCTGCTGAGTAGTCAGCTGTCAGTCTTATTGTTGCTCTTTTGAAGATAATGTGCCTTTTTTCACTGACTGCTTCTGAGATACTCTATTTTTAGCAGTTTTACCGTGATTATATCTGAAATTGTTGTTGCTGTTTTACAGTTTTGCCTTTTTGAAATTGGTTGGTAATTATCTATTCAAATATTGCTTCAGCCCTACTCTGTTGCACATTTTCATCTTACACTAGATATTTTTACTGTATTTCAATATCATTTTTTATTTTTTGTATCTATTTATGCTATCCTTTTTCTTAGACATGTTTTCAATATTTACATTTCTTGCACATCTTCTGGTCCTTAACTATAATTTAAGCAGTATCTAATGGAATGTTAATTTCATTTATTAGTTGTTTCCATTATTATAATACTCAGCATGCTATAGAATGAATGTTTATGTCCTCCCCAAAATTCAGTGTGAAAACCTAATCCTCAATATGGTGATATTTGGACGTGGTCTTTACAAGAGATGATAAGGTCGTGAGAGTGACACCCTCATGAATGAGACTAGTGGCCCTATAAAAGAGACCCCAGAGAGCTCCCTTGTCCCTTCCACTACATGAGGACACAGCAAGAGGACTGCAATCCATGAACCAGGAAGTGGGCCTCCACCAGACACTGAATCTGCCAGCATCTTGGTCTTGGACTTTCCATCCTCCAGAATTGTGAGAAACAAATTTTTTGTTATTTATTAGCCACTTAGTCTACGGTGTTCTGTTACAGCAGTCTGAATGGACTAACACACAGTTCTTGATTTTATACTTGGTTGTTTATAGTTTCCTGTTACGTGATAAAATTCCTAATCTTATTTTTAATTACTTCAGTAAATTAATCATGTAACAACTTAAAGCTGACATATAATAACTCCATTATCTGTCTCTCTTATGAGTTTGTTTCTGTTGTCTTTTTTAAAAAAGTCCAGTTTAGATGTAGCTTTGTCTTCAATTGTTTGATTATTTTTGAAAAAATCTTACATATTGTATGTGAAAAATTATACAGATAACTTGAAGCTGTTTATAAAATTATCTTCTATAGGAATAACTTACTTTTATTTCTGATATGCATCTAGGGAAGGAAATCATCTCAATCTGGGATGAATAAAATTCATCCAGGTTTTGTTCCTTAAGAACGATAATCTATTTCTGGATTACCCTTAGTAGGTGCCTCTCATTTGTGGCCCTAAACTTCAACATTTATTCCATGATTCATGTGAATTTCTATGAAGCTCTTCTTGTTTTTTATAATCAATAGTCAATCAAGAAAAAACAAAGTTGTACAAAATGCCTCTTTTACCTCTGGGGGCATCTCTCCTCTTTCAGATACAATCCAAACACATTCTTGGCACTGTGGTAGCTTTCTGATTTCCTCAAACAATTGTTTTTTACATTTAATTCAGGTTTCCTAGTTGTTCTCAGTAGAAAAATTGATTCCAAAGTTCCAAGTATACCACTGCTAGAACAGAGTTTCCTGTTTTCTGCTGTTTTAAATTTATGAGGGGTTTAGGTTAAATCCTCTCTTTTGGTTATACCATTCTGGACATATAATTCATCTGTCAGTATGAACAGAGCAGCCAAATTATGGTTTGGCCATAACGAAAAATTTTAACTTTTAAATTTTAGTTACCAGAGCTCAGGTTTATAGAGCACAATATGGATCAAGGAACTGCTGTCAGAATGGTTTCTAAGTAAAAAGATGCTGTTATAAAATATCTGAATAACACACAGCCTGCAAGTTATTCTGTGACTGATAACCAAGCTACTTATAAACTTCCTATATTTGCAAGTTTTCTTGGGTATTCATAGAAATTGTTGAGCAGCAATTACTTTCTAGGTGTTCACAGAGCATGCATGCACTAGAGGGAAGCCATGTCCTCAGGATGCTTGTGAATTTGTAAAACAGTAAACAGAAAGAGAAATAACTAAAGCAAAAATAGTTAAATGGATTATACATTTGCCAGGACAATTCATCTTTGAGGAGCTAACAAAAAGAGTGACACTTTCTGTACTACTATAAATAAATAATAATAGCAATAGTACACACTTATTTTTTTTAAATTATTTTATTTTTTTTATTATTATACTTTAAGTTCTAGGGTACATGTGCATAATGTGCAGGTTTGTTACATATGTATACTTGTGCCATGTTGGTGTACTGCACCCATCAACTCATCAGCACCCATCAACTCGTCATTTACATCAGGTATAACTCCCAATGCCATTCCTCCTCCCACCCCCCTCCCCGTGATAGGCCCCGGTGTGTGATGTTCCCCTTCCCGAGTCCAAGTGATCTCATTGTTCAGTTCCCACCTATGAGTGAGAACATGCGGTGTTTGGTTTTCTGTTCTTGTGACAGTTTGCTGAGAATGATGGTTTCCAGCTGCATCCATGTCCCTACAAAGGACACAAACTCATCCTTTTTAATGGCTGCATAGTATTCCATGGTGTATATGTGCCACATTTTCTCAATCCAGTCTGTCACAGATGGACATTTGGGTTGATTCCAAGTCTTTGCTATTGTGAATAGTGCTGCAATGAACATACATGTGCATGTGTCTTTATAGCAGCATGATTTATAATCCTTTGGGTATATACCCAGTAATGGGATGGCTGGGTCATATGGTACTTCTAGTTCTAGATCCTTGAGGAATCGCCATACTGTTTTCCATAATGGTTGAACTAGTTTACAATCCCACCAACAGTGTAGAAGTGTTCCTATTTCTCCACATCCTCTCCAACACCTGTTGTTTCCTGACTTTTGAATGATTGCCATTCTAACTGGTGTGAGATGGTATCTCATTGTGGTTTTGATTTGCGCTTCCTGCAAGTCAGGAACTCTAAGAGCAATGAAATGCTTAGTTTTTTTTTTGTTTTGTTTTTTGTTTGTTTGTTTGTTTGTTTTTGAGATGGAGTCTTGCTCTGTCACCCAGGCTGGAGTGCAGTGGTATGATCTTGGCTCACTGCAAGCTCTGCCTCCTGGGTTCACACCATTCTCCTGCTTCAGCCTCCTGAGTAGCTGGGACTACAGGCATCCGCCACCACGCCCGGCTAATTTTTTGTATTTTTAGTAGAGACAGGGTTTTACCATGTTAGCCAGGATGGTCTTGATCTCCTGACCTAGTGATCCACCCACCTCGGTCTCCCAAAGTGCTGGGATTACAGGCATGAGCCACTGTGCCCAGCCTGCTTGTTATTTTTTAATCCTAAACATAAGGAAGATGAAACTCAAAGAAACCAAGTGACTTCCCCAAAGTAATGCAGCTCATGAACTGCATGTGACCCTGTAGCTGGACATCTAATCATTATGCTACCGAGTCCATTATAATGAAGCAGCCAGACCACCATAAAATGTGTAGCAAATCATGATGCATTAGATGATGGAGACACCAAGTCTAAGAGGAGTGGAATTAAATCCAGATTCTTACTGTCCTAGTTCCCCTTGTGTAAGGGCCAGCTTATCACTAGATGGCTCTTATAGTGATATTCCTCCTCTCCATATGTATATATGTGTGTTTGCCATTGGTAAAGTGTTCATAGTTCTGTCTACTTGTATAAATTCAGTCAATTTTCAGATAATCATTTTGGGGTTAAATGTCATGGTATCCAACTTAAATATCAAGGTATCCAACTTTTTGGAGACAGGTAATTTTTTCCTGTCCCATCATTTATTGATGGGCAATCTCAGTTGCATTATTTAAACTTTTTCACCTATAGCTCAGTTTCCTCAGGTAAAAAATATGAAGATGTTAATCTTACTCTCTCATGAATGTGATTAGATTAAGATAAAGCTTTCTAATATGCCTGGTACACTGTAGGTACCCAATTAATATTCCAAGTGTTGTTTTGTCTTTGAAAAGCATGGTTAAATTAATATCCTCAGGTTTAAACTAAGAAAGACATCTGGACTTTATGAACCCCACTTCTTGTTCCAATTCTTAGGGTCAAGGACAGCACCCAAGCTAAGTACTGATATGACTGGTGGTGGGAGGGGCAAGATGACTGTACCTGACAGAGCACAGCCATAAGGGTGAGGGGCTAGGAAGAATCATCTAATCAGGGCCTGTGAGGGAAATCTGAGAAAATAATGTTAAGCACCAGGGCCAAAGACCACATAGGGGATGGAATTCTGAAATAAGATAAAACAAAAACAATAAATCAGAAGTTAAAGGATCAATATTAGAATGGACTGTCAATCAAAGAGCAACAGTAGAGATGGAGACTGCTCAGAACTAAAAGCCTCATCAAAAAGATAATGTATAATGTCCTGTTTATTTGGCTCCAGGGAAATGGAATGAGAACAAGGGATCATGTAGGATGATATCAGCACCACCCTTTACTGAGTGCTGTAGATGAGTGTCTATTCTTTTATAAATACATACGCCATCAGCATTATTCTGCCTTTATTAATTCAATCTCATTTTCCTTGATGAGATAACAGCAACCCATAGCCTTTTCTGAATATCAGAAATCATCTGAATAGTTTTCAGTTTGGCATAAGTGAAATGAATTATCAATGTTAAATGTTAAATAAATATTACTTTTAGAATGAGTTAGAAATTTAGTTGAGATAAATGTTCTCTTCACATAGACTTAGTACATAGGTTGACATGTTTTAGGCACGTGCCAGTGCCAGGATCAATTCTCTGTAGCGTATACACCAGGATTTCAGCACAAAGTTGAGCTGTATACTTCAGTAATTATGGTTCATTTTACTTGGCCATTTGGTTTTGTTAGAAGCATGCTTGGACAGGAAAGCAAACCCAACTGTTATTGTCTTAATCCAATTAGATTTATTTATAAGGCATGTAGCTTAATAGCCACTTATTAATAAAAATAATCTAAAATAAGTAATATTTCCAACAACAACCACCCAAAAATAATCATATTAAACTGTTCAAACATTTTATGTGAGGGTAGTTTTCAAGAATTCATTACTAAAAACAAGTTTTACCAGGCAGACCTTTAAATTCACCTCTGTTTCACTTCTCTGCCTCTACTCACCAATGCCTTTGTGTGCTCTACGGTTGTCTTTAAAAGCCTTAGCTAACATTGTACTTGAGCTATTCTTCTTTTTAATATTTTAACTTTTATTTTAGGTTTAAGAGTACACGTGCAGGTTTGTTATATAGGCAAACTTGGGACTCAGGAGTCTGGCATACAGATTATTTCATCACCCAGGTACTAAGCATAGTACCTGACAATTTTGTTTTCCGAATCTCTCCCTTTTCCTCTCCTCCTCCCTCAAGTTGGTCCCAATGTCTATTGTTTCCCTCTATGTTTCCATGTGTTCTCAACATTTAGCTCCCACTGATAAGTGAGAACATGCAACATTGGTTTTCTGTTCCTGTGTTAGTTTGCTAACGATAGTGACCTCCAGTTCCACCTGTGTTTCTGCAAAGGACATGATCTCATTCTTTTTTTATGGCTACATAGTATTCCATGGTTTACATGTACCACATTCTCTTTATCCAGTCTACTGTTGATTGGCATTTAGATTGGCTCCGTGTCTTTGCTACTGTGAATAGTGCTATGATGAACGTATGCATGCATATGTCTTTATGGTAGAACAATTTACATTCCTTTGGGTATATACCCAGTAGTGGGATTGCTGGATCGAATGGTAGTTCTACTTTCAGTTCTTTGAGGAATTGCTACACTGCTTTCCACAATGGTTGACCTAATTTACACTCCCACTAGCAGTGTATAAGCATACCCTTTTTTCAGCAACCTCACCAGCATCTGTTATTTTTTTTACTTTATCATAGTAGCCATTCTGACTGGTATGAGATGTTATCTTATTGTGATTTTGATTTTCATTTCTCTAATGATGAGTGATATTGAGCATTTTTTCATATGCTTGTAGGCTGCATGTATGTCTTCCTTGAAAAATGTTCATGTCCTTTGCTCACTTGATTGTATTGTTTGATTTTGCTTGTACATTTGCTTAAATTTCTTATAGATTCTGGATCTTTGTCAGATGTATAGTTTGCAAATATTTTCTTTAATTCTGTAGGTTGTCTGTTTACTTTGTTGATAGTTTCTTTTGTTGTGCAGAAGCTCTTTCCTTTAATTAGGTACCATTTGTCAATTTTGCTTTTGTTGCAATTGTTTTTGGTGTTTCTGGCATGAAACCTTTGCCAGTCTCTGTGTCCAAAATGGTATTTCCTAGGTTGTCTTCCAAGGTTTTTATAGTTTTAGGTTTTACATTTATGTGTTTAATCCATGATTAGTTGATTTTTGTATATTGTGTAAGGAAGGGGCCCAGGTTCAGTCTTCTGCATATGGCTAACCAGTTATCCCAGCACCATTTATTGAATATAGAGTCCTTTCCCCATTGCTTATTTTTGTCGGCTTCATCAAATATCACATGGTTGTAGGTGTGTGGCTTTATTTCTGGGCCCTGTATTCTGTTCCTCTGGTTTATGTGTCTGTTTTTGCAGCAATACCAGGCTATTTTGATTATTGTACCTTGTAGTACAGTTTGAAGTCCAGCAAAGTAATTCCTCCAGCTTTGTTCTTTCTGCTTAGGATTGCTTTGGCTATTCAGGTTCTTTTTTGGTCTCATATGAATTTTAGAATAGATTTTTCTGGTTCTGTGAAAAACGTCATTGGTAGTTTGCTAGAAATAGCATTGAGTCTGTAAATTGGTTTGGCTAGTATGGCCATTTTTACGATATTAATTCTTCCTATCCATGAGCACGGAATGTCTTTCCATTTGTTTGTGTCATCTCTGATTTCTTTTTGTAATTCTCACTGTAGAGATCTTCCACCTTCCTCATTAGCTGTATTCCTAGGTATTTTATTCTTTCTTGGTAATTGCGAATGGAATGGTGTTCTTGATTTGGCTCTCGGCTTGGGTGCTGTTAGTGTACAGCAATGCTACTGTTTTACACATGGAATTTGTAGCCTGAAACTTTGCTGAAGTTGCTTATTAGCTCGAGGAGCTTTAGGCAGAGATGATGAAGTTTTCTAGATAAAGAATTAAGTCATCTACAAATAGGGATAGTTTGACTTCCTCCCTTCCTATTTAGATGCCTTTTATTTCTTTCTCTTGTCTGATTGCTCCAGCCAGGACTTCCAGTACTATGTTGAATAGGAGTTGTGAGAGTGGGCATCCTTGTCTTGTTCTTACATCAGAATGTTCTCTGTCATTCTGGGATGGACAGACTGGGATATTCATGGTGTTCTGAAACTTTTCTCTCAGTTCCTCTGAAAACACTGATTATCTATACAAGCAATTGCTATGCTTATTTGTCTATTTGACTTCTTATTCCAATTAGGAGAATTTTGAAGCAGATATAGAGATAGTTTTAGCTGGTAAATATTCATAATCTAGGCTAAGAGTATGCAATTTTTGGCATTTTTTTGATAATAAAATGGGTGACTTATTTGGATGCCTTAGCTTTTCCAAAATCTGACAGGAAAAAATAATGGTTGTCAGGTAAGAATTATTTCTTATGACCAACATATATAATAAAAACTGACATACATTAAATAGATGCAATGTAATATATCTTGTGTTAATTTTGTTCTCATTGCTGTAAACCCCTTATAGTAAATGCCTAAACATGTGATATGTGCAATTGCCATTATAGTGTATTGGCAGCATATTATAGGTGACAGTTTTTAAAAATGATTTCTCTGCTTTTAGTTTGTGTTCAGTCAAAATAGTAAAGAGCGATTGCTTTTAGTTTGTGTTCGGTTAAAACAGTAAAAAGTGAATCCCAGATTTTTACTGCCATAGAGAGAGCAAGTGAAATATGTCATAGAAGATGTATACAACGTAGGCACAGCTGTATATCATCATTGTGACATTTGGTTTTCATGTTTAAGCCATTTACATGCATTACTAGGAACACATTTTAAAATGATGGAGACATTTAAAATATCGTTCATGATGCACAATACATTTTGTGAACGAAACAAAACTTTTCTAATAGAAAAAAGGTTGATATGATTTTCTGTACTAAGAAATAATATATGCTTTTATTTCCAGAGCAAACTATTTTGCACTTTAATTTTAACTTATATTTTGACTTACCCTTGTGTGAATGTCAAAGCCAGAGCTCTATTTCTAATTTGCCAGACTGTAGACCAATATTTTGAGATGTTATGCATATTTAATGTGTTTCAGTTCATATAATTTCTCATTAGGTATTAATAATAATAACCCCAGGAATGTGGTTCTTACAAGGTGCAATGTGCAACACTGTATAACAGGGAGGAGATGGGATACTATTAATGAGTTCTTATCTGGTCCTTAGTCCTTTCAACATAACTCCAGCTTAGTAAGGTTTATTTCTGGCAATTTCCTAGCTCCCTCCCTATATCTTGACTTTTCTTTATGAACTTACTGTTCTGAGTGTCTTTCTAATTCTTTCTTTCTTTAACTTCTAATTCTGCTATTAGCTGAGTTATTGGGGCTCTATAATCCTCCTTGTCTTCATTACCATCATATTCTTGAGTCTGTACCCTCCCCAGTATATGGTATTTCTTGAATGTCTTATGAGAGTTCTGATGTCAGGCATGTGTTCTTGGAGTCTTACTGCTTGGACTAACCTTGGGCTGAAGAAAGTGATTTAGATACTAGACACTTAAAATCTATGCTATAAAAAATGAAATGATTTTGTGAGCTAAAGTCACCTGGTTATCATTGAGCAATGTTTTGTGCTCATTATCTGGGGCAGGCTGGATGTCTACTGTAGTGTTAGAGTGTGCCAATATGGGCTGCCTCTGAGAGCAGAAAAAAGACAAGTCACAAAGGGAATGAGCCCAACAATTGATAAATGAAGGGGTTGTTACCTATAAATTTACATTCAGAATTAATGCTCCAGATGGGAAAAAACAAGTTAGAAATAAGGAGAACTTAGCAGGATGTATTTTAATAGGCTTCAAAACTGGTAGCCTAGAAGCCTAGAATAAGTAGCACAGCAAATGAGAAAGTATTGGCCATTGTGGGGGTGAACCAAGTGTGAAATGAGGCACTGCGTGAGGAAAGCCAATTCAGCAAGAAATCTGCAAATGTGGGAGCTCCTCTGGGAAATTTCTGAAGGACATCAGCAGGCTGTATTTTTTCAAGAAGTAAGATAGTAGAAACTCTGGTTATGCCTTTTCCTAGGCTTTAGTTCAGAACACTTTTATTATTATTATTATTACCATTATTATTATACTTTAAGTTCTAAGGTACATGTGCACAACGTGCAGGTTTGTTACATATGTGTACATGAGCTGTGTTGGTTTGCTGCACCCATTAACTTGTCATTTACATTAGGTATTTCTCCTAATGCCATCCCTCCCCTATTCCCCCACTCCATGACAGGCCCCGGTGTATGATGTTCCCCGCCCTGTGTCCAAGTGTTCTCATTGTTCAATTCCCGCCTATGAGTGAGAACATGTAGTGTTTGGTTTTCTGTCCTTGCGATAATTTGTTCAGAATGATGGTTTCCAGCTTCATCCATGTCCCTGCAAAGGACATGAACTCATCCTTTTTTATGGCTGCATAGCATTCCATGGTGTATATGTGCCACATTTTCTCAATACAGTCTATCATTGGTGGAAATTTGGGTTGGTTCCAAGTCTTTGCTATTGTGAATAGTGCCGCAATAAACACACACGTGCATGTGTCTTTATAGTAGCATGATTTATAATCCTTTTGGTATGCACCCTGTAATGAGATGGCTGGGTCAAATGGTATTTCTAGTTCTAGATCCTTGAGGAATTGCCACACTGTCTTCCACAATGGTTGAGCTAGTCTACAGTCCCACCAACAGTGTAAAAGGGTTCCTATTTCTCTACATCCTCTCCTCATCCAAAAAGTTGTTTCCTGACTTTTTAATGATCACCATTCTAACTGGTGTGAGATGGTATCTCATTGTGGTTTTGATTTGCATTTCTCTGATGACCAGTGATGATAAGCATTTTTTCATGTGTCTGTTGGCTGCATAAATGTCTTCTTTTGAGAAGTGTCTGTCAATATCCTTTGCCCACTTTTTGATGGGGTTGTTTGATTTTTTCTTGTAAATTTGTATAAGTTCTTTGTAGATTCTGGATATTAACCCTTTGTCAGATGGGTAGACTGCAAAAAGTTTCTCCCATTCTGTATGTTGCCTGTTCACTCTGATGGTAGTTTCTTTTGCTGTGCAGAAGCTCTTTAGTTTAATTAGATCCCATTTGTCTAGTTTGCCTTTTATTGCCATTGCTTTGGTGTTTTAGTCATGAAGTCCTTGCCCATGCCTATGTCCTGAATGGTATTGCCTAGGTTTTCTTCTAGGGTTTTTATGGTTTTAGGTCTAATATTTAAGTCTTTAATCCATCTTGAATTAATTTTTGTATAAGGTGTAAAGAAGGGATCCAGTTTCAGCTTTCTACATATGGCTAGCAAATTTTCCCAGCACCACTTATTAAATAGGGAATCCTTTCCCCATTTCTTGTTTTTGTCAGGTTTGTCAAAGATCAGATGGTTGTAGATATGTGGTGTTATTTCTGAGGCCTCTGTTCTGTTCCATCAGTCTGCATCTCTGTTTTGGTACCAGTACCATGCTGTTTCAGTTACTGTAGCCTTGTAGTATAGTTTGAAGCCAGGTAGCGTGATCCCTCCAGCTTTGTTCTTTTGGCTTAGGATTGTCTTGGCAATGTGGCCTCTTTTTTGGTTCCATATGAACTTTAAAGCAGTTTTTTCCATTTCTGTGAAGAAAGTCATTGGTAGCTTAATGGGGATGGCATTGAATCTAAAAATTACCTTCGGCAGTATGGCCATTTTCATGATATTGATTATTTTGTGTCCTGTTTTATTTTGTTGAGCAGTGGTTTGCAGTTCTCCTTCAAGAGGTCCTTCACATCCCTTGTAAGTTGGATTGCTAGGTATTTTATTCTCTTTGAAGCAATCGTGAATGGGAGCTCACTCATGATTTGGCTCTCTGTTTATCTTATTGGTGTATAGGAATGCTTGTGATTTTTGCACATTAATTTTGTATCCTGAGACTTTGCTGAAGTTGCTTATCATCTTAAGGAGATTTTGGGCTGAGACAATGGGGTTTTCTAAATATACAATCATGTCATCTGCAAATGGAGACAATTTGCCCTACCTATTTGAATACCCTTTATTTCTATCTCTTGCCTGATTTCACTGGCTGGAACTTCCAACACTATGTTGAATAGGAGTGGTGAGAGAGGGCATCCCTGTCTTCTGCCAGTTTTCAAAGGGAATGCTCCCAGCTTTTGCCCATTCAGTATGATATTGGCTGTGGGTTTGTCATAAATAGCTCTTATTGTTTTGAGACACGCTCCATCAATAATTAGTTTATTGAGAGTATTTAGCATGAAGGGTGTTGAATTTTGTCAAAGGCCTTTTCTGCTTCCATTGAGATAATCATGTCCTTTTTGTCTTTGGTTCTGTTTATGTGATGGATTATGTTTATTGATTTGCATATGTTGAACCAGCCTTGCATCCCAGGGATGAAGCCAACTTGATCGTTGTGGGTAAGCTTTTTGATGTGCTGCTGGATTTGGTTTGCCAGTATTTTACTGAGGATTTTCACATCGATGCTCATCAGGGATATTGGTCTAAAATTCTCTTTTTTTTTGTTGTGTCTCTGCCAGGCTTTGGTATCAGGATGATGCTGGCCTCATAAAATGAGTCAAGGATTCCCTCTTTTTATATTGCTTGGAATAATTTCAGAAGGAATGGTACCAGCTCCTCTTTGTACCTCTGGTAGAATTTGGCTGTGAGTCCATCTTGTCCTGGACTTTTTTTGGTTGGTAGGCTATTAATTATTGCCTCACTTTCAGAGTCTGTTATTTGTCTATTCAGCAATTCAACTTCTTCCTGCTTTAGTCTTGGGATGGTGTATGTGTCCAGGAACTCATTGATTTCTTCTAGATTTTCTAGTTTATTTGTGTAGAGATGTTTATAGTATTCTCTGATGGTAGTTCGCATTTCTGTGGGATCAGTGGTGATATCCCATTTATCATTTTTTATTGTGTCTATTTGATTCTTCTCTCTTTTCTTCTTTATTAGTCTTGCTAGCAGTCTATCAATTTTGTTGATCTTTTCAAAAAACCAGCTCCTGGATTTGTTGATTTTTTTTTCTTTCTCTCTCTCTTTTTTTTTTTATTATACTTTAAGTTCTAGGGTACATGTGCACAATGTGCAGGTTTGTTACATATGTATACATGTGCCATGTTGGTGTGCTGCACCCATTAACTCGTCATTTACATTAGGTATATCTCCTAATGCTATCCCTCCCCTCGTCCCCATCCCACAACAGGTCTCGGTGTGTGATGTTCCCCATCCTGTGTCCAAGTGTTCTCATTGTTCAATTCCCACCTATGAGTGAGAACAAGCAGAGTTTGGTTTTCTGTCCTTGCGATAATTTGTTCAGAATGATGGTTTCCAGTTTCATCTATAGCCCTACAAAGGACATGAATTCATCCTTTTTTATGGCTGCAAAGTACATTTTCTTAATACAGTCTATCATTGATGGACATTTGGGTTGGTTCCAAGTCTTTGCTCTTGTGAATAGTGCCACAATGAACACACGTGTGCATGTGTCTTTATAGCAGCATGATTTATAATCCTTTGGGTATATACTCAGTAATGGGAAGGCTGGGTCAAATGGTATTTCTAGTTCTAGATGCTTGAGGAATCACTACACTGTCTTCTACAATGGTTGAACTAGTTTACAGTCCCACCAACAGTTTAAAAGTCATTGATATTTTGAAGGGTTTTGTGTATCTCCTTCAGTTCTGCTCTGATCTTAGTTATTTCTTGCCTTCTGCTAGCTTTTGAATTTGTTTGCTCTTGCTTCTCTAGTTCTTTTAATTGTGATGTTAGGGTATCAATTTTAGATCTTTCCTGCTTTCTCTTGTGGGCATTTAGTGCTATAAATTTCCCTCTACACACTGCTTTAAATGTGTCCCAGAGATTCTGGTATGTTGTCTCTTTGTTCTCATTGGTTTCAAAGAACATCTTTATTTCTGCCTTCATTTTGTTATTTACCCAGTATTCATTCAGGAGCAGGTTGTTCAGTTTCCATACAGTTGTGTGGTTTTGAGTGAGTTTCTTAATCCTGAGTTCAATTTGATTGCACTGTGGTCTGAGAGACAGTTTGTTGTGATTTCTGTTCTTTTACATTTGCTGAGGAGTGCTTTACTTCCAACTATGCGGTCAGTTTTAGAATAAGTGTGATGTGGTGCTGAGAAGAATGTATATTCTGCTGATTTGTGGTGAAGAGTTCTGTAGAAGTCTATTAGGTCTGCTTGGTACAGAGCTGACTTCAAGTCCTGGATATCCTTGTTAACTTTCTGTCTCGTTGATCTGTCTAATATTGGTAGTGGGGTGTTAAAGTCTCCCATTATTATTGTGTGGGAGTCTAAGTGTCTTTTTAGGTCTCTCAGGACTTGCTTTATGAATCTGGGTGCTCCTGTATTGGGTGCATATATATTTAGGATAGTTAGCTCTTCTTGCTGAAATGATCCCTTTACTATTATGTAATGGCCTTCTTTGTCTCTTTTGATCTTTGTTGGTTTAAAGTCTGTTTTATCAGAGACAAGGATTGCAACCCCTGCTTTTTTTTTGCTTTCCATTTGCTTGGCAGATCTTCCTCCATCCCTTTATTTTGAGCCTATGTGTGTCTCTGCACGTGAGATGGGTCTCCTGAATACAGCACACTGATGGGTCTTGACTCTATACAATTTGCCAGTCTGTGTCTTTTAATTGGGGCATTTAGCCTATTTACATTTAAGGTTAATATTGTTATGTGTGAATTTGATCCTGTCATTATGATGTTAGCTAGTTATTTTGCATATTAGTTGATGCAATTTCTTCCTAGCATTGGTGGTCTTTACAATTTGGCATGTTTTTGCAGTGGCTGATACCAGTTATTCCTTTCCATGTTTAGTGATTCCTTCAGGATCTCTTGTAAGGCAGGCCTGGTGGTGACAAAATCTGTAAGCATTTGCTTGTCTGTAAGGAATTTATTTCTCCTTCATTTATGAAGCTTAGTTTGGCTGGATATGAAATTGTGGGTTGAAAATTCTTTTCTTTAAGAATGTTGAATATTGGCCCCCACCCTCTTCTGGCTTGTAGTGTTTCTGCCGAGAGATCCGCTGTTAGTCTGATGGGCTTCCCTTTGTGAGTAACCCGACCTTTCTTTCTGGCTTCCCTTAGCAGTTTTTTCCTTCATTTCAACCTTGGTGAATCTGACAATTATGTGTCTTGGGGTTGCTCTTCTTGAGGAGTATCTTTGTGGTGTGCTCTGTATTTCCTGAATTTGAATGTTGGCCTGCCTTGCTACATTGGGGAAGTTCTCCTGGATAATATCCTGAAGAGTATTTTCCAGCTAGGTTCCATTCTCCCTGTGACTTTCAGGTACACCAATCAAATATAGATTTGGTCTATTCACATAGTCCCATATTTCTTGGAGGCTTTGTTCATTTCTTTGTACTCTTTTTTCTCTAAACTTCTCTTCTCACTTCATTTCACTCATTTGATGTTCAATCACTGATACCCTTTCTTCGACTTGATCGAATCGGCTACTGAAGCTTGTACATGCATCACGTAGTTCTCGTGCCATGGTTTTCAGCTCCATCAGGTCATTTAAGGTCTTCTCTACATTGTTTATTCTAGTTAGCCATTCATCTAATCTTTTATCAAGGTTTTTAGCTTCCTTGTGATGGGTTCGAACATCCTCCTTTAGATCGGAGAAGTTTGTTATTACCTACTTTCTGAAGCATACTTTTGTCAACTTGTCTAAGTCATTCTCTGTCCTACTTTGTTCTGTTGCTGGCGAGGAGTTGCAATCCTTTGAAAGAGAAAGGGCACTCTGGTTTTTAGAATTTTCAGCTTTTCTGCTCTGGTTTCTCCCCATCTTTGTGGTTTTATCTACCTTTGATCTTTGATGATGGTGACCTACAGATGGGGTTTTGGTGTCTATGTCCTTTTTGTTGATGTTGATGTTATTCCTTTCTGTTAGTTTTCCTTCTAACAGGTCCCTCAGAACACTTTGTTACAAGTTTCAGATCAGCTCCTTATCTGTGTGCACACATCAGTTACTTAAATTTTTTTAAGCTTCAGTTTCCTTCTGGGTAAAATGAGGACAATACAATTGTTTCTATGCCTCCCACAACACCATTGTAAGGATCAAATAAAATAATGAAAGTGTAGGTGCTTTGGAAGGAATAAAGAGGTTTTATAAATGTAAGTCACTATCATTACTCAGACAGAATTATATAATCAGGAATTCCTTTTTGAGTTTATCTTTCTTTTGGAGGGTGTCGAAAGGCTGATAGCTGAGCCTCTGCAGAATATAGCAATATCTTCTGAGAAACACAATGACTAATATCAGAAAACTCAGTAATTTAGTATACTTTTACTTATGCAGGTATGGACAGAACATCAATAAGGTCATGCATATAAAAGCCAAGTGTCCTGCTAAAACTAAAGAGCAAAGAAGGAATTGTGTTGAACAAGTGATTGTGCATATCATGGTTTTTTAATTCACAGTTCAATAATTTTTACTTTTCTATTATGTGGTATGTCTTCTCTCTCTTTCTATATATATGTGTGTGTTATGTATGTAATGTATGTTATTTATAATAGATATAGTTTGTGTTTTATTCCATACAACACAATTATGTTTGAAAGTCAATACATTCACAGTACATTTACATTATGTTTGAAAGTCAATACATTTACACTATGTTTGAAAGTCAGTGCATTTACTAACATTTCCATATACCTTTGGGGTCTGTAAAATTCTTTTTTCTTGTTACTCTTATCATCTATCAAGTGTATGTAAGAGACAACTGTCAGTTATGGTACAGATGTATAACAGATGTTCATTTAACATCAGTGTGTGGAGATGAGTGTAGAGCCATCTTAACACCACTTCAGTGCCTTATCTCTAGACAGAAAACAAGTTGGAGTAACTGTGAATGGAATGAAAAACAGAGACAAGTAAATGCCATTGGGAAATGGAGAAGTGAGGGACTCCAGTTCTTCAGTGTTTACTACAAACCAGGTACTTCTGCCCCTTTCCCCTTAGTATCCTCACCAAAAAAGAGAGATGATAATCCATACTTATTTTTAAAGAATCCCTGGGGATTAAATGTGTTAATTGAAATAAAGCAATTAGAAAATTAGCAAATCGATAGTTGGGAAGCTCGTTAAGCCTTATAAGATCTTTTTTTTATTTTTTTACTTTTAAATTTAAGGGTACATGTGCAGGTTTGTTACAGGTAAATGTGTCCTGTGGGTTTGTTATACAGATCATTTCATTACCCAGGTATTAAGCCTAGTACCCTCCTCCTACCCTCCACCCTCTGATAGCCCCAGCGTGTGTTGGTCTCTTCTATGTGTACAGGTGTTCTCATCATTTAGCTCCTGCTTATAAGTGAGAACATGCAGTATTTGGTTTCCTGTTTCTGCGTCAGTTTGCAAAGGATAATAGCCTCCAGCTCCAACCATATCCCAGCAAAGGACATGATCTCATTCTTTTTATGGCTGCATAGTATTCCACAGTGTATATGTACCATGTTTTCTTTATCCAACATCCAAGTGTGCATGTCTTTATAATGGAATGATTAATATTCTTTTGGGTACACACCTAGTAATGGGATTGCTGGATCAAAGAAATACATTTCTAAGATCTTAACAGTGCAAGATTAATGGGATGATTTTGGCTAGATTACTGATCAAATGCAAGTTTTAAAAATGTATTTTTTAATAAAAGCATGCTTTATGCATTGGTATCAGCAAGAAGTGAAAATGGGCTTAGCAAATATTGTTGCCTTAAGAACTTTTAGAACAAAGTCTAGGGAGTCTAGACTTGAACAATTTTACTTCATTCACTACCCCTTCCATCTGTTTGCTGTATATATATATGAACTCTAGACCTTGAACAGTCTAGACTGTGAGGCATGTCATGCAAGGCTTAATGAAATTGTGGATTAGAAGAAATAGTATTGGTCAGGCGTGGTGGCTCATGCCCATAATTCCAGCACTTTGGAAGGCCGAGGTGGACGGATCATGAGGTCAGGAGTTTGAGACCAGCCTGGCCAACATGGTGAAACCCTGACTCTACTAAAAATTCAAAAATTAGCTGGGTGTGGTGGTGCACACCTGTAGTCCCAGCCACTCGGGAAGCTGAGGCAGAAGAATCTCTTGAACACAGGAGGCTGAGGTTGCAGTGAGCGGAGATCACGCCACTGACTCCAGCCTAGGTGACAGAGTGAGACTCTGTCTCAAAAAAGAAAAGAATAAATAGTATCTTTGAAGGCTTAAAACAGCTGAGATCTTGCCTCACTAGGTTTTACCCCGACTAATATATTTCCTGATTCGTTCATATGAAGGAGGTTTTATTTCCTCTGTCCAGGAGGTCTCGGTGTCAATGGGGAAGACAGAACTTAAGTTTCATCCATACTTGAAATGTAGTTGGGGAAAGTGCGGCCCTGATGACAGGCTTGCCTATGGGTGGAAGAGTCAGTTTTCAATAGCAGATATAATTCAGAGCCATGTCTGAGAAGGTAGCAGATGAAGCAGTGTAGCAAACATGGCCAAGTGACAAATATGGACAATATGATGGAAGAACTAAGGAATTGAAGCCGAAAAATGACATGATTTCATATGGGTTTTAGAAAAATCTCTCTGGCATACACGTGGGGGACAGAATGGTGAGAGACCAACTGGAGACAGGAAAACTAATGACGGACTTGTTGAAGAGATACTTAGGGCCAGGCTGTGCCAGCAGCAGTGGGATTCTCTGGATCAGGGGTTGGCAAACTATGGCTCAGAGGCCAAATCCAGCCCATCGCCTGGGTTTGAAAATAAAGTTTTATTGGCAAACATCCACACCCATTTATTTACACATTGTCTCTGGCTGCTTTCATTCTGCAATGGCAGAACTGAGTGGTTAGGACAGAGATCATATAGCTTGCAAAGCCCAAACTATATAGTCTCTGGCCCATCACAGAAATAGTTTGCTGACCTTTTCTCCAGATGGATTCTCCCAGAATGTAGGTCTCCTCCCCCTATTAAGGCCACACTAACTCTTCAGTAAAATATTCTCAACTCTCTGAACTGCCCTACTGCCCTGGTATTTCAGCAGGAGATCACTACAAAATTATCATCTTAAAAGCATAGACTTCTGCATGAAACTGTTTATGACACAGAAAATTAAAAAAGAATACAGACACAGAGCACCAATGGAAACTAAAAGCAATGTAAGGAAGAAATGTTTAGTGTGCTTTTGCTGTTATTCAGAGCCAAAGGGCCAAAAACACGTGTTATTTCTTGTTCAGCACTTGCTTCTATCTGTGCTAAAAGTTATTATATATTTCATGCTGTTAAAGCAAGTATCTTTTCAGTAAAATTGCCCCCCTCAGGCACTCAAACATGTGACTACACATGAACTATTTCCATTCTTTCCCCAGAGAAACAGAGCAGAGAAGGCAAGGCATGAAATCATCTTTGGGCTAAAACACTTTCATTGAGATTTTCAGGTGATAGAAAATAGTAATCCCCCTGCTCCCATGAAGACAGAGGCTGCCTGAGGCATCCATATTCTATTCTACTAAACATTCTGCATTCTAAATATTAGGTATTTATCTTTATATTACCTATGTATGTATGTATGTATATATGTATGTATGTATGTATGTATTTTGTTGATATTTAAAAACATTTAGGCAGGGGCAAATTGCCTCTAGGTTGCCACAGACTTCGAGAGTTCACCTGGACTTTTGGACACTCAATGTATCTTGGATCTGTTTGACAACCCCCTACCAAGTAAGTGTAAACGCTATTCTTGAGTCTCCCTATTTCTCTCTCTCTCTCTATTTCTCTCTCTCTCTCTCTCTCTCAATAGTTATTGATAGGTACATAGCAAGCATCTCTGTGTTGCAACCTTTGAAAATGAACAAATATGTTAGACCTGTCCCCTACCCTTGAGGAGCTTATAACTAACCCATCACGGTAAGCAGACATTAAGCAAAACAAACAAACAAATACTATAAAATAAAAATTGGCACAATATTCTGGTGAAAAAAAGAAAGGGTTCTATAAGAGTATCTAAGAAGCGTGCCAATTTCAAATACCCACAGCTTTTCCTAGCCCTTCAACCAAAATAACTCGCTTATCTGAACTACATCCACATGGTCCCCATAATACAGTCTGTCCCCCAGCCTCACACATTAGTAGCAGAAGTGAGACCCTGAATATACCTGAAAGAAACCTCTCCTCTCCAGTTTTACCATCCTCATCTGCCTAGCAGAACTTGGGGGTAATTCCTTTGTGCCCACATCCCTGTGCACATCATTCTCCACAAGAAATCCAATGAACCCATATGATCTAAACTCTCCATCTTCTTGCTCTAACCTGGCTCTTCCATGAGGACACCATTTTCTCTGTGACTCTCTCAAGCAGAGGCTATATTTTTTCTATACCCTCAAATTACTGGGCCTGGAAAGAGGTGGGTATCCTTTTTGCTCTTCAATGTCACTTTAATTTTTTTTCCTCAGTCCTCCAGGCCCCCAACCCACATCCTGCCTACCACCTCACTTTGAAACTCATGCCATCACGTTATAACTGCTGCTACTCTTCCTTATTTCAGTCATCTATGACTCCATGGTTTGCATACACCCACGTTTCAAGAATATGTGTATGTCTCTCCAATTTCAATATCCATGTAGATAATCTTGCCCTCTACCCATTTTCATGGACATATTCCATTTTGTTTTTGTTTTTGTTTTTGAGACAGACTCTCGCTGCATCACCTTGCTGGAGTGCAATGGCAAGATCTCAGCTCACTGCAACCTCCGCCTCCTGGGCTCAAGCAATTTTCCTGCCTCAGCCTCTTTAGTCTCCTAGGCAATTATTGCATATCCTTAAGTCTCTGATATCCCTTTACACACTACTCACTCCCAGCTCATGTGATTTTTATATCACTTAAAAAATAAGCAAGCAAGAGAGAACTTTGCCATTCTTCCACCACAAATTCTGCAAGTATGCTTAATTCTGTATCTTCATGCTCTGTCTTCAAGCTTAGTAATATGGATGAACCCTACAAGCTACTAAATTCAACCTCTTCTCATGTACTGAATTATATTCCTTCTTCCTATTCAAAGAAGTTGATCTAATAATTGTCCACTTTGCCTTTGATCTTCAAATGTTAACCTTTTACTGGATAAATACTATCAGCATAAAAACCTGAAGCATTCTCCCATCAGTACCTCCATTCCATCAGAACTATCTACAATATGTCCTATCAATATTTAAGAAAAAACTATCTCACACTCTCATCTCGATATCACCCATTTTTTGTAGCTCTCTACAGGACAACGTCTCAAGTATCATCAACTCTGTCGTCTCCAATTTCTTTCCCCTGATTCCTTCTTGATGGTTCCAATCAGATTACCCCACCAATGCAGCAAAATGGCTCTTGACATCTATAAAAGCAAAGACCAATTCTCAGTCCTAATGTTGCTTTATTATTAGTTGATAACTTCTTCACTTCACTGTAGTGAAGACAACACTCTCCTTCAAAGCATATTTTGCTGGTTCCTCCAATCGCTACAGCTTCTTGACATTAGTGTTTTGAGACTCAGACTTTAGACCCCTTTTCTTCTTTATCTACCTCACAAACTTATCAGGATCTTGTTTTTTTTTTTTTTTTTGAGACGGAGTCTCGCTCTGTCGCCCAGGCTGGAGTGCAGTGGCTGGATCTCAGCTCACTGCAAGCTCCGCCTCCCAGGTTTACGCCATTCTCCTGCCTCAGCCTCCCAAGTAGCTGGGACTACAGGCGCCCACCACCTCGCCCGGCTAGCTTTTTGTGTTTTTTAGTAGAGACGGGGTTTCACCGTGTTAGCCAGGATGGTCTCGATCTCCTGACCTCGTGATCCACCCGTCTCGGCCTCCCAAAGTGCTGAGATTACAGGCTTGAGCCACCGCGCCCAGCCAGGATCTTGTTTTGAAACACCATCTATGCTCTCATGATTCCCTAATATCTAATGCCATCCCAACCACTTCTTTGAACTATAGATTCGTGTATCCATCTATTTATGAAAAATCTCCACTTGTATGTCTAACATGAATCTTAAATTTAACCAAATCATATGATTGATTTTTCCCCCTACAAATCTGTTCTTCTACTTGTATTTTCCATAACAGAAACTAAGAACTCCATTCTTTCAGTTGCTTGGCTAAAGCCAAGAGTGAAACTTGATTTTTTGATTTATTTCTTTTTCTCACCTTCACATCCAATCCATCGGCAAGTCCATCTCTAAAATGTATCTAGAATCTGACTACTTTCACCACCATGTTTCCCCAGGATTATTGTAATAGCTGCTTAAGTGGACTTCCTGCTTCTACTCTTGCTCATTAAGAGTCTTTTTTCAACAAAGCAATGAGAAAGATCTTTTAAAAATGTGAGGTAAGACTATGCAATTCTTCTCAGAATGCTGCAGTAGCTTTCATCTCACAAGAAAGTCAAAGTGCCTAGGAGTCCCTAGTTGATATGCATACCACACCCTCCCCACCCCTGACTCTCTCCTTTGCTCACCTTGGTTTAGACCTCCTGCATTATTGATGCTGCTTCTTATTGATCATGTCTGGAGTACTCTTCCACACCTGTTCTAATTACCATCCCTGCATAACAAATTACCCTACATCTTATTGGTATAAAATGACAACTATTTATTTTGTTCATGATTTTACAAGCCAGGAAGGACTTCACTAGGCAATTCTTACTTGACATCTCTTGGAGAACTCAACTGAGTCTGTCAAACAGAATACTCACACCACATGTGTTCTCCCTATAATGGTGGTCTTGGAGTAGGTGGATATCTCACATGGCTGCTGGGTTGCCTCACAGGGGGCATCCCAAGAAAACAGATGAGAGTTACATGGGCTTTGACGACATGACCTCAGATTACACAGCATCACTACCTCCCTACTGTGTTGGTTGAAGCAGTTATAATCCTGCCCAGATAAAATGGGGATTTCTTGAGATTTTTCAATAACAGAATGTAGGGGGACACATTTCAAGGTGCCCCATGCTTCAATCCCAAATATTCTAATGGCTCTGTTACTCAATGCTGTAAGAGAAATCTTACCTGACTACCATCCTGAAAATAGCAGATCTCATACCAACTCCCATATAAACCCCCAGGCTTGCCAGCACTCTCCAGGACTCTTTATTGCTGCCAGCACTTCCTATCCCCACTCCTGCTTTATTTCACACTGAAACATTTACCATGACATAATGCATTATATTTATTTGTTTATTTTATGTCTGTGTTTTCCCACTACTACACATACTCCATGAAGGCAGAGATTTTTTCCACTGTATCACCAGCACCCTTCTAGGTACTTGCCAGACAAAAAGTGTGCGATAAATACTTGTTGAATGTTGAATGAACTATAATAGCATGCTTCTGTCAATCTCATGTGATGTTCATAACTTTTGACTTTGTTTCTTAATTATTTATGTACTTGTCCTCTCTGCTACTAGAAATTAAGCTCCTCAGCCAGGCACAGTGATTCATGCCTGTAATCCCAGCACTTTGGGAGGCCAAGGTGGGTGGATCACTCAAGGTCAGGAGTTTGAGACCAGCCTGGTAAACATGGTGAAACCTGTCTCTACTAAAAATACAAAATTTAGCCAAGTGTGGTGGCACACACTTGTAATCCCAGCTACTTGGGAGGCTGAGGCAGGAGTATCACTTGAACCTGGGAGGCAGAGGTTGCCATGAGCTGAGATCACACCACTGCACTCCAGCCTAGGCAACAGAGCAAGATCCTGTCGAAAGAAAGAAAGAAAAGAAAAGAAAAGAAAAGAAAAGAAAAGAAAAGAAAAGAAAAGAAAAGAAAAGAAAAGAAAAGAAAAGAAAAGAAAAGAAAAGAAAGAAAGAAAGGGAGAAAGAGGATGGAAGGAAAGGAAAGGAAAGGAAACGAAAGGAAAGAGAAAAATCCATCTATTTATGAAAAATTCCACTTGTATGTCTAACATGAATCTTAAATGTAACTAAATCCTATGAAAGGGAAAGGGAAAGGGAAAGGGAAAGGGAAAGGGAAAGGGAAGGAAAGGAAAGGAAAGGAAAGGAAAGGAAAGGAAAGGAAAGGAAAGGAAAGGAAAGGAAAGGAAAGGAAAGGAAAGGAAAGGAAAGGAAAGGAAAGGAAAGGAAAGGAAATTAAGCTCCTTGAGGACAACATAGAGGTGATTTTCATCTTTATGCCTCCATTTGTCTAAGAAATTGCATACAAATTGTAAATGCTCAGTAAATACTTTAATAAGAGAATCAAGATAAAAAAAGTTAATCTATACCATATATATGGTATATTAATCTGCTTGGATGGCCAAAATGAAACACCACAGACTGAATGACAAACAGTTCAGAATCAAGTTTTTGGCTGATTCAGTTGCTGGCCAGGGCTCTCTTTGTCACTTGCAGACAGCAGCCTTCTCATTGTGTCTTTTCATGGCAAAAAGAGGGAGAGAGAGCTTCTCTCTTCTTTTTCTTGTAAGGCCACCAGTTCCAATGGATTAGGGCCTCATGTGTGTGACTCATTACCTACAGAAGACCTTATTTCCAAATACAGTCACATTATGGGTTAGGGTTTCAGTATATGAATTTTGGCAGGGCATGATGCAGTTTATAACATATGGTGATAAAACTGGCCCAAGTGTTCTCAGTTGTTTATTAGAAAATAGACTGTAGAAGAATAAAATTAATTAAAATAATGACATATAGCCTGAAAGTACAAATTTTCAGCTTTGATGTTTTTCCAACCAGAATTTTGCATTCTGATTTTTTGAGGATGAAGGGGCCTAGCAAATTAAGTGGGCAGAATGATATCTTCTAAATCCCATTTGTGTAAGAAACAGCTGCTCACTCCTTGCTGTGTAAGTTGCCCTCAGTATGAGTGATGAGATGGGACAGTCTTGTATAAAAGTAGGTCTGCTGTTTTCTTCTCCTCCACTGATGCTGAACTACTCCCATATACAAATATTTCTCCGCAGCTTTTTTAGTCTCTTACTTCTGTCTCTTTATGGAGTTTATACTATTAAATTCCCTGCTTTTGTACCTGCTAATTTTCCAGTTCTGTATTACCAAAGCTTTGTCTTTAACTATGCGTTACTGAAAGACTATTCTTTCAGTAAGCTCTGTGTTAGTCAGAAAACGACATTCCCTGGGTCCAATTATGTTTGCAAACACTGGGTGGTAAGTGCCACTTGAAATTGATACATTTATTGACTTCCCTTTAAACTGCTGCTAGTTTGGCAGTATCTTTGAGGTTTTGTCATAAATATCTTAAATCATTTTCCCACTTTCTGGACAAAAAGAAAATCTGCCTAATATTAACTATTTGATAGCTGACTCTTCTTTCACAAACCTGAGGAATTAGCCCTCTAAACATGCCACGGGGTGCACTTCACAAATATTTATTTTATTAAATTTTTAACCAATTTTATCTTTTTCATTTTTTGCAAAATTTTGGGTCACAATAGCAGGCAGGAAAATGGAAGAAAAGTAATTATTTCTTTTTTACTTACTGAAAATAAAATGGTTTCTTCTTCATATTTAACCTTGAGCCGGCTGGGTGCAGTGCCTCACACCTGTAATCCCAGCACTTTAGGAGGCCGCGGCAGGTGGATCGCTTGAGCTGAGGAGTTTGAGACCAGCCTGGTCAACATGGTGAGACTCCCATCTCTACTAAAATTACAAACAAATAGCCGGGCACAGTGGTGCACAACTGTGGTCCTAGCTACTCAGGAGGCTGAGGTGGGAGGATCGCTTGAGACAGGGAGATTGAGGCTACAGTGAGCCGAGATCACCCACTGCACTCCAGCCTGGGTGACAGAGTGAAATCCTGTCTCACAAAACAAAAACAAAAACAAAACAAACACAAAAAGCAAAGCTCAAGCCAGTTACAAAGAGGTAATGATGAATGTGTGTGCGTGTGTGTGTGTGTGTGTGTGTGTGTGTGTGTGAGAGAGAGAGAGAGGGAGGGAGGGGGGAGAGAGGGGGAGGGGGAGAGAGAGAGAGAGAGAGAGAGAGAGAGAGAGAGAGAGCAGGTGGGAGAAAGAGAGAGATTCCTGGATTGCAGTCTAATTGGAAAGTATAAAAATAATGAGAAATTAAAGGAGAAAGTATTCACATTATATTTTTGTGGCAAGTAGTTCTGTCCCACTAGAGGCTTTCTCACCAAGCAACCTTGTTACAGAGACTGTCCTTTTTATTAAATGCTCTTTGAAGTGAGAAAGCACTTTCAGATAATCGGAATTCACTCTTCTAATTAAGTTCTCAGAACTGATCCCTATATAATGACACTCTAATTGAAACATTTCCAAGTTGCAAATCCAAGTATCCAAGAAATAATAACACAAATATGTCCCTTATGTTGCTCTCTTTTACCTTGAAGGCTTTCACTTTCCTATCTATCATTCTCTCCTCTAACAACATCTCTCACTTTTCTTTTTCCTCCTCTTCTTGACACAAAGTTTCCTTAAGGATATTTTTTCTTATCTGACCTTACTAAGACAAGAATCATTTTGAAATTATAGCAGATAAACTTCACACTAAAGACAATGAATCATTAACAAAAGCATTTCCCCCCAAGAAGCCCAGTGAAACACTGCTTGATCTTTTTAGTTTATATTTGTTTCTTCCTTGACATTTGTGCAATTTTTGCCTACACTGGCTACTTTTGCCACATCAAGCTGTCTTATTTTAGCCACGTCTCTTAACTTCTCTGGGTTACACAATCCTCAACAGGAGACGCTGGAAGGATTAGATAATCTCTACTATCTCCCCTACCTCAAAATTTTACCATTTTTTTACTCTGGTGGTGTGCATGCAGTGAGAAGGGGTAGTGAGCTTGCAAAGACTCAGTTCAATGAGAGAGGCTGAGCTTTCACTTCCAGCTGATCCTCCATTAGCTTCTTCCAAATGTTAATCTTTTATTGACTTGAATTTGCTTTTCCCTTTATTCATCTTTCTCCAGTGACTTCATACATCTGTAATACATAATTCTATAGGCTTCAGGTTCATTATTCTTCATATACTTCATTCAAGCAGTCAACATGAATAGGGTACATTGTAAAAGATACTCATTTAGGTCAGTATTTACTAAATATTTGGCATAGAAAGTAGTAATATAATTCGGTAGTATCCAAATAAATTTATTCTAAAATAGCATTCCTATGATTTTGTCTGGCAGGATAAAAATTATTTAATGATGGCTTTGAACACATCTATTAAATAGAATCTTGAGCCACAGTCTAGGTCAGAGCAAATTTTAAAAAAGGAATTTTATATCCACTCTTGCTGACAGCACTAGATTTTTAGGAACAAGTAAGAGAACACAGAGCAGAGAGGTGGGAAAAGGAAGGCAATAATCTCTCATTTCCCGGCTGAAAGGTGACCATTTTAATGATGTTTTTGTTAACTTAAGTGACAGAGGCCATGCTGCCAAGACTGGTTCTAATGACATATTAAGCTTGCTAATGGTCCACCTGGCTCCTTGTCCCTCACTCTTTTTAACTTAGCAGATGTGGCCACTAAACTACTACCGTTATTTTCAACTTCTACCACATGAACTGAGAATTAATTCTTGGGAAGCAGGGAATATTAAGAACATCAATCAGATTTATCCAGCTTATTGGCAAGTCCAACTTGCTACGTTTGGTCATCCAGTTGTTAAACTCCTATTTTCCTGCCTTAGCATCCAATTCTTGGATTCCAATCCCTGCTGTCATAACTACCATTTCTATGGCGCTGATTTATTGGTGAATCTCCTTGAAAGATTCCGATGCCAATTTTTATCAGAACACACCCTTTTGTGTTCATGTACCTCCACCAGTTCTTTTCTTTTTGTACACATATTAAACCTACCAATTTAGAACTTATTACCTCCTCAGCCCTTTTTCCAGATTCACAAGCTTGCATTGTTCTTAGCTTAATTCATTCATTTTCCCTCCCATGATTTCATGATTTTTTGTGCCCCAAAATAGAATTCCATTGTATGTATATACCACATTCTCTTTATCTTTTCATTCATTACTGGTCACTTAAGTTGATTCCATACCTCAGCTACTGTGATTAATGCTGCAATGAACATGGCACTGCAGGTATCCCTTTGATATACTGGTTTTCTTCCCTTTGGATAAATATCAAGCAGTGGGACTGCTGAATTGTATAATAGTTCCATGTTTAGTTTTTGAGAAAACTTACACGGTTTTCCAGAATGGCTGCACTACTGCACTACTTTAAAATCTCACTAAAAGTGTATGCATTCTTTTTTCTCCACCTCCTCATCAACATCTGTTGCTTTTTATCTTTTTGATAATAGCCGTTTTAACTGGGGTATGGGGTATCTCATTGTGGTTTTAATTTCCATTTCCCTGATGATTAGTAATGTTGAGCATCTTTCCATACTTCTGTTGGCCATTTGTATGCTTTCTTTTGAGAAATGTCTGTTTAGATCCTTTGTCCACTTTTTAATAGAAATATTTGCTTTGTTTCATTGTTGATTTGTTTGAGTTCCTTGTATATTCTGGATATTAGTCCCTTATAAGATGAATAGTTCACAAATATTTTCTCCCACTCTACAGATTGCCTCTTCTCTCTATTGATTGTTTCCTTTGTTGTACAGAAGTTTTCAGTTTAATATAGTCCCATTTGTCCATTTTTATATCAATACCATGCTATTTTGTACCTAGAGCCTTGTAATATATTTTGAAGTCAAATAATGTAATGTTTATACCTTTGTTCTTTTTGTTCAGGATTGCTTGGCTCTTTGAGGTTTTTGGTTGTGTGTTTTGGTTCCTTGTGAATTTTACAGTTATTTTTTCTAATTCTGTAATTGTTGTATTTTCATAGGAATTGCATTGAATCTGAAGATTGCTTTGGGCAATATGGTCATTTTAACAATATCAATTTTTCTAATCCACGAGCACAGGATATCTTTCCATTTGTTGGTGTCCTCTTCAATTTCTTTCATCAGTGTTTTGTAGTTTTTGTAGAAGAGATCTTTCAACTCCTTTATTACATTTTTTCTGAGAGGTTTTTTTTTGTAGATATTGTAAATGGGATTGCTTTCTTGATTTCTTTTTCAGCTAGTTTGTTATTGGTGTGTGTAAAAATGCTACCGACTTTTTATGCTGATTTTGTATCCTGAAACTCTCCTGAATTTATTAGTTCTAAGAGCTTTTTGGTGGAGTCTTTAGGTTTTTCTATATATAAGAAGATCATGTCACCTACAAAAAAGAAAAATTTTACTTCCTCTTTTCTAATGTAGATGCCTTTTATTTCCTTCTCTTGCCTGATTTCTCTGGTAAGAGCTTCCAGCAATAAGTTAAACAAGAGTGGCGAGAGTGTGCATCCTTGTCTATAAAGGGCATTTAGCTGTATTTATTCTATAGAGTTTCAAGTAACCCAACATCTCTGATAGGGTATTTGGTTCTTATTTTCCTTAATATATATATTTTTAATTTTCCTGCCTGATTTTGCTAACACCAAAGAAAGTCAGCTATGACACTGGAAATGGCCACATATGATTAGACACTTACAAGAGACTGAATTTGAGTAGGGAGACAAAAATCTTTCTTCCCCACTGGGAGTTCTCAAGGGCTGGTATTTTCAAGATCTCTCTACTTTTCTCTAGTCTTCTATTTCTTATCTTTAACAATCCTTGTGAACATATTCGAGCTGTTTTTCAATTCAGACTTCGTTGATTCCAGCTCTTCTACTTCTTCACTGTGAACTTGAGTATGGTTCTTAAGCACTCTGTGCCTCAGTTTCATGATCTAAAAATTGTTATAAAGTTCACACCTACCTCATAAGACCTCTGTGAGTATTAACTGAATCAATGAATTAATATGGTTAGAAATGTACATGGCACATAGCAAGCAGTGGCTGAGTGTTGGTGTCACTAATATTGTAGATGGGCACATCTGCCTTTGCCACACTAAAGTATCTAGTTTCAAATTCATGGAATCTCCTAGACACTTATGCCCTCTCTATCCATTGTTTACCTAAGGTAAGACCTCATTTAAATCTATCATAAGGCCAACATTCAAACACTTCAGTCTCAGAGTTGGTGTCACAATTAAAGAAAGAAATAGGATGGATTAACTTCCCATAGAGCTAGATAAGCCAATGAAGAATACCAAAAATAATGTGCCAAATATACATTTTAAATATTTTATATGAACTATTGAACTAGAAGGAAATAAGAAAAATCCTTGGACTCCAGAAATGACTAGAAAGCATCCAGGAAAGTAGGCATATCCTGAATCCATGTTTGTCCAATTGCATGTATGAATTCCTCATGGCTAAAAGTGAGTCTTGACAGGCATAACAAGAAATAAGAGATAAACCTAATGCCCATGAAAGATGGGAGTCATAAAAGGGAACATAAAAATGTAAATTAGAAAAAAAACACAGTTCCCCAACAGCAGCCTGCCCGGATAGTAATTTGTATGAAAATGCAAATTATAAAAGGATACTAATAGAATATTATTTTTACTCAAAGTGACTAAACTTGATATTTTCAGGAAAACATGAATATGTAGTAAGTCTATAAAGAAACTAAGGGAATAGTTAATCATTCAGGACAGGGGTTTCCTGCAAGGTATATATATGTGGAAGGTAATCTAGACAGCGTGGGGAACACAATGAGCCTCAAATACATCAGCGTAACGTTTTAGTTCTTCAACTGCATAGTGAATGCACAGTTATTTGTTTCAATATTATCATTTCAAATCTCTCTCGACATATGCTACATCAATTATTTTAATCATAAAAAAAGAAAAATAAAGAACTTATCTACAAAATAAGTAATTTCAAAATACCACTAATTCCTTCAGTGTTTTTCAAAATCTTAAAAGCTTTACAGGCCGGGCGCGGTGGCTCACGCCTGTAATCCCAGCACTTTGGGAGGCCGAGGCAGGCAGATCACCTGAGGTCAGAAGTTGGAGACCAGCCTGGCCAATATGGTGAAACCCCGTCTCTACTAAAAATACAAAAATTAGCCAGGCGTGGTGGCAGGTGCCTGTAATCCCAGTTACTTGGGAGGCTGAAGCAGGAGAATCGCTTGAACCCGGGAGGTGGAGGTTGCAGTAAGCCAAGATTGCACCACTGCACTCCAGGCTTGGGGAAAAGAGCGAGACTTCATCTCAAAAAAAAAAAAAGAAAGAAAAAAAAATCTTTTTGAAATCTTAAAAGCAAGCCCACAGTCACACGAACTTCACCATTCTGCTGTTATTAAAACCCTATTAGTAGAGGCCTGGTGAGGTAGCTCACGCCTATAATCCCAGTACTTTGGGAGGCCAAGGCAGTGGATCACTGGAGGTCAGGAGTTTGAGACAAGCCTGGCCAACATGGTGAAACCCCATCTCTATTAAAAATACAAAAATTAGCCAGGCGTGGTGGCAGGTGCCTGTAATCCCAGCTACTCGGGAGGCTGAGGCAGGAGAATCACATGAACCCGGGAGGTAGAGTTTGCAGTGAGCAGAGATTACGCCACCACTGCATTGCAGCCTGGACAGAGCGAGACTCCGTCTCAACAACAACAACAAAAAACAAACTATCAGTAGAGGAAGAATCTGAAGGAGAGTCAGTCAAACAAAGCAGCAGCAAGGAAGCTGGTTAGGAGCTAAACCAATCACTGAGCTGCACTGGGGAATTGCAATCCATTCTCCCTTCTCTTAGACTAGCCCAACACCCAAAGTCTCTCTGAATTGCTCTCCCTCCCCCACCATCTGTTTTTTAAGTGGACTATTCAGGAAAAACTTCCTTCCTCTTTCTGCATTGGGGATTTGGGGAGATTTTTCCTCACAAATACAAGATTCACTTTAACTTGTGGTGCTTCTATAAAGACTGTCAACATTCCCAGATAAATAATTAGTTATTTCCTTCCGATTTAATTCATGTATTTAACAAATATTTACTAATCACCTACTTCATGTCAGACACTGTTATATGTGCAAGAATAGAATGGAAAACAAAATACAGTCCCTGGCTATAGGCATTTTACAATTCAGTGGCTAAAATGGGCCAAAAATGAAGAAAAAACAAAACTCCATGAATACACATGTGCTCTAGGATGAAAAATAGCCCAGAGTAAAAGAGTTCAGACCAGTAGGGGTGGCTATTGTAGACAGGCTGATAAGTAAGTTATTTTCATTTCTAGGAAGGAGACTTTTGGACAGAAACTTGAATAAAATGAGACAACAGTTTATGTGTTCTAGATTGAGTGAATACAAGGTACAATGGCCTGGGATGGGAACTTACTCAACCTGTTTAAGAAGTAGCAAGAAAGTCAGTATTGCTGCAAATGTGTGAGCAAAGGAGAGAGAGCCAAGTGATGCAGCCATTGTGGTCTCAGGGGCCAGATCCTAAAGCAGGACATCTTAGCACAAGGCAGGAACCTTGAAGTTTATTACAGTGGGATGAGAAGACATTGAGTAGTTTTGAGCAAGGAAGCTATAGATCATGTTTTATATTTCAAAGGTTGGTATGTGGGGGGCAAACAGAAGGCTTGGTAAGAGGGAAGCAGCAGGACTAGTTCAGAAGGTATAGTACAAATCTAGGTGGGAAAGAACAGTACCTTGGACTATGCTATAGCAGTGGAGTTTGCCAGAGTTTTTGTTTGAATGTACAGTGAGGGCGGCGTATATGAGATGTGTTGCTCTCCAGTGCAAGAAAAAGAGAGGCAGCAAGGATAAAGGGAAGATTCTGGTGTATCAGGGTTGGAGTGATGCTGTAGATGGGCATAGGAAATACTGGGAGACAGGGAAGCTGAGGAGGGTGGGTCAAGAGATCAGTTGTGGCAGGTGAAATTTGATCTGAGCCCAGTGGAGCCATCACCAGGAGCCTAAATTCAGGGCAGAATTTTGACTGGAGATAAAATTTTGGGAATCTTAAGAACTGAATTGCACTGTAGCTGGTCCAACATGGAAAGATCATCTAATTATGCAGTGCCTAATAAGGGCACTGCAACATTATATAGATCAGGAGAAGGAGGGTGAACCATAAAAGAGACAAAGATCAAGTAGACAATGAAGTCAAAGGAAAATGAAAGTGGAGAGATCAAGTAAAAAACGTGCCAAGGCCAGGTGCATTGGCTCACACCTGTAATCCCAGCAGTTTGGGAGGCTATGGGTGGATCACTTGAGGCCAGGAGTTCGAGACCAGCCTGGGCAACATGGCAAAAGCCTGTCTCTACTAAAAATACAAAACTTAGCTGGGCATAGTGGCATGTGCCTGTAGTCCCAGCTACTCACGAGGCTGAGGCACAAGAATGTCTTAAACCTGGGAGGCAGAGGTTGCAGTGAGCCGAGATTATGCCACTGCACTCCAGCCTGGGCAGCAGAGTGAGACTCTGTCTCAAAAACAAAACAAAAACAAACAAGCAAACAAACAAAAAGTATTGAATGGTTTTATCTATGTTAAAAACATCTTAAAGATTAAGGGAGATGAAGGCTGATAATTGACCACTAGTTTTCACAATGATAGAATCAATGGTGACCTTGAAAAATGGGTTTCCCTTTTGTGCACGGACAAGTACTTGCATGTAATGTGTTTGAGAAAGAATGAGTTGAGGAAGCACAGGCAGTGAGTCTAGACAGCTCTCAGTGCAATCTAAGGATTGCCTGCCATTACTGATCCAGTGGAAAGAGGAAATCTGGTGACATAATTGCTGGAGCAAAAAAGCTTTGAGTAGGAAAAGTGGGATGGGGACTAGGACCCAAGTGATCCAGTCAGCCTTAGGAAGGAGTAGAAAAGTCCATCCACTGTAAGAGGAAGAAGGTAGAGTAAGTGGGATGGGTATAGAAACATGCAGGGAGGTAGAGGGATGGTGGAGAAATGGAGGCGTACTCATCTGACTGATGCTATATTCACAAAGAAAGAAAAATGGAAAATGGTATTTAATCTGGGAAAGGAAATAAGTGTGTATGCTAAAGGAGATAGGAATGCTGAAAACAAAACAAAAGGTTAATAGATTATATACACACTTCTTGCTAAATTAATGTTTGTAATTTTAACTTTGCAAGTAAATACTGTGCTTCGCCTGGGATTTTTTTTTCAGGTGCCTTATCTATTTAGCGAAAAAGAAATAATGGCCTAATTACTTCATGTTTCCATATTCATTACATCTGTCTACCCCCAAACTGGAAAGCAGTATAGCTTTAAGCATACGAAGGAGTCTGGTGAAATCAACCATGACAGTTGGGATAAGATAAAGGTTAAGATTGAATATTTGCATGGGGTCTCTATGTGAAGCTAAGTGAGATTCTAACAGCCCTGAATATGCATGAAAAACTGATGGCTAAAGTCACCCAAAAGTTAATTTGCATGAGGCTTGGGGATCTGCTGGCAATACATTTTTTCCTCAGGGAATAAGCGAGGCGTGATAACTTGACTTAATCCCATCGTTGGAGTGGATAAAAAATAAACTCTGAGCAGAGCATGGTATCTTTATTCATTTACTTAAATTTGTCACTCAACCTGGTTTTTTTGGACTATTATCTAAGTCTGACAGTGAGCCAGTGTAGGCACATATGAAATGAGGAAATAAAGAAATGTATCTAATACAGCCAAAATACTTAGGATGCCTCCAATAGTGTATCAACACCAAGGCCCAAAGAACACCAGGGAATAATCACTACCTAGCAAAGTGAGCACATACAAGATTTTCCATGGGATTTCTCATAAATAATTATGTGGGTATTGACTCAGTAGGGAGCCTGAGGGCATCCTAATTAGGTTGGAGCATGAACTGGTATAACTGGGGACATCTACTTTAGGCCCTGGAGAAATTAAGATTTTATTAGAACTCTAAATGAAATTTTGATTAAACAATATTCATGGTAAACTATAGGTAGAGGTAAGTTAAACCGAGAACATTTTGGGTGTTATATGTGGAAGACACTACATGCTGGGTTGGAAGAGTGTGATGTAGGACACAGGTTTAAGGACACAGAGTATGCATTAGATAGGGAACTGTGTTTAAGAAGTTAAAAGTGTAGGCTGTGTTCAAGAGATATGCTATGTGAATTATATATCTAAAAATCATTAATGTATGCCAGAAGGAGACTGCATCAAGTTAGGATAAATTGACTATTTGAATAGAAATGATCAAACCTGGACTTGAATTCAACTCTTGACTATAGAGAAGTATTTCCTGTTGACATACCAGGAATAATATGCAGATTTCTAATGCTGACCATTAACAGTCTTTGAATAAACCTGTTCACAAGGCTAGTAATCAGATCTATCTATACATTTTCCCAAGATATCCAGATATCCAAAGATACTACTGTGGATCCTTGATGTTATATATCTATAACTAATAAAGATTTTACTTACACACACAAAGACAAAAGTTATTTTTGATCCCCATACAAAATGTGTAGGATAAATAGCAACTATTTTGTTATGACTCTTTTATAGAGAGTTTAGGTGACTTGGATCAGATCTGAGACAATAGACTCAAGCATTATTCATATCCCATTATACTGCATGGTTTTCTGTTCCCAGCTTTAAAGTTGCAGCCAGATTTTTAAGGTTTTTATGCTCTAAAATGTCAACCATGTTAAAAGCTTGAGGGGCCTCAGAAGTATTAATCCTAATAAAACAGTTAAGTGTTAGTTATAAAATTAAATAAGAGTTTAATAGTTTCTCTTTTAGGTCTGTACCAAAAGAAATGTGTATCTTCATCAAAAGACATGAAAAATAATTTTCATAACATCATTATCCAAATGCCCATCAACTGTTGAATGTATAAATAGATGGGGTTATATTCACGAAATGCATCATTATACAGCAATGAGAGTGAACAAACTACGATTTATGCAATGATATGGACTAATTTAACTAATACAATGTTGAGCAAAAGAGGCTAGAAACAAAACAGTAGATTCATTTCTATTATGCTGTTAAAAGTAAAGACAGTAGTTACCCTTGGTAATGGATAGTGACACGAAGGAAGCCCAAGGGTGGGGAATTTCTGAGGTGCTGGCCATGCTTTCTTTGTGCAAATTCATTTACTTTGTGTTTTCTTTGTAAAAATAATGCGGTACACTTAAGACTATATATTTTTGTATGCATATTAGGCTTCAATAATGAGCTTAAAAAATTAAAAAGAGTTCTGATTTAATTGGTAAACACTAGAATGTTCTAGCAATAAAAGTTAAGACATGTTCTGATGTAGGCCTGAAAACTACTTCAGAGAAACCACCATGGGTGGGAAAACTAAACCCTCTGAACCAAATAAGAAGTGAGATCCTGACACCAAGTTAGAAATGAAAAACTTGGTTTAATCTAGTATTTTAAAATGTGCTGAATAAGAACTGGGGTAAGCAATTCTCAGAAACAAATTAACTCTTACAGTTAACAATCTGGCAGTCATGTTATCCAAATGAGGAAAAAAACCAAACCTGCAAGGAATGCTTAACCAAACCACAGTCAACATGGATGAGGGAATGCTGGTTTGCTTGAAGCAGATATATCCATCAGTGTACATGGCACATACTATCTGACCTACCTGATAAAATAACTCGTTTATAAAGAAATGATCCCAAAAGAGGGGGGGCCCCTATGAGGCTAGCAAAAGACTGCTAATTGGTGAGACGGGCTCTGATCCAACTATCTTCATAAAGGAAATGGCTGTGGCTTACTGATTCCATTCTACCAAAAGTCTGGTGAACTAAGGTGAACTAAAGGATCTTTAAAGTAAGACTAATGTAAATTACAGAGGTGACATGAACTTCTAAGTGCCCATGGTATTGATGTCATTTTAAATCAATAGAGGTTGATAAACACTCTTTGAGGAATCTCTACTGTGCCTTTTTATAAGGCAGCCAGGTCACAGTGAAAAAAAGAAAAAAAACTAAGATAAGAAGACTCGTTAGGGGAGGAAGTATTGTTCTTTATGGCTTCCTTGAAGTTTTATTATAGATACACCACACATACATACACACAAACACACACACACTCCTCAGGTACAAACATATTAACGCAAATAGGTGTACATAAATTTCACATTGCCATAACTTATCATGATTCCAAGATAATTAACTTTTTACTACCATACTCATGCCAAGCATCTATGTGACCTTTTGTATCCCAGTAGTTGCTCAGAAACCATAGCCCCTTGAAGGCCAATGAACCCGTCTCCATGTGCCAAAATATGATCCTTCCCAGGTTACATGAGACCCCACAACATGTATGACCTTCCTCAGTGTGATGGCAAGCAGGCAAAGACATCCAACTTTGCTGTGTGGAGAAGTAATGTTGCCAGATAAATACAGGGTGCCCAGTTAAATTTGAAGTTCAGATAAATACCATATAATTTTTAGTATAAGTGTGGCTTGTGCAATATTTGGGACATAAGCATAATTTAAATATCAGATTCAAATTTAACTGGGTGTCCTTTATTTTTATTTGCTAAATCTGGTAACTCTACAGGGAAGAGTTCAGGCAATTCATACCTGAACCAACCAATCAAATTAGGGGAGTAAAGAGGGCAATGTGAGACCTATCCCACACTTTCTACATTTTCTACCAGCTGCAAGTGAAGTAGAATTTAAAAATAAGCTCTTGCTAACTACTTCCTAGCCTGTGGTTTGGTAATTTGGTAAAATGCCTTTTTCACATGCATTATATTTTGTTGGCAAATTAGAGAAGGAAAACAGTTTAATTGCCAGTTGAGATTACATCTTTCCTCAGGCATAAATCGCCCAAACAGATCAACCATTGTCACAAACACTGATGAAAAACAAAAACAAAACAAAACAAAACAAACAAACAAAAAAAAGGAAAGAAATCTCTGGTGCTGCTAAGTATCTGGTAACTTTACAATTAATAACAAAAATAATGGAGGTTTGATGGAATTTGTATTTGGGACCTCAGGATTAAACCACATTACTGGGAGGCACTAAGATGTACCTAAATAACATAGGCATTATTTATAACATCAGTATCTCATAACATTTAAACTTTAAATTCATGCTTTGTTTTTAACATTTTGTTGTTACTTCTAGCATCATTTATGAGGTGTAAATGAACTAGCTGGAAAAAAATTACTTTATTACTTTTCCCCCTTTGGAGTTCTTTAACATTTTTATTATGATATGACTAAAAAGAAAAGAGCATGATTTGCTAACACAGGAACCTACAAATAAAAGTAGCTTCCTTTAAATGAAGGTGAATATACTGCACTTCAGTAATGCTCACATTGTTCAAAGCATTTTAGAATTCTTGTGGAATCACCATTGTACCCCACCTGAAATTCTTTTGACTAGTCTTGGCATTTTCTCCATTTAAGAATATACTTCATGTAATGAGTGATTAAGTCATTTAGAATTATGCACAGCAAATAGGTTTAATCTAGGTTGGTAATATGGTGTTTGGCTAAAAATACTTGGTAGGAAAAAAAGATATTGACCAGGAATCTGACCCTAAACAGCAATGCCAAAAGTGTTACACTAATATAGGCATATGATGACATCATTTTAAATAACCAATTCTGAAGGAATTTTCAAATATGGTTTTCAAAGTGTTTCATATAAATATGTCATGTATCCACCATTACAGTATTGTACTCCTTTGAGCCATCACAGTGTTTTGCAAACTTTTATTTCTCTTTAGGCTTCTTAGAACTTCTCCTTGGGAGAAGATACTGGAAGTTTTATATTTCCAGTGGCTAGTCAATACATTTGACTCCATGTCCTATGTCTTATACAAAATTGATTTTCATACTCCTAAAATTCTGTGTGGGAGCTTAACCAGTCACAACAACAACAAGAAAATAATTACATACCTAATCAATGTAAACTGCTGTGATGGCTCAAAGGAGTGCTTCCTGGAAAAGACATCTGTGTTGGTAAGAAAACAAAAAGATAAAGGAGAAGGAGAACATTTAGAAGCAGAAGCAGTAAGTGAACAGAACAGAAGCTCAATTGGGGCTCCAAATGCAGTTCAGAGTTATAGAAGCAGAGGATAATAGGATGATGAGGAGGCATGGACCTCATCAGAAAAGAACTTGATGCTATGTTTCCATCTCAGGATTTCATCATTCTGAGCAGCCATTTTGTGACCATGATGAAAGGAAGCCATGCTCTACAGATGTTAAAACAAAAAGATAAAATCGTCTGGGTCACTGATGGCACCTTGAAGCCACTGTACCAGTCCTGGGGGGCCAGTATTTGGGCTTTCTTGTTATGTGACAAAAAATACACCTTTTATTTGCTGAAGACACTATGAGCATCTTTTTGTGAGACAGACTACCGATGCATACTTACTGGTAAAACTGTGAGAACTGAATGAAAACATACATCAACTATCCCTGAATATTGGAACAGCAGGCAGGAATGGTTAAGTCTGCTGAAGTTGTGCCCACTGCCGCCCCTTCCCCCAGGTACTGTTTCCCAGGGAGATAAGAGTTTTATCTATAAGCCCCCGACTGGGGCTGCTGCCTTTCTTTCAGAGATGCCCTGCCCAGAGAGGAGGAATTTAGAGAGGCAGTCTGGATACAGCAGCTTTGCCATGCTCCAGAAGGCTCTGCCACTTCAAACTTCCTGGCAGCTTTGTTTATACTGTGAGGGCAAAACCGCCTACTCAAGCCTTAGTAATGGTGGAAGTCCCTCTCCCCATCAAGCCCAAGCATCCCAGGTTGACTTCAGACTCCCAGGTGCTGGCAGTGAGAATTTCAAGTCAGTGGATCTTAACTTGCTGGGCTCTATGGGAGTGGGATCCCCTGGGCTAGACCACTTAGCTCCCCGGCTTCAGCTCCCTTTCCAGAAGAGTGAATGTTTCTCTCTCACTGGTGTTCTAGGTGCCACTGGGATATGAAAAAAAAAAAAAAAAAAAAAAAAAAAAAAAAAAAAAAAAAAAAAAAAAAACCGCAACTAGCTCAGGGTCTGCCCAAATGTCCGTCTAGTTTTGTGCTTGAAACCCAGCACCCTGGTGGTATAGGCACCCAAGGGAATCTCCTGGTCGGCAAGCTGGGAAGACCATGGGAAAAGCGTAGTATTTGGGCTGGAATGCACCGTTCCTCACAGCACAGACCTACATGGCTTCCCTTGGCTAGGTGAGGGAGTTCCCCAACCCCTTGCACTTCCCAGGTGAGGCGACATCCCACCCTGCTTCTGTTCGCCCTCCGTGGGCTGCACCCACTGTCTAACCAGTCCCAATGAGATGAACCGGGTACCTCAGTTGAAAATGCAGAAATAACCCACCTTCTGCATTGATTTCGCTGGGAATTGCAGACCAGAGCTGTTCCTATCGGCCATCTTGCCAGCCACCATGCTACTCTTTTCCTTAATTCTTATTTTTAGAAACGATTATAATTTTTAAAATTGTTTTTTGAATAGGTTTACTTATATAACAAAGTTGGTCTAAAATTAGTATTTCAAAAAATATTATAGAGTAATTTATTTTAGCACTCCTACTCTTAGAAGTATCTCAGTTTAGTTGATATGATCACCTCACAATCAAAGACAATAATAATTGCTCACTGCCTTGTACATTAATCCTCATATCATAACTCATCATCTCTGAAGTGCATATGATAGGTTGAGTGTGCCTTATCCAACATGCTTGGGGCCAGAAGTGTTTTGAATTTTGGAATTTGGAATAGTTGCATATACATGATAAGATACCTTGGGAATGGGACTGAAGTCTAAACATGAAATTCATTTATGTTTCATATACACCTTATAAACAGCCTAAAGGTAATTTGATATAATATTTTTAATAATATTTTGCATGAAATGAAGTTTTGACAGTGTTTTTGACTGTGACCCAGCACATGAGGTCATATGTGGAATTTTCTACTTGTGGTATCATGTCAGTGCTCAAAAAGTTTCAGATTTCGGAGCATTTCAGATTTTGCATTTTCGGATTAGGGATACTCAACCTGTATTATCTTTATTTTACAATGAGAATACCAAAGACAGGGAGGTTACAACCTGAGATTGCACATCTGTTAGGTAGTTCACTCCCTTTGATTTCAAAGCCCAGGCTTTTAGACCCTTTTTAAAAACAGAATTCTTTCACTGTTTTACTAATATTATCTTTCAAATGCCCTCTGTCATATTATAATAAATTGATATTCAAAACTAAAATACATCTTTATAAATTTCTGTTTACATGTATTAGCATCCACAGGAAAACATTTTTCAAACTTTTTCAAGTGTTTATTTAACATAATATATCTCATACTATTTATATAAAAGTTTGGAACATTGAAATTAAACAATGCCCTTGGAGCACTAAAGGCAGCTAGTAGTATGAGAAACAGTAGACACTGTCAGAATTTAAAAATCAATTAACTTAAAATCAATGGTGGTAGCAATACAATGAACAACTCATTTGTTGTAATTATATAAGGACCTTAAGATAAGCAAATACATCTGGCAAATAAAATTGAAATCAACAAAAACAATTTATTAAAGGACAAATCCCAGAATGTGTAAGACCCCTAAAATGCTATTTTTCCTTTATAAATCTGTAATCCACAGTTCCCACTTCATTTAGCCATTGTACTTTTTCAGTCAAAAATTAAAATACTTTAGAAAATATTTAAAATTTGTATGGTAACATTCAAATAATTACTTGAAAAAAGTCTGGTATTTCCCTGAAAAACTTAAAGCAATGTAGGAGTTTTAACACTATAGTTTGATGGAGTTTGATGGAGAAATACGTGTCAAACTAAATTGTCTGAAACTATGAATTTAGATCTTAGATCAAAATGATAAAGGAAGAACAGGCCAGGAATTCAGAATCTATTTTCCAATTCAATGTGCACAATGTGCTCCTAAAACTTCTTTACAAGGAGAATAGTAAGGTTAATCAACCTACAAGAGGTCGAACATAAGACATAGCACTAGAGCTATTTAAATTGCAATTTTTAATTTATGTCTTTCGCTCTTTTTTGGTATTCCCCCTTTCCTCTCCTCTTAAGAAGAAAAGGAATATAGAACTACACATAAATCTTAGCTCTATCGCTTACTAACTACACACATATGAGCATTTTACTTGGGTTCCTAATCTACATGAGTGGAATAATGAAACCATCTCTGCAGGGTTACTGCAAAGGTTAACTCTGAGCATTTGGCACCTGGCCATCATTCAATATAGAGTAGTTGTTATTTTCCTTATTGCATCTGTGGGGTTTATGATGACAACTATTTCATAAAATAATAGAATCTTGGTTGTCACCCAGATAAATCTCTAGATCAATGTAGAAATTTCTTCCACAGAGTGCTTCAAAGGAAATATTATTTTAAGATACTATTAAATATTTAAAAGCTTCCAGTCATGTGGAAGGAGAATACTTATTCTGTTTGGTTGAAAGAGTAGAACTAGGAAGAATTAAGTAAGGTTTTGTGGAGTATGATTTCACCTCAGCCAAAGCAAGAATAACTTAACGACCAGAACTGGCTAGCAGAGAATTGGATGTTTTGGGGAGGTAATGAGTTTCCTTATCATAGGAAGTGTTCACTTAGAGGCTCTCTGGTATTAAGTCAGGAATGGAAAGGGGAATCTGAAGTTCTAGAATCAAAAGTGATGAGAAATGATACCAGCATTCTTGTATTTCATTTTGTTTTTCCTTTCCTTTCTGAAACAGATAGACAGGACCAAATTGGTTGGTTTAATATTTCTTCTCTAGGTTTATTTTTGCTTGTGAGTTCTCCCATCCCAGCACTGAACAGTGTTATGGTAAATGAGGGCAGCTCTTGCCTTTTCAATGCAGAGGTGCATGATTAAAGTTCTAGACACAGCTCTACTGTCAGAATAAGCATTACCTAGTGACAAAGAATGAGAAGACACACCCTGATCATAGAGTGACCCTTTTAATGTAAAAATCTGATCAAGTAACATCTACTAGTTATCAATTCCTGCATAGCAAATTACCCTAAACTTAGTGGCTAAAACTACACGCATTATGTTGCACAGTTGCTGAGGGTTAGGAAAAGACTTTATCTGGGTGGTTCTTTTTCAAAGTGTCTCAGGAGGTTGCTTGCAGTCAAGGTGTTGGCCAGGGTTGCAGCTATCTGAAGGCTTGACTGGAGCTGGGTGGTCCACTCCCAACATGATTTACTCACATAAGTGTTACCAGGAGACCTTAGACCCCTTCCAAGTGGGACTCTCTATAAGGGTGCCTGAGTGTCCTTATAATATGTCACCTGGTTTGCCCAGAGTCAGGAATTCAAGAGAGAGCCAGCAGGAATTTACAATGTTTTTTATGTCCTAATTTCAGACGTTGCTCACAGTCACTTCCACCACATTCTATTCCTTGGAAGTGGGTCACTAAGCACAGTTCACACAAAGAATATAAGAGAATTAATGGGTATATTTTAAAACCACCACAGCCTTTTTAAAACCAGTCAATAACTCATACTTACCTAAAAAATAAGGTCCAAATAGCTTCATATTTTTAAATAATAATCCAGCCCCTGCTTTCTTCCCCACAACTTCATTCCTGTAATGGCCCACTAAACCCTCCACTCCAATAATCTTAAACGGCATAGAATTCCCCAAATAGATCAAACTATTGACAACTTTGTACATTTACTGGGGCTACCTAAACCTACTTTGCCCTTCCTTCCCTGTCTATCTGACAATATCTATTCACTGCATCTCAATTGCAAGTTCATTTTAAATACAAAGTCCTTCCTGACTCCTTGAAGGAAAGAGACATAAATTTAAATAAATATTTATATAAAATAGGGACATAAATTTATATATATATATATACACACACACACATACACACACACAAACATACATACACACACACACGCACACACACACAAAGAGAGAAAGTGTGTGTTTGAAAGAGAAAGCAAAAAACAGGATCCAGAGGCATTTTCTGAGTTGTATAGTATGGGAAGAGTGACTTTCCCCATGGAGTCTAAGGATTTCTTGTGACAAATTTATTTTGTATTCACAGTACCTAGCACAGTACTTTACACAGTAATTACAGAATAACAAATCACTTTCATGTTGCCTCAATTTTCCAACATAAGTGATAATTTTTCTTAAGGTTTTTGTTTGTTTTAGAGGTTAATTTCAATCAGTTTGACCAAAGAAGAAAACTAAAAACACAAAATATTTGTAGATGAGATCCACTTTGTCCCAGAAATAAATGGTTATTCTCTTTTCTCTTTCTCACAAATATGAATTTATCATATTATGGAGACAATTTTCCTGAGGAGTACTTTTCACTTTGTCATATAAATCTATCTGAGTATATACACCACACTTAATTGAAGCAGTTGTGGACCTGGATCAAAGAAATAGGATTCCTTGGGTGTCCATCCCCTGTCAAAGGATACCTTTATTGCAAATCTATTGAAAAGATAGTCCCTTTTAACAGAACTCACTGAGGCCTAGACTTTAGAGCATGAGAAAGGAGCTGAGCACTCTGTATTCAAGTGTGTTGAGTACAGAGTGTAAATGTGTGTGTTTATGGTGGCTGATGATGGTGGGGACATGGCTGAAGGAAAGGCAGCTCAGTCACTATCCAATTCTTGGTAAGCTCCATCCTTTTTGCTTCTGAGTAGAAGAGAGTTCCAGGAAAAGGTGAGACACTTCCCTTGTTGGTAAAAACCCAAAGACTTGAACTTGCCTCATCTCTGGGGGTGGAAAACAGTCTGTAAGAAGGTAGGGGAGGGAAGACTGCAGATTCTGATACACATTCCTACTTACCTCTTATTATCTCTTATTATTCCCATTTCTAATAACTATGATTCTGATCATGAAATGTGTCTTCTTTGCTCATTCCTTAAACAAAGGCATTAATGTCTTTATTCTCAACCTTACTGATTGGCTGTACACCTTCAAATGCTAGCAATTTTGGCTACACATGAAAGTTTTGAAAAGCTCTGAAGAACAATGAGCAATAATGCTAATCTTTAGCAGTAATTATATATTAATAATAATTACAACACAATCACTCTATAAAACAGGGTCTCACAATGATTTTTAAGTCACCTACCATTGTCTCATATTTTCTAGGTCAATACTTAGCAATATTATTGTTATACCAGAACAATTTATTGCCCTAATAGCAAACTCTGGTACACCTATGGGACTATTTTATACATAGTTTAGAAAACATATAACATGTTTTTAGAGCTTCCAGGATATGATGCAAACGTCTCATCTAATATAAAGAAAGTATATCCTATTCTACAGAGCATCACAGTATTGCTCTCCCCAACATTCTCTGGGACAGATTGGTATTAAAAGTTGTGCTCACATTTTGCAAAAGTGAAATGTAGACCTTTATGAGAACTTGGTAGAGAACTTAAGAAGGATTTGAAATATATGTATATGTGTCAAAAGGAATGCCTTACTTTATTGACAATTTCTGGTTTACATTCATATCAAAAATTTGTTATTTTCTAAATTAATGAATATATTTATTTTATTTATAAGATTAATGAATTTGTGAGGGAAAAATAAATAAAACTGTATTGGGGGCCCCAGAGAAGGTGGAGCAAGATGGCCAAATAGAAGCCCCCAGCAATCACGTCTCCTACAGGAATACAAAATTGAACAACTATCCACACACACCAAAGCACCTTTATAAGAACTAAAAATCAAGTAAACAATCACAGTTCCTCACTCTAACATTATACTAAGGAAAGAGACACTGGAGAGGCTAGGAAAGATAGACTTGAACTGCTACCCCTTCCCTATTCCCTGGTAGTGGCTGCATAGCACAGAGACAGAATATGTGTAATTGGGAAAGGGAGAGCACAGTGATTGTGGAACTTTGCATTGGAACTCAGTGTTGCCCTGTCACAGCAGAAAGCAACATGAAGCAGAATTCAGTCAATCCTCATATAGGGAGCATTTAGACCAGCCCTAGCAAAAGGCAAATCATTTGTCCCAGCAGTGGGAACCTGAATTCCAGCAAACAGCACCACCATTGGCTAAAGAGCTTTGGGATCCTAAATAAATTTGAAAAGTACTGTAGGCCACAAGGACGGCAATTTGTGGGCAAGACCTAGTGCTATGCTGGGCTTGAAGCCAGTGGGCTTGGGTTGAATACAAGCTAGTGAGACATCACCACCAAGCAGAGTCCTGAGGTTTCCATTCCAGGATCCAACTCCCAGACATTTATAGACACACCCAGGACCAGAAGGGAAGCCTCTGCCTTGAAGGAAAGGGACCCATTTCTGGCAGAATTCACCACCTGCTGAATCAAGAGTCCTTGAGCCCTGAATAATGAGCAGTGGTAGCCAGGCAATACTTTCCATGGGCCTTGGGTGAGACTAAGAGCTGTATTGACTGCAAGTATTATTAGTCCATTATCACACTGCTATAAAAAATGACCTGATACTGGATGATTTATAAAGAAAAGAGGTTTAATTGACTCACAGTTCCGCATGGCTGGGGAAGCCTCAGGAAACTTACAATCATGACTTAAGGTGATGGAAAAGCAAGGCACATCTTGCCTTGGTGGAGCAGAGAGAGAGAGAGAGAGAGAGAGAGAGAGAGAGAGAGAGAGAGAGAATGAATGGGGAAGTTTCACACTTTTAAACCATCAGATCTCATGAGAACTCCCTCACTATCATGAGAACAGAAAAGAGGAAATCCACCCCCATGATCTAATCTCCTCTCACCAGGCCCCTCTCCTGACATGTGGGGATTACAATTCAACATGAGATTTGGATGGGGACACAGAACCAAACCATCTCATTCTGCTCCTGGCCCCTTCCAAATATCATTTCCATCTTACATTTTGAAACCAATTATGCCTTCTCAGCAGTCCCCCAAAGTCTGAACTCATGCCAGAATTAACTCAAAAGTCCAAGTCCAAAGTCTCATCTGAGACACAGCAAGTCCCTCCTACCTATGAGCCTGGAAAATAAAAAACAAGTTAGCTATTTCCAAGATACACTGGAGAGTTATCAGGTAAATGCTCCTATTCCAAAAGGGATAAACTGACCATTTTGTAATGGGATAAAGTGACCATGGGGCCACAGACCCCATGCAAGTCCAAAATCCAGCAGGGCAGCCATTAAATCTTAAAGCTCCAAAATCGCCTTTCACTTCATGTCTCATATCAGGGCACACTGATGCAAGAGGTGGGCTCCCACAGCCTTGGGAAACCCCATTCATGTGGTTCTGAAGGGTATAGCTCTGCGACTGCTTTCGTGGTCTGGCATTGAGTGCCTGAGGCTTTTCCAGGTAGACAGTACAAGCTGTCAGTGGATCTGCCATTCTGAGGTATGGAGGACAGTGGCCCTCTTCTCACAGCTCCACTAGGAAGTGCCCCTGTGGGAACACTGTATGGGGGCTACACCTCATATTTCCCCTCTGCACTGCCCTAATAGTGGTTCCCCCATGAGGGCTTCACTGCTGCAAAAGACTTCTGCCTGGACATCCATGTGTTTCCATACGTCCTCTGAAATCTAGGCAGAGGTTTCCAAACCTCAATTCTTGCCTTTTGCACACCTGCAGGCCCAACACCATGTGGAAGCTGCCAGGGCTTGGGACTTGCACCCTCTAAAGAAACAGCCTGAGCTGTACCTTGGCTCTTTTTAGCCACGGCTGGAGCTGAAGTGTTTGGGATGCACTGCACCAAGTTCCAAGGCTGCACAGAGCAGCAACAGGGCACTGGGCCCAGCCCATGTAACCATTTTTCCCTCCTAGGCCTCCAGGCCTGTGATGGCAGGAACTGCTGTGAAGATTTCTGATATGCCTTGGAGACATTTTCCCTATTGTCTTGGCTGCTAACATTTGGCTTCTCGTTACTTATGCAAATTTCTGCAGCCAACTTGAATTTCTCCCCAGATAATGGGTTTTTCTTTTCTACTGCATCATCGAGCTGCAAATTTAATAAACTTTTATTCTCTGCTCCCCTTTTCACCATAAGTTCTAATTTCAGAGCATCTCTTTCTTCACACTTATGAGGATACACTTTTAGAAAAAGCCAAGCCATATCTTGAACTCTTTACTGCTTAGAAATTTCTTCTACTACATACCCTAAATCATCTCTCTTAAATTTAAAGTTCCACAGATCTCTAGAGTAGAGGCAGCATGCAGCCAGTCTCTTTGCTGAAGGATAGCAATAGTGACCTTTGCTCCAGTTGCCAAGAAATTTCTCATCACCATCTGAGACCACCAGAGCCTGGAATTCATTGTCCACATCATTATCAGTATTTTGGCCAAAATCATTCAACAAGTCTCTGGGAAGTTCCAAACTTTCCTACATCTTCCTGTCTTCTTCTGAGCCCTCCAGACTCTTCCAACTTTTGCCCATTACCCAAAGTCACTTCCACGTTTTCAGGTATTTCATAGCAGTGCCCTACTCCTGGTACCAATTTTCTGTATTAGTTTGTTATCACACTACTATAAATAACTACCTAAGACTAGGTAATTTATTTAAAAAAGAGGTTTAATTAACTCACAGTTCCACATGGCTCAGCTGGCCTTAGTATACTTACAATTATGGAGAAGTTGAAGGGAAGGCAAGGCACGTCTTACCATGATGGAGCAGGAGAAAGAGAGAGAGAAAAGGGGGAAGAGCCACACTTTTGAACACTCAGATTTTGTAAGAACTCACTCACTATCATGAGAACAGTAAGGGGGACATCTGTCCCTCGGATCCAACCTACTCCCATCAGGACCCTCCCATAACACCTGGGAATTACAATTTGACATGAGATTTGGGTGGGAACACAGAGCCAAACAATATCAAGGCTTGGAACTTGGGAACTTTGGGAATCCACCTAAACCCAGCACATTGCCAGGTGTGATTGATAAGAAGAGAGACACTGTCTGAGGAAAGAAGAGTGATATGGTTTGGCTGTGTCTCCATCCAAATCTCATCTTGAATTTTACCTCCCATAATTCCCATGTGTCATGGAATGGACCCAGTGGGAGGTAACTGAATCATGGGGATGGGTCTTTCTCATGTTGTTCTCATGATAATAAATAAGTCTCATGAGATATGATGGTTTTATAAATAGGAGTTCCCCTGCACAAGCCCTCTTTGCCTGCCAACACGTAAAAAGTCCCTTTGCTCTTTCTTTGTCTTCCACCATGCTTGTGAGGCCTCCCCAGTCATGTGGAACTGTGATTCCATTAAACCTCTTTCTTTTATAAATTACCCAGTCTCGAGTATGTCTTTATTAGCAGTATGAGAATGGATTAACACAGAGAGGAAAGAGTAAAGGGGATTGTTTTGCAGATTGGGTACCAGTTCAGTCATAGTGGACTAGAGCAACAAGTGGGTTCCTGAGATCCCTGATTCCAGACCATGAATCCTGGACAGCATTTCTTGAGCTCCCTTTGGCCAGAGGGGAGCATAGTACACTGAAGGGAGTAACTCAGGACTGGCAGCATTCATGACAAGCTGACTGAAGGGCCCTTGGACCTTGAGTGAACATTGGTGGTAACCAGGTAGTATTTATCATGGGCCTGGGCCACTGGTGGCCATGGGGAGATACTGCTCTGCTTGAGGAAAGGGGAAGGAAAAGTGGTAATGACTTTGTCTTGGGGCTCGGGGGCCAGCACAGGCTCAGTAGAATAGAGCACCAGGTGGATTTCTAAAGTTCCCAACTCCAAGCACACACACACAGAGAGAAAGAGAGAGAGATTCTGGTTGTTTGCAGGCAAGTAAAGGAAGAGAAAAATAATCTTTGCCTAGTTATACAGGGAATTCTACCCAAGACTGAGTCTGCAAGATCCAAAGCATTATTCAGTCTGGTTGCCCCCTAAAGCAGGTATGGTTACAGTGACCAAAGACTGAGATCACCACACCCAAGTCCCTTTGAACACCTGGAAAGCCATCCCAAGAACAATGGTTAAAAACAAGCCCAGGGCTGGGCGTGGTGGCTCAAGCCTGTAATCCCAGCACTTTGTGGGGGGCCGAGACGGGTGGATCACGAGGTCAGGAGATCGAGACCATGCTGGCTAACATGGTGAAACCCCGTCTCTACTAAAAAATACCAAAAAAACTAGCCGGGCGAGGTGGCGGGTGCCTGTAATCCCAGCTACTCAGGAGGCTGAGGCAGGAGAATGGCGTGAACCTGGGAGGCAGAGTTTGCAGTGAGCTGAGATCCAGCCACTGCACTCCAGCCTGGGTGACAGAGCCAGACTCTGTCTCAAAAAAAAAAAAAAAAAAGAAAGAAAGAAAAAAAAAAAAAAAAAAAAAAAACAAGCCCAGACTGCAAGGCTGCAATGAATACCTAACTCTTTAATGTCCAGGCAGTGAAGAATATCCACAAGCATCAAGACCAGCCAGGAAAACATGACCTCACCAAATGAACTAAATAAGGTGTCAGGGAACAATCTTAGAGAAACAGAGATATGTAACCTTTCAGACAGAGAATTCAAAACAGTTGTTTCGAGGAAGCTCAATGAAATCCAAGGTAACACAGAAAAGGAATTCATAATTCCATCAAATAAGTTCAACAAATACATTGAAATAATTAAAAAGCACCAAGCAGAAATTCTGGAACTGAAAATGCAGTTGACATACTAAAAATGCATCAGAGTCCGTTAACAGCAGAATTGGTCAAGCACAAGAAATAATTAGTGAACCAGAAGACAGGATTTGAAAACACAGAGGAAACAAAAGAAAAAAGAATAAAAAAGAATGAAGCATGCCTACAAGACCTAGAAAATTGCCTCGAAAGGACAAATTTAAGAGTTATTGGCCCTAAAGAAGAGAGAGAGAGAGAGAGTGAGTTTGGGGTAGAAAGTTTATTCACTGAGTGACAAAGCGAGACTTCATCTCAAAAAAAAAAGAAGAAAAGAAAAGAAAGTTTATTCAAAGGGATAATACCAGAGAACTTTCCAAACCTAGGGAAAGATAGCAATATTCAAGTATAAGAAGGGTATAGAATGCCAAGTAGATATAACCCAAATAATAGTACCTTGAGACATTTGATAATAAAACTCCCAAAGATCAAGGATGAAAAACAATCATAAGAGTAGCAAGAGAAAAGAAACAAATAACATACAAAGGAACTCCAATACATCTGTCAGCAGACTTCACAATGGAAATTTTACAGGCCAGAAGAGAGTGGCATAACATATTTAAAGTGCCAAAGGAAAAAACCCCTATTAACATAGAATATTACATCCAATGGAAATATACTTCAAACATGAAGCTAAAATAAAGACTTTCCCAGACAAACAAAAGCTGAGTGATTTCATTAACATCAACTTGATTCTACAAGAAATGCTAAAGGGAGTTCTTCAATCTGAAAGAAAATAACATTAATGAACAATAAGAAAATCACCTGAGAGGTACAAAATTCACTAGTAATAATAAGCACATAGAAAAACAAAAAAAAATTATAACACTGGAGTTGTGGTGTGTAAACTACTCATATCTTGCGTAGGAAGACCAAAAGATGAATCTATCAAAATAATAACCACAACAACCTTTCAAGACATACACAGTAGAGTAAGATATAGAGACAAAAAAAAGTTAAAAAGCAGGGGTATAAAATGGAAATGTGGAGTTTTATGAATTTTCTCTTTCTTTGTTTGTTGTTTATGCAATTAGTACTAAGTTGTCCTCAGTTTAAAATTATGGGTTATATTATTTGCAAGCCTCATGGTAGCATCAAATTTAAAAATGTACAACAGAGACAGAATATCAAAGGCAAGAAATTAAAACATACTATCAGAGAAAATCACCTTCACTCCAAAGAGGACAGGAAGGAAGAAAACAAAGAAGAGAAGGCCACAATACAACCAGAAAACAATAACAAAATGGCAGGAGGAAGTCCTTACTGAACAATAACAACATTGACTATAAGTGGACTAAATTCTCCAATCAAAAGATAGAGTGGGCTGGGTGGGGGGGCTCGCACCTGTAAACCCAGCACTTTGGGAGGATGAGGTGGATGGATCACGAGGTCAAGAGATGGAGGCCATCCTGGCCAACATAGTGAAACTCTGTCTCTATTAAAAATACAAAAATTACCTGGGTGTAGTGGTGCACCTGTAGTCCCAGCTACCCAGGAGGCTGAGACCAGAGAATCACTTGAACCCAGGAGGCAGAGGTTGCAGTGAGCTGAGATCCGCCACTGCACTCCAGCCTGGCAACAGAGTGAGACTCCACCTCAAAAAAAAAAAAAAATAGAGTGGCTAAACGGATTTTAAAAAATAAGACCCAATAATCTGTTGCCACAAGAAACACACTTCACCTATAAAGACACACAGGGACTGAGAAAAAAAGTAATATTAAAAAAATGCCATGAAAATGGAAACCAAAAAAAAGCAGGAGTAGCTATACTTATATCAGATAAAATATTTTCAATACATTTCAAGACAAACACTGTAAAGAGACAAAGAAGGGCATTATATAGTGATAAATGGGTCAATTCAGCAAGAGGATATAACAATTATAAATACATGAGCACCCAACACTAAAGTACCCAGATACATAAGGCAAATATTATTAAAGCTAAAGAAGCAGATAGATCCCAATACAATAGTAGCTGGAAACTGCAACAGATCCACTTTTGGCGTTGGACAGATTATTCAGACAGAAATCAACAAAGAAACATCACACTTAATCTGCACTATATACCAAATGAACTTAACAGATATTTACTGAACATTTTATCCAGTGGCCACAGAATACACCTATTTCTCCTCAGCATATAGATCATTCTCAAGGATAGATCATATGTAACACCAAAGAACAAGTCTTTAAAAACTCAACAAACATTAAATTATATCAAATACCTTCTCTGATGATATAGTTTGGCTGTGTCCCCACACAAATCTCACCTTGAATTGTAATAATCCCCACTAGTCAACAGCATGGACAGGTAGAAATAATTGAATCATAAGAACAATTTCAGGGGCCAGGCGCGGTGGCTCATGCCTATAATCCCAGCACTTTGGGAGGCCGAAGGGTGTGGATCACCTGTGGTCAGGAGTTCGAGGCCAGCTTGACCAATATGGTGAAATCCCATCTCTACTAAAATAACAAAAATTAGCCAGGCATGGTGGCATGTACCCGTACTTCCAGCTACTCAGGACGCTGAGGCAGGAGAATCACTTGAACCCGGGAGGTGGAGGTTGCAGTGAGCCAAGATGGCACCACTGTACTCCAGCCTGGGTGACAAAGCAAGACTCTGTCTCAAAAAAAGAAAAAAGAAAGAAAAAAAAAAGAGAACACTTTCCTCCATACTGTTCTCATGATGTGAGTAAGTCTCATGAGATCTGAGGGTTTTATAAGTGGGAGTTCCCCTGCACAAACACTTGCTTGCCTGATACCCTGTAAGACATGACTTTGCTGTTCATTTGCCTTCAGCCATGATTGTGAGGCCCCCCAGCCATGTGGAACTGTGAGTCAATTAAACCTCTTTCCTTTATAAATTGCTCACTCTTGAATATGTATTTATTAGTAACATGAGAACAGACTAATACAGTAATTTGATACCAGTAGAGTAGGGTGCTGCTGTAAAGATACCCAAAAGTGTGGAAACAACTTTGGAACTGGGTAACAGGCAGACATTGGAATAATTTGGAGGGCTCAGAAGAAGATAGGAAAATGTGGGAAAGTTTGGAACTTCCTAGAGACTTATTGAATGGCTTTGACTGAAATGCTGAGAGTGATATGGACAATAAAAGCCAGGCTGAGGTGTTCTCAGATGGAGATGAGGAACTTGTTGGCAACTGGTGTAAAGGTGACTCTTGCCATGCAAAGTGACTGTAGGGAAGGCATGATTGCTTTTGAAATATGAAGACACGAGATTTTGGAGGGGACAGGAGTGGAACGACATGCTTTGGCTGTATCCCCACACAAATCTCAACTTGAATTATAATAATCCCCACATGTCATGGGCAGGGCCAGGTAAAGATAATTGAATCATGAGGGCAGTTTCCCCCATATTGTTCTCATAGTGTGAATAAGTCTCACCATGGTATCTTATGGTAGTAAATAAGCCTCACAATATCTGATGGTTTTATAAATGGGAATTTATAAAAACTCATGACTGAAGGCAAATGAGGAGCTAAGTCACATCTTACATGGCCTCCCCAGCCATGTGTGACTATGACTCAATAAACTTCTTTCCTGTATAAATTTACCCAGTCTCATGTATGTCTTTATTAGCAACATGAGAATAGACTAATACATCAGATCACAATGGAATAAAACCAGAAATCAATAACAAGAGGAATTTTGGAAACTACACAACCATATGGTAATTAAACAATCTGCTCCTGAATGACCAGTGGGTCAATGAAGAAATTAAGAAGGAAACTTAAAAATTTCTTGAAGCAAGTGAAAATTGAAACACAATATACCAAAACCTGTGAGATACAATTAAAGTAGTACCAAGAGGCAAGTTTACAGCAGTAAGCACCTATGTCAAAAAAGTAGAAAAACTTTCAATATACAACCTAATGGTGCATCTTAAAGAGCTAGAAAAGCAAGAGCAAACCAAACCCAAAATTAGTATAGGAAAAGAAATAGTGAAAATCAGAACAGAAAAAAATGAAATTAAAATGAATAAAAGCAGTATAAAAGATCAACAAAGGCCGGGTACGGTGAGCCAAGATCACGCCATTGCACTCCAGCCTGGACAACAAGAATGAAACTCTGTCTCAAGAAAAAAAAAAATCAACAAAATAAAATTTTGGTGAAACTCTGGCTGAATTAACTAAGAAAAAAGAGAGAAGACCCAAATAAATAAAATTAAAGACGAAAAGTGAGACATTACAACTGATACTGCAGAAATTCAAAGGATCATTAGAGGGTGCTACAAGCAACCATGTTAAAATGGCTTATATCCAAAAGTCAGGCAATAATAAATGCTAGTGAGGATGTGCAGATAAAGGAACACTCATACACTATTGGTGGGAATGTAAATTAGTACAACCACTATGAAGAACAGTTTGTAATTTACTCAAGAAACTAAAAATAGAGCTAATGTATTAGTCCATTCTCACACTGCTATGAAGAAATACCCAAGACTGGGTAATTTATAAGGAAAAGAGGCTTAATTAACTCACAGTTCTGCGTGGCTGGGAGGTCTCAGGAAACTTACAATATGGCGGAAAGCACCTCTTCACAGGGCAGCAGAAGAGAGAATGAGTGCTAGCCCAGGAAATGCCAGATACTTATAGAACTATCAGATCTTGTGAGAACTCACTCATTATCATGAGAATAGCATGGGGAAACCACCCCCATGATTCAATTACCTTCCCCTGGGTCCCTCCCATGACACGTGGGGAATATGGGGATTAAAATTCAACATGAGATTTGGGTGGGGACACAGCCAAACCATATAAGCTACCATATGATCCAGCAATTCTACTGCTGGGTATATGCCCCAAAGAAAGGAAATCAATGTATCAAAGAGATATCTGCACTTCCATGTTTGTTGCAGCACTGTTCACAATAGCCAAGATTTCAAAGCAACCTAAGTGTCCATAAACAGATGAATGGATTAGAAAGTGTGGTAATTATCCACCATGTATTACTACTATTCTGCCATAAAAATAATGAGATCCTGTCCTTTGCAACAGCATGGATGACACTGGAGGTCATTATGTTAAATAAAATAAGCCAGGCATAGAAACACAAACATCATGTTCTTACTTATTTGTGGGATCTAAAAATCAAAAACATTGAACTCATGGAGATAGAAAGAAGAAAGATGGTTACTAGAGGCTGGGGAAGGTAGTGGGAGTCAGAGGAAGGTTGGAAAGATTGGTAAATTTTTCAAAAAGTAGAGTAAATAAGATCTACTATTTGACAGCACAGCAGAGTGGCTATAGCCATTAATAATTTAATTGCACATTTTTAAATAACTATAAGAGTATAATTGGATTGTAACACAAAGGATAAATGCTTGACAGGATGGATACCCCATTTTCCATGATGGAATTATTATACATTGCATACCTGTATCAAAATGTCTCATACACCCCATAAATATATACACCTACTATATACTCACAAAAAATAAAAATTAAAAATTAAAAAAAAAATTGATGGGGAGGAATCATTGTATGTTGTTCATTTATTCATTCACATGAACACTCAATGCCTTCCATAAGCCAGACACCGTGTTAGTCATTGGGAACAATTATCGAATTTTGTCCATTTATTCATTCGTTCATATGGACATGGAGTGCCTTCCATGGACCAGGCACCATGCTAGTCATTGGGAACAGTTATTGCATTTTGTCCATTTATGTATTCATTCACATAAACACTGGGTGCTTTCCATAGGCCAGGCATTATGCTAGTCACTGGGAACAATTACTGCATTTTGTCCATTTATTCATTCACATGAACACTGAGTGTCTTCCATAGGCCAGGTACCATGCTAGTCACTGGGAACAATTATTGAATTTAATCCATTTATTCATTCCCATGAACACTGACTGCCTTCCATAGATCAGACACCATGCTAGCTATTGAGAACATGATGCAGAGCAAAAACTGGGCTCTTGCCTCCTGGGGTACACAATAAAATAAGAGGAACAGGCATTAATCACATAATTGCACTTTTTTCTTTTATTTATTCAAAAGCCATTTACTTAGTAGCTTTGAGCATTTTCTTCATACTAAATTCTATGGCCTACTATTGCAGTTTTGGGGCTATGCTGATGAAAAATTGAAAGACGCTCTCAGTCACAGGTGAGTAGAATGGTTTCCTCTCACTTATTTAATGTTCATTTGCCTAATGTTCAATTAAATTTATTGTTCAAAATGCATGTTTTGGCATTACTCAGACCTGGGTTTTAATTCAGATTCTGCTGCTTACACTCACCCAGCCTTCTTCCTTACCCAACTTCTCTACTTATTGTGTTTCGTTTCATGCCACCCTCCTCATCTTTCACTACATTTTAGTCATGCTGGCACTAACCATTTTCAGTTCCTGATGAAGCCCTTGTAATACTCAGGAGCCTCAAGATTATGTCCCTGTGTAAGTGTGTCTTTCAAATAAGCGTCATCCAACAAACAATAATAATTGAAAAATAACTTCATTAAATTTACAAAAACTATCAAAAGATCAATTCCGTTGATAATTATTGGCAAAACTTGAAAAACTGTTTTCGATATGTTCCTACACACAAGCACCCACGAACCCCTAGAGATAATTCCTGCAGATTTATCTTTTCTGTTATTCAGAACTCCACCCCAAGCCCCCCTAACCCAGTCTACTCATGTTTTGTGTTACTGCTTCTTTGCCCAAACACTGGTGATGAATTATTTTCCTCCTTGCTAATAGCATCACTTTTTGAGTGAAAAACAAAACAGGGACTCTCTGGGCTTCTTCCCTCATCCACTCACTGTTACTGCCTCACAGTAGTCAAGAAGTTCAGCTTGCAGAGACTACTTCCCTTTGATTCTTTTCTCTTTTGTAAGGGGGAAGTGTCCAATTGTTCACCTTTTATTCTTTTACTTCTGTCACACTCATGTGGTCACAGCTCTTTGATGGTTGCACTTTGTTCTTTCCACCTAGAAGTCACACCCATTGTCTTCACCTTCACAGTTCTAATTATGCTGCAAGACAGATCCCCAATGGAAATGAGATGTGATCTTTTATTTTTTAAAAAGTATTCCTAGAAGCTTCGGCTGGAATTAACTGTTAAAAACTCGTATAGTACTTTGTACTTTTCTTACATAGCACTTAAAACAGTCACATCTGAATTCACCCAAACCCCCTTTTTGGAAAATAGCCTGACCAGGGTCACACATTGACACATTGTACCACTCTAGGGGGCTACAAGTCATTCATAATGTATTCCATGTGAATGGATCTATAGGAAAAAAAATGCCGAACCAGTTAAACAGGCAAGGAAGCCTATTCAAGATGATTGTAATAAGAGAAAGAGATTAAACTCAACTCCAATTGAAACAAAAGGCTGGAGAGCTTCTAAGCACTAGGGTGAGCTAGTGGGAAAGTATTGGAGGGTATTAGGGGAAATGGAGATTGGTTAATGTGACTAGGCCATCTGTGTTCATTAATTGGCACTTATAAAGGCTCCTACCCTCCCACAGAGATAGAGAAATAGGGGCTTCATCTTTCTTGATGATTACCTTTGGAAGAGATAGCTCTCAGGGCTTTGAATAAGACTTTCCGGGGTTGTAGAAGATTTACTTCTGAAAGGAACAGAGAAAGAATTTAAAGGAATTCCAAGTTTTCTAATGCAAATGCTCTGAGAAAGGGAGGTGAGACCTATAGTCATGAAGTAACCTAACTAAAGTTGAGCCAAGCTGAAGGGAATGTGAAGACATCTATCTGGGCCACCTGTGACAGGGAGAAATGTCACAGTGTAACACAATGTCTGACATATAATAGACGCTCAATAAATGTTGAATTTATGTGTGGGTCTATTTACATTAGGGATGGTAATAATACTGCCACCTAATATTTTCAGGAGGTCTATTTGGGTATTCTGTGTAAAGAACTCAGCACAGGGCTTAAATGTTGTTTAAAAACCCTCATAAAATTCACACATATATATAGAAAACATCAAAACAATCTTTAAACAATTAGGTTGAAAGACCTTTTGCAATCTCCTATTCTAAACCCCACTCACTTTCCTTTCCCTACCCTTTCAAAGAGAGATTTACAGATTTACTTTCAGTATGGAGCACATTTTAAATTATCCTGAGAAGAATATTCAGTATATTTCATTCACTAACTGAACAAAGTCATGAAACAAGTCAAAATGCATTATTATCCCAAGTGGGTATTAAGTGGGTAGTGTGTGATGGAAATCTAGATAGTTTTAGAGGAAAAGCAAAAAGTTGTTATTTAATCAAGAAAAGACTGAAGAGCTTTTTTTAAAAAATTGAATTACAGGATTTGTAGTCAAGATTGAAGGCTGAATTGCAGACACGATTTTTTTCATTTAGCAAAATGTTTGATTCATTAGCTCATGAAATGTTAATTACTCATTTATTTTAAATTAGTTTAAACATGAGCTCCCACATGGGCTGACAGTTGTCTAAATTCTACGGCAAGTATTAATATATGCCATGTGTACCCTAGAACATTCCCACCACACTGCTTAGTGAAGGAATCTAAAGATTCCTTTCATTAATTGCCACTAGTCCTACAGGAATTTTTCTGATGCAGTAGGAAGTTGGTTTGTATGACTAGAATCTCACTATGACTAGAATCTCACTTTCATAAATATCATTAAAAGTGTATTCTCATATAATGAAGCTGTTCCCACATCCTGTCTAACAGCCACTCTGACACTGCCTTGTAATATGGTCACCACTGAAAGTGACAGTCAGCAGAGTGATTATGAGCCCAGGCTCCAATCTCACTAACAATGTGACTCTGAGCAAGGATTAGCCTTCCCGTGACTCAGTCTCCTTACCTCTAAATAAAGATAATAACAGTAGCAATCTCACAAAAGTACTGGAGAGAGAAAAAGGATACTTACAGCAGTGCCTGGAACATCGTGACAATCCAGAAAATATTACCTATTATTCTGCTCAAGGAAATCTCATATTGAGTAGACCTGTTCTCAGGCCTCGGTGCAGTGAGCAGTAGGACATAGGTTTATTTAGCAAAACATTGTCCTTTTGAGGACAGACACTCTCATTAAAACTGAATGCTGGCCGGGCGCGGTGGCTCAAGCCTGTAATCCCAGCACTTTGGGAGGCCGAGACGGGCGGATCACGAGGTCAGGAGATCCAGACCATCCTGGCTAACACGGTGAAACCCCTTCTCTACTAAAAAATACAAAAAACTAGCCGGGGGAGGTGGCAGGCGCCTGTAGTCCCAGCTATTCGGGAGGTTGAGGCAGGAGAATGGCGTAAACCCGGGAGGCGGAGCTTGCAGTGAGCTGAGATCCAGCCACTGCACTCCAGCCTGGGCGACAGAGCGAGACTCCGTCTCAAAAAAAAAAAACTGAATGCTGACACCTTTACCAAATAACAGGATGCTAATGTTTCTTCATGGTGTTTCTTCATTGGTTTCTAGGGAGTGTTCGGTTTCTTTTTCAGAAGACATGCTTACATGGAATACTTCTACACTCCTTACTCTCATCCACACACTGCAGAAATCTAGTTCTTGTCCTAATAGCCTCAATGAATTCTCTTTTGATTACTCCAGCACATGGGAAATTCCCCCTCCTATGAATTGTATTATTTGGCTTATTATTTAGGTGGTATGTATGTTGCTTAATTATGTCCTAGCTCATGTGGGCATTTGCTTTGGTTTATCTTAAAGTTGCAGTATTTTAGGATGTACATGTCTTGTGTCTCTGACTGTACTGTGGGCTCCTTGAAAAGTGAGATCAAGTGATAGAGTTTTCTGAGCTACCATACCTGACACAGAGCTGTGCAGGAAATGCTTGGGAAGGAGGGAAAGGAAAAGAGAGAAACAAACTTGAAAACAATCACGTGTGGACTCCTGGCTGGCAAGCAGATGCCTACTTCTGCCCCGGAATTTTTGAGGGTGGCAACTTTCATCAACGTCACAGATAAATAGGAATCACAAAGGAGAGGGAGAAGAAAGATAACTTCTGAGATCAAAAACTATAACAAAGATTTTCCTGTCATGGCATATATTGGGCAAGAATCCAGAGAGTTTTTTAATTAGCCAATTAATTTAATTGATTTACACAAAAGGAAATATATATGTTCACATAAGTTCATATATGTGATCATGTTATGTTTTCATTGTGGGGTAGGATTCATTATTTTTTCATCTTCTGTTTGGCTTTCCTCTCTGATTTTTTTCTCTCTCCTTCCACCTGCAATATAGTCCCTCATACCCACCAATGTAAAGCAAATTCATGGTTATTCACTCAACCCTATGCACATTTATATAGTGAGTGATATATAAAATAAATAAAATTACATCATATTATATATACTTTTTTCTACATTTTCATTTTCTCTTTCAGCTAGTAACTCCTGCAATTTCCTTCTTTTCAACTAATATATATTCTTTAGTAAGAGTAAAATTTTATTTTTATATTGGGTTATTCATTTAATTTCCATCTTTTGTCATTGCAAACAGTACCAGAGTAAACATTCCTATCTATCTGACTTCATATATTACTGCTTTCCTTTCTATGGAAAAGATTTCAACTAATGAGGTTGCTGGGTCAAAAGATTTTTGAAAGTTCAATTTTGATAGCTGCTGCCCAATTACTTTTCCAAACTCTTGTGATGCTTTATATTTCCACCAGTAATCTAAGAAAGCACTCCTTATTATACAACTCCTTCAGGAAAAATGCTATAACTCTTCATCTTAAAAAAATAATTCCCTTTTTAAAGTATCCACTTTATTTTGCTATTCTTTTGGTCGCTAAACTTGTCCCTCTGCACATAGGGCAGCTCTCCATTATACATGTATTTCTAGTCATATATTTTAGTCATATATTTCTCACATTTATTGTCTTTGTGATTTTTAGCTATTATGTTTATAATATGCAAATTTATGGCTAATATAGTTTCTCAAAAAATTGTGCTCTTATTATATTATAATAAATTTTGCACTTCTTTATCCTTTATGATGATGTTAGACTCAAATTGCTAATAACCTAATACTGATTTTCCACTCTTACCTTTTTCTTTTTAAAAATATTTTATTTCTCTTTGTTTGGTATCCTTTTATTTTAATTATTTTCTTTAATTATCCACTTTAAATGTGTTTCTTTTTTAAATAGTGTACTGCTAGATTTTGCTTTGTGACCTAACACAATAAAAATAAAATCATTGATGTAGAAAAGAAACCAAAATATTTAAAATATTTTTATTCACAGACACATGATTCTAATGGGAACATTTTTATTATAGTCGTTTTTACTTTCTGAGCCACCTCATAAAATCTTGTTTATTCTACAGAATATACATAATAGTCAACGTGGAAAGGAAAGTAGGAGATTGCAGAAAAAGAGATTTGGGAAAATGGCGATAACAATTGCACCTTTTCCCCCTCCTCTCTCAAGATCAACCTAGCTTCCCCTCCTGCATCAGCCCTCTGCCTGACCCCACAGGCAGCTGTGTGCAAGATGGCCTTGAGTTCTGTGACAAAGTGGCCAGATTTAGGGAATACAAATACAGGATATTTAGTCAGTTAAGTTTAAATTTCAGATAATCAACAAATGCTGTTTTATTTTTTTTGGTTTTTTTTTTTTTTCACTGTAAGTATGTCCCATACAATATTTGGGACAGACTTACACTAGGTTGGTGCAAAAGTAATTGTGTTTTTATCTCTTTTTTTTTTTTTTTTTTTTTTTTTTTTTTTTTGAGATGGAGTCTCACTCTGTCACCAGGCTGGACTGCAGTGGTGCTATCTCGGCTCACTGAAACCTCTGCCTCCCAATGGAGGTTGATTATCCTGCCTCAGCCTCTCGAATAGCTGGGATTACAGGTATGCACCACCATGCCCGGCTAATTTTTATATTTTTAGTAGAAACAGGGTTTCACCACGTTGGCCAGAATGGTCTCGATCTCCTGATGTCGTGATCCACCCGCCTCGGCCTCCCAAAGTGCTGCCATTCTTTTAATCGCAAAAATTGCAATTACTTTTGCACCAACCTAATAAAAAATTATCTGAAACTCAAATTTAACTGGGTGTCCTGTATTTCATCAGTACCCTTACTCTAGAATCTCATTACAGATAACTGGAGCAGGCCTTTCTTCATGGTGGTCCGGGCAAGGAGCTGGAGACATTATTTGGGAGCCTTAACCTAGAAGCCAGAAGTAGCATAGCCTGGGAAGACCCTGACACTCTGAGGTATACAGACAGCACCTCTTCAGGAAGGAGGGAAAGAATACCATTTGACAATAACCCTATGTATAACAAGTTTAACGAATTCCCTGGACCCCAAAATGCCTACAGGAACCAAACGATTTGATCAAGATTTCCATGACACTGACACTGTGAAAACTTAAGAAAACCAGGGAGCAGACAGATTCCCATTAGGGACACCTTCCAGGTACTTCAGGTGCATATGGTCAACAGGCCTGCTTCTGTATCTGAGATCAGGTTACAGGGGAGAAAAAGCTGGTTGGAAATCTACCAATTGTGAATTGCAACCACACACTCCATCTATTATGCTTCATCTATTACTATACTTGAGTTAAAGACAGAGGGACTAACCATCTATCTCACCATCTAAAAATGTCAGTCAGAATGGATAGAACACATGTAAATGACAACTGAGAGCCCAAATTTAAAACACTAATAACAGAACTTACAAAATTAAAATGTAGCACACTAACATGGTGAACACAATTGTTCACAGTTGAACAATTCAGTGGATGAACTGAAGTTGAAGATGACCCTAGTGAAACCTGCCTCCCATCCAAGTGAGCCTCAGTAGTCTAGAAGGTAGAATAGAAAAAAAAAAAAAACATTTCAAAGTAGAGGCAAAACGTAGAAAAAAATAATGATGAAAAAATTAATTTATTTATTGTTATTATTATTGAAACTGAGTATTGCTCTGTTGCCCAGGCTGGAGTGCAGTGATGCGACCTCAGCTCACTGCAACCTCCGCCTCCTGGGTTCAAGCGATTCTCGTGCCTCAGACTCCCCAGCAGTTGGGATTACAGGAGTCTACCCACCGTGCCTGGCTAATTTTTGTATTTTTAGTAGAGTTGGGGTTTCACCATGTTTGCCAGGCTGGTCTGAAACTCCTGACCTCTAGTGATCCACCTGCCTTGACCTCCCAAAGTGCTGGGATTACAAGCATAAGCCACCACACCCGGCTTGGAAAAAGTGAATTTAATATTGAATAATGAGAGTTCTAGAAGATAAAAAGGATGGAGGGGGTGCATTAATTATGTCACAGTAGAGGACATTATCTCTGAGCTAAAGAAAACCCTAAGTCTACAGATTGAAAGATTGCACTGAAATTCACACTGAATTGCTAACAAAGAACATTTATCTAGGTATATCATACTATAATTTAAGTAATGGAAAAAATAAGGACATTGTCATTGAATATCTAATTTGCATTTCTGGAGGCTAGAAGACAGTGGATTGGCATTTAGCATCTAGACACTGCTGAAAGAAAAGAACTAAAGCTCACAGTAGGTTAGATGTGGATCTCCTGCTTCATCTGGGTCTTTACCTGCATAGGTTTGTTTGCAAGCCCACATGCTGGGCCATTTACTCAACCAGAGACTTCTGCCTGTGTCTGCCTCAGTGCCCTCTGATAAGATATCTGTTTCTACTACAGCCCCTTGCCTGGGCCATTCTCTAAACTTCAGACTCAAATGGAAGACTTACCTGTGCCTGCATTAAAGCTACTTTGCATGTGATTTCTGTTTGAAATGTGAGAAAAGGTCATCCATGATTCCTCCCATCCCAGCCATCCTTAGTTTTCTTCCATATTGTGCTTCAAGCCTCTCTGACCTCAATGTGCCAACACTCACCTATCTTGTACTTCCTAGAAAATAGCCAAATTACTACAGATTAGAGAATATTCCCTCCACTTGGCTCTTGTTTAAGGGACCATTTCTCTGGAAGCTCTATTATGTTAAATGCTGCTGATTTGCCAAAATCTTTGGTTTGGGAGATGATCAAAAACAACCTTACTCCCCAGTGCTTTTCCAGTCTATTACTCCTCTGCTCTCCTGTATCATCCCCACTCCTCTGACCTTCAGCCAAATGGCTGCACTACCCATATCTCCCACCTGGTCCCTTTCAATTTCTGACCTCCTGATCACTCCCCTCAGATTAGTTGAATATCTTAGCATCTGGCTCACAGTTCTAACTCCAAAAATATTTAAACCTAAAGAGTCATTTCTATAAAAGTATTTTATTCTATTCTGGTAATATTTTCATAGTTTTGCAAAAGATATGAAACTACTTTCAATTATAGCTTCTATGAAAGTAAAAAATTTATTCATCTTCGTTTGACTTTAAATATTGCATTAAAAGCTTAAATAGAAGTACACCTGATGTTCACCTCTCCCTTAATGACTCTAAAGGTAAGAATTTACTGACAGATAAGCATTTATTAACACAAGATAAGAGATAAAAACACAACTTTCTGATGAATACCAGAAGAGACAAAAAGCCTAAGTTCTGGAAGTAAGAGTGCAAACGTTGAGACAATGATGAGTTTGTCATTGAAAGCGTGTAAATGTGAAACTTTCCCTACTGCCAAGCTATTCTGATGGTTTTCTCAGAAGCAGATCTATCTGATGCATTGACTAGTAAAAGGAACCAATGAATTTATGCAGCTTCATCTACTTTATCACTGAACTTTTTTTTTTTTTTTTTTTTGCATCTATTTTTGTTCTTAAACCTGGCTTTGTATCTCTAAGCAGGAATCTAAAACCCTAAAGAATAGCAATATGATTCTCATTTCACTTTTTCATTTCCCTATTTCTATCCACTACCTTCAAATCTGACCAATAGGATTTCATAATTTTTGAGATTACAGTTCTACCCACTTCAAGTCCATACTGATTCATTCTCAAGGCTGAAAATAACGGCCAAGCGAGGCGGCTTATGTCTGTAATCCCAGAACTTTGGGAGGCCCAGCCAGGTGGATCACCTGAGGTCAGGACTTCGAGACTAACCCAGTCAACATGGTGAATCCCCATCTGTACTAAAAATACAAAAAAATTTAGCCAGGTATGGTGACACGTGCCTATATTCCCAGCTACTTGGGAGGCTGAGGCAGAAGAATCACTTGAGGCCAGGAGGCAGAGGTTGCAGTCAGCTGAGATTGAGCCACTGCACTCCAGCCTGGGTGACAGAGTGAGACTCCATCTCAAATAAATGAAACTAAACTAAACTAAAATAATAACTTTTGATGAAGTTCCAGGTTTGGAGAACAACGGTTGTTGCCTAATTTTAAATAGAATTTAAATTAGAATAGAATTTTAAACACCTTCTTTCTCCCACCCTAAAAATGACTCTCCATTAAAACAACCATAAAAGCAAATTAACCACACAAAACCAATACTTTTAGCATTTTGGGGAGACAGAAAAATGCAACTTTACAATTACCTGAAAATTGGAGGAAAAAAAGCAAAAACAATTTCCAGTGGCTCTCCCACTGCTCACTCTGGGCTACAAATGTGCAGATGTGAGAACAGAGGAGAAAAGACGAACAATTCTCCATGCATAAGAGCAGAGGAGAACAAAGAACTAAGAGGAAGCACAGACAAAATCATACTCAGAAAGAATATGTGCAAAAATAAATGATAATATCCTGAACATGCTTTAGAATGTGGTAGTCCATAGAACTAACCACAGAAAAGGAACCTGAAAGTGTGGAGTACCAGAAGTGGCATCCCTGAAGATGCATCAGTTCTAGAACAGAATCAGATATATAAATAAGGGTGTAGACCTTAAAGACACAGCAAAAGGAAAGTAGGAAATAAGAGGTCAAAATTAAGGATAGTGCGGAAATGAAAAAGTAATAGGATAATCTACTCAAAGATGACAGTCATTCAACAAAAGATGACTGGAAAAATGTTCACAAAGCAGTTCATGGTGAGCATTTCATAAATATTTCTTACATTTAATCTAAAAGTAATCCAAGGATGGGCTCATTAGTAGAATGTATATACATGTATGTATGTAGGTGTGTGTGTGCATGCATACTAATATATCTATATATACACACACATGAGTGTTTGTGTTTATTTGCAGGTATGCACATGTATTTGTATACATGCTCATATTTCATAGTTCTTTCTCAAACATGAATGAATTGAACTGATAAGAAGCAATGATACTTCAGTAGTAATGAGCACAACTCATGCTCAGACTTTGATCTCTAGTACCATTTTCCACTAAAAAGAAGCAAAATTCCTAAGAGGCTATTTCCAGGGCTAGGGAAGGCTAAGGATAAGATAAGCTAGCAACCACTTTTTATGACAGAAAGTAAAGAACTAATCAAATATAAATTTATATGTGAATATATATTCATGTAACTATTTTGTATGTTTGAAAGTATTTCCCAAAATAAGTTTTTAAATTTAAAAACAAAAGTCTTTTTAAAGTTTGCCAGGGACCTCAACTTCCTATTGGGAAATGGAGTTATGTTTTGTCAAATGCTTGAATAAACTATTCATGCCCCTGATTAGCCTTCAATATCTGCATTGTAAATTGTAGACCTCTTCTAGTCAACTGGAAGAAGAGAAAGAATAGTAACATCGGATATCATATGCTATTTGAGGACTTGCATGTATGATTATAAGGAATACTAATAATTTTTTTTTTTTTTTTTTTTTTTTTTTTTTTTTTTTTTTGAGACGGAGTCTGGCTCTGTCACTCAGGATGGAGTGCAGTGGCCAGATCTCAGCTCACTGCAAGCTCCGCCTCCCGGGTTTACGCCATTCTCCTGGCTCAGCCTCCCGAGTAGATACTGTTCTTTATTGATGTCTCCTTTGCTACCTATTTTGGTCAATGCCACAGCAAGAGCTCTGAGTCTGTAAAAAAGATGACAAAGAGATAGTAAGAAAATGTCATTTACTAGGACCCAGACTGAAAAAAAAATGTTTTCTTCAATATCTTAATCTGAGAGATGTGTATCTAACTGTCTCTTCAGAAATGTCCTTATAGGTCTGAAATCCTTTTTAAAAATCAAGTAGTTTGAATAACTCAGAGCTCAACTGATTCATGTTCTCCTGTTATTTTCATAACCTTTCCTTTAATGACAAACTTGTTTTGTTTTGTTTTTGTTTTTAGGATTTTTTGGCAAAATAATAAATTGTTTGAAGATTCTTGAAGACATATTTTCAAACCACTCAACACAGCACGCAGCTTTGGTGTGGCTTTATCAGAGTTTTACACATATAAAAGTTATGCATTCTCAGATCTGTATCCCAATGTGTTTTTATCATCAGAACTGCAAGTATTTTGTGTCATGTTATAATGGCAAGAATCATGTAATAGTAAAATAAGAATTTTCCCTTGATAGCAATTTTACTTTATGACTAATCAACTTTTGTATAACATAGTGATTTTAATTAAAATAGGCAGGCATAGTGTAATGTATACATAAAGATCAAATCTAAGGATGCCTTTTGTAATTCTCCTGAGTTGTTCTTTACAACTGCTCTGGTGTTATTTAGTGGTTCCTGTTATCTGATGTGTTTGAACTGCAAGATAACATTGACTTACATGGTTTAGTGCATCTAATAATAAATCACTTTGGAGCCACAATAATTTTAAAGAATCCTGAAGCAATGAAAGATTTCTTCATGGTAAGATGTTTTAGAGTATATTTCCTCTCTATGATGATACAAATGATGACTTGATGGGTGCTGACGAGTTGATGGGTGCAGCACACCAACATGGCACAAGTATACATATGTAACAAACCTGCACGTTATGCACATGTACCCTAGAACTTAAAGTATAATAAAAAAAAAATTGTCTGCTGTTTATTCCCAACAATTTGAAAACACAAATCATAAAAAGCACAGAAACTGCTTCCCTGTTCAACCTCTTCTGGCAACTCTCTGCTAGTTCCCAGGATTTAAACTTCTCATTGCTGAGGAGGTGGTTACCAGTTCAGATATTTATTAATTAAACTATGACTGGAGTTGGCTAAGTTTTGGGGGAAAAAGCTTTTCTTGAGACTTGTTGCAAATATTAGGGGCTAGGACAGAGCATGCTCCCGGTGATTTACAAAATCGAAGATTGCTGATCATCTTAGAAGATAAAAAGCAAAAGCAATTAAAGAAGTTGTCATACGTCATTTTTAAAAGTGATATTTGACAGAGGTGCACATGTTATGAGACTAAGATGTGCTCATTGACTATCAACAATAATGTTTACCTTTTAGACACATTAAAAAAATGCTTTAAAACCAGCTTATACAAACATAGTTAGAAGCATGGTGCTACTAATCTCATACCTTGCCTCAAACTATCACAAGAACAGAAAACCAAACACCGCATGTTCTCACTCATAGGTGGGAACTGAACAATGAGATCACTTGGACTCGGGAAGGGGAACATCACGGACTGGGGCCTATCATGGGGAGGGGGGAGGGGGGAGGAGGGAGGGATTGCATTGGGGAGTTATACATGATATAAATGATGAATTGATGGGTGCTGACGAGTTGATGGGTGCAGCACACCAACATGGCATAAGTATACATATGTAACAAACCTGCACGTTATGCACATGTACCCTAGAACTTAAAGTATAATAAAAAAAAAAAAAAGATTCAATAAAAACTCAAAAAAAAAAAAAAGATTCAATAAAAACTCAAAAAAAAAAAATGTATGCATTTCAAAGCCACTCTGGGAGATTATTTTCCACACTAACATTTCTCAAACTAGATTTACTGAAAAGTCTATTTGACAAGGACAAAAAGCTCAATATAACTTTCAGCAATTTATAAATATTACATCACTGAAATTCTGGCCAATATCATATTCTTAATTATCCTACAGTAGTATAATTTGCATAATACCTCTTTGAATATTAAAGACTCAGAGAATCACTGCAGTTAAAGAGAGACCTGTTTAACTTTCTCTAAATATGGCCAAATGGTATGGGTTTATGTGACGACATCTTTGGGACAAGATCTATACCATATGACCCTCTCTACCCCTATATTAGCTCAATATTCGGTTAAATTAACATTCTATAGAGAGGTTCAGGCTTAACAATGCCAAAATCTTCAATGAAAGCCTGTTTCAGTATCAAATCATAGCGAAACAAATTATTTCTTATAGTGGATTCCCTCACAACAAAAAAGCACTTTCTCCACCTTCTCCTGCTTTGTTTGTTTTTGTTTTTGTTTTTGTTTTGTTTTGTTTGAAATGGAGTCTCGCTCTGTCGCCCAGGCTGGGGTGCAGTGGCGTGATCTCGGCTCACTGCAAGCTCCGCCTCCTGGGTTCACCCCGTTCTCCTGCCTCACCCTCCCAAGTAGCTGGGACTACAGGCGCCTGCCACCACGCCCAGCTAATTTTTTGTATTTTTTAGTAGAGACGGGGTTTCACTGTGTTAGCCAGGATGGTCTCAATCTCCTGACCTCATGATCCACCTGCCTCTGTCTCCCAAAGTGCTGGTATTACAGGTGTGAGCCACCGTGCCCTAAATTTCCTAAGTGTGAACACTGGAGTAGGGCCTCATCTTATAAATATCTTACATTTTCCTTTGTCAGTTGGAGTAGACATGAGAATGTAAGTCACAGACCTCCAACAACAGGAATCAAGATTGACCAAGAGGGAGCTCCAACTGCTATTTTTGGAAATCCACCACCACATTTGGGCTTAGGACATGCTGTGTCCAGGAGCTTCTCCCAGCCAATCAATGACTGATTGCTGCAGAGATTCTAAGGCAGGTCAGATGCTAGGAGACATAGGTTTTTGCCTGAGGACTCTCTGATGGCCTTGAAGAACCTCAGTAGATAACACAGCTGACCAGGACACTTCTGCCTACCCTTCTCACCTACACTTGGTCAGATTTTTCATTGAAGTCTCATGGTTCTCCCAGCCTTTCCTGGCTTTCTCCATATTTTCACACACAGGTTTTCTCCCTAACAAAATTCTTTCACATTTCATCACAATGTGGCATCTACTTCTCAGAGGACCTAGACTAACAAATGATACCAGGAGTGGCCAAAGAAGACCAGCAGTGACATGAAGATTTAGGACTGTTTCATCCCCCACCTGGCAGATGAAGAAGACCCTATCCTGGTTGGCAAGTGGGGTGCAGGTAGCCACTGACACACCATGGCAGAATATTTGCTAAAGATGTCACTACTGGTGTTCTAAGCAAAAGTACCTGTGGAGGAGATTTCTGTGCCAGATGCAAAAATGCAGACATTTGAAAGTTATAGAAACAATATCTACGAAGACAGCCAAGTTGGATGATTACTGTAAAGTTGAATTGATGCCATGCAGAAAGATAATGAGAGGTAGAGGGCTAATAACAAACACATAATGTCTAAGTGTGGGAGCCCAAGAGATGTCATGGTAGCTTACAAAGATGCTTCTCTCTCCTGCAGTGAAAGGGCAGACACAGTTGAGTGGCAAACTGAAAACCTAATTGTTAGTACTGCAGAGCTCCAGAGACATTTGAATGCTCAGTTGAGACACGTTTGTTATGTAAAGAGAAAAGACCCAGTGGGAGAAATCTGGGTTCCCAAAACATGGGACAAGGACATCTAGATGGAAGGCCTTTGTAAATGTTTATTCAGCAATCAAAGTTGAACTGCATAGGATTGCAGAGATGGCCCACACATTCTTAGACAAAGCTAGCATTTCCACTGTGCTAGCAAATGCTGAAGAAATTGCTCCTCAACAAGGCAACAGGTGGCTCAAGAGCTGCCTCCCACCTCCAACCTCCATTCCAGCTTGCCAGGCAAACAATTAGGATTAAATTCCATGAAAAGTCCTGCTAGGGACTTCCTGGGTCTGATTGGGATGAGGGGGAATATAAAGGAGAAATATACACTTCAAAAGTTGCAAAAAAAAATTATTTATATAGCCACATGCACTGGTAGGCACCAGAAGAGTACTCCTGGGATTGGATTGTAGATGTACTTGATTAAGAGGCCAGAATATAAAACTGGATAAACAGGAATACACTGACTTGAGGACATTTTCTTAAGACATATGACCCAAAAGGACACGAAGATCTTGATCCTGGAATGGCTTTTAGAAGCTTGGGGAAAAAATGATGGCTAACTCACAGTGTAGCAAAAATGCCTTTCTTGCCTTGGCAGAAGGTAGAGGAAGGAATAAAAAGGCATAGGGAAGTGGACATGCTGGAATGGAAGTACTAAATAAGGCAAGATTCGCCAAAGGATGATGTTCCATAGGAGGACCCAAAGGACAATGCATTCACCAAAACCATCAAAATACACAGGCGAGATGGCACCAGCAACACTAAGAAGTTTTGCGGTAGTTATCCTCTGCAGGATACAGCAGGTTTCAAGATCTACAATGTTAGGTCACAAAGCTGGGTTCATTTGTATGTACAATGGGCCCTCTGATATAATCAAGGCCAGATGATAGGGCTTGACTTCTGTGATGGCTAATACTAAGTGTCAACTTGATTGAATTGAAGGAGGCAAAGTATTGATCCAGGGTGTGTCTGTGAGGGTGTTGCCAAAGGAGATTAACACTTGAGTCAGTGGGCTGGGAAAGGCAGACTCACCCCTAATCTGTGTGGGCACCATCGAATCAGCTGCCAGAATGGCCAGGATATAAAGCAGGCAGAAAAATGTGAAAAGGCTAGACTGGCTTAGCCTCCCAGCCTACATTTTTCTACCATGCTGGATACTTCCTGCCCCTGAACATTGGACTCCAAGTTCTTCAGTTTTGGGACTTGAACTGGCTCTCCTTGCTCCTCAGCTTGCAGACGGCCTATTGTGGGACCTTGTGCTCATGTGAGTTAATACTTAGTAAACTCCCCTTTGTGTGTGTGTGTGTGTGTGTGTGTGTGTGTGTGTGTGTATCTCCTATTAGTTCTGTCCTTCTACAGAACCTTGAGTAATACAACTTCCAAAAGCCAGGAGGTCATAATTACCAGGAAGATGTGCAAGGTCAGAGGTATAGTCAAAAAAGTTAACCTGCAAGATATTGTGGCAGTAAGAGCAAAATAGGCAGGCACTAATAAGACAGTTAACACATATAACAAAAAGGAAGAAGAAGGAACAGAAGGAGGAGGAGGAAGAGAGGAGGAGGACGAGAAGGAGGAATGGAGAGCCAAAGGGAGTGAAGGTGATCATGCAAATACAAAATTATAATCCTTCACTTAGTTTCCAGATATGAACCAAGACTAAAGAGGTACCTGGATCCCTAGGAGAAAGGACCCTGTAAGACCATAACAAGCTTACACCATGACAATTCCTCAACCTTTCCACAAAGGAACCTCCTTATTGAGTGAATGTCCACTGGGGAAAAAGAGAAATAACAAAAAATTTTCAGGATTATTGGACACAGTGTCTGAGTTTACTTTGACCTGGGGGATCCAAAGCACCACTGTGGCTCACAATTAGAATGGGGACTGCTAGGGGACAAGTAGGGTGATGGCTAAAGTCCCGTCCTATTCTATTTATGTGTTTGGGAACTGGAGGAATGACTAATGAGTGGGTCTGTAGAAGGGAAAGTGACCCCAAGTGGGAATATAGATAGAGATTCCTAGGCAGTGGTCAATGGCCTGGCTATCTACTCCGGTAAGGATCATAAAAGGAAAAGGACCAAAAGATCAAAGACAAAAAATTCTGGGCTAGAGACATGTGAATTGACAAATGTGAGTGGGCACCAAGAGGATGACTTTTATATCACACATGAATGTCCATCAAAAAGCACCTACTCTGTGGCTAATGTGGTGGCTCACGCCTGTAATCCCAGCAGTTTGGGAGACTGAGGTGGATGGATCACTTGAGGCCAAGAGTTCAAGACCAGCCTGGCCAACATGGTGAAACCCCATCTCTACTAAAAATACAAAAATTAGTCACATGTGATGGTATGTCCGGAATTGGTTCCTTCCAGTGGATTCTTGGTCTCGCTGACTTCAAGAATGAAGCTGCAGAGTCTTGCAGTCAGTGTTACAGTTCTTAAAGATGGTGTGTCTGGAGTTTGTTCCTTAGATGTTCAGATGTGTCCAAAGTTTCTTCCTTCCGGTGGGTTTGTGGTCTCGCCTGACTTCAGGAGTGAAGCCGCAGACCGTCCCAGTGAGTGTTACAGCTCATAAAAGTAGTGCGGATCCAAACAGTGAGCAGCAGTAAGATTATTGTGAAGAGCGAAAGAACAAAGCTTCCACAGCATGGAAGGGGACCAGAGTGGGTTGCCGCTGCTGGCTCAGGTGGCCAGCTTTTATTCCCCTATTTGGCCCCACTCATGTCCTGCTGATCGGTCCATTTTACAGAGCGCTGATTGGTGTGTTTACAATCCCTTTAGCTACGTAGAAAAGTTCTCCAAGTCCCCACCTGACCCAGAAGCCCAGATGGCTTCACCTCTCAGTGGTGGGTGCCTATAAACCCAGCTACTCTGGAGCCTGAGGCAGGAGAATTGCTTGAACCCAGGAGACAGAGGTAGCAGTGAGCCTAGATCATGCTACTGCACTTTAAAAAACAAAAAACAAATGAAAACAAAGCAAAACAGAAAGCATCCACTGTCCACTCTGGAAGAGGCACCGAATAACTGGCTAACAGCAGTAGGACTCCTCTGACATTTAACTGACTTGAGGACAACTCGACTACCTTGCCAAACATTCCTAAACTGCAGTCAAAGATGTTTCCACCCAACCTTCCTTCTGTCTTCTCCACACAGATTTGCATTGTGGTCTAAAAACTCATCCAGCCTTCTCAGGCTTCCTTCATGTTAGCATAACCACCTAGCAGTTGTTTCCTCTAATAAAACGTTGGCATGGTTAATCCTACCTTGGTGTCCGCTCTTAGAAGATCCAGTCTAACACAATTACATTTTTCTTTTGTGATTCTAGCCTCGATAATTAAATCTCTTTTACTTCTCCTCCTACCAAACTCCTTTCTTTTACTAGGCGTCTTGCTTTTCTTTGGTCTTCTACAATTCTAACTAACTCAGTTTTACCAGGTTTGGTTAATCTTGCCCCCAGCTTCTTTGGGGGGAAAAAAAGACTTTCTGTAAGATGCCCACACCACAGCTGAATATTATTGTTTAAATAAAATCTCCTACAAAGAAATGCTATGAAATTTTAACAAGTTTTATGCTAATTTGCAAAAGCTTCAAGTATTATTGTGTTATTCTTTTTCTTCTTTTTTTCACTTTTTTTAACTTGGGAGTTCCTGCTGGCATCTTTGAGCTGTGTCTTCCCAGTGAAAACAATTGTAAAATACACATTAAATCAGAATTTTTGAGCAGCACAACCAGTCTTGCTAACTAAAAGTAATTTGGCAAGACAGTCAAAAGCAAAATAGTAGGAAAAAAATTTCTTCACAGACCTCACTTCTCCCTACTTTTCCTTTTACTATCAATCCTTCTCATTTTTTAAAACAAAAACTATGTAATTTTTTTGATGTTAAAAATAAGGTACAGATCAAGGTAGGAGGAGAAAATACCATTTGACCCAGAATTCCATTAATAGTTCTATTATGTCTAAATTTTCAAGTGATCCGGAGTGAAAATGATAAACCATAAGTGAATGTACTTAGTGCAAAGGAAGAAAGTTCCATTGAAGCTACTGAAACCATATATAGTTCTCTTCAAAGTTAGCTACTATAAGAGAGTGAGAGATCTGTGATCATCAGGTAAAGCAGACACATTGCTGAGGAGGAACTCTTTCAACAGGCAGAGGACTCTTTGAATTATTTTATCCTGAGAAAGATAACAAAATGAAAAATCTTCTGTTCACCCACCTTCTCTGTAAAATGTACCAGACTGGCTCACTTTTTGCTGATAGTGTGCTTGTTTTATTCATGATGAAAATTAATTAGGGGTAACAGATGTTAACTATGAATCAGAAAGGGCATTCACCATTTAATTTATTAAGAGGAAGCTGTTTTCCTAGAAGCTAAATTCTCTACAGTATTCTCACTATCAAAGAAAAAAGTTCAGGGTAACAGAAATGTATTATGACACCAATAGAGAGGGTCGAGCCTAACATCTTGGAGGTTTAATTCTTTTCTAATGTTCTTATATTATTTTGAAATTACATTTTAGAGGCACATTTCATCTATGAGCCTGCCAACTTTACCTATAATAACTTTTATAGTAGACTCTTACCATATTTTTAAAGAAGCAAATGATTTGGTGTTTGCTATTTTCTTAGGATGCTAAAATAATGTATCTTTGATATTTGGTAGAATTCTTTCTTTTTCTAAACCCATTTACATGGGATCAAGGTGGTTTTGATAGAGAAGATAGATATGAAGATCCCCACTTCTCAAGATTATATGAGGTATGTGTGTTCAACTAATTTAAATAAGGGATTTAACAGCTCTGTCTCATCATGCAAGACCCACACAGATTATACCTGTTCCAGGAAGCCTCGTCTAACTCAAAAAACCCATTAGCCAGTTTCTTTTCTTTGCTTGCTCGATGCCTTTTTCTACAATCAGCCAGAATAGTGATTATTTATATCATTCTTCTCCACGGAAAGACAAAGCTCAGGGCACATCTTTAAATTTCTAGCACTTAATCAAAAGTCTGCTCACAGTAGATAAATTTAAAAAAATTAGTAAGTAAAGAAACCTTTTTGTGCTAATTCTAAGCCCTTTTAGAAAACTAACTGGCTTATGTGTATTTTGTATTTGTTTACAAAAACTCAAAGTAAGAAAAACAACCTATACCATTCACCTTCTTAGGAAGTTTTACATTGGGTTGGAAGAGAAAACAAAAATGAGAAAGGCTTTTGTATTTATTTAAATGTTAAACATATACGTAATGAGCACTTACTAAAACTCAGGCACTATTCTAGGGACTGGAAATGCAGGAATTATTATACAAGCAGACAAAGTCTCTGACCTCAGGAAACGTTCAGTTGAATGGCAACTGGATTGTTATCTCAGGTCATAATAGGCCAGTACAGTGGGTCAACTACTACTTCAGCTAGGAGAGGAAGAGAAATCAACCTGTTTTGCCTAATCACAGCTAACTTTTACTACATGGGTTTACTGAATTTCAGAATTAGCTGCCATTTTGCTGATGCCAAGAGCAAATGAATTTCATATTTATGTGTATTTAACATGAAACGATTATTACCTACTATATCTAGAAAGATTTTAGATATCCCTTGATGAATTACTACTATAGCACTTTCCTTTTTATGTCAGACACTTTGGACTTCTCTAAAAACCTTGCTAATTAAAACTAAATCCAAAAAGGATTTTAAAAAAGAGAAAATTTTCTTGTTTTTATTTTTGTAGATACAGGGTCTTGCTATGTTGCCCAGGCTGGCCTCGACCTCCTAAGCTCAAACATTCCTTCCATCCCAGCCTCCAAGAGTACTGGGATCACAGGCATGAGCCACTGCACCTGGCCAAAAATGAAAATTTAATCAAAGTCTAGAAGGGAGCATCCCAAGTATACTGCTAGAATTGCTGCCTTTAATAAGTAATCAGTAACATAAACAAATCTATAAAGAAGGTTCAAATGTAAGCCAAAGAAGGCATAAATATTTCAATTTATTTGACTATCATCCAAAATTATTTGTAGGAACTTTATAAATATTTTAAATAACCATCATGTAAATGTAATTAAAGAATTTGAGACGGGAAATATGAAAATTCCCTCCTTTAATTTGTAAGGTGGTTTCTATTTCTCTTGTACTCTCTGATGTAGTTACAGAAGTGATCTCAGAAACGAGAATTGGTATTTGTTTATTCTGGGATTGTCAGTGGATGACAAGAAGTTAGTTAGCTTCTTTACAATTTCATTTTATGTTATTATTTGTTAGTGCAAGGTAAAGTTATTTGACGTTTAGTTTCAGGTACATTATTAGAAATCCTGCCACAGAACTACCTTGGTCTGCAGTCCTTTCCCCATATGTACCTTTTGAATTCTTAACATGGGCCCCATCACACCCCAAATCTGTTCCACGATTTTTTTTTCCTAGGATCAACCTTCCTGTTATCTGGGAGGCCATCTCTGTTGGTATCCTGGCCCTAGCAACCCCTTACTCCAACCTACCCCAGATGATTATTATTAATCTTTATTAATCAAAACAGATAGGGTGACCTTCATTTACCTTTCCCAAGTCTGGAGCAATGTGAGTCAAACTTGCCAGAGGTAAACCTGATGTCTTAGGGAAAAAGTTGCCTTAACTAGGCATGGGGGCTCACGCCTATAATCCCAGCACTATGGGAGGCTGAGGCCGGTGGACTACTTGAGGCCAAGAGTTCAAGACCAGCCTGGCCAACATAGTGAAACCCAGTCTCTACTAAAAATATAAAAATCAGCTGGGTGTGGTGGTACATGCCTGTACTCCCAGCTAGAGGGGAGGTTGAGGCATGAGAATTGCTTGAACCCAGGAGGCAGAGGTTGCAGTGAGATGAGTTTGAGCCAAAGCACTCCAGTCTGGGCGACAGAGTGAGACTTTGTCTCAACAACAACAACAGGGGAAAAAAAAAAAAAAAAAAAAAAAAAAAACTTGCCTTAACACAAGTTGAGAAAATTATATATTTTGGCAACCAACATCCTTTTTGATGATTTCATGACTATAGTTAACAAGTCTGAAATTTGCTACTTTCTGTTTTTCTATCTAGAATTGTTATTTGTAATTCCACTAGTTGACTTCCACAGGACCAGTAAAATTTGCATTCTTGGGGAGAGAAAATGAGAAAACTGGTACACAGAGTGTCTGTGAAAGTTAGTGCCATATGATTTTATAATTTTTAATAACAAAATAAATTACTGAAAGGGAAAAGATTTATTCCTGCCCTTTTTAATGAGGAAAAAAAGGCTGAAAGGCCCAAATGCATGCACCACTTAAAAAAATTGATCTCTATGTGGCCCTATGGTATTTTTTTTACTGTAGTACATAACTGGTATGAAATTTATTTAAAAAGCTCTGTTTATTACTAAGTAATTTATGTCACAGTGATGTACTTCCTTCAGATGGCTGGGAAGTGTGCTCCATCAGCATGCTAGTCTAACCTATATGCCTGAGAGCCTCATCCTCTGCCCAAACCCGTTCCCATTCCACCTACCTAACTCTTCCTTACCTCACTCTATTGACCCCTGATACGTGTCTTCCCAGTATGTGCCCTCATACATTTGCCCAACAGGTATCGTTTTTTCTTTCTTTGTTTTGTTGGACTTAATTATAGTCCAACCACTACATTGACCTGGTTAAATCTTTTTCTCCCAAGTTAGGCTCAAATTTCCCACCTGAAGTATTTTCCTAGCATACCAGCTAAAATTTATTTCTTTCCTCTAGTTTTCTGGTTCTCTATTTTAACTTGTGTAACATGCTTCAGCTGGGTAAACTAATGATATATATTTTCACTAAACAAGCTTCTTGAGGCAAAAACTATAGCTCACTCCTTTTGCAAATGTTCTACAACTATTCGTTACATTTACCTAAAATAATAATATTTTACTCTTTGGAAGAATTTAAAGCCTATCAACAATCTAGTTAGAGTGCCAGAATCACTCTAATTTTTTTCTGATTTATTTATATATATATATCAGAAATTATATGTATATCATAATTATATGTATATATAATACATATATATGTATATATAATATATAATATAATATATATATATTCCACCATTCAAAATCATTTAACTCATTAGAGTGTCCACTCAGATACCTGAATATATAACAGAATGTCAAATGACACTTCCTGGGAATTGGCTGGTAAGACCCAAAGGCAAGGCCAAAGAAAATTTAAGCACCTTATATTCTAAAGGGAGAGCAAACAACTGCAGTCATGCACCTCCCCTTGGATTTCCTAGAAGTTAGCAGAATCCACTCTGCTAGACTCAACCACCTCCAATGCACCTTCCTACGTAGGCAGATCAGCAGGACTTGTTCCCCAAGCACCAGTCACAAGACCCCACTGAACAAAACAGGATCTGATCAAAGCAAGATGCAAAAAAACAAGTGGTCAATTCCAGTTGAAGCCAAGATGACAAGAAAAGCAACCTCTAGTTGGCCTCACTGCTCATTATATGCTAACTGTGATGAATTGACATGTTAAAAGAAACTGCCATCAGTACCATGACAGTTTACAAATGTCATGGCAATATCCAGAAGTTACCTTGTATGGTTAAAAAGGCAAGAAACTTTTGGTTCCAGGAAATCTCCACCCCTTTTTCCAAAAACTCTTGAATAATCTGCCCATTATTTATCATATAATTAAGGAATAGCCATAAATATAGCCGGCCATCCATGAGGACTGCTGCTATTATTATTTTTTTCTATGGAAAGAGCAGCCATTTCCCTGTACTCTGTGGCTCTAATAATTTGCTTTCACTGCTCTGTCAGCTCACTCTTTAATACTTCGCTGGGCAAAGCCAATTACCCTCCTAAGCAGAGCCCCAATTCTAGGGTTTGGGATAACTTCATGATGACCATGAAAGGGCTAACAAGCCACAGGGACCTGAGTGACACCCTCACCCAGACTCCAAATTGAAATCAATCAGAACCATTTGGCCTCCACAGACAGGTGAGTGTCCCCTTTGTTCCCCATTGCTATCACCCTCTTCCTTTAACTGATTTCTCTTTTACTCTCTTTTCTTCCCCTTTACCTTTTCAGGTGAACCAGGAAATAGGAATGATCCTCTGGCCTGGTAATCAATTCATTGTTTCCCATTATCTGGGTTCCTGGAATGGGAGAACACCTGACTGGCCATATCCTTTGTAATCTGCCTTGTTGCCCTTTCTCTCAGATGTTTTCTCTTTAGTTTCCAGTGATCGGACATTTTGTTCCACTCTTAGTGCATAAATGCATGCTTATGATTATTTTGTTATTGCATTTGCAGTCTTTGCTTTAGATATTGGGCTTTTCTTTTTATATTCTGTGTAAGGCTGGACACTTCTCTTGTTTGTTTTGAATTATTTGTTATTTTGAAATGTCCCCCATTGTTCTGACTCTGAGATGCCAGAGTCACACTGTTCTATACTCCCAGTTGTGTGCCTTTAGGGTTCACAGATGGCCACCCCCAGGTGCTCCAGCATTTTTGATAGTTGTTGTGGGGACCCTCATTGGATGACTCCTGGATGCTCTGTATCTTGTGGCATTTGGCATAAATAGATTTGTGGGGGATCCTGGATTTGTGTAGGGTGATTGCATCAGCAGCCAGTCTCAAATTTGTTATGTTCTTATTAGAGACTGAACCACCTTTTGTTCTTTGTCATTTTTCTTATTCCACCCTCCTCATCAACCTCTTCTAGTCTTTCCTAAAGTCAGAACTTCCCTTTTTCTGCAATGGCTAGCTACAGGTCTCTTCTTGTCTCTGTTTCTCCCTCTGCTCAAACTGAAAGTGCCAAAGGAGCTTCCTTGCTCGAGCCCATTTTTCTGGAGTCCTGGAGCCCTGACTTGACAGATGACTTCCTGCAGCAGCAGACAAGTGGTGACATGAACACTTTCTTTGGTGTCTCCACTGCTGGGTGAGTTCTTTGGCAACTTGGGGCCATCAAAGGTACCCCTTGAGCAATACTCTTTACCTCTTCCCTCTCTTTCCTCATTCACATTTGCTGCTATGGGATCACCTTTTCCCTTCCTTTCCCTTTCCTTTTCTTCTGTCCTCTATTATTCTACTTCAATTGGTCTTGTTTGTGCAGAACCGTGAGTTAAAGTTCCACCCGGGGCCACCTTAGTCAGGTTAGAGTGGCTCTATTTCTCCCTCTTAAAGAAACAAATGGAAAGTTACCCTTTATCCCCCTAATCCCCCTCCTTTCTCTCCTTCTCTTTTCTTCCTTCCATTTATAATAATTTCCTCCTCTTCTGAAACTGAAGAGTAAAAGAGAAACAAAAAGTGTTTTTTAAATCAAAACTGTCATAAAGACTACTTTAACCAAATTATCATCTACATCTTTCCTTGGATTACCTATCAGAGCAAACAAATTTTAACCATGTAGACAGCTGTCAATCTTGTCAGAAATAATTTAAATCCAGCTAACTTCTATAAAGTGGTGAATTTATATTGCTATCTTATGACTAGAATTTTGAGGTAAAAGTTATTGGCTCTTTTTGTGCATGTGTATATGTGTTTAGATATGTTTATGTGTATTTACATGTATTGTGCTATGTGTTGTGTCTAGCATGCTATCAAGTTGGATTATAAGTAAATGAGTACTCATAAATTAAGCAAGTCCAAATGCTTTTCAATTTCACATAAATCTGTGGTAGATAAAGTTGGTTTTAAAATTATTGATAAGAGTAGAAATGTCTCCAGAATTGTATAAAGACCAATATAAGATTGTTGGTTCAATGAAAATATCAGATTATCTGAGTTATCAGCAAAATGCCTGTGTGTTCATTTTGATTCTTATTTATGTGTTTACCTAATGTTCAGACCTTAAAAATGATTAGCCAGGAAATAACTTTAAATGATATCAAGCTTTGTCTAATATCACAGTTTTCATATGAAATTTCAATAAATGATCAGAAAATAATAATGATTATTAGGTAAATATAATGAGATTAAAGCTCATAAGTGAATTCCTGATTTAAAAACCGTAAAATCACTTTGGATGCTTATTGAATGTCTGTGTCTTTTACCATAAGAAAGGGTTATTATGTGGGGATACATGTTTTTAGGAATTATGGAATGAATCTCATCTATAAAATGTTAGTATCTGTGGGAAATTCAGGAATTCTTCCTTCCTAGGTTTATATAAAATGTACCAAAAAATATGTGTTCTTATTGAGAAAAAGAATAATTTTGCCTAATTCAAAAGATATCAAAAGGTTTATTCAAATTACGGACTTCAAAAGATCATTTATGAAACTGGGTAAAAAGGAGACAGTAAGCAAGAGAGAGGTATGTAAAGAAAGTTATGGATGTGAAGATGTATTTTTGATAAGGAAGATTATAAAAAAAAGAGTAATTTTATATGAGAAAAGTCCTTAGATGGTAAATTCTGGTCATAGATTAGAATGACTGGTTATTTAAGAGTATAGGACAAGTCAGAAAGTCAAAGCATGTCATAGATGGTCTGTATAAGTCATGGTATTATTCACACAGGGGAATATATGAAAGGAATTTTGTGTGTGATTAAGTTAGCTGTAATTAAAAGGGGATGATTTATACTAGTCTTTCTAAATAATGTTTCCCTATGTTAAAACAATATTTTCTTGAGGTATTGATTTGCTCTTAATGAAATTATAGTGAAATTTTAGTTTTCAATTCTACAACCTGTTTCTTTTGAAAACTCAGATTCCTATCTCAGAAATTCAACTGTTATGTTTTGCTGCTTTCAGCTCTTTCTGCACTTGAGAAGATCTGAGATGACATCTCTCTCTTTCAGCTTTTTTGTCAGCTCCTGTAACTTTTCTTCCTCTGGTTTTAACTACTGCTAGGGCCTAATGCTGTAATATTTTATCTTTGAGGTCTACAAAAGCAATGTGTACCTCCACTGTAATAATTCTGTACTCTTAGTTTTTCTTGATGGGTCAAAAATTTCAGAGTAACCAGAAAACTTTTTATGTTCCCCTGCTATACTCATAAACTTGAATACACATTTCTCATGTCTGATTAAATTTGAGTACTGTTAAGTATTATTTTTCTCTTCATAATTTTACCTTCCAGGTTATTTAAGTGTGCTTCCCAAGAAGAGAGGTAATCACACCATATAGGGCATTATCACTTCAGATAAATAAGTAACTATTGTTTACAATAACCTGTGGTTCCATATCAATCAAATATTTTGGGTCTTTTAACGTGTTAAAGTACCCTCAGAATCAAATTCTAGTTTAAGTCTCTGGATTGTTGCTGGGGTTTATCAAAGCTATAAAAATTAGTCACCAAGCCAGGCGCGGTGGCTCAAGCCTGTAATCCCAGCACTTTGGGAGGCCGAGACGGGCGGATCACGAGGTCAGGAGATCGAGACCATCCTGGCTAATACGGTGAAACCCTGTCTCTACTTAAAAATACAAAAAACTAGCCGGGCGACGAGGCGGGCGCCTGTAGTCCCAGCTACTCGGGAGGCTGAGGCAGGAGAATGGCGTAAACCCGGGAGGCGGAGCTTGCAGTGAGCTGAGATCCGGCCACTGCACTCCAGCCTGGGTGGCAGAGCAAGACTCCGTCTCAAAAAAAAAAAAAAAAAAAATTAGTCACCAAAAACTGTAAAATATTTTTACAGCTTCCAGTCAGATCATGGACTCAAGTATTACCACCTCTAGCCTCCAGCCCTTCGAATAATAAGCCTTTATCAGGTGCTATTACTAATCCTTGTGCTGTTAAATTACAGGGCTTTGATTCCTGGGTACACATATCTTATCTAGAGGAGACACCAACTCCTGCCAGTATCTGACAACAAACTCAAGTTAACCAAAGCCTCATCTCTAGACATAGGCAAAGGGAACAATCAAAGTAAACTGCTTTCATGAAACACAAAAAGCTTGTATTCACTTAATAGTTTTGCTTCTATCTGAATTAATATAATGTATTCTGTGCTTGATAGTAAATAATTTAAATGTTTAGCTACCTGTGAGCATCCTTTCCTGTCATTCTCAAAACTAGGCAAGGCATATGACATCTTTGTTTGAAATGTTGTTAATTCTTTGTTTTATTTTACCTCCAGAATTTAAAACTATTCAATTTCTCCAGGCCCAGGGTTTATCACATAAGATTATAAGGGACAATTTGGGTTATTAAGTGTCTGCCCACCTCCATTCCTGTCTGGCCTAAAACATTTAATTGGCTGTAAGTCTTTTAACTCCAATTTCCTTGGCCATAGGGGTCTCACTGAGGAATATGATGAAACTAGAGCAGGCAGCATACCACCCCAGTATCGATATGGGACAAAATAAAAGCTTAGCTAGAAGCAGTATCAATGGGGAGTTGGAATAAAAATGAAAAATAAAATCTTACACCCCTCAACAGATTGAGTAGACCCCCTTTTAGTCAAGAGGAATCCCTCCTGCAAAAAAATAAAAATCCGAAAAAGTTCAAGCCATGATGGGAAGCAGAGGGTCAGACACATCTCACTGTATGTCCTCCACTTGAAATTCTACATGTATTTATGCTGATGATACCACCAATTAAAATACTTCATCTCCTGTGGAGAGTCTTAGTCCCTTTTTTTTTTTTTTTTTTTTTTTTTTTGAGACAGAGTCTCGCTCTGTCGCCCAGGCTGGAGTGCAGTGGCCGGATCTCAGCTCACTGCAAGCTCCGCCTCCCGGGTTTACGCCATTCTCCTGCCTTAGCCTCCCGAGTAGCTGGGACTACAGGCGCCTGCCACATCGCCCGGCTAGTTTTTTTTGTATTTTTTTTTTAGTAGAGACGGGTTTCACAGTGTTAGCCAGGATGGTCTCGATCTCCTGACTTTGTGATCCGCCCGTCTCGGCCTCCCAAAGTGCTGAGATTACAGGCTTGAGCCACCGCGCCCGGCCGTCTTAGTCCCTTTACAAACAACCATGTTCTTCTCAACTCCCACAGCTCCTTCCCATAATAATGGCATTGCTTTAAATTATTACATTCCCCCCAAATTCTTATCCCATTCATGCTTAAACCAAAGTGCCCCTTGAATAACAAAGGTAAGGATGACTATCCTTCTTAACAACTCCTGTTCCATATAGGTTTATGTCCCCCAGTATGGGGTGGTGTGGGGTGGTGGAGGATGGGGGGTTCTTGAAGAATCACCTAAGAGATTGAGAACAGCTTCAGGGGGAAAAGTAAAGAAAAAAAAAAGAACTTTGGTTATTCCTGGTTTTGGGAAGCAGTGGAGCTGTTGGCATATACATCAACTTCCCTGCAAGGGAACATGTGTGTACCCAGAGTCAAGTGGACCTGAGCATTTAGTTAGGCTTCAGTCAGCTAGCTATTAACTCTTCCAAGAGGCTTTTCTTCTGGGCAAGGAGACCTCAGAAGAAACAGTATATAGGATATAGTCCAGGGTGGGAGTTAAAGTTGGAAATTATGGTTTAAAGAGACTACGTTTATAAAGATAAAGAGGGGTAGCCAAGTTTGGGCCAAAAGTAGATAAAACAGAAGAAGGAAGAGATAGGCAGGACAGACATATGGACAAGCACAAATAAACAGATCAGAAAGGCCATGTGTCCCCAAATAAAGAGACGTGGAAAGAGTATTTTCCTTGGTTCTTAACATTGTATATCCTGCATTCTTCAAAGTAAAATCAACAAGGCACTCCAAGAGAGAATGAGCATTCAGATACGCGCTATACAGAAACTGTTCAAGAATGATCAGTGTTAGTTAGAGAAAGAGGGAGAAACAATAAATGACTGCACCAGAGCAAGTTAAATAAGGAATAAATCCTTTTCCTTATTCAGGCCCCGCTAAACAGGAAAGTGCTAGAAACCTAGGCGAAGCAGGAGAAAATATACCTGACCACAATGCCAGTGGTTCTCAAACGTTTTGTCATCAAGACTCCCATATACTTTAAAAAGTATTGAGGATGATAAGAACTTTTTCATGTGTTGCATCTATCACTAATTGCTGTATTTAGGTTTAAATTTGAGAAAATTTAAAAATATTTATTAATTAATTTTAAAATAATAAAACTACACTCTGTTAACATAATATACTTTTATAAAAATATATTTCTAGAAAAGGAAATAGTTTAATGGGAATAGTGAAATTGCTTTTTATTTTTGCAAATCTCATTAACCTGTAGCTTAATAGAAGATAGCTGGATTCTCATATTTGCGTCTGCATTCACTCTTTTGTAATATGTTGGCTCGGATGAAGAATATGATGAAGAATATGAAGTAAAGGTGACTTCACAAAGATACATAGTCAGAACAGGGAAGAGTAAGTTAATATCCTTTTTAGGTAATTGTGGATTATTTCTTTAACACCATGCTAAAACTCAACAGATGGCAGTAGTTTCTTAGAGGTTAGTTGCAAAGTAGAATCTGAAACCATATTGATAAACTTTTAATACTGTGCTACATACAAATCTATGAGCTTATTTTGCATTTTGGATCTTTTATCCATGCATACCTTTGTAGCATCATTCATTAGTCATTTGGAAACTGTTGGTTCACTGAGTCATGAAGTTCTTCTAAATGTTGGCACATTTCATTTTAGTTGTGTTGGCAGTCTCCAGGATCATCTTCCAGCTCAGTTCACTAGAAAGAGTCAAATAGGAGTGTACTTAATTCTATTAGCACAATGCATGACAATATGGGGAAAGTATTGCCTGCCAGGGACACTGACCTGAGTCATGTGTCTATGGTTTTTATTGGGAGTCAGACATAGAGATGTGCAGCACTCACATGACTGACTTTAGTGACTTAGTCTTTAGCTCCCCAGAAGTCAAACTGATATAGTATGGTCCAGGGCCTCAGGCATACAAAAACAGGTGTTCACCATATGTCACACTGTTAGTATAAACTACCTGGTCAACTGATACAGTATGGTCCAAGGCCTCAAACATACACAATACCCTTATTAGGCAGGATACTCCAAGTCTCAGATGTTATCTACTGGGAGCTGGTCAAGGGTCAGTCCTTTCTCTGGAATGCACAGAACCACTCAAGCCTGCTAAGTTAACTGTTTACTGTATAATAATATAGCTAATTATTACCAAATAGGAAAACCAAATTACTCTTTTTCTCTCTTCACTCTTGTACAACAGTTTACTTCCAACAAAAAATCTGTGTTTTCCATACCAAGCAATTCTCTGATTCTCTGGATAAGAACTGGCTCTCCTAGAATTTAATTATGACACTAATTACCTGGAGTTAGTGCAGACATCAGGTTAAGGGTTTAGTCCCACAGTACTGCTGCTATACCCCATCAGATGTCAATTACAAGTAGTAGATCCACACTTCTGTCCATCTTGGCTACAAATTGGAGGTTCCCACAACCCTTTGCTCAGAATCAATAATTTGCTATGAAGGATCACAAAACTTAGAAAAGCACCTATGTTACTGGCTTATTATAAAAGATATGATAAAGGATACAGATGAACAGCCAGATCAAGAGTTATAGAAGGCTAGGTCTGGATGGGGTGCCAAGCACAGGAACTTCTTTGCTTGTAGCATTGGGTTGCAGCCTCTTGCCATGTGGATGCCTGCCCTATCCTTTTTAAATAATTGTGGACACCAGACACTCTCAGAACCTTGTACTATTGGAATTTTTATGGAGGCTTCATCACCTAGACATGCTTAATTATTGACTTCATATCAGCTCCTCTCCCCTCTCTGGAGAATGGGGGATGGGGATGAAGCTTCCAAGGTTCTCATCATGGCTTGGTCTTTCTGATAACCAGCCCCATCCAGGAGTTTACCAAGAGTTACCTCGTTAGAAATTCCAAGAGAGTTAGGAGCTCTGTGTCAGAAACTGGGTTGAAGACCAAATGTTAGAACAAAAGATGCTGCTAGCACTCCTGTTACTTGGGAGGTTACAAAGGTTTTAGAAGCTTGTGTCAGGAACCAGTAGCGGACACCTATCTTCCTTCCTTCCTTCCTTCCTTCCTTCCTTCCTTCCTTCCTTCCTTCCTTCCTTTCCTTCCTTCCTTCCCTCCCTCCCTCCTTCCTTCCTCCCTCCCTCTCTCCCTCTCTCCTTCCCTCCCTCCCTTCTTTCTCTTTCTTTCTCTTTCCTTTTTCTTTTCTTTCTTTCATTCTTCTTTCTTCTTTCTTTCTTCTTTCTTTCTTTCTTTCTTTCTTTCTTTCTTTCTTTCTTTCTTTCTTTCTTTCTTTCTTTTTTTTTCTTTCTTTTCTTTTTCTTTTCTTTCTTTCTTTCTTTTCTTTCTTCTTCCTCTTCCC